>NC_140996.1:127840482-128524151 GCF_052327205.1 Somniosus microcephalus
CCCCGCGATTTCCCGAGGCTCTCCCCCGCCGCGTTTTCCCGAGGCTCTCTCGCCCCCGCGATTTCCCGAGGCTCTCTCCCCCCCGCCCCCCGCGATTTTCCGAGGCTCTCCCCCCCGCGATTTCCCGAGGGTCTCCCCCCCGCGATTTCCCGAGGCTCTCTCCCCCCCGCGATTTCCCGAGGCTCTCCCCCCCGCCGCGATTTCCCGAGGCTCTCCCCCACCCCCGCGATTTCCCGAGGCCCTCCCCCCCCGCGATTTCCTGAGGCTCTCCCCCCCCCCGCGATTTCCCGAGCCCATCCCCCCCCCTGCGATTTCCCGAGGCCTCCCCCCCCCCGCGATTTCCCGAGGCCCTCCACCCCCCCGCGATTTCCCGAGGCCCTCCCCCCCCCCGCGATTTCCCGAGGCCCTCCCCCCCCCGCGATTTCCCGAAGCTCTCCCCCCCGCGATTTCCCGAGGCTCTCCCCCCCACCCCGCGATTTCCCGAGGCCCTCCCCCCCCGCGATTTCCCGAGGCCCTCGCCCCCCCCCCGCGATTTCCCGAGGCCCTCGCCCCCCCCCGCGATTTCCCGAGGCCCGAGGCCCCCCCCGCGATTTCCCGAGGCCCGAGGCCCCCCCCGCGATTTCCCGAGGCCCTCGCCCCCCCCGCGATTTCCCGAGGCCCTCGCCCCCCCCCGCGATTTCCCGAGGCCCTCGCACCCCCCCCGCGATTTCCCGAGGCCCTCGCCCCCCCCGCGATTTCCCGAGGCCCTCGCCCCCCCCCGCGATTTCCCGAGGCCCTCGCCCCCCCCCCCGCGATTTCCCGAGGCCCTCGCCCCCCCCCGCGATTTCCCGAGGCCCTCGCCCCCCCCCCGCGATTTCCGAGGCCCTCGCCCCCCCCCCGCGATTTCCCGAGGCCCTCGCCCCCCCCCGCGATTTCCCGAGGCCCTCGCCCCCCCCCCGCGATTTCCCGAGGCCCTCGGCCCCCCCCCGCGATTTCCCGAGGCTCTTCCCCCCCGCGATTTCCCGAGGCTCTTCCCCCCCGCGATTTCCCGAGGCTCTTCCCCCCCCCGATTTCCCGAGGCTCTTCCCCCCCCCGATTTCCCGAGGCTCTTCCCCCCCCCCCGATTTCCCGAGGCTCTTCCCCCCCCCCCCCCCGATTTCCCGAGGCTCTTCCCCCCCCCCCCCCGATTTCCCGAGGCTCTTCCCCCCCCCCCCCGATTTCCCGAGGCTCTTCCCCCCCCCCCCCGATTTCCCGAGGCTCTTCCCCCCCCCCCCCGATTTCCCGAGGCTCTTCCCCCCCCCCCCCCCCGATTTCCGAGGCTCTTCCCCCCCCCCCCCCCCCGATTTCCCGAGGCTCTTCCCCCCCCCCCCCCCCCCCCCCGATTTCCCGAGGCTCTTCCCCCCCCCGATTTCCCGAGGCTCTTCCCCCCCCCCCGATTTCCGAGGCTCTTCCCCCCCCCCCCGATTTCCCGAGGCTCTTCCCCCCCCCCCCGATTTCCCGAGGCTCTTCCCCCCCCCCCCCCCGATTTCCCGAGGCTCTTCCCCCCCCCCCCCCCCCCGATTTCCGAGGCTCTTCCCCCCCCCCCCCCCGATTTCCCGAGGCTCTTCCCCCCCCCCCCCGATTTCCCGAGGCTCTTCCCCCCCCCCCCCCGATTTCCCGAGGCTCTTCCCCCCCCCCCCCGATTTCCCGAGGCTCTTCCCCCCCCCCCCCGATTTCCCGAGGCTCTTCCCCCCCCCCGATTTCCCGAGGCTCTTCCCCCCCCCCCCCGATTTCCGAGGCTCTTCCCCCCCCCCGATTTCCGAGGCTCTTCCCCCCCCCCGATTTCCCGAGGCTCTTCCCCCCCCCCCGATTTCCCGAGGCTCTTCCCCCCCCCCCGATTTCCCGAGGCTCTTCCCCCCCCCCCGATTTCCCGAGGCTCTTCCCCCCCCCCCCGATTTCCCGAGGCTCTTCCCCCCCCCCCGATTTCCCGAGGCTCTTCCCCCCCCCCCGATTTCCCGAGGCTCTTCCCCCCCCCCCGATTTCCCGAGGCTCTTCCCCCCCCCCCCCCCCCCGATTTCCCGAGGCTCTTCCCCCCCCCCCCCCCCCCGATTTCCCGAGGCTCTTCCCCCCCCCCCCCCCCCCCGATTTCCCGAGGCTCTTCCCCCCCCCCCCCCCGATTTCCCGAGGCTCTTCCCCCCCCCCCCGATTTCCCGAGGCTCTTCCCCCCCCCCCCCCCGATTTCCCGAGGCTCTTCCCCCCCCCCCCCCCCCCCCCGATTTCCGAGGCTCTTCCCCCCCCCCCCCCCCCCCCCGATTTCCCGAGGCTCTTCCCCCCCCCCCCCCCCCCCCCGATTTCCCGAGGCTCTTCCCCCCCCCCCCCCCCCGATTTCCCGAGGCTCTTCCCCCCCCCCCGATTTCCCGAGGCTCTTCCCCCCCCCCGATTTCCCGAGGCTCTTCCCCCCCCCGATTTCCCGAGGCTCTTACCCCCCCCCCGATTTCCCGAGGCTCTTCCCCCCCCCCCGCGATTTCCCGAGGCTCTTCCCCCCCCCCCCGATTTCCCGAGGCTCTTCCCCCCCCCCCGATTTCCCGAGGCTCTTCCCCCCCCCCCCCGATTTCCGAGGCTCTTCCCCCCCCCCCCGATTTCCCGAGGCTCTTCCCCCCCCCCCGATTTCCCGAGGCTCTTCCCCCCCCCCCCCCGATTTCCCGAGGCTCTTCCCCCCCCCCCGATTTCCCGAGGCTCTTCCCCCCCCCCCCCGATTTCCCGAGGCTCTTCCCCCCCCCCCCCGATTTCCCGAGGCTCTTCCCCCCCCCCCCGATTTCCCGAGGCTCTTCCCCCCCCCCCCCCCGATTTCCCGAGGCTCTTCCCCCCCCCCCGATTTCCCGAGGCTCTTCCCCCCCCCCCGATTTCCCGAGGCTCTTCCCCCCCCCCCGATTTCCCGAGGCTCTTCCCCCCCCCCGATTTCCCGAGGCTCTTCCCCCCCCCCGATTTCCCGAGGCTCTTCCCCCCCCCCGATTTCCCGAGGGTCTTCCCCCCCCCCCCGATTTCCCGAGGGTCTTCCCCCCCCCCCGATTTCCCGAGGGTCTTCCCCCCCCCCCCGATTTCCCGAGGGTCTTCCCCCCCCCCCGATTTCCCGAGGGTCTTCCCCCCCCCGATTTCCCGAGGCTCTTCCCCCCCCCCGATTTCCCGAGGCTCTTCCCCCCCCCCCGATTTCCCGAGGCTCTTCCCCCCCCCCCGATTTCCCGAGGCTCTTCCCCCCCCGATTTCCCGAGGCTCTTCCCCCCCCCCGATTTCCCGAGGCTCTTCCCCCCCCCCCGATTTCCCGAGGCTCTTCCCCCCCCCGATTTCCCGAGGCTCTTCCCCCCCCCCCCGATTTCCCGAGGCTCTTCCCCCCCCCCGATTTCCCGAGGCTCTTCCCCCCCCCCGATTTCCCGAGGCTCTTCCCCCCCCCCCGATTTCCCGAGGCTCTTCCCCCCCCCCCGATTTCCCGAGGCTCTTCCCCCCCCCCGATTTCCCGAGGCTCTTCCCCCCCCCCCGATTTCCCGAGGCTCTTCCCCCCCCCCGATTTCCCGAGGCTCTTCCCCCCCCCGATTTCCCGAGGCTCTTCCCCCCCCCCCCGATTTCCCGAGGCTCTTCCCCCCCCCCGCGATTTCCCGAGGCTCTTCCCCCCCCCGCGATTTCCCGAGGCTCTTCCCCCCCCCCGCGATTTCCCGAGGCTCTTCCCCCCCCCGCGATTTCCCGAGGCTCTTCCCCCCCCCCGCGATTTCCCGAGGCTCTTCCCCCCCCCCGCGATTTCCCGAGGCTCTCCCCCCCCCGCGATTTCCCGAGGCTCTCCCTCCCCCCCCCCCCGCGATTTCCCGAGGCTCTCCCCCCCCCCCCCGCGATTTCCCGAGGCTCTCCCCCCACCCCCCCCCCCGGCGATCTCACGAGGCTCTCCCCCCCCCCCCGGCGATCTCACGAGGCTCTCCCCCCCCGCCCCCCCCCGCGATCTCACGAGGCTCTCCCCCCCGCCCCCCCCGCGATCTCACGAGGCTCTCCCCCCGCCCGCGATCTCACGAGGCTCCCCCCCCCCCCGCAATCTCACGAGGCTCTCCCCCCCCCCGCAATCTCACGAGGCTCGCCCCCCCCCCCGCAATCTCACGAGGCTGTCCCCCCCCCCGCAATCTCACGAGGCTCCCCCCCCCGCAATCTCACGAGGCTCTCCCCCCCCCCCGCAATCTCACGAGGCTCTCCCCCCCCCCCCCCCGCAATCTCACGAGGCTCTCCCCCCCCCCCGCAATCTCACGAGGCTCTCCCCCCCCCCGCAATCTCACGAGGCTCTCCCCCCCCCGCAATCTCACGAGGCTCTCCCCCCCCCCCGCAATCTCACGAGGCTCTCCCCCCCCCCCGCAATCTCACGAGGCTCTCCCCCCCCCGCAATCTCACGAGGCTCTCCCCCCCCCCGCAATCTCACGAGGCTCTCCCCCCCCCCCCGCAATCTCACGAGGCTCTCCCCCCCCCCCGCAATCTCACGAGGCTCTCCCCCCCCCCCGCAATCTCACGAGGCTCTCCCCCCCCCCCCCGCAATCTCACGAGGCTCTCCCCCCCCCCGCAATCTCACGAGGCTCTCCCCCCCCCCGCAATCTCACGAGGCTCCCCCCCCCCGCAATCTCACGAGGCTCTCCCCCCCCCCCAATCTCACGAGGCTCTCCCCCCCCCCCCCGCAATCTCACGAGGCTCTCCCCCCCCCCGCAATCTCACGAGGCTGTGTGCTGGCGTCACGGGGGCCGTGCGCATGCGTGCCGGCGTCAAGGCGGCTGTGCAACGGCCGTGCGCATGCGTGGTTGCCGTTTAAAAAAAAGCCAGAGTGGGCTCTCGCGGGCGGGCGGCGCATGCGCGGTGAGTGCCAGCGGCGCGAGGCGGCCCGCGGGGAGTAGGCAGGGAACCCCCGCGGGCTGGCGGCCGTTAGAGCGGGGAGTAGGCAGGGAAACCCCGCGGGCTGGCGGCCGTTAGAGCGGCTCACTTCGGGCCCCGACACCGTCAAACCTGAGAGGGGGAAGTAGAGAGGGAAGAGGAGAAGGAGAGAGAGGGAAGAGGAGAAGGAGAGAGAGGGAAGAGGAGAAGGAGAGAGAGGGAAGAGGAGAAGGAGAGAGAGAGAGGGAAGAGAGAGAGATAGAGAAATTTTTGGAGCTTCAGGCCTGCCTGCAGCGGGCCTGGAGACCAGCACCGAGTACCCCCTGCGCGAGGGTGAGGAGGAGGGAGGGGGGGTTGCTAAACACAATATAAAACTGAAATAAATTGTTAATTAATTCCCTAACACATAATTCAAATATTTACCTTAGTTCCCTAACACACAGAAAGTGTGGGGGAAAAAATTGTGGAAAATCAAGATGGCGGCCACTCACCTCGGTTCAGAAGGATAAGGCCCGCCCACACACGCACCGATTGGTCGACCGGTCAGGTCACCGAAGCGTAGGATTGGTCAATCGTCGAGTCACTCGACACTCAACTGTAGGAAGACCTCGACGTCACACGGTCGCTAATGAGATGCTAATGAGCGGAACGCTGAACGTTTTTGGGATACCGCGGGCGGGATTTTTGTCCGGCCGAAACGTAAATAGGCCGATGACCGGTCCGGAATCGCAAGCTTTCTTTTGAGGCGACGCGCGCGTCGGTACGCTCTGTAACTTCCAAACGCATCGAGACCAGGCAGACAGACAGACAGACAGACAGAAGAGCCGCTTTATATATATAGATAAAGGTGAGCGCTGCTAGCCTCACCATTATTTTCACAGGAAAATCCAGGTCTATGTTTCAGGTCGATAAACTTTCATCATGAAAGGTCACTGGCCTGAAACGTTAACTGTGTTTCTCTCTCCACAGATGCTGCCTGGCCTGCTGAGTGTTTCCAGCATTTTCTGTTCCTAACTTTAGATTAAAATCCATCTGCTTAAGTGATCTAGATCTCAATTATTTGGGAGTGAATAATATAGTAAGTTATTACACTGTCCTTCCACCAACAGAACCAGAGTTTAATCTAATCCATATCACTGGGATGAAGGTCTCCTCTCTTTCAAGCTGGTAGGATCTTCAATGAGTCTGACTAGCCTATTAGGTCACACCGCTCCCAGAATTTATTATTGCACATGTGGAAATGTCATACTGTTGTCGTGGAGGGGTTCTTCTACAGTTATCTTTCAGACACATTGACATGAATCAGTCATTCATGAAAGAAAGACTTCTGAAATAATACTGAGCGGCCTGCGGGTGGCGCTGTCCAGGGAGAGTATAAATACTCGGGCATGGGCCCAGCTTGCGCAGGACATTAACAGGAACTAGTGAAGGACACAACTAGACCTCCATGTTGTAAAACAGTTGATTAAAGCTTTGTTTAACGTTTAGACCAAGTGCCTAGCAGTTTTCTTACGTCACACATCATACCCAACATCGAATGTGTGCTATATTTAATGTTGGAAATGGTTGAGGCAGAAAGAGTGAAATACTGTAGATAGGGAAATGTGTACATATGTAGGACAGGAATTTGTCCTAGTTAATCAAGTGAAATAATTAGCTCCATCAACCATAATAGAAAGACTTACTTACCAAAGGAGACCTGATATTTGTTAAGCTGAAGTGGATGCTGCTTGGCCTGTTCATAAATGACATTTGCATAGTTTTCCAAAGCTTCAGCGTAATCTCTGCAGTCAAAAGGTATGATGGTAGAGTCGGCTATCTCATAAACTAATCCTCCTCGTACCTGGGCCACCGCAAGCAGTTTCTTAAAGGATGGATCATAGAACCATTCTACCACCTCAAATGTTTCATAAGCACTGTGATACACTGGGTAACTACTGTATTTGTCAGTTTTCTGGAACACACAAGAAATATGTGAGTCTGTTAGTTAGTATTATACACTGACTGTAGCGAGAGTCAGTTACATATTAGAAGGAAGGCTTTTGCCAGGATTACTCTTCATCAAATCACACTTGTAAGGTCTAGTGAAAAAAGCTCTAACTTTTCAAATAAACACAGAAAATGCTGAAAACACTCAGCAGCTCAGGCAGATCTGTGGAGAGTGGAAGATAAGGTTAACATTGCAGGTTGATGACCATTCATCAGAACTGGAAGATGCGACAGACGGACAGCTTATAAGGAGGAGCAGAGCCAGAGAAGAGGGTGGGAAGAAAACAAATTGCCTGTGATTTGGTGGAAGACAGCAGATGATTAAATGATAGAATGAAAATGGTGCTAGACAAAAGGAGGCAATAATGAGTGAAATCTGAGACCCAGATGATGTGTAAATGGTTGTAGCAGAAGAGCAGAGGGAAAGGAAGAATTGAAAATCCAGCAAAGTGGAGAGGGCTCCAGTGGCCCAGGAATATGGTGAAAGTAAATGGCAGATGACACCAGGGGTAGAGACCACTCGGACAGCCATGCATCAATAGAGAACCCCATTCCAAGTACCAGCCAGCAACCACCCTCATTTCCGGAAACACTACTTCACCCATCCCATACTTACAGCACCTGCTGTCCAAGAGAAAATGGGTGCAGTGAACTTGATTAAGTTCTTTGTTGAAGTAATGGACAGGCTTGATGAAGGTAGTGCAGTTGATGCTGTATATATGGACTTTCAAAAGGTATTTGATAAAGTAGCATATAATAGACCTGTTAACAAAATTGAAGCCCATGGAATTAAAGGGGCAATGGCAGCGTGGATACGAAACTGGCTAAGGGACAGAAAGCAGAGAGTAGTGGTGAACGGTTCTTTTTCCAGACTGGAGGGAAGTATACAGTGGTGTCCCCCAGGGGTCAGTATTAGGACCACTGCTCTTTTTGACATATATATATTAATAATGACCTGGACTTGGGTATAGTGGACATAGTTTCAAAGTTTGCAGATGATACGAAACTTGGAAATGTAGTACACAGTGAGGAGTATAGTAACAGTCTCCAGAAGGACGTAGACAGATGGCAGATTAAATTTAACACAGAGAAGTGTGAAGTGATATATTTTGGTAGGAAGAGTGAAGAGAGGAAATATAAATCAAATGGTACAATTTTAAAGTGGGTGCAGGAACAGAGACACCTGGGGCTGTATGTACACAAATCTTTGAAGGTGGCAGGACAAGTTGATAAGACTGTTAAAAAAGCATATGGGATCCATGGCTTTATAGTCAAAGGCATAATCAGAGGCAAAAGCAAGGAAGTTATGCTAAACCTAAATCACTCATTAGGCCCCAACTGGAATAGTGTGTCCAATTCTGGGCACCACACTTTAGGAAGGATGTCAAGGCCTTAGAGAGGATGCAGAGAAGATGTACGAGAATAGTACCAGGGATGTGGGACTTCCGTTACATGGAGAGACTAGAAAAGCTGGGGTTGATCTCCTACGGTTAAGGGGAGATTTAATAGAGGTGCTCAAAATCATGAAGGGTTTTGATAGAGTAAATAAGTAGAAACTGTTTCCAGTGGCAGAAGGGTTGATAACCAGAAGACACAGATTTAAAGTTATTGGCCCAGTAATTCCTCTCTGAACGCGTGAGTACGGTCGGTGTAGTCACGCGTCTGGCCGGAGGAAATGCCGGCGTTCAGCATGCACAGCGCATGCGGAGAAAACCGGCATTTCCAGTCCTCTGAACGAAGGGGTTCAGAGGCACAGCGCGTGCAACTGCACAGGCAGCGCTTGCGCAGTGAACTTCGTCGATTTCATTCATGGATTCAGTGAGGGTAAGTCCTTACAAGTTACACTTGAAAAAAGCATGTGTAAAGTTGGTCCAAGGCTGCGGAGGAAGATATATTTTATCGTGGAGCTTCTGAAAGGCAATATTTTTGTTTGGGAAAGGGAGGAAAGTTATTTTAAGAAATGCTGAGGTAAGTTTTAAAGTTTAAAATTTTTTTTTAAACGGGTTTTCAGTACGGTAGGTAGAAGGAGCAATTGTGGCTGTGTGAATTGAATGTGAAAATGAGTGTTCTAAAATGAGTAATGTAACATTTCCAACACTTTTAAGAAAGAAACTTTTCATCAATAATAAGTAATTATGTATGTATGTCCGCATATATTCCTTTACGTATATGTATGTATGTTTTATATTCCTTTACTTATGTGTATGAATGTATAATTTTAATTATGATTTTCCAATAAGTTACTTTCTCTGAAAGTCATAATTAAATACATACATTCATACACATAAGTAAAGGAATATATACATACACGCAAAGGAATATATACAGACATACATACATAATTACTTAAAAGAATATATTACTGATGAAAAGTTTCTTTCTTAAAAATGTTGGAGTCATTTTTACATTAATAAACACAGCAAATTCAATTCACATAGCCACAACTGATCCTTCTACCTACAGTACTGAAAACCCGTTTTAAAAAACAAAAATAAACTTTAAAACTTACCTCAGCATTTCTTAAAATAACTTTCCTCCCTTTCCCAAACAAAAATATTGCCTTTCAGAAGCTCCACGATAAGAAATATCTTCCTCCGCAGCCTCTGGAGCAACTGTACTCATGCTTTTTTCATGTGTAAGTTGTAAGGACTTGACCTCACTGAAAGCATGAATGAAAGCGGCGAATTTTACTGCGCACGCGCTGCCTGTACAGTCGCACGCGTTCTGCCTCTGAACCCCTTCGTTCAGAGGACAGGAAATGTCGGTTTTCCCCGCATGCGCTGTGCATGCTGAAAACCGGCATTTCCTCCGGCCAGACGCGTAAGTACCCCAACCGTACTCGCGCGTTTGGAAGGGAATTACTGGGCCAACATTTTACATGTCAATAAAATGAAAAATTTAACAATTGCACGATTTGCCCCCTCGCATCTGCGACTGAGGGTCCAAGGAGGTGCATTGCGCAAGAGGTCATCGTCGTACGTATCCTCACACTGTTCCCTTTCGGGAACTGTATGAAGTGGTGGAAGGATTTCTGGCCACGTTAACACTCCTTCCATGACCATAACCACCTTCATACCAGCCATTAGGGTGGTTAGTCCTATGGCGTGAGGGTTTTACGGGCTCCCACAACCCATCTGAGGGGGGGGGGCCACCCACACCCGTGGACGCAAGTATCCCGCTGGATGTCCACCCAGAATTTATAGTTGGAGCTCCGACTCCACTTGCCGGGACTGTCTGGAGCGGGGTTTGAAACCCTACTCCTTCTGGCCCAGCGGCGGGGATGCTTACCGCTATGCAAAAGGCCCACTCCGCGCAAAAGGTGACACCCATACGTTTCCTGCGCCTTTTCCCTCCCTGTGACTGGAGCCCTATGCTGCCACTTGAAAGACCAAGCTATAGATCTGTCCTTTTTGCGGCGCCTTTGACTTCTCATTACCAATGATGAGCAGGCGCTGCGCCTCCACCTCGTTGAGGAGATTGCTGAGGTCATCATCAGTTCAATTGAGAGTTCTTTTAATGCCGTGAATTGTGCTCATTCCAGCCATTTCACGTTGCTAATCGGATTGGGCCTTTGGCGTAGCGGTAGGATCCCCGCCGCTGGGCCAGACGGGGTAGGGTTTCGAACCCCGCTCCACACAGTCCCGGCAAGTGGAGTCGGAGCTCCGGCTCTAAATTCTGGGTTGACATCCAGCGGGATATTTGCGTCCGTGGGTGTGGGTGGCCCCCCCTCCTTGTATAGCTTGTGGGAGCCCGTAAAACCCTCCCGCCATAGGACTAACCACCCTAATGGCTGGTTCAAAGATGGTTACGGTCACGGAATGAGCGTTAATCACGGCCATAAATCCTTCCACCACTTCATACAGTTCCCCAAAGGGAACAGTGTGAAGACACGTATGACGACGACATTGCTAAATAAATAAATGGAATTAAAAAAATTCTTTTAGGGCTTTTAAAAGTCTTTAAATTGCTTTAATTCTGTTTAAAACTACTTCAGATTCTTCAAAATAATGTAAACGTTTTTAAAATGTTATAAAAGTTCACAAAACATTCATAAAATAGCAGATAACTTACTTTCCCTGCAGCTGTGTAACTACAAAGTCCTCTGCAGCTGCTTGGAGAGATTGGGGGCGTGTCCTACTACAATGAGACCTTAAGGGGCGTGTCTCACTTGCACAGCGCGCTCCAGGCTTCGCGCTGGCTGCACTCCTGGGCGGCGTGACGTCAAACGCTGCCCGGGATTCTTCTGTTTCAAAATGGAATTCCAGGCGTCCCTGGAGGTGAACGGCAGGCGCGTCGGGTAAGTGCATATCGGGGGCTTGCACGCGCGGCAAGCCACCGACCCGAATTACTGCCCCAATGGCAAAAGAACCAGAGGTGAGATGAGGAGAATTTTTTTTTTTTTTTACGCAGCAAGTTGTTATGCGCTGGAATGCACTTCCTGAAAGGACATTGAAGGAGATTCAATAATAAATTTCAAAAGGGAATTGGATATATACTTGAAAACCCAAAAATTGCAGGGCTATGAGAAAGGGGAGTAGGACTAATTGGATCGCTCTTTCAAAGATCCCACACAGGCATGATGAGCTGAATGGCTTCCTTCTGTGCTGTATCATTCTATGATTGCAATTAAGGCCTGAAGTTGTTAATGTTAAGGGTAGAGGGCTGTAAAGTGCCTAGTAGGAAGATGAGGTGCTGTTCCTGAATTTTACATTGAACAGTGTAGGAGGCCAAGGGCAGAGGTCAGAGCGGGAGTGGAATGGAGAATTAAAATGGCTAGCGACCGGAAACTCAAGGTTGCACTTTCGGATGGAACAGAGCAAAGGTGATCACGCAATCTGTGTTTGTTCTCCCCGATGTCATTGCGCGCAGCAAATCCAGTATACTAGGTTGGAAGTACAAGTAAATCAGTGTCTCACCGGATGAGTGTTTGGAGCCATGTGCGATGGCAAGTAAGGAGATGAAAGAGCAGCTGTGGCATCTCCCAAGCTTGCATGGGGAGTTGCTAGGGGAAGGAGAGCAGGTGTTCGGAGTGATGAAGGAGTGGACCGGTCCTTTCGGAATGCTGAAAAGGGCGGTGAGGGGGAAGATCTGCTTGGTGGCAGGATTGCATTGGAGGTAGCAGAAATGGCGCAGGATGATCTGTCGAATGTGGAGGCTGGTGGGTGGAAGGTGAGGAAAAGAGGGACCCTATTATAGTGTTGGGAGGAAGCAGAAGGGGTGAGGGCAACATTACTCCAATAACCAATAGTACCACAGAACCAGATTATCTGGTCATTCATCTCAGTTTGTGGGATATTTCTGGTGTAGACTGACTGCTGTTTTTGTCTATATAAAGTAATCCACTATGTGAAGCACTTTAAGAAATTGTTAACATGATAAGACACCACAGAAATGCAATGAATCCTTCCTTTAACCATACCTTCTGATATCTGTAGAAAGTCAGCTGATGCAAGTCCCCGTCAATAAGTGCATGATTTGAAAATTAAGACAAAAGCTGGTGACATCATTTTAATGTTTGAAAAAATCTCATTGGCTGTCGGTGTCTGGTAAGCTCCACATCTGCATTTGAGAAGACACAGGAGGAGCCGACTTCCCAACTTCATCACAATGCAATGGGCAGACAAGATGGAGCTTCCTGTGAAAACTCTGCTGAAACTACACTCTTCAGTTCAGTCTAAAAGTGCAGTCATGCTAGACTAAAGAGCTCATTGTATAAAAAGTCAATCAATTTTCAGTAAATTAAAAATTTTATTTTTAGAAAACACTTTTTTTTACATGATTTCTCTAACTGTTCTAACAGAATGTTAACTCTGAGCAGCACATGGTAAAAGCAACTTGAACAGATCAGTAAAAATGTAACAAAATTCCAACAATCCACCTTGTGTACTTGTTGGATGCACTCACCCTGTTTTTCGTGTATCGTGCACGGCCAGAGGCAATGCCAAGTCGCTGAAAATAAGCTTCAAAGTCACTGCCAGATCCTAGTTTTCTTATCCTAAGTATATTAACAGACAAGAATAAATGGAACACTAAAACAAATCTTACAAGAACTCCATATGGAAACTGCTCCTTAATTTGCAATGTGTTTAGTATTATAGAATACATACACTAGGTTCTACAACTGCCCTGTAGGAGGAACTACTGTAAATCTAATATAGGATTAACTTCAGTTCAACAAGTTAATACCTTACCCGACCTGTTGACCCCAAACCAGTCAGCAAGGTATTTAAAAGAGACAAAGAACTTTGTCTATGTTTAAGGTGACTACAATGTAATGCAGAATTGCCAAGTCCTGCTGATAATTTCCTTAATTATACACATCACCTCAACTTCTGATAAGAGTCTTTCTTAGCTTAACAGCATATGTTTGGAAGATGAAAAGGTGTTAATGACAGCAGATGCTAACTATTACGAGTTTAATGTACCTTTTTGCTTATCCAGAAATGATAATCAAAATGTCCTATTAGACAGTTATTCATTTTAATAGTGCCTTGGGAGTCTCAATAACGGTACTGCCTTGCAGAGATCAATCTTCCACTCTTGCATTCTTAACGTGTAGCCACACCTACCAGGAGTGCTCAGATTGTGTCCATGAATTGAAAATCATGGACTGCACCTATATGCAGCTGTTCACACAGGGAATACAGAAACAGAATATTTACCTTCAAGTTTTTTGGACAAGATATACAACTGGAACTGCAATGTGAAATAATTTATGGGTCAATCTGCCTGAAGTCATCTTTCATCTTCAGGTAATTAAGGGAAGAGGTTTCCATCTTGAGTAGAAGACTTAGCACAAAGAGAATGTAGAAAGATCAGAAAAGGTTGAAAACGGTTTAGGCAGAAAGTGGTAGTGTAGAATAGAATATCTAACAGCTAACTCAGTAATGCAAGTTCTTGTACTATAGGAAATATAACAACAGTATTAGAAACAATTATAATGGCCCGTAATTTGTGGTCAGCGGTGAAGCAAAGGTGCTCGTCACTGGCCTTGAAGAAAGCTGCCCACAGAGATCTCTGTGGCGAGAAGTTTGCCTTTTTCGATGTTCAATTGATTGCAGTGCTGTGAATAGGAGATTCCTATGGTGATGCTGCAGTGGCATCAACAAGCTGTCTAAGCAGCCAATCACACTGAAGAATTCTCAAACAGGAAACCAGGAAATGAGAAGCTGTTTTTATCCTGACTTTTTAAAAATGTTAGAGAGCGAAATAAAGATTGGGACTTTCATGTGGGGATAAGGTAGAAGCCGAAATATCATGGACAGCCATTTAAATTTTTTGTATAAGTTTTTTAAAAATTGTAATTGATCATAATGGAGAAATTTGACACTCCACAAATATAAACATTAGTTTTTCAGGGCCAGATTGTTTGTGTACCAGTCAATACGCTGTTAAAACCCCAGTTACACCTATTCCAACAAGGCTCAACATTTAATGGGGTATTTAACAGCAATATTACTGCAGAAAAGCCCAAGTTTTCATCAGTTTCACTGATTACATTGATTGCCAGCTATGGGGACCGGCAGGTCCACAGCACAGCCAGTGTCAGAGCAGTGAATGACTAACCGCCAACTTCATGATTTCCACCTTTAGACACGCATGCACTAAATCCTGAAGTTGCAGTCAGTTTCAGAGGGGTAATGGCGGCGAACACTGATAGTTCGCCATCATTACCCACCGCAAATTCCGGGCCATTAAATGTAGCAATGGTATTATAAGTACACGCAAGGTGTTAACTAGGTCACAAAAAGAAGATAGTCGAATAAGGAAAAAAGAGTAAACACATCACTGAAGATGGAATCAACATATCATATAGGAAGACTGAACTGTTTTGACAAAGCAGTTAAACAGATACCATAACAAAAAGGTTGTATATCTCTATTGTAAATCATTCAAGTCATAGAATTAAAGAAAGAAATGATCACTACCTATCACACTGCTACATGAACTGCAAAAGGCTACATTTTCTAAAATATTTACAACCAAGGCTGTAATTCTGAACTGAATTATGTTAAATTGAATGCAGGTAATGTAATGCTGCAATTCAGCAACAGAGTTACTGTACTGGATTGACAATTGTATTTATCTTTGCTACACATTAGTGAAATAAAGTAGCTGCACATAATATAATTGAATTTTTTTCTGCTTAGTCTTCGACATTGTGGAGGCAAATAAGAGTTAAATGGCACTTCAATGTTATAATGCACTCCTGCTAATGGCTAAATTGTGGTTGAACATTTTTAATTTGAGTTGGTTTATCTAGGACAATTTTAAGCCAAATTAGGCATTATGATAAAATCCTAGATATAAATGTAAATCCCAATCTATTTTTCCAGATTGACCTGATTTTTAAAAGCAATTTGATGTAATGGTGTTTATTTCAAAGACAACAATGAACTGTAACATTGACCTATGTTAGTCTGATGTACATTAAAGAGAAAGACATCAGCATGGAAAAGTTGTTTAACAGGTTTTTTCCCCCCAGTGCAATTTCTTGATACACTTTATACCAAGAAAATATACAGCTTTTTTGGCTATTCTTTTCCAAAACAGTGATGATCCCCTTCTATATGAAAGACTAGCTGAAGTGCCCGGTGGTGCCGAGGCTTTTTCGAGGGCATGTTGTTGTTGGAAGAGAGAGAGAGAGCAACTGGGGGGAAGAGAGAGAGCGACTGGGGGGAAGAGAGGGAGGGGAGGGGTGGGGGGAAGAGAGGGAGGGGAGGGGAGGGAGGGGAGAGGGGAGGGAGGGGAGGGGGAGGGGAAGGGAGGGCGGGGGAGGGGGGAGGGGAGGGCGGGCGGGGGGAGGAGAGGGGGGAAGGAAGGGAGGGGAGGGGTGGGGGGAAGAGAGGGAGGGGAGGGGAGGGAGGGGAGGGGGAGGGGAGGGAGGGGAGGGGGAGGGCGGGCGGGGGGAGGGGAGGGGGGAAGGAAGGGAGGGAGGGGGAAGGGAGGGAGGGGGAAGGAAGGGAGGGCAGGGAGGGGGAAGGGAGGGCAGGGGAGGGGAAGGGAGGGGGGGAAGGGAGGGCAGGGGAGGGGAAGGGAGGGGGGGAAGGGAGGGCAGGGGAGGGGAAGGGAGGGCGGGGGGGAGGGGGAGGGAGGGCGGGGGAGGGGAGGGGGGGATGGAGGGCGGAGGGGAGGGAGGGCGGCGGGCCCCCCCCCCCCCGAGGGTCGCGCCCCCCCCCCACCGGAGGTGAAGACCGCCGATTGCGCGCGCAGCAGGAGCTGAGACGCGGCGTCTCTCTCGGCCGGCCGGCCGGCCCGGTTGCCAGGGCAACCGTGACGCTGACCAAGCCAGAGAGAGAGACGCCGCGTCTCAGCTGCTCCTGCTGCGCGCGCGGCCCCCCCCCCTGAGGGTCGCGGCCGCCCCCCCTCCCCCCGAGGTGAAGACCGCCAATTGCGCCCGTTGCCAGGGTAACGCTGGACGCTCAGCAAGCCCCGGCAGAGAGAGACGTCTCAGCTCCTGCTGTGCGCGCACCCTAGCGGCGCTGGGCTGAGGCTCGGCCCTCCAGCCTTCGAGTGGGGCCGGGAGGTGCCTAGCTCGGGCGTGGGTGCGGAGGAGACGCCGAGGCTTCTAGGCCTACCTGGAAAAACGGGGAAAGGTAGGAAAATTAATGAGATTAGATAAGTTAATTACTTTCTAAATCATTTTTTTAAAAAACAATATATGTTTTAAAAGCAACGTTTTTTTTTAAGACGCAGAAAGCGGGAAAAAGAAAGGAAAAGTTTGGAATCAAGATGGCGGCGACTCACCTCGGTTCAGAACGATAAAGCCCGGCCACACGCGCACCGATTGGCCCGGCGGCACACGCCAGCAACCCGGCGTACGATTGGTCGAGCTCGAGGTCACTCTGTCGCTAATGAGCGGATAATGAGATGCTAATGAGCGGAATGTTGAAGGTTTTTGGGATACCGCGGGCGCAATTTTAGCCCGGCCGAAACGTAAATACGCTTAAAACCGTCTCGGAAGCGTAAGCTTTCTTTGGAGGTAACGCGCGCATAGGTACGCCCTGTAACTTTCGAGTGCATACCCGCAACGCACACGCGATGACAGACAGATAGAAAGACAGAATGACAGAAGTACCGATTTATATATATAGATTTGCAATGCAATTCTTTGCTGTACTGACACACCTTACATGGAGAGGTAATGCAAGTCACAGACTTGACCCAAGCCACCAAGGAAAGGACTGAAGCAGAGGCTTGGGGTCCTTCCTCACAGGGAGGGAAAAACATGAAATAGATGAAAGAAAACACACAATCAATAGGAAAGTCAGAGTGAACTGTAGAGCTCTTAAAAAAGTTTTACCCAATAAAGGAGTTACCCTGTTTAACTTTTGTTTTGCTGTGTTTTCATAAACAGTGAAAATGTTGGCTCTAGCCAGTTTAGTGCCATTGTAACATTTTGCGATTTGGAATGGAAGGGGTTTTTGGTTTAATTTATTCTAGGTTTCTGAAACAAAGTTAGGATACAAAAGGTTAATTCCCAGAGTGCCAGCGTGTTTTTCTAAATTAATAGCTAAAAAGCCTGGAAACACAGAACAAAGAGTGGCTAGGAATTTTGATGTGCTGTCCTGGGGAGAAATACATTAGCCATGAAAACTGTTATCCATATCTGTTTGAGATAATGGGGAAGGGGGTCTATTGCACACTCCAGAGATGTTCACTCCTATAATGAAGTAACAGGTTCCAGGGTCAGGGACTTTGCTAAACAGACAATGTCGTTGCCAAGAGCTCTCACATCAAAGGGTTGGGGGGAGGGAAATTCTCAAAGTGGTCATTTTGGCAGCTAAGCAAACCATTTCTTGACAGAGCTGAGGGGGGGGGGGGTGGTGTTAGAGGCCAAGCAATTTGTTTTCCTTTTTTTTAAAGAAAAGGCACTTGACAACAGGTTGTACAGGTAGACTATCCTTTATCCGAAAACCTCGGGACCAGCCGTGTTTCGGTTTTAGGAAAATTTCGGTTTTCGGAAGGTGCGCGAAAACACTTCGGTTTTCAGAGGTAATTCGGTTTTCGGGAGTGCGGATAAAGGATACACTATCCCTTATCCGAAAATAACGACTATAAATACTGTAGTTACAGGGATAAATACTGTAGTACAGTTTATTTGTAAGGAAAACATTCAGTAAAACTTCAAACATGTACAGGTACAAACTAAGCTAAATACCTGTACATAAACATGCAATAAAGGTACATTACATCTGGCTTGAGGATCTTGGAGAAGATGGTACATCAGTGTTGTCATCATTGTCATCAGGTTGGAGTTGGACATCTGAAGATGGGCCAGGAACAGGATTCTCAAGTGATGAAGCAGCATTACATCTGGCTTGAGGATCTTGGAGAAGAGGGTACATCAGTGTTGTCATCATTGTCATCAGGTTGGAGTTGGACATCTGAAGATGGGCCAGGAACAGGATTCTCAAGTGATGAAGCATGACTACGACAGACGGCCTTTTTAAAGACTTCTTCCAGTGTCATCTGTCTCATTAACATTGGTTTCTGTCTAAGCAGTCTCTCTTTAATTGAGTAAACTTGCATAATCTCTTGCTCACTGATAAATGCACGTTTTTCAAGGCGAGCAATTAACTGATCACACATTGTCACCATATCGTCTATGGGGATTTTTTCACCTGTGTTCACAATGTCATCATCATCATCACTACTGTCCTCATGCTTGTCTTTATTTAACACCATTTCAGCAATTACCCCATCACTCAACGAATTCACAACAGGTGCATCATTGTCAATGTTCAGCACTTCTTCGATGTCAGCTTCCTCTAACGTATTTACACTTTCGGATGATAAACCTTTGGCGTAAGTGAGGAGGTTTGATATCATCATCTTCTCCTGACTGACAGGAAATCCTTCAAACTCGCCATCTGCAGGTCCATCTTCATGAAACATCGTTGAAGGCCAAAGTCTGTGCCAAACATTTTTTAATGTTGGTTTGTCAACATCGTTCCAAGCATTAGCAACTGCATAAATGGCATCCTTAACATTGAATTCTTTCAGGAAGCTTTGGATTCCTTCGCCTCTGTTGATTGCATCAAGCATAGAGTTCAAAAAAACGTCTTTATACTTGCTCTTCATGGAGCGTAAAATTCCTTGGTCACAAGGCTGTATTAAAGATGTCACATTAGGGGGAAAGTTAATGCCGAAAACATAACTTTTCACAAGAAGTTCAGGAACAATAAAATTTTGCAGTTTTCTTCCAGTCCAACTTGCCTGCAATGAGCTCGTGTCGCTGGTACGAAGTGGTTATTGAACCAGTGAGAAAATATTCCTCTGGTTACCCATGCTTTCCTGCTCGCATAATAATGCACAGGTAAATTGCATACACCTTTCAAACATCTCGGATGTTGGCTTTTTCCAATCACTACCAACTTTAACTTGTGTGTGCCTGCAGCATTGGCACACCCAAGAACAGTCAACCTGTCCTTAGCATCCTTAAAACCTGCTGGTGCACTCTCATCAGCCGTTGCTAATGTTTTTCTAGAAACGTAGCACCAGAACAGAGCTGTTTCATCAGCATTATAAATTTGTTCAGGACCGAGGTTTTCATCCGATATTATTTTTGCAAACTCATCTATGTAATTTTCAGCTGCTTCATGATCAGCAGAAGCTTTTTCACCACAGATTTTCAGATATCTTATACCATGACGCTTCTTAAATTTATGCAGCCAACCTTCTGAATATTCACACTCAACTTCAATGTTCAGTTCTTCATGGTATATTCTAGCTTGCTTCATGACCATCAAACCAGTCAGTGGCACACGTCCACCTCTGCGTTGTCGAATCCACTCAATCAGCACACGGTCAAGATCTTCATTTTTTGCCCTATGCAATGTTTTCCTAATTTTCATTAGTTTATGGTCATCACTGTCAGTGTAAAATTTCAACAACTTGTCTTTCTGTTTCTTTAAGTCATATACGGTGGTACTTCCCACACCATATTCTTCAGTAAGATGTCGCACAGACACACCACGATCAAGCTTCTGCAATAACTCCACTTTCTGTGATATCGATAATGAGCGACGCTTCCTTCTCTGCTTCTCACTGTTACCCATTGGGGTATCTGCAGCTCTTTTTAGCATTTTCACAAATTGTTAAAAGCCAGCAAATATCTAAGAGAGCAGCAAATATCTAAGAGAGCTGCAAATATCTAAGAGAGCTGCAAATATCTAAGAGAGCAGCAAATATCTAAGAGAGCAGCAAATATCTAAGAGAGCAGCAAATAGCAGCAAATATCTAAGAGAGCAGCAAATATCACACAGAGCAGCATAACACCTGCGTGGGTCAAGCATCGGCAGCGTCGGGTCATGCTATGCGCCACTTTCGGCTTTCAGAGGTTTTCTGGTTTCGGATGTGTGGATAAAGGATGGTACACTATCTCTTATCCGAAATTGGGTGGGGTTCGGCGGGGGTGGGGTACGGCGGGGGGGTCGGGGGTCGGGTTCGGCCGGGGGGTCGGGGGTGGGGGTCGGCGGGGGTCGTGGTCGTGCGCATTTCGGTTTTCAGAAGTCATGCTTTGCTCCACTTTCGGCTTTCAGAGGTTTTCTGGTTTCGGATGTGCGGATAAAGATTTCGGTTTTCAGAAGTGCGGAAAAATGCTACACTATCCCTTATCCGGCTAGGCCTGTAAGTCGTGCGCCACTCTGGTCATGTCGTGCGCACGACTTACGCTGACCGAAAAAACCTTCGGTTTTTAGAGGGTTTCGGTTTTCGGAAGTCCGGATAAAGGGTAGTCTACCTGTACTTGAAACAGTGAGGCAGGCAAAGGTGTGGCACTTTCTAAAGTTAGTGTTGGTCAATTTAGAAATTGCCAACTTGTAATGTGAGTTACACCCATATAGAAAGGGCAATCGTGTATTTTATTTCATGATATAAGCAGTGATAGGAAATTGATTGAATCGCACTGTGAAAACTATTTGGTTCATTCATATACTTCTCGTAAAATAAACCAGTTTATTGGTTTATAATTGGCCTCGCTTGACGAGAGTGCTCGTCCGTTCACCAAAAGATAGGAGAATACACGTGGCGACACATGTAATGAGAGTATCCAGTACACACTTCTTGGGCTTCATTACGTTTCCTGGGTCACACTATCGTTTAATTAGATATTGGACAGTTCATAGGAGATGTGAGGTCCACTTAAGTGAATTACAAGTGACACTGAAACAGAAAGATTATCTAGAGCAGACTCAAAATTTATAATAATCAGCTAATATAAATGCATTTCCTGTCAGGTATTTAAAAATTACACTTGGCATAATTCATCACCATCACACATAAAACTTGCTTAATTATTAATCTATCCCTCGCCTAATCCCATCAAGGAAAAAAGAGGAAAGAAAAGGAAAAGGGGGCTGCTGAGGCACTGGGAATGCAGTCTAAATAGGAAAGCATTAGGAACAGTAGTTTATCCTAAGGGATTTAGGGGTCCAGATGCACGAGTCATGAAAAGATGGTTCAGAGGTACAACAATCAGGAAAAATGACCAACAGAGGATTCATCATGAGGTATATCATATGAAAACAAAAAGCGACTACTGCAATTATACAGAATGCTAGTCAGAACTCAACTTGCACTGAGATCACTTATCAGAAACAGTGAGAAACCATCTTGATCTTAAAATTTATAAAGCTCCTGGATAGTCTGCTGGACAACCTGCAAGTTTCTTTAACGGTCTCCCCAGCTTTCTTCTAACATTAAATAATTTCACTGCATGCACTTAAGCACCCAAACTACAATAGCCACACCTGCCAATATATTACTGAACATCTTGGCACATCTACCCGCCCATGACCAACGACACGTGCCTCTGCAGGCTCCACGCCAGCAGGGAAGCAGTTGCAGAAGTTCGCCATCTTCTGCACGGGCGCCTGCAGCCGACTTGTAACATAGGAATGGCACTGCCAATGACTGCAAAAGTCACTTAAACTCTTAGGGGGAGAAATTGGGTGAGTAGCGCCACCTGTTAGCGCCTAAAGAGGCAGTCAGTGGCTGTAGCGCCACTGGCTGCATCTCCGGCGATATTCAGTAGGGGCGCTAATGGTGGCGTTAGGCATTTGCGCTGCGCCGCCACCGATGACGTCATCGGTGTGCGCAACGTCCCATTCGTGCCCCGTTCACGATATTTGGTAGCAAACGCCGCAGTTGCGCCGCTCGCTACCCGCGCCCAGTTCACGGGGCCTTACTATGCCGGCAGCGGCGCAAGTTAAGGTGGAGGTGCGGGGCGGCCACTTTTTCAGTGGCTGCCTGCCAGCACCTCCGTCCCCGGCCTCCTAACCTCCCCCCCCCCCCGCGGCATTGCCGGCTGTTTCCCGAGAGCCCGGCACTTCTCCTTGGTGCCGGGCTCATTTGCCGGCACTCGCGAGCGGGGATCGCGCTGTTGCAGGCACCTCCCCCTTAACAGTGGGAGGAAGGCCTGCAGTACCGTAGCGTGCCGTGCCGCAGCATGTGGCGCTGCGGCCGTTGCGCTGCGATAATCAGTTTCAGCGCCCTAAGAGGGACGCGGAGCGCCTCGAGCCTCGCCCCGTCTCCCTCGAGCGGCACTGAAACTGAATTTCTGGCGATCGGTATCACTCCGATCGCTGCGCTAAATCCTGCGCTCAGGTGACTTTTGCGCCACTTTGGCGCCCCAACCCAATTTCTAGGCCTTACTTTTATGCCTTAGGCTTAGTGCAGGCATGCTGCATTGCTGAACTAGAGGTGGGGACCTAAGATATAAACAATTCTCATACCAACTTTATGCAACAACTCACCCACTTTGCCCACCACGAAATGGAATTGAATGCTGTCCTGTTCCGTTACTTGCCCCCAGGCTCTGAGCTGTGCCTTCACATTGGGTTTTCTTTTATTTCATTATTGCCTGGATGTTTTTATCCCCATCCCACTCCAGCCTTGGCAAACAGGTTGCTAATGGGTTGAAATGTTTAATTCTTTCTAACATTTTGCAATTCCTGTCACGTGGGAACTCCAGGACGTTTCATGTGTCCTGGATAACCACATGTGCAGTAAGTGCCTCATAGGAGACAGGAAACATAGAAGATAGGAGCAGGAGTAGGCCATTCGGCCCCTCGAGCCTGCTCCGCCAATCAATGCGATCATGGCTGATCATCCAAATTCAGTACCCTGTCCCTGCTTTCCCCCCATATCCCTTGATCCCCTTAGCCTTAAGAAATATATCTAACTCCTTCTTGAATATATTTAATGAATAGGCCTCAACTGTCTTCTGTGGTAGAGAATTCCACAGGTTCACCACTTTCTGGGTGAAGAAATTCCTCCTCATCTCAGTCCTAAATGGTTTACCCCTGACCCTTAGACTGTGACCCCTGGTTCTGGACTCACCCGCCATCGGGAACAGCCTTCCTGCATCTAGTCTGTCTAGTCCTGTTAGAATTTTATAAGTTTCAATGAGATCCCCTCTCATTCTTCTAAACTCCAGCGAGTATAAGCCTAATCGACCCAATCTCTCTTCATACATCATTCCTGCCATCCCAGGTATCAGTCTGGTGAATCTTCGCTGCACTCCCTCCATGGCAAGAACATCCTTCCTCAGATAAGGTGACCAAAACTGCACACAATACTCAAGGTGTGGTCTCACCAAGGCCCTGTACAACTGCAGCAAGACATCCTTGCTCCTGTACTCGAATCCTCTCGCTATGAAGGTCAGCATACCATTTGCCTTCTTAACCGCCTGCTGCACCTGTATGCTTACCTTCAGCGACTGGTGCACAAGGACACCCAGGTCTTGTTGCACTTCCCCTTTTCCCAATCTATTGCCACTCAGATAATAATCTGCCTTCCTGTTTTTGCCACCAATGTGGATAACCTCGCATTTATCCACATTATACTGCATCTGCCATGCATCTGCCCAATCGCCCAACCTGTCCAAATCGTACTGGGGTTTCTCGGCATCCTCCCCACAGCACACATGCCCACCCAGCTTTGTGTCATCTGCAAACTTGGAGATATTACATCTAGTTCCCTCGTCTAGATCATTAATATATATTGTGAATAACTGGGGTCCTAGCACAGATCCCTGCGGTACCCCACTAGTCACTGCCTTCCACTCGGATAAAGACCCGTTTATTCCAACTCTTTGCTTCCTGTCTGCCAGCCAGTTTTCTATCCAAGTCAGTACCTTACCCCCAATCCCATGTGCTTTAACTTTGCATGCTAGTCTCTTATGCGGGACCTTATCGAAAGCCTTCTGCAAGTCCAAATACACCACATCCACTGGTTCTCCCTTATATATTCTACCAGTTACATCCTCAAAAAATTCCAGTAGATTAGTCAAGCACGATTTACCTTTTGTAAATCCGTGTTGACTTTGTCCGATCCTGTCACTGTTTTTCAAGTGCTCTGCTATTACCGGCACCTAAATAACCGGAAATCTCTCTTAACTGGCAAAATTCAGGAGTAGGTTCAGATAAGTTTTACTTCATATTAGTTGCCGTGTAACTGGGGTTCCTGGATCTGTGGACGTATAACCGGGGTTCCTGGATCTGTGGACGTATAACCGGGGTTCCTGCACCTGTTGCCATGCAACAGGGACGCCTGGATCTGTGGCCGTGTAACCGGGGTTCCTGCACCTGTTGCCATGCAACAGGGACGCCTGGATCTGTGGCCGTGTACGGGGCTCTCGTACCTTAGTAAGTATACCTCTCTGTAATCCGGACTTTTTGATCAACTGGAAGCACGCCGGTCCTGTCGGTGCCGGATAAAAAAGAGTTTCCTGTGCATCTTTTATAATGGACTCTAGCATTTTCCCCACTACCGATGTCAGGCTTACTGGTCTATAATTCCCCATTTTTTCTCTACCACCTTTTTTAAATAGTGGGGTAACATTAGCTACCCTCCAATCCACGGGAACTGTTCCAGAGTCTATAGAATTTTGGAAGATGACCAGCAATGCATCTACTATTTCTAGGGCCACTTCCTTAACTACCCTAGGATGTAGATTATCAGGCCCTGGGGATTTATCGGCCTTCAATCCCGTCAATTTCCCTACCATTTCCCTACAAATACTGATTTCATTCAGTTCCTCCCTCTCATTAGACCCTATGTACCCCGACATCTCTGGGAATTTATTTGTGTCCTCCTTTGTGAAGCCAGAACCAAAGTATGTATTTAATTGGTCTGCCATGTCTTTGTTCCCCATTATAAATTCCCCTGATTCTGACTGCAAGGGACCTACGCTTGACTTCACCAGTCTTTTTCTCTTCACATATCTATAGAAGCTTTTACAGTCAGTTTTATGTTCCCTGCAAGCTTACTCTCATATTCTATTTCCCCCCTCTTAATTAATCCCTTTGTCCTCCTTTGCTGAATCCTAAATTGCTCCCAATCCTCAGGTTTGCTGCTTTTTCTGGCCAATTTGTATGTCCTCTCCTTGGATCTTATGCTATCCCTAATTTCCCTTGATAGCCAATGTTGAGTCACCTTTTTTGTTTTATTTTTATGCCAAACAGGGATGAACAAATTCTGTAGTTCACCCATGCGATCTTTAAATGTTTGCCATTGCCTATTCGCCGTCAACCCTTTAAGTAAAATTCCCCAATCCATCCTAGCCAACTTGCACCTCATACCATCATAGTTTCCTGTATTTAAATTCAGCACCCAATTCTCTGAATCAACTACTTCACTCTCCATCTTAATGAAGAATTCTATCATATTATGATCGCTCCTCCCCAAGGGGCCTCGCCCAACAAGATTGCTAATTAATTCTTTCTCGTTACATAATACCCAGTCTAAGATGGCCTGATCTCTAGTTGGTTCCTCGACATATTGGTCCAGGAAACCATCCCGTATACACTCTAGGAATTCCTCTTCCACAGTATTGTTACTAATTTGGTTAGCCCAATCTATATGTAGATTAAAGTCACCCATGATAACTGCTGTGCCCTTATTGCACACATCTCTAATTTCTCGTTTAATGCCATCCCCAACCTCAGCATTACTGTTTGGGGGTCTGTATGCAACTCCCCTTGGTATGTCTCAGCTCTACCCATACAGATTCCACATAATCAGAGCTAATATCCTTCCTTACTATTGTGTTAATCTCCTCTTTAACCAGCAATGCTACCCCACCGCCTTTTCCTTTTTGCCTGTCCTTCCTGAATATTGAATACCCCTTGATGTTGAATTCCCAGCCTTGGTCACCCTGGAGCCATGTCTCCGTAATCCCAATTATATGATATCCGTTTACATCTATTTGTGCAGCTTATTACGAATGCTCCTCGCATTAAGACAAAGCCTTCAGGTTTGTTTTTTTAACACTTAGACCTTTTAGAATTATTGTTTACTGCGGCCATGTTTGATTTACACCCTTGATTTCTCTGACTTCCACTTTTGCTTTTCTCCTTCCTGTCTTTTGCTTCTATCCTTGCTTCCCTTTCCTCTGTCTCCCTGCACAGGTTCCCAACCCCCTGCCATTTTAGTTTAAACACTCCCCAACAGCACTAGCAAACACTCCCCCTAGGACATCGGTCCCGGTCCTGCCCAGGTGCTTGAGCTCAATCTCAGGGTTGAATGAGCTTGAGGAGCATTTGGAGTCACTGCAGGGCATATGGGAGGCTGAGAATTTCCTGGAGTGCACGTTCCAGGAGGTGGTCACCCTGCAGCTACAGCGAGTTCAAGTGGGTGGCCATCCGGTAGGGTAGGAAGAGGCAGACAGTGCAGGAATCGTTCGGGAGTGTGGCACTCTCAAACCGGTTTTCAGTGCTGACCGGGAGAGTGACAACACCTTGGATGAGCACATCCACGGCACCATGGGTCAAATGACTGCTGTACCCCGCTATGCAAAGTGTAGAAATACAGTGGTCATGGGGGATTCGATAGTCAGGGGGATAGATAGGTGTTTGTGTAACCACCAACGCGAGTCCCGCATGATGTGTTGCACCCCTGGTACCAGGGTAAAGGACAACACTGAGACAGTGCAGAACATTTTGTGTGGGGGGGGGGGTGGGAGGGTAACATCTAGAGGTTGTGGTCCAATGACATAGGTGTGGGAGCCAATGACATAGGAAGGGAAAGGGTTGAGGTCCTGCAGTCAGAGTTTCAGAAGCTCAGGAGGAAATTAAAGAGCAGGACTGTAAAAATGTAGGAACCTTTGGATTACTCCCACTGTCACACACTAGTGAGTATAGGAATAGTAGGATAAGAGAGGTTAACGTGTGGCTGGAGAAATGGTGGAGGAGGAAGGACTTCAGATTCCTGGGACATTGGGACCAGTTCAAGGTGGACAGGTTGCGCCTCAGAGCTGGGACCAATGTCCTCAGGGGAAGGCTAACTATTGCTGTGGGGGAAGGTTTAATCTAATTTGGCAGGGGGATGTGCACCAGGGTGAAACATTAGAGAGGAGAAACAAGTTGCACAGAGTACTGGGAGAGACAACATAAGAACATAAATAGGAGCAGGAGTAGGCCATTCGGCCCTTCGAGCCTGCTCCGCCATTCAATAAGATCATGGCTGATCTTCTACCTCAACTCCACTTTCCTCCCCATATCCCTTGATTCCCTTAATATCAATCTCTGCCTTGAATATACTCAACGACTGAGCCTCCACAGCCCTTTGGGGTAGAGAATTCCAAAGATTCACCACCCTCTGAGTGAAGAAATTTCTCCTCATCTCAGTCCTAAATGACCAACCCCTTATTCTGAGACTGTGACCCCTGGTTCTGGACTCCCCAGCCAGGGGAAACATCCTCCCTGCATCTACCTTGTCAAGCCCTGTAAGAAATTTGCACGTTTCAATGAGATTACCTCTCATTCTTCTAAACTCCAGAGGATATAGGCCTAGTCTACTCAATCTCTCCTCATAGGACAATCCCCCCATCCCAGGAATCAGTCTGGTGAACCTTCATTGCACTTCTTCGATGGCAAGTATATCCTTCCTTAGGGAAGGAGACCAAAACTGTACACAATACTCCAGGTCTGGTCTCACCAAGGCCTTATATAATTGCAGTAAGACATCTTGGCCTAGAAATTCAGTAAGGCCCCGCCAGCTGGCTAGCGCCCAAAAGTTAGCGCTGCGCGCGGAGCCAGTTGCGCCCGTCAGATATTCACTTTTTGCGCCCCAAATCGGAACCGGGTGCTATTCCAGGGTGTGCCCGCCCCCGCTTGGGGCGCTGAAACTGAATTTCAGCGCTGTAGGTGCCGCTGCGCCACCCCCTGCGGAGCGGCAGGCTGCGGTACTGCAGGCCTCCTCCTTCTCTTAAGGAGAAGTGCCGGGCTCGCGGAAAGCAGCCGGCAATGCCGCGGGGGGGGGGGGGGGGGTGGTGGAGGAGGCCGGGGAAGGAGGTGCGGCCAGGCGGCCGCCGAAAAAGCGGCCGGCCGCACCTCTGCCTTAACTAGCGCCACTAAGGCTGCAGCACGGCCCGGTCTTCACAACGTTGTTTGCGGCCGCTGCAGAAGAGGCGGCCGCAACTAAATATGGGGGTCGGGCCGGTAGCGGGGCGGAACCGGGGCACTGCGCACACCGATGACGTCATCGGTGCCGGCGCAGCGCTACCGGCTACCGCCGCCATTACCGCAGCGCTGAATATCAGCGCAAACTCCTCTACTGGCGCAGAAGCCCTCTTTGGGCGGTAACTGGTCGCACACGCAACTGAATTTCTAGCCCCTTTACTTTTATACTCAAATCCTTTTGTAATAAAGGCCAACATACCATTTGCTTTCCTAATTGCTTGCTGTACCTGCATATTAACTTTCAGCGATTCATGTACAAGGACACCCAGGTCCCTCTGAACACCAACATTTCCCAATCTCTCACCATTTAAAAAATACTCTGCTTTTCTATTTTTCCTACCAAAGTGGATAACTTCACATTTCTCCACATTATATTCCATTTGCCATATTCTTGCCCACTCGATTAACCTGTCTATATCCCTTTGAAGCCTCTTTGCATCCTCCTGACAACTTACATTCCCACCTAGCTTTGAATCATCAGCAAAATTGGATATATTACATTTGGTCCCCTCATCCAAATCATTGATATAGATTGCAAATAGCTGAGGCCCAAGCACTGATCCTTGTGGTGCCCCACTAGTTACAGCCTGCCAACCCGAAAATGACCAGTTTATTCCTACTCTGTTTTCTGTCCGTTAACCAATCCTCAATCCATGCTAGTATATTACCCCCAATCCCATGAGCCCAAATAAACTACATCCATTGGTTCCCCCTTATCTATCCTGCTAGTTACAACCTCAAAAAACTCACTAACAGATTCGTCAAACACGATTTCCCTTTCATAAATCCGTGTTGACTCTGCCCAATCCCAGTATTACTTTCTAAGTGCCCTGTTACCACATCCTCAATAATAGATTCTAGCATTTTCCCTACTACTGATTTCAGGCTAACTGGTCCATAGCTCCCCATTTTCTCTCTCCCTCCTTTTTTAAATAGTGGGGTTACATTTGCTCCCTTCCAATCTGTGAGAACCGTTCCAGAATCTATTGAATTTTGGAAGATGACAACCAATGCATCCACTATCTCTACAGCCACCTCTTTTAAAACCCTAGGATGTAGCCCATCAGGTCATGGGAATTTATCGGCTTTCTGTCCCATTAATTTCTCCAGTATTATTTCCTTACTAATATTCATTTCTTTCAGTTCCTCATTCTCACTAGACCCTTGGTTCTCCTCTATTTCCACAAATAGCACTAAAATAAAGAATAGTTCAGAAAAATTAGGGATCAGGCAGGGGAAAATGCGAGGCAGTCCAAGATGGGTTTGGAGTACATGTGCGCAAATGCATGTAGCATTGTAAATAAGGTTGGTGAGCTGCAGGCACAAGTTGCCACATGGGATTACGATATAGTGGCAATCACAGAGACCTATTTCAAAGTCGGAGAGGTTTGGGAACTTAATATTCCTGGCTACAAGGTATTCAGGAAAGATAGAAAAGGAAAAAAAGTAGGGGGTGGTGGCAATATTGATCAAATAAACTATTATAGCTGTGGAGAGGGATGATGTAGTCGAAGGGTCAAAGACAGAATCTATTTGAATAGTATTAAAGAACAATAGAGGAGCTCTTCTGCTACTGAGTGTATACTAGAGACCACCAAATAGTGGGAAGGAGATAGAGGAGCAAATTTGTAGGAAGATTACGGAACGATGCAAGAACTATAGAGAAGTGATAATGGGGGACTTCAATTATCCGAATACAGACTTGGATAGTAAGAGAGGGGGAGGAATTCCTGAAATATATACAAGAGAACTTTCTTGATCAGTGTATTTCCAGCCCAATGAGGAAGGAAGCAGTGCTGGATTTAGTTCTACATAGAAATATAGAAGATAGGAGCAGGAGTAGGCCATTCGGCCCCTCAAGCCTGCTCCGCCATTCAATGAGATCATGGCTGATCATCCAAATTCAGTACCCTGTCCCTGCCTTCTCCCCATATCCCTTGATCCCTTTAGCCTCAAGAAATATATCCAACTCCTTCTTGAATATATTTAATGAATTGGCCTCCACTGCCTTCTGTGGTAGAGAATTCCACAGGTTCACCACTCTCTGGGTGAAGAAATTCCTCCTCATCTCTGTCTTAAATGGCTTACCCCTTATTCTTAGACTGTGACCCCTGGTTCTGGACTCCCCGGCCATCGGGAACATCCTTCCTGCATCCAGTCTGTCCAGTCCTGTTAGAATTTTATAAGTTTCAATGAGACCCCCTCTCATTCTTCTAAACTCCAGCGAGTATAAGCCCAATCGACACAATCTCTCCTCATAAGTCATTCCTGCCATCCCAGATATCAGTCTGGTGAATCTTCGCTGCACTCCCTCCATGGCAATAACATCTTTCCTCAGATAAGGCGACCAAAACTGCACACAATACTCAAGGTGTGGTCTCACCAAGGCCCTGTACAACTGCAGCAAGACATCCTTGCTCTTGTACTCGAACCCTCTCGCTACGAAGGCCAACATACCATTTGCCTTCTTAACCTGGTGCACAAGGGCACCCAGGTCTCGTTGCACTTCCCCTTCTCCCAATCTATTGCCGTTCAGATAATAATCTGCCTTCCTGTTTTTGCCACCAAAGTGGATAACCTCGCATTTATCCACATTATACTGCATCTGCCATGCTTCTGCCCAATCACCCAACCTGTCCAAATCATTCTGGAGTTTCTCAGCATCCTCCTCACAGCACACATGCCCACCCAGCTTTGTGTCGTCTGCAAACTTGGAAATATTACATCTAGTTTCCTCGACTAGATCATTTATATATATTGTGAAGAGCTGAGGTCCTAGGACCGATCCCTGCGGTACCCCACTGGTCACTGCCTGCCACTCGGAAAAAGAGACGTTTATTCCAACTCTTTGCTTCCTGTCTGCCAACCAGTTCTTTATCCAAGTCAGTACCTTGCCCCCAATCTCATGTGCCTTAACTTTACACGCTAATCTCTTATGCGGAACCTTATCGAAAGCATTCTGAAAGTCCAAATACACCACATCCACTGGTTCTCCCTTATCTATTCTACCAGTTACATCCTCAAAAAATTCCAGTAGAGTCAAGCATGATTTACCTTTTGTAAATCCATGTTGACTTTGTCCGATCCTGTCACTGTTTTCCAAGTGCTCTGCTATTACATCTTTTATAATGGACTCTAGCATTTTCCCCACTACTGATATCAGGCTTACCGGTCTATAATTCCCCATTTTCTCTCTACCACCTTTTTTAAATAGTGGGGTAACATTAGCTACCCTCCAATCCATGGAAACTGTTCCAGAATTCTATAGAGTTTTGGAAGATGACCAGCAATGCATCTACTATTTCTAGGGCCACTTCCTTAAGTACACTACTTAAGTAGATTATCAGGCCCTGGGGATTTATCGGCCTTCAATCCCGTCAATTTCCCTAACACCATTTCCCTACAAATACTGATTTCTTTCAGTTCCTCCCTCTCATTAGACCCTATGTTCCCCAACATCTCTGGGAGGTTATTTGTGTCCTCCTTTGTGAAGACAGAACCAAAGTATGTATTTAATTGGTCTGCCATTTCTTTGTTCCCCATTATAAATTCCCCTGATTCTGACTGCAAGGGACCTACGCTTGACTTCACCAATCTTTTTCTCTTCACATATCTATAAAAGCTTTTACAGTCAGTTTTTATGTTCCCTGCAAGCTTACTCTCATACTCTATATTCCCCTTCTTAATTAATCCCTTTGTCCTCCTTTGCTGAATCCTAAACTGCTCCCAATCCTCAGGTTTACTGCTTTTTCTGGCCAATTTATATGTCTTCTCCTTGGATCTTATGCTATCCCTAATTTTCCTTGTTAGCCACGGTTGAGTCACCTTTTTTGTTTTATTTTTATGCCAAACAGGGATGAACAAATCTGGGCAATGAAATGGGGCAAATGGAGCCTGTTTCAGTGGGAAAGTATTTGGGGAACAGTGATCATAATATTATGCTTAAAATAGTTATAAAAGTAGGCAAAGGAAGGGTGCAGCCGATTAGGGACCAGAAAGGAGATATTCTTGTGGGGTCAGAGGGCATGGTTGAGGTACTAAATGAGTACTTTGCATCTGTCTTCACTAAAGAGGATGCTGCCAATGTCACAGTAAAGTAGGAGGCAGTAGAGATATTGGATAGGATAAAAATAAATAAAAAGGAGGTTCTTAAAAGGTTGGTAGTCCTCAAAGTAGAAAAGTCACCTGGTCCAGATGGGATGCATCCTAGGTTACTGAGAGAAGTAAGGGTGGGAATTGCAGAGGGCTGGAGAAATACAAATGTTACACACTGGTTTTAAAAACAGGAGGGTGATTTAACCCAGCAACTACAGGCCAGTCAGCTCAACGCCGCTGGTGGGGAAACTTTGAGACAATAATCCGGAAGAAAATTAATTGGCATTTGGAAAAGAATGGGCTAATAAATGAGTCAGCACAGAATTGTTAAAGGCAAATCGTGTTTGACTAGTTTGATTGAGTTCTTTGATGAAGTAATGGAGAGAGTTGATGAGGGTAGTGGTTGATGTATATATGGACTTTCAAAATGCGTTTCACAAAGTACCACATAATGGACTTGTTAGCAAAGTTAATGCCCATGGGATTAAAGGGACTGTGGCAGTGTGGATATAAAATTGGTGAAGGGAAAGAAAACAGTGGGTAGTGGTGGACGGCTGTTTTTCAGACTGGAGGTAGGTATACAGTGGAGTTCTCCAGGAGCCGGTATTAGGACCACTGCTCTTTTTGATATATATTAATGATCTGGACTTGGATACACGGGGCATAATTTCAAAGTTTGCAGATGACACGCAACTCGGAAATGTAGTGAACAATGAGGAGGATAGTAACAGACTTCAAGAGGACATAGGCAGACTGGTGAAATGGGCAGACATATGGCAGCTGAAATTTAACGCAGAAAAGTGTTTATTAATACATTTTGGTAGGAAGAATGAGGAGGATCAATATGAACTAAATGGTACAATTTTAAAGGGGTGCAAGAACTGAGGGAGACCTGGGGGTGTACGTACACAAATCTTTGGAAGTGGCAGGACAAGTTGAGAAGGCTGTTAAAAAGCATAAGGGATCATTGTCTTTATTAATAGAGGCATAGTTTACAAAAGCAAGGAAGTTATGCTACACCTTTATAAAACACTGGTTAGGCCTCAGCTGGAGTAATGTGTCCAATTCTGGGCACCGCACTTTAGGAAGGATGTAAAGGCCTTGAAGGGGGTGCAGAGGAGATTTACTAGAATGGTACCAGGGATGTGGGACTTCAGTTATTTGGAGCGACTGGAGAAGCTGGGGTTGTTCTCATTTGAGCAGAGAATGTCAAGAGGAGATTTGATAGAAGTGTTCAAAATCCTTATTTCAGTGGCAGAAGGGTCGGTATCAAAAAATACAGATTTAAGGTGATTGGCAAAAGAACCAGAGGCGACTTGAGGAAACATTTTTTTTTTACACAGCGAGTTATGATGTTCTGGAATGCTCTTCCTGAAAGGATGGTGGAAGCAGATTCAATAGTAACTTTCAAAATGAGAATAGGATAAATACTTTAGGGGAAAGAATTTGAAGGGCTATGGGGAGTGCACCTAATTGGATAGCTCTACCAAAGATGGGCCAAATGGCCTCCTTCTGTGCTGTATCATTCTAAGATTCAATGAGTCCATTTTAAATTTCACCTACACCTTGGTTTTCTAGTCACCCTATTTGGCTAGCACTCTACAAAATGTTAACATTGTACTGCAAACTGAATAATTATGGGAAAGGGCTGATTCAGGAAAATTGTGTGCAGTTAACACAATACACTTCTGGCTAAATTTGCACTAAGACTTAACCATTCAGGACTGAATATTTCCAGCACCTACAAATTTTCCCTTACAACTTCTATAAACACTGAGGAAACAGCTGGTGGAAAAACATGTATTTTTGGCTGACCTGGGAGCTTCCTTGTATCCTGTCCAAGGATCTTTCTCATACCAACTCTGGTAAAGGGATTTTCCCTCATAACCATCATCAGGGCTAGGAATCTGAAAGGCAGCAAAAAGGAATGATATAATAATTTTCACATTCTACTGCTACCCCATTTTAGCTATAACATATCAATCCACAAGTGTTAATGCTCATTAACTCTGAAGACTGGGCCGCACGGTGGCATAGTGGTTAGCACTGTTGCCTCACAGCGCCAGGGACCCAGGTTCGAATCCGGCCTCGGGTGACTGTGTGTGTGGAGTTTGCACATTCTCCCCGTGTTTGCGTGGGTTTCCTCCGGGTGCTCCGGTTTCCTCCCACAGTCCAAAGATGTGCGGGTTAGGTTGATTGGCTATGATAAATTGACCCTTAGTGTTAGGGGGATTAAATACGTGGGGTTACGGGCATCAGGTGGGATATGTGTCAGTGCAGGCTCGATGGGCCGAAATGGCCTCTATCTGCACTGTGGGGTTTCTGTGTGATTTCTGTGTGATTTCAGTCCTGTAGCACTGAAGAGCAGCAAGGTACTTCACTGAATTTTTGGGGGACGGGAGTGTAATGTATATACCTTTAAGGGGGGACTATGTTTTACAGCTCATGTATACTGCAGTACCGGCAGTGACCACACCTGTATATAACACTGAGTAGTAATCTGTACAGTTCAGTTGCAGTTTGAGCCACGTTGAGTAAACACCTGTTGTACCGTTCTCCGCAGTCCGTTTCTTATTATACACGGACGTAACATTGGCGACGAGGCAGGTTCGAACCTACCTGCAACTCTGCATCACTTCCTGGGGATTCGTTCCTGGAGATCAGTGGATTGGAGATCAAGGCCAGAGACTCGGGCATCGACCACGGGCAACCACCCAGTCATCCAGCAGAGACTCGAGAATTGCGGGGGAGGCTGTCGAGAGCCAGGCTTGGCTTTCCAGTCGAGGTCGTCCAGCAAAACGGGCTGGCAACAGGTAGTGCGCAGACCCTTCCCGGATGGCGGCGGGTTAGAGCCCGACCGAGCGGCACAGCAAAGGGCCGAGCAGCGTCGACGGGGAGAGAGAGGGCAGAGCGCACAGGGCGCAGCCGGTGTTCAGGGGCCGAGCAGCGTCGGAGAGAGGGAGAGAGAGACGCGCAGAAACCTACAGAGCGCCGCCATTGCCACGAGAACTGCCGGGAGCGGCGTCGGCAGCAGTGGGGGAGGAAGGAAAGTGCGGGAGACGCCATTTTAAGCCATTGGGAGACGCCATTTTAAACCACACCCAAAATGCCGAAGAGTGGCAGTATCACCGCATTTGACAATGAAGTCGAAGATTGGACTATATATGTCGAACGAATAGAGGTGTACTGCAAGGCAAATGAGGTGTTAGATGACATGAAAGCATCGGTATTGTTAAGTTTAATGGGTGCAAAGACGTATGGTTTATTACGAAATCTAGTAACCCCAACGAAGCCAATGGAAAAGAGTTTTGCAGATGCTAAAGGAACATTTAAACCCCGCACCGCTGCTGATAGCAGAAAGATTCAAGTTTCACAAACGGAACCAGCTTAAGGATGAAAACAATGCTGATTATTAACAGAACTGCGCAAACTATCGAAACACTGCCAGTTTGGAGCGGGACTGGCAGATACCTTGAGGGACAAGTTTGTGTGTGGGCTTCAAAGTGAAGGAACCCAGAAACGGCTTTTATCTGAAAAGGACCTTACGCTGGAAAAGACTTTCAGCATTGCGGTATCATATGAAGCAGCAGCACGGGGCGCTGCAGAGATACAACAGAGACCGCAAGAATATGGCACAAACAAAATGTCATATGGAACAGAGAAGTGCTATCGCTGTGGCAGAACAACACATGACCAGAATGATTGCTGGTTCAAAGACAAAGTGTGCAGACAGTGTGGAAAAGTAGGACACATAGCACGAGTCTGCAGGTCGGGAAAGAAAACCAGCAATAAGAAACCGACCAAAGGGAAGTGCAAGAAGGTACATAAGATAACGGAGAATAGTTCAGACGAACAAAAGAGTGATAACGACTCCGAAAGCAGGGAACTGAGTTGTCTGAAACTATATAATTTGATCACAACGGAGGATCACCGAACCATTTGGGTCACTCTCAAGATAGCAGGAGTCCAGGTAAAGATGGAATTGGACACAGGATCAGCTCTAACAGTCATAAACCGACAGGACTACGAGCGGCTATTCTCACACATACCCTTGAGCGACACAAAAATTATTTTGAAGACGTACACGGGGCAAAAAGTCTACCCCAAAGGAAAAATAAGGGTGACCGTTATATATAACGGTAATGAAACACCAAAACTAGACCTGTATGTATTGCAAGATGGAGGACCACCATTACTGGGACGTGAATGGATCCGGAAAATACAACTGGATTGGCATTCCATACAGGCACTGACTGTGGCTGACAAAAAGGATGATGACGTCACACCTGGGCGACTGTCAAAGATCCTAACTGATGCGAAAGAAGTGTTCCAGCAAGGACTCGGAACACTAAAAGGCATGACAGTGACGATTAAAATTGAAGAAAACGAAAGCCCAAAATTTTTTAAGGCCAGACCGCTACCTTATGCGATCCGCCCAGCCGTCGAAGCAGAGCTGGAGAGTCTGGAACGTTCAGGTGTACTGTCCAAGGTAGACTGGAGCGAGTGGGCTACACCCATCGTCCGTGTGATGAAAAAGTCGTTGAGCAGCACGCCTGGGGAACCAAGGAAGGTTCGCATCTGTGGGGACTTTAAGGTAACCGTGAACCCGGTACTTCACACCGTACAATATCCACTTCCGCAGATTGAAGATATTTTCGCCTCGCTATCTGGAGGGAAACGCTTCACTAAGACTGATCTGGCCCAGGCGTATCTGCAAATGGAGGTAGAAGAAGCATCAAAAAAATACCTCACAATCAACACCCATAAAGGTATCTACCAATACAACCGGCTGGTATTCGGCGTAGCATCAGCTCCGGCTATTCGGCAGAGGGCAATGGAACAAGTCCTGCAAGGGATCCCAGGGACCCAGTGTTATTTGGACGACATCCTGGTCACGGGCGAAAATGACAGTGATCACCTTGCCAACCTGGAGCAGGTGCTCACTGGATTGCAGGAATATCAGCTCCGAGCTAACCGCCCCAAATGCGAGTTTTTTAGAAAACAGATCTCGTATTGTGGCCACGTTATCGATAAAGAGGGGTTACATAAGTCCCCAGAGAAGATTGAGGCAGTAGTCAAGGCTCCAGCACCGGAAAATGTGTCACAACTGAGGTTGTTCCTCGGGCTGGTAAACTACTACCATAAGTTCTTGCCAAATTTGTCTACAATACTACACCCACTGAACACCCTACTGCAAACTGGGGTGCCATGGAAGTGGAATGACGAATGTAGACGAGCTTTCCAGAAGAGCAAAACACTAATCACATCGAAAGAGGTATTGGCCCATTACAACCCAGCATTACCAATTCGGTTGGCATGTGATGCATCACCCTACGGCATTGGAACGGTGTTGTCGCACAAATTCTCAGACGGCTCAGAGAGGCCAATAGCCTTTGCGTCACGATCACTAACCTCAGCCGAGCGTAACTACGTCCAGATTGACAGGGAGGCACTCAGCCTAGTGTGGGGAGTGAAAAAGTTCAATCACTATCTGCATGGGCAGAAATTCACCTTGCTGACTGATCACCAGCCTCTTGTCTCCATTTTTAATCCGAAGAAGGGTGTTCCGGTGATGACTGCGCAACGGCTACAAAGATGGTCACTTTTTCTAGGGGCGCACCACTATGAGATTGAATATAAGGGCACGAAACAGCATGGAAATGCTTATGGGCTATCACGCTTGCCACTGCCTACTGCGGAGGAAGCACCAGCAGTGGTTCCTGTCAAAATATTCCTTTCGACTATAGTTGAATACCTACCGGTAACTAATGCTTGTATCGAAAAGGAAACCTGAAATGACCCGACACTGTCTCGGGTATATGATTTGACGGTGAAGGGATGGCCAGCACATGGCGACTCACTGTTGCCAGCATTCTCGACAAGGAGAGAACAGCTGTCAGTGTGCCTGGGGACCTTGATGTGTGGATCCCGAGTGGTAATTCCACCCAAGTTAAGGGATAGAGTGCTCAATGAGCTTCATGAGGGTCATCTGGGAGGGGTAAAAATGAAAAGCCTAGCCAGGGCTTATGTGTGGTGGCCGGGAATCGATAAACAAATCGAGGACCTGACCAAGAGCCGCTCAGGATGCCAGAAAGTCCAAAATGCACCACCACAGGCCCCTCTACACCCATGGGAGTGACCCTCATCTCCATGGCAAAGGGTGCATATTGATTTTGCTGATCCATTCATGGACTCAATGTTTTTAATAGCCGTGGATGCGCACTCGAAATGGCCTGAGGTCATCAAAATGTCCTCCACCACCACGGAGAAAACTATTGCAGTCCTATGGACCATTTTTGCCAGGAATGGCTTGCCAGAACAGATTTGCTCCGACAACGGACCACAGTTTGTGTCCGAAGAGTTCCGGAGGTTCTTGAAAAAGAATGGGGTAAGGCATTACACATCTGCCCCGTATCATCCAGCCACAAATGGATTGGCTGAGAGGTTCATACAAACCTTTAAGAAGGCAATAAAGGCTATGTACAATGACAACATTCCGCTGCAGCACAAGGTGGACAATTTCCTGTTCGCCTACCGGAATGCGACACATGCAGTCACCAACCAGGCCCCAGCCATGATGTTCTTTAACCGAAGGTTAAGATCTCGCCTGGATTTGCTCAGACCAAACGTACGAAGAGATGTTGAGAGTAAGCAATTCCAGCACATCCATGAGAAGCCAACAAGGAGCTTCAATGTAGGGCAACCAGTCTTGGCCCGCGACTACCGAACAGAAAAATGGCAGCCAGGAACGATATGCACACGGCAGGGCCCACTAATGTACACAGTGGACGTTGGGGAGAGCATCGTGAGATGCCATGCTGACCAGATCCTAGAGTCACAGGAACAAGTCAACCCCATGCCTCACCCATACGTACCTGGTGATGAACCCGACGTACAGGTCGCATCTACCCCAGAAACAGTAGCATCGGAAGCTGATGAACCAACCGACGACAGGGGGCCAGAATCGCCTCCGCACCAAGAGCAAGACACTCGGGAAAGGCGCTATCCAGAAAGGATCAGCCTCCCCAAAGACTGAATTTATAAATAGATTATTTTCAGCTAATGTTGCATGTTAAAAGTGTTAATTGTAATTAGTTTGATATTTAATTGTTAAATGAGTGTTATGGTACTGTTAATCTAAAAGGGGAGGAATTGTAATGTATATACCTTTAAGGGGGGACTATGTTTTACAGCTCATGTATACTGCAGTACCGGCAGTGACCACACCTGTATATAACACTGAGTAATAATCTGTACAGTTCAGTTGCAGTTTGAGCCACGTTGAGTAAACACCTGTTGTACCGTTCTCCGCAGTCCGTTTCTTATTATACACGGACGTAACAGGGAGCTGTTCTTGGTGCAAGGGCTAAAAATTCAGTCGCGCCCCCTTAGGGGCGCTAACTTTGCCGGGGTGCTACTTTTAGCACCCTGGAAAAATTAGCACCCCCGCGACCGAAATTGAGTGGTTCCGCCCCAAGAGGGAAGCGGGGCGCTACTGGAAGTGCCCCGCCTCCCTCTTGGGGCGCTCCGAGGAAATATCGCGGCAGTACGTCAGGGGGCGCTCCCGAAAATCGCAGCCAGGGCGCTGCGCATGGTGATGACGTCATCACCAGCGCGCAGCGCTGCGGGGTGCTAACGGTTAGCACCGCCGCTAACCTCCCGCTGAATTTCGCAGAAGGTGTTGACCACGCCGCGCCCGGGGCACTAGTTGCTTTGCACCCCCTTAGGGCGCTAACGGGAGGTGCAAAGCAACCCAATTTTCCCCCTTAGGCTTTTGTGAGATATTTTGCTTATACTCGGCATGAATGATCAATCCTATAAAAGAATGTCCCCTATAAATTGGAATATAACTTTCTTCTCTTCTTAGGCAGTCCCTCGGAACCGAGGATGACTTGCTTCCACGCTAAAAATGAGTTCTCAGGTGACTGATGAGTCCAATGCGGGACCTACAGTCTCTGTCACAGGTGGGGCAGACGGTGGTTGAAGGGGCGGGTGGGTGGGGTGCTTGGGTTGACACGCGCTCCTTCCGCTGTTTGCGCTTGGCTTCCCAACGAAGAGACCCGAGGTGTTTGGTGCTTTCCCGGATGCTTCTCCTCCACTTTGAGCGGTCCTGGGCCAGGGATTCCCAGGTGTCGGTGGGGATGTTGCACTTTTTCCAAATGAGCCTTTGAGGGTGTCCTTGAAGAGTTTCCTCTGCACACCTGGGGCTCTCTTGCCGTGTCGGAGAGCGCTTGTTTTGGGAGTCTCATATCGGGCATGCGAACAATGTGGCCCATCCATTGGAGCTTGGTCAAAACTTTGATGCTGGGGATGTTGGCCTGAGCGAGTATACTGATGTTGGTGCGCCTATACCGCCAATGGATTTGCAGGATCTTGCAGAGGCAGCATTGGTGGTACCTTTCCAGTTCATTGAGGTGCCTGCTGTACATGGTCCATGTCTCTGAAGCATACAGGAGGGCATACTGCTCTGTAGACCATGAGCTTGGGGCCGGGTTTGCGGTCCTGGTCTTCAAGCACTCTCTTCCTCAGGCGACCGAAGACTGCACTGGCACACTGAAGGCGCTGTTGGACTTAGTCATCGACATCTGCCCTTGTTGACAGTAGGCTCCCGAGGTATGGAAAGTGGTCCAAGGCCTCGTCGTGGACAACGTGGATCACCCTACATTGCTAGTTAGTGTGCAATATAACTTTCTATGCACACTAACTAGCAATGTAGAGTTGCATAGGAGTCAAACAAAAACTCTGATAATAACTTACTGAATTAACACAAGTCTCTTCAAGCTTTCCTAATCCTCAGATAGTGAAAGAATGACTACACTTCAGACCATATGACTTAAGCTATAAACTATAATCAGCTTTATTAAAAATTGAGGTTAAACAGTGACAAAATAAATACAACAGGTTTCACAATTGTAGAATATTTTAATTTAAATATTGTTTTAAATAAAATGAAAGCACATTCTTAGTGTTTAGATGAAACAGCTGCTACAATTTGAACAAGAGCCTTTCAATCTGGATCATCCAGTTTAAATCTGAATGGTTGGCAAGTTTTTCCACTTTCTTTTATGAGCAGTGCTATCAAGGATAATCAGATAAATGTAATGATTTTTATAATTGATTATCTGCACAAAACAGGTTATTTGATGAGGATTATACTAAACGAAAAAGCCTACATTTTAAACACACACAAAATAAAGTTGTTCATAATCTAAAACTAGGCATCAACACAGATATTTAAAGGGTTTGGATTTTATTTAGAGTTAATAGGATGCGATATTCAGAAAGATGGGGAATGGGATATGCTCACATTGAGCTCACATTATCATTCCAAGGTAAGCTGTAACATTGGTTCACAATAAAGCAGTGGCAAAATTTAATTATTGGCACATGCATGTTGATGGATCTTGGATGCAAATGAATCCTTGCTGCACATTAAATTAAGAGAGTCCATTTCAAGATTATGTACTGGCCAATATGAGATAAGGGCACATTTTAGCTAATCACTTGTGTAACATGTGCTACAAATTTTATCAGAACAATTTGACTCCAACATGATTTTATGCATTGACATGATGAAAAGCTTTAGAATACAATGCCAAATGTAATTCAATGATTGTATGCATTGACATGATGAAAAGCTTTAGAATACAATGCTAAATGTAATTCAAGGTCAAGGAGAAAACCATATGCAATAAAGGAGTTAACTGACCTCAGCTGGATTGATGTTAGGGGCTCTACAATTGGCCTCAGAATTCTTTGAGGTAGGCCGGGGAGGGGGAAGGAAGAGAGAATATCAGCCACTGTGTACTCCAAAATAATCACTATCCAGTAATTCCTGCAGGAACTGCATTTGTGTGGAGGTTCAATAAGGACAAAACTAAACTGTGTTGCCCCAATGTTACTAGCCTTTCAAGTATCGAAGCTCACACATGAAAAATGTCCACATGAGCAAAGTACTGAAGGGTGCCTGGCATCTATGCAGCTGTACCTTAACAGGAGTCGATGACTTTGGATGGGGATTATAGCGATAGATAGAAATTGCATGGGTGGTCTGTGAGACTGTCAAATATTTCCTCTATAGAACCACAGACGTTTACAGCACAGGAGGAGGCCATCGTGTCTGTGCCAGCTCTTTGCTAGAACAATCCAAAACCAATCCCACTGTCCTGGTCTCTCCCTATAGCACTGTGTCCTCTGCTTCAAATACTTGTCCAAGATTCCACTGAAATGTGCAATGATCTCTGACTCAACCACTCCTTGTGGCAAAGCACTCCATGTTCCCACAACCCTCTGTATAAAGATATTTCTCCAGAGTTCATTCCTCACCTCTCTTCACTCTCTGTTACTATTTTAAATTGATGATCACTTGTCACCTAATGTCCAACCAGAGGAATTTTTCTTTTCCTATTGGCTCCATCAAAACCCGTCATAAATTTTTTAAATCTCCTCTTAGCCTTCCTTGCTGCAATGGAAATGGTCCCAGAAATTCAAGTCTTTCTTCGTAACTATAGATTCTCATCCCTTTCGTAATTTTAGTGAATCTACGCTGTCTTCTCCATAATGGGTTGCCCAAAACGGCATACAATACTCCAACTGTGACCTAAACAATGTTTAATGCAAATTCAACATTACTTCTTTATTCTTGTATGCCCCTACTTATGAAAACCCAAAATGTTGTTGATACTTTTAAGCCTTTATTTACCTGTACTCGAACTTTCAGGGAATTATGTATTTAAATCCCAAGGTGCATGTTCAACCACACTCTTCCATGTCGTTCCATTGAGTCTACAATCCCATTACTCGTTTTCCTCCCAAATGTGTTAACTTGTAGGAATGTCTAGTTCCTATCAAAAGACTGAGGTCCACTCAGGCGATCAAATAAACGAGGTTTAATGAAAACTAACAGAGTTTAATGGATAATTACAGGAGAACATCGAATATAGGTCTAATCAGTTCGGAGGCTCCATGAGGACTGCTTGGGCGGTCCCGTGGCTGACGTCATGACGTCATCACGTTTTTCCCGCCGGTGGGGGATCACGTGATGAACGGCGTGACGTCATCGCGTTTACCCACGCTATTAAAGTGATCGCGCTCTGTACATGTAAACAGTGAAAACAAAGATACAGACTCAGGCTGTAGCTAACATATTATTAAAGGGAATTATATACAATTGATCGGAGTCCCTTAGTGGCTCCGCCACATGCGCCCCCCCAGAATTGTCTTTAACAGCAAAAGTAAAACGGCGAGGAGGCCTGACAAGCCTGTCAGATCGACTTCTGTAGCCTTGAAGTGGAAGCTGATGGACGGCGGGCGAGCTGGCGGGCGGTTGCGTTTGATCTGGCACGGCGATTGTGGGCGGTCAGCCACGTTTCGGCGGTTGTGCAATCTCGACTGGGCGGTCAAGGTCCAAGTGTGCCGGCTTCAACCGGTCAACCGAAATGTGGTCCGGTTTACCTCAGATATTGACCGAAAAAGTTTTGTCTCCCGGCTCTAGCACGCGGAAAGGACCAGTGTAAGGGGGTTTGAGTGGATCCCGATGAGCGTCGTGGCGGATAAACACATAGTCGGCGTTCTTCAGCTCAGCTGGGACGTGGGAGCTCTGCAAGCCGTGATGCGACGTAGGCACTGGAGCGAAACTTCTGGCTGCCTCCTGGTGGCTGATGAGCTGCTGGGATGCGGACCATATCTCTGTTGGAGTCGGAAGGAAATCCCTTGGTACGCGTAGCGGCTGGCCATATACGAGCTCCGCCGAGGACGATTGGAGATCTTCTTTAGATGCCGTACGAAGACCCAAAAGGACCCATGGAAGTCTGTCCACCCAGCCCGCGCCTTGAAGGCTGGCTCGCAGTGCGGCTTTGAGCGACCTGTGGAATCGTTCGCACAGGCCGTTCGCCTGTGGATGGTAGGCAGTGGTGCGATGTAGCTTGACGCCGAGCCCCTGAGCCACAGCGTTCCAGAGCTCAGAAGAAAACTGTGGCCCACGATCAGACGAGATGTCCGCCGGTACCCCGAAACGGGCAACCCAAGTGGAGATGAATGCCCTGGCGACGTCTGCGGAAGTGGTGGATGACAAAGGAACCACCTCAGGCCATCTAGTGGTGCGGTCCACCATTGTAAGAAGATGAGTAAACCCGTGCGAAGGCAGAAGTGGCCCCACCAGGTCCACATGCACATGATCAAACCTACGTTCCAGAACAGCGAAAGTGGCCAATGGAGCCTTGACGTGACGCTGCACCTTGGCCTTTTGGCAGACCACGCAGGTGTTGGCCCAGTCGCGGACATCCATGTGCATGCCCCGCCACACGAATTTGGACGACATCAGCCGCTGCGAGGCCTTCATGCCAGGGTGCGACAACCCGTGTATGGTGTCAAAAACTTTTCGGCGCCAGGCGACCAGGACTATAGGGCGAGGATCTCCTACGGAGACGTCGCTGAGTAGTGTAGTGCCCGCGGCATGGAATTTGACGTCGGCTGCTTGGAGGCTAGAGGGGTTGGTTCTGTAAGATTGGACTTCCGGATCCGGGGCTTGATCCGCAGCCATGAGGGCATAGTCGATGCCAAGCTGGACTGCATGAACGGTCGCGCGGGAGAGGCAATCTGCCACCAGGTTGTCTTTACCGGACACATGCTGAGTGTCAGTGGTGAATTCTGAGATAAACGTCAACTGACGTTGTTGCCGAGCTGACCACGGTTCGGCGGTCTTGGCCTTAGCGAACGTTAGTGGCTTATGGTCCACAAAAGCTGTGAACGGACAGCCCTCTAGCAAGAACCGGAAATGGCGGATGGCCAGAAAAAGGGCCAGCAACTCCCGGTCGAACGTGCTGTACTTCTGTTCGTTTCACCGTAGCTGACGGCTGAAAAACGCCAGCGGTTGCCACGTCCCATGCACCCACTGCTCCTGCACTGCGCCGATGGTGTAGTCTGACGCGTCGGTGGTAAGGGCGATGTTGGCACCTGGCAGCGGGTGTGCCAGCATGGTTGCGTTGGCTAAGGCGCCATTTGTGTCGACGAACGCCCGGTCCATGTCGACCGTCCAGCTAATCGGATCCTTGCCAGACTTGCCCTCGAGGGCCTCGTACAGGGGCTGCATGAGCAGAGCTGCATTAGGGATGAACCGGTGATAAAAATTTACCATCCCAAGGAACTCCTGCAGGGCCTTGACAGTCTGCGGGCGCGGGAAAGAAGTAACTGCCTCCACCTTCATTTGCAGGGGAATTGCGCCGTCCGATGTGATGTGATGGCCTAAGAAATCAGTCTGCTGCAGGCCGAACTGGCACTTGGCCGGGTTGATGATCAAGCCGTGTTGACTGAGGCGTCTAAAGAGGGTGCGTAAATGGCAGATGTGCTCCTCTTTATTAGGGCTGGCGATGAGGATGTTGTCGAGGTAGACGAATAGAAACTTGAGGTCCCGAAGCACGGAGTCCATCAAGCACTGGAAAGCCTGTGCAGCATTCTTCAATCCAAACGGCATCCTCAGAAATTCAAACAGGCCGAATGGGGTGATGACTGCAGTTTTCGGGACGTCTTGCAGGTGCACGGGGACCTGGTGGTAGCCACGGACAAGGTTGACTTTTGAAAAAATGGTATTTCCCGCCAAATGGGCAGAGAAATCCTGAATATGAGGGATCGGGTACCGATCAGGAGTAGTGGCGTCGTTCAGGCGTCGGTAGTCGCCGCAAGGCCGCCATCAGGTTTCGGAACAATGTGGAGAGGCGAAGACCAGGGACTATTCGACCGGTGAATAATCCTAGCCGCTCCATCGTGTCGAACTCCGCTTTCGCAGCCGCGAGCTTGCCAGGTTCGAGGCGCCGGGCCCGTGCGTAGACCGGGGAGCCAGTAGTGGTGATGTGATGTTCGACACCATGTTTCGTGGCCGTGGAAGAGAAAGTGGGTCTGGTCAGGTCTGGGAAATCTCCGAGGAGGCGAGTGAAGTCATCCGGAGGTGGGAACGCACAGGAGACAGTGCGCGACACGGCGTTACCGCGGTGGCACGGGATGGAGTGAAAAGTGGCCGCATTGATCAACTGGCGGTGCCTTACATCCACCAGGAGGCCGTTGGAGCACAAAAAATCCGCCCCGAGGATGGCTTGAGACACTTTGGCCGCGATGAAATCCAAGTAAAACCGCTGGCCGCCGAAGCACACCTGGACCCGCCGTCTTCCGAAGGTCCGAATGGCCCCGCCATTAGCCGCCTCGAGGGAGAGGCCGTGCCCCCCGGCTTGTATATCAAGATTTGACACGGGTAGGATGCTACACTGCGCCCCGGTGTCGCAGAGGAAACGTCGACCAGATAGAGAGTTGGTGATGAAGAGGAGTTTTCCCGAATTACCGATTGCCATCGCAGCCGCGGGGCGCTCGTTATAGCCGGTCCTCTTTCGACAGGGTTGCTGTTGTTTTTTTTTGAGCGAAAAGCTGCAGGGAGGGCGGCAGCATCTTGCTTTAGTGCCAAAATGGGCGTGGTAGGAGCACAACCCCGCAGGTTGAGGGGCTGGAGCAGCGTCTGTGGGGGATGGGTGCCTCGTGGCAGCGCAGTACTGCTGTGTCACCGCGAAAATCTTGTCCGCTTCGGCAGCCAGCTCTGCGCAGTCTGTGACTTCCGACCTGGCTAGGGCAGCCTGAATTTGCTCCGGTAGCTGGCTGAAGAATAGCTCCCTGAAGAGCCCAGGAGCGTGAGCATTAGGCTCATGAACTCAGACGGCTTGGAGTCCCCGAGGCCAGGCATAGCGAGCAGCCGGCGGGCGCGCTCCGACTTCGTGAGCCCAAAGACCTGCAACAACCGCACCTTTATCGTTTCATACTTGCGATCCTCTGGTGGATTACCAAGCAGACTGATGATCCGCGAGGCTGTGGCGCTGTTGAGGGCGGAGACCACGTAATAGTAATGGGTCTGATCCGCAACGATGTTCCCGATTGCGAACTGGGCTTCAGCCTGGATGAACCACGCGGCTGGCTGTTGCTCCCAGAACTGTGGTAGCTTCAAAGCAACGGCATTCGTTTCCATGTTCAGTAACTTCTGCGAAAACCATTCACAAAAGTCGGGGTCACCAATGTAGGAATGTCTAGTTCCTATCAAAAGACTGAGGTCCACTCAGGCGATCAAATAAACGAGGTTGAATGAAAACTAACAGAGTTTAATGGATAATTACAGGAGAACATCGAATATAGGTCTAGTCAGTTCGGAGGCTCCACGAGGACTGCTTGGGCGGTCCCGTGGCTGACGTCATGACGTCATCACGTTTTTCCCGCCGGTGGGGGATCACGTGATGAACGGCGTGACGTCATCGCGTTTACCCGCGCTATTAAAGTAATCGCGCTCTGTACATGTAAACAGTGAAAACATCAAAGATACAGACTCAGGCTGTAGCTAACATATTAAAGGGAATTGTATACAATTGATCGGAGTCCCTTAGTGGCTCTGCCACCACCTCATATTTATCCATAATAAATTGCCACCTGTCTGCCCATCCACTAATCTATGTCTTCCTGAAGTCTTTTCCAGTCCTTCTTGCTATTTGTCAAACCCCCTACTTTTGTGTTGTCAGCAATTTTAAAAATTGTACTTCCTACGCCAGAGTCCAAATCGTCTAAATACACCGAAAACAAAAGTGAACCCCATACTGATCCCGGGGTAAGCCACTTCCAACCCTACTCTAGTGTAAGCAAATCCAGTTTATCCTAACTCTGTGTTTCCTGTCTATTAACCAATGTCTATCCATATTGCTATATTTCCTCCTGTACCAAATGCCTGAAATTTCCTCCTTTTTAATAACATATCTAGCCTCTGTTTAGTGCATTCTGGAGATCAGATATTCATTGTACAGGAAAATGCAAACATGATCCCACATACTACTGTTCTATATGAAGTATGTTAGAGCATCAACAAGATGTGCCACCTACATATTTCATATCTTAGTAAGCCAGTGAGCTATTAAGATTGCTTCATACCATGCTCCAACTCCATATTTAACCAGCCACACTGCTAAGGTCCACACATGATTTTACTTCTCAAAACTCTCTTCTCACTAGTACAAAATGAAAGTGTCTATTGAAATATAGAGCAGCCACATCTAGTGAAGATAAGGCAGTTGCATCATGTCTGGCCGAGCAACCTTCCCTTTTACAATATAAATGTTTTTGATATCCATCTTTTCACTTAAATAAATCAAACTATACTAGTAGAACTTATGAAACTACTGCAGTCAAACAGCCTCCTTACCTTTTTGGTTAAGGTATAAACTAACTGGTAGAGCAAAGGGCTACAGTCAACTCTCAGTGTGTAGTTACCTGAGGGGTAGACAGAGAGAAAGAGATTGAGAGAACAGCAGAGTTAAATTACAGAAATCACAAATTGCAGCAAATAATTATTTAGATGGAATAGTTACCTTTCCAGATTAACTCAACAATCCTTATTATTCAAATATGAACCCAAATTAGGTTGCAACATTAGATAATGAAATAATTCAGATTCATTAGGAGTTAAAGGGCTAGAGGGACACTTGAGTGTAGAACTCCCCCCCAATGTGACATCATGAAGCACTACTCAAGTGGCCTCATGAGTGTGAATTCTGGGCCATGGTCAGCATGCTTCATAATCTTCCCTTTAATTAGCTCAATAATTAACCTCCTAACTGGGTTCCTAAAAGACTAACTACAGATGCAGATTTATTTATTTTGTACATCAGGCTCAGCCAGAGTAACTATGACTAGGATTGTCACCGCAGGTTACTGAGAGAAAAGAAACATTTTGTACCTCTTAATGCACTCTCTCTATCAAGCAAAGCATGGAGTTCTCCGTAGTCTACTATATGGTCCATGACCTTAGTTTAACAACTGATGGCGAACTCTGTACTTAAATGCTTGCGTACAAAGGGCAATATTCCAGATGCAGTAATACCAACTTTCACGATTTAATCACAAGACATGCAATTTTAATGAAAATCCCCCCACCCAACGAGCGATCTCGCGATTCACCACAGAAAACTCGCAAGTTGAACGGTTGATTGATTCCAAACCATAACTTTTGTACAGAAAAAAAAAAGCAATCTCTGCCTGCATGCCTCTATATATTATGGGCCGGATTTGCGACCGCCACGGGTGCGTATGAGGTGTGTACACACCCATAGGGGCCTCGCAAGTGGCGGTTTCAGGCATGCGAAGTGCATGCGATAAAACCCGGCACTTCCAATCTGTCAAGAATTCTCTTAACAGATCATCCGCCTGCCCGGGAAAAGGGCCTCCGTGGGCAGGGAGTTCCACTTTCTGCACAATTTCTGCCCGCTGAAAGTCTTTAAAAATCTTACGCCTGGTAAAAACTTTAATTATTTTTTTCAAAAAATTAAATTTGTTTAAAATATTTAATTTAATGGCCCATATTTTCCGATGCCTGTGGGTGTGTACGAGCTGTATACACACCCGTAGGGACATCGAAAATGCCGGTTTCAGGCATGCAAAGCGCATGCGCTGAAAACCAGCATTTCCGATCTGTCAAGAATCCTCCTGACAGATTGGACGCCTGCCCTGGAGAAGGGCCTCTGCGGGTGGAGAGTTCCGCTTTCGGCAGAACCTCCGCCCACTGAAAACACTTGAATATCTTACGCCTGGTAAAAGCAGGTATAAGGCCTGCTTTTACCAGCATAAGAGTTTAAAAAAGCAAAACAAATACTTTTTTAAAAGGTTTATTTTTAGCCCTGTAAAAAACAATATTTTTTTTGCAAAAAATTTAATTTGTTTCAAATATTTAATTTAATGTAATTTTAACTCATTTAAAAAATGTGATTTTTGTTTTTTTAATTTATTTAATGTTTTGATGTGTTTTTGGGGTGATCTCCATTCATACTTTTGACAGTTCTATCTGTCAAAAGTATGAAGGGGGATTCCCTTCTTTCATTGGCTTGCCTGGCCCAGGTGATCCCAGGAACGCTTGCGAACCGCATGCGCCCCTGGGATACGTGGGCCCTGTGCATTTCGATTGTGGAGAGGCCCAGCATCGGAAGTGTCCGGACCTCGGGAGCCCTCAGGTAAGAGCATAGATTTTTTTCCGATAGAAGGCATCCGCACACAGAAAGCCTCCTATTGGAAATTACGGGCCAATGTAATTTTAACTAAGTGATTTAAAAAAAAAAAATTTAATGTTTAACTGTTTAAGCGATCCCCATTCATGCTTTTGACAGATCTGTGCGTAGAGACCTGTCAAAAGTATGAAGGGGGATTCCCTTCTTTGATGGGGAACCCCATGGTCCACGTGATCCATGGGGCGCTTGCAAACCGCATGCGCCCCTGGGATACCTAGGTCTCTGCGCATTTCATAGAGGAGAGGCCCAGGATCGCAAGTCTCGGGACCTACGGTACCAGCAGGTAAGTGTGTAGATTTTTTCCGATCGGAGGCATCCGCACGCAGGAAGCCTCCGATCGGAAATTCAGGGCCAATGTTCCCATTGATTGACAGGTACAATTCGATGGAATCTTCGCAAAGCATAAATGAGGCATGACCGTGCCAGTCAGACACTGACTGATTGACCCTGCACGATGATCCGGGGGGAGGGGGGGAAGGCAGGACTAACAAAACTACGAGGTGTACAACAGAAGGCTTCCTTTAATCCATGCGTGAAATCCAGAAACTAAGCTGTGAGGGGAGTTATAGCAAAAAGGGGAAACAGTTTACGAAGGTAGGTGTAGGAAATATGAATACTAAATCCTGCACAAAGGCCACAGTATACAAGAAGTATTGTATTGAAAAATTCTAATGTGGAATCTCTCAGTTCAAAGGCATCAGACATTAAGGGGTCGATTTTATCTCAGGTGCGGGGAATTGGCGGGTTCCCCGAATTTAGTGATTCCCACATGATTCTAAATGGGTCTATGAGATTGATGCAATTTTAACTCAATTGGCCAATTGATTTCCAACATGTGGGAAGCCTTGGCAATTGAGTATTTCCAGTCAGAAAGTCGCAGAATATGGCGTCATCATTGCTGCTGCTTTTAAGGTCCACAGCAAGCCTTGCTTCCTCTGCAGGCTCCCAAACTTCACCATTAAGATCGCCAGGAGCCTGCAGGAGCAGCGGTCAGCGGGAGGGCCAGATCTGCCCCCAAATTTGATGAGGCTTCACTCCAGGCATTACTGGATGGTGCTAGGGCCCACAGGGAGGTCCTGTTCCCTTCTTCAGGGAGGAAGAGGCCTCCCATTCAGACCAAGGCTGTGTGGCTACAGGTGGCAGGTCAAGTCAACTGCTTGGGGCTCACACGAAGAACATGGTTGCAGTGCAGGAAAAGATTCCATGACCTTCTTCGCACTGGAAAAGTAAGTACTGTATGAAGTTTCCATCACCCTCAATCTGATCCCCATTGCCTTTCCTCACCAGCACTCAGCATCAGCAATCTCTGCCTCCACATCCCACTTGACACTCACATCCATGCACCCTTACCCATTCCCTCTCTCTCTATGCTCACATTCACAGAACTATGCCACCATGCAGCCCTCAAAATCCCTCTCACTCTGATACTTTGAACACAACTGACAACACACAGGGAGGGCCCTTGGTATTGCAGCCTCATTCCATCGTTGTCTCCTTCTAAGTATCTATGCTATGCAATCTCTGCACTCACTCCTTCATTCTCACTCAACCTCCACTTGTCTCCCTCATTGCAGGAAAAGAGAGCTCACAACAGGAGAGTGTGAGCCAGGACAGGAGGAGGGCCGCCCTCATTAGCCCAGCTCACCCCCTGGGAGGAAGACGTCCTGGAGATTGCCGGGGCTGACCGAGATGTGGACGTTGGGAAGGACAGGCAGGAGCATCTCCGCAAGCTGGTGACAGAATAGTTTTCCATCTCTCTCATTGGCATTGCATGAGTCGCTGATAATGATTCTGAAGCTACATCATATGGACTTATGATCATCTGCAAAATGCAATGTGCATGTAACCTTGGCATCACATCTCTAACTTTTTCCTTGACTCCCCCACAGGACCATCGAGAGCCCCCGTCCCCACTCTGCAGGAGGAAGAGCCTGAGCAGCCAGACTTCTCAGAGGAATCTGCAACCTCTGAGGTTGCAGCGTCATCAGCAATAAGCGCACCCAGCACCAGCGCAGACACTCACACCTCGGTGGGACCTTCGGGACATAGAGTAGAGTTGTCACCTGGTGTATCACAGCTCACAAGTGAGCATCAGCAGATTGTGGAGACAGGGACAGCAGTGGAGAGTCCTCGACGGAGGGCGCAGGACTCTGCCAGCTCGGCTCAGCTGCATGTCGACCCTCTGCCTCTGGGTCCATCCACAAGATCAGCAGTGCTGGAACTCCAGGAACAGATACAGGAGTCTCTGGCAGGTTTTGTCTCCAGGGTCGCTGCGAGTGTGGAGCGAATGGAGGAGTCCATAGCGAACATGAGCAGAGCCTTTGTGGAGTCATTGGCACATGAATGCATCAACACGGAAAGGATGGCTACCTACGTGGAAATGATTGCTGCCTCCGTGGTAAGGCTGGCTACCATAGAGGAGAGGATGGCTACGGTAGAGGAGAGGAGGGCAAAGGTAGAGAGAAGGGATACGGCCATGGAGGAGGTTAGTCGCCAGGGTATGGAAAACATGGTGAGTGTTCAGAATAGAATGACATCTCTTGAGGAGCGATGGGCATCTATTGAACAGAGAAACCAGACCTTCATGGAAGCCCTTCTGAGTAGGACAGCCTTTGTAGATACGGGTCCCCATGGCCCCCCTGATGTGCAGCAAGCTGCTCTCAAGCCACTTGCAGGCACTGAGGGTGACCTGACCCATGAGAGGGAGGTTGGTGGCAGACCTCAAGGAAGTGGGGGCTCCTCTCCCAGCGCTCACACTTCCATGCCACTGCAGAGCCCTCGGTCAGAGCCCCGCCGGAGTCCACACCCAACGGAGATAGAGGTCTCAACCCCTGCACAGTCGCAGGAGCAGCAGACTGCTGGTGAGCCCTCACAGGCTCGCCATCCCAGAGGATGCCCCCCAAAGGTGTCGAGACAGGAGCAGCAGGAAAGTGAGCAAGGGGCCTCCACATCTGCTGAAGCCACAGGGGAACAACTACGTAGGAGCACGCGTAAGAGGAAAATAAAGCACAAATAGTCACAAGGGTAGTCACTTGGGTGAAATGCTGTGTATTTTGTAAAAATGCCATCAGTTGTTTGTTTTTCATAAAAATTCTGATGGCAACTTCGGCAGTTGTGGCATGTGTCATTTCGCGAATGGGGCTGGAGGTCCTCTAATGCCAAGAGGGGAAGGAAAGAAAGGCCTCCCATGCTTCTGGTAGTTGCCTCAGTTGAGGAAGCGCTGAGTGAGGGTGGTGAGAGGGGTCTCGCAGGAGTTCACACTGGAGAAGCGTGTGAGGCTCCAAACTTCCACAGCTGTGGTTAAGCCTGGTAAAAGTTGCCCCAGACCTGAGACAACAAAGTCCTGCCACCTGCAAATGATGGCTGATCAAATATCCTCTTTAATGTTGGACCTGCAGCTGATAGTCAGCAAGTCAATAGTGTTCATGCCAGGTTTCACAGGCATGATCCCCACCAAGCGCGTTTTAAGTGGGAAAAGGGTTAAACAGGCAAGGGCCTGTTAAAATGGGATTATAAAGGCCAATCAGTGCTGTTTAAGGGCCCTAAAGACCAGTCCTGCCTGCAGCGGGTCAATCAGACACACCTAGGTTAAAATGGCGTGGAGGCAGGAACCAGCCGGGAGGGCCCGACCCCCAGGTTTTGCGATTTTAACCCCCCGCATGCCTAAAAGTCCGTCTGTCAGCTGCGTTAAAATCGAGCCCTAATTTTCTTAAATTGTCTTCACTTTATTTTGGCTAAAATTGCACAGTGTTGAGCTGGTTTCTCAAAGTGGGGAGAGAAGAGAGAGGTGGAGGCGTTTAGAGAGGGAGTTTCAGAGAAAGAGATGAGGCAGCTAAAGGTTCTGCCACCAACGGTGAGGTGAAGGGACTGGGAACGCACAAAAGCCCAGAGTCAAAAGGTTAAAGGATGCAGGATGGGGTTATAAAACTGGAGGAGGTTGCAAAAGTTGGGTTGAGGTTGTGAAGGGATTTGAAGATACCGACAAAGATTTTTAATTTAAAAAGTGTTGGGGGACACGCAGCTAAAGTTAGTTTGTGAAAATGGGGATAATGGGTGAACAGGACTGAGTGCAGAAAAGAGTAAGACTGGATCAGTTTTGGACAAGTCAGAAATTGTGAAAGTTGGAGAGTCAGAGCCAGTAGAGGGCATTGGAGAAAATTATTCTGTTGGTGACAAAAGCATGGATAAAGGGTTTCAGCAGTGCAGGAGTTGTGGTAGGGGCAGAAACAGCCAGTGCTGCAGAGACGGAAATAAGAAGTTGTGGTGATGGGCAATGTTCCTTCTAATTTTTTTTCCCGCTGTGCGGGCCCTTTAAAGTTGCAGCCGTGTATGCACCGTATCTCTTCCGGCGGCAGCAGCTAGTGAGCGGCCTGCGCGGGACCGCGTGATTGGTGAGTGGCCACACACCCTCGGGGGCACATTGGTGATGGGTAGGATGTGGTGTTTGGAGCTCAGCTCCGGATCAAACAGAGGTCAAGATCTCGCACTGTCTGGTTCAGCCTGAATGAGTGGCTGAGGAGGAGAATTAAGTCAGTGACAAGGAGCAGAGTTTATGGTGGTGGCCAAAAACAACAATAAAACATAGTTACTTCTGGACTATCTCAGACACAGCATGTATAATAGCGTAGGTTTTGGTTTTGGTTCACAGGACAGTTGAGGCGTGACTTTAACATCAGCCATCAAACAGGCGGGCAGTGGGTGGAATGCTCGCCTCTTGCTGGCAGGTGGCCCAAGCCATAAATATATATGCTTAATATTATAACCTTAAACTGAGATGCATGGTAGCGTGGTGAGAACGGGTAGGGTTTTAAAATTACATTGTTCCCATTTTGCAAAGTATTTTCAGATGTAGTAATATAGTTTTTGTAAAGATCTGTGACCTGTTAGAGATGAAATAAAGTCACTAATTAAATTTATAAATGAACTATCAATCTATATTAGTTTATGTTTGGAAAAAAAAATAGCAACTCGTGATTTCTTATCCAATCTCAATTTTTAAGAGTTTGTCTCATGATTTATGAAACGGTGGGGTTGGTATTACTGCAGATGATAACTACACTTGTTTTGTGTCAAAAACAATGTGTGAAGTTTCAACACTGATATTCGAAGCAGACTTTTTGTTCAAGATTGTTGAATTGCATCTGTGCCAACTCTTGTGTTCCTGTGCAGAAATGTGGCTCTTGTAGTTCTGCTCTAGCTTGTAGATGACAGTTATCTGAGCCAGATCGCTCTGATGATGTGGAGGATGATCTTTGGTATAGAGTGCCTCATTCTCATCTATTTAACTTCTCTGGATTGCTTCAGTGTATGGATTATAGATCAAGAGAGGGTTTTTTTCTGCTACAAAATTTCATGACAAGCTGGACATGCACTTTGTTAGGAACAAATAGAGTAAAGCGTTGTTCACAATTCTCACTCTTCCAACCACCTTTGCCAATTGTTTGCTCCAATGTAGTTCAGACACAATTAGCAAGTTAAAAAGGCTGAGCTGTGTAACTGGAACGTAGATTAGAGGTGAATGATCCACATCAGTCTTCTCAGCACTTAGGATAATATACTATTGTATCAAGTTCTGTCTGTATCTTCTGCCTTTAACAATCTCTGCTCCCCACCGTTTTAATCATCAGCAATGGGAACAATGTAATTTCTGGTAAATCCCCCCAGGTTACAAGAAACAAGATACAGTAAACTCTTTCTTATCCGGCACCTATGGGACCAGGATAGTGCCGGTTGATGAAAACTTCTGGATAACAGAGGTATACCTACCAAGGCAATTTTTAACACAAACAGAAATAATAAATCAAGAACTGTACTGTATAATTGGGTACTCACCTACAGAATGTTCCGTTAAATGTATGGTAGAATCGACAAGATTACCGGTTGTTGAGGTGTTGTTTTGTATTGAGATATATCTATTTTGCCGGTTATTAAAGTATTCCGGATGATAAAGTGCTGTTTAAACAAGAGTTTACTGTACAGAATTGGGCCAAGCATGCTTCTCGATTGCCCCCACAGGTTGTGCTAAGATAGCAAAAGTCTGTTCATCATGACTGTCTGAGGAAATTGCATTCAGTTCACAGGATATTTCACAAGAGGCCAGCCTCTCAATGAGGCTGGGGTAATACACCCTATCAAAGGGTCTAGAAATGTTAGGGGCTACTGCATTGACTTTGTCCCTGGTAACAAGAGAATACTGTAATTTATTCCTTTACCATTGAAAGGGGAATATCACAAATTAATTATTCTCTAAAGCCAGATTGGTGACCAGATACATATTGTAATTGAGATGTTGCAACTGCTTCTTAGTCATGATGGTTTTCATCACATTTGACACAACGGAACACAAGATTACAGTTCTGTAGTTATTGTGGACTGATGTGTACATAGGCATGTCATTTTCTGCTTTCCATTTAGATGGAGCAACACTGGTTGCAAGTGATGAATGTTGCAATAGATGAAATGTGGAGGAGCTAATTCCTCAGATATGACTGAGAAAGTGGTAAAGATTTTGAAGGTTAACTTCAGCTTTCTTGCGTGGATTTCTAAGTTTGAGGGGTGCCTGCATAATGAAACTTTTGGTTTATGACATAGGATTTCTGACACCATCATCGGCAAACTATCAACAGCAGTGTGGCAGGTGACTTACTGATACTCTATATACAAAAAGAGTAACAGGCACATTTTAAAAACTCGTCACCATTTCTAGGCCAAAAGATGAGAAAGAAAGAAAGAAATCTATGCTAAAAAATCAACAAAACTACCCAATTTCAGTTGTGTTAGTTACCTTCTATGGCTGAATCCGCATTAATATATGCCACTCCCCGTTCCTGAAGTAGTTTGGCATTGTCCTTAATGTAAAAATATCAAAACATTATTGAATCCAGAACTAACTTATGCATTCCTTTATCTGATATACCTTATATCATGTATATTTGTGTCACCTCAATCAATGGCAAGCCTAAAGTTAGTACTTTATATTACGAGTGATTTCACTTCAAAAGTACTTAAGTCATTGTAAAGCACTTTGGGACGCCCGAGGTTGTGAAAGACGCTATATAGAAACATAGAACATAGAAAAATATGAGCAGGAGTCGGCCATTCAGCACTTCGAGCCTGCTCCGCCATTCAATATGATCATGGCTGATCCTCTATCTCAATACCATATTCCCGCTCTCTCCCCATACCCCTTGATGCCTTTTGTGATAGACACAAATTCTATCTTTACTTGAATTTTAATAAGTTTAGAACAAATCAAACAGCAACTGTTAGTGGGGTCATTTTCTATTTTCTGCTCTAAAGTTTTTTTTAAACTTTCCAGTTATAGCTAAGTAGGCAGTGCAAGTGCATTCCAGTTGAGCCCAAATGTGCTTCCTTTTTGGAACCTATCTGCTCCATCAGTCAGAACATAGCAATACATTCTAGCACTTAACTAGGGTTTATTTTCAAACTCGCATTAAACTATTTTCCCATTTTACTGTATATGGGGGCAATTTCCAGAATCCATTAGGATGTGATTAGCAAATGTGTATGTTTCAGACTTTGCTACAGATCTTCCTAAGGCACTGTTCTTCAAATTTAAGCCGACTTTCATTGTTACTACAGTTTTCCTACAGTATTTAGCACATCTTCATTACCCAATCAGCTCCTGGAGCATGGCCATTTATATTGCTGTATATGCCACATCAAACAACTTTTGTATCCCATTGTCTTTTGAGTCTCGACATCCCACATTACTATGTGCCAAATCCCGTTAAAACACTATGGCCTAGAAATTCGGTGGCACCCCATTTGGGGTGCCAGTCTCGCCTGGGCACCGGAAGTACCGCCCCGGAAGGAGCCGCGAGCGCCAGCCCGATATTCAGTTTGAGCACCCCAAACGGAAGCGCGGCGCTACTCGAGGCGCCCCGCATCTGTCATGGGGCGCTGCAACTGAAAATCGCAGCGCAATGTGCCGCAGCGCCACACGCTGCGGCACGGCACGCTGCGGTACTGCAGGCCTTCCTCCCCTTCTTAAAGGGAAGGGGCCTGCTGCAGCGCGATCAGAGATCGCGAGTGCCGGCGAAAGAGCCCAGCGCCGAGGAGAAGTGCCGGGCTCTTGGGACACAACTGGCACAATGCGGGGGGGGGGGGGGGGGGTTAGGAGGCCGGGAGCGCAGAGAGGTGCTGGCAGGCGGCCAACAAAGATGGCCGCCCCGCACCTCTCCTTTAATTTGTGCCTCTACCGCCGCAGGTAGGCCCCCCTGAACCGGTCGCGAATTGCGACCGGCGTTACAGCAGGGGGCGCTACCAAATATCGCGATCGGGGCGGTAGCGAGGCGCTGCACACACCGATGATGTCATCGGTGGCGGCGCAGCGCTACAGGCTAACGCCGCCATTAGTGCCCCTCTAAATTTCGCGGGAGGCGTGGCCAGTGGCGCTAAACCCACTAAGTGCCCTCTTTGGGCGCTAACTGGTGGCGCAGCCCACCGAATTTCTAGGCCTATCTGTATTAACATACCAATGTAGCCATATATTGTGTCTTACTCAAATATTATACAAAAGATAGATTTTTATTAGCATATATTCAGATTTGTGTCTATATTTTTTTTAAAGATATGCTGCTATTTAAATAAAAAAGTACAAGATGGAGTAGCACAAAATATTTATAACTGTTAATTTCATTTTAAATTCAGCTACAGAAAGATTAAAGTGCCCTTCTATCCCTGCCTCAATAATCCCTAACTTCAAATCTGACACTAATGTAGCAGTGCTGAAATGAAATGCTACAAAGTAAATAGTTAGCAATGGAAGGTGGTACTACAGAACAAGTTGGGGTTTTAAGGGCATTGTGGATATTACGTAGAACTAGCTTTCCATTACTTAGATGACTGAAATCTATAAACTGTGCATGCTCCTTGTTCTCGAACTTCAAACAACTTACCTCTGCCCACTCTGTGGAGCCCAACAAACCAAATTCTTCTGCATCCCAGCTGGCAAATACTATGGTTCTTCTGGGCCTCCAACCTATATAGAATCAAATAATAAAAAGTAGTTCGCCTTTAAGGGGTATAATTTTGCCCTTAAACTCTCACCTACCAGCACCAGTAATAGTAAGCTGGTGTTGGAATTGGGCCAAGAAGGTATGCTGACTGTAATGGGGTACTGGCATGCTTCATTAGACCACCATCTAAATTTCACTTCCCAGTTAAGGCTAAAGACGGTGAAGCTAATTGCAGATAGAAGTTCTTTTCTTTTTACACTAGAGGAATATTTATACAATTCTGGCTTAACTCCTTTTAAAAGCAAAATAACTCCTTTTAAAAGCAAAATATATTTATTACTATCTATTATAAAACAGGAATCCACATAATGAGACATGCTTTACTGAAAAAAATTGATAATATACTCTGGATCACTAACACCCACTCCACAAGTAATAGATTTGGTCTATTATAGTCGCCCATGGGGCCAGCTGAATTGCTGTAATTTAAAGTTGTATGCCAGGAAATAAAAGGCCATTTACAGCAAAATAGTAAATGCCGTAACACATGCTACATTGTGATTTTTTTTTACCTTCTTTCATGAGTTTTGCAAAGCTCCTCACTGCTTCATGCACAACAGCGGCTCCTGACGTTGGATCAATGCCGCCAAAACCCCATGCATCACGATGCCCTCCAAGAATGACATATCGATCTGTCACAGCAGATAAAGACACAATCTAATTTTTATTTTTCATGCGAGAGCATCTTCATCAAGAGCAAGAGACATGCATGCTTTTCTGAAAATGTTCTTTTTAAATGAGGGTGTGTGATTTTTGTGTATTTGTAAAGCAGCCTTATGTTCATGATGGAAATGTAGACAGTTTACCCTTTTGAGACTTTTGTGTCAACATCAAGCACTTCCAGATCAAATGTCAAATAGAGTCCTCTGCATTCTGGCCAATCTCAGAACTCCTCTAATGCACAATTTGTCCTATATAATTTAGCAAAGAAATCATTATCCAAAGTGTATTCAACTTTTATAATATAAAAGATCTCCATCACTACTGGTGTCAGCCATGGCTCAGTGGGTAGCACATTCACCTCTGAGTCAAAAGTTTGTGGGTTCAAGTCCCACTCCAGGGACTTGAGCACATAAATCTAGGCTGACACTCCAGTGCAGTACTGAGGGAGTGCTGCACGGTCAGAGATGCCATCTTTTGGATAAGACGTTAAACCGAGGCCCCGTCTGCGCTCTCAGGTGGACGTTAAAGATTCCAAGGCACTATTTCGAAGAAGAGCAGGGGACTGATCCCTGGTGTCCTGGCCAATAATTATCCCTCAATCAACATAACAAAACAGATTATCTGGTCATTATCATATTGCTGTTTGTGGGACCTTGCTGTGCGCAAATTGGCTGCTGCGTTTCCCACATTACAAACAGTGACTACACTCCAAAGGTGGCTGTAAAACGCTTTGAGGCATCCAGTGGTCGTGAAAAGCACTATATAAATGCAAGTCTTTCTTTTTAGAAGAACATGCAATCTTATAAATACAAAATGCAACAAATTCAAATAATTTTAAATTCAGAAATACTCTCACCTGGTTCTACTGCTCCTCGAATTTTACCAATTACATTGTATATTCGTCTCACCTCATTTCTCGTGTAAACGTGTATTCTGACTTTTCTAAAATTTAAAATAAATCCCTTAGCATTCCAGTGAAAAAAGTAACATAAATGTTCAGGTTAACTACTCACATTAGCTCATTTTACACTACAGTTGAAAGTTCTGCCTATGGGCAAACGTAAGTTAGCAAGGACAGGAGTGATGGGTGAGCAGGACTTAGTCCTGGGTAAGATTCAGGCAGCAGAGTTTCCGGTGACCTGAAGATTACAGAGGTTGGAGTATAGAAGGCTGGCCTGAGCAGCTTTGGAATAGTTGAGTCTGGAGGTGACCAAAGGCACAGATGTTTAAAGCAACAGATGGCCTGAGGAAGGGGTGGAGATGGGTGATGTTAGAGGTGGAAGTAGGTGGTCTTTGTGATGGCAAGGATATGGGGTTGGAAGCTCAGCTTGGGGTTTGAAGATGGATGCTGAGATTGTGAATAATCTAGTTCATCCTGAGAGAATAGCTGGGGAGAGGGAAGGTATTGCTGGCGAGGTTACAGATATTTTGGTGGGGGCTGAAGATGATGGCTTTAGTCTACTAAATGTTTAACTGGAAGAAACTGCAGCTCATGCATGAGTGGATATTAAACAAAGATTTGACAAGGCAGTGGACAGATCAAGAGAGGTAGTGGAGTGGTAAAACTGGGTACATGAAGAAGCTGATCCCATTAGTGAGGAACATAAGAAATAGGAGCAGAAGTAGGCCATACAACCCCCCGATCCTGCTCCACCATTCAATAAGATCATGGTTGGTCTTCGACCTCAACTCCAATTTACCGCCCTATCCTCAGATCCGTTGATTGTTCAGTGTCCAAAAATCTATCAATCTCAGTCTTGAATATACTCACTGACTGAGCATCCACAGCCCTCAGGGGTAGAGAATTCCAAAGATTCAAAACCATCTGAGTGAAGAAATTTCTCCTCGTCTCAGTCCTAAATGGCCAACCCCTTATCCTGAGACCATGACCCCTAGTTATAGACTCTTCAGCCAAGGGAAACAGCCTCAACATCTACCCTGTCAAGCCCTCTAAAAATGTTATACATTTCAATGAGATCACCTCTCATACTTCTAAACTCCAGAAAATATAATCAAAATCAAAATCAAATCAAATCAACTTTTATTGTCATTGTTAGTGCACAAGTGCAGTACAACGAAATGTAGGCTTGCGGCTCCAGAGAGTGTACATTTGGATTAAGACATTTAAACATTCAACATACATTTGGCTTGTAGTATATTAACATAAACATAACCATAATAAAGTGCATTGGCAGAATATAGGCCCATTCTACTCAATCTCTCCTCATTGGACAACCCTCTCATCCCAGAAATCAATCTAGATGATAATGTCACCAAGGGGCAACATGTAGATGAGGGAGGAGGAGGAGGGAACCAAGGATAGATCTTTGGGGCACTCTGGGGGTAACAGTGCGAGGTGGGAACAGAAGCCATTGCTGGGGATGCTCTGGCTATGATTTCATGTGTAAGAGTGGAACCAAGCAAGGGTAATCCCAGGATGATTTCTGGATAAATTAGCGGATCATCTCTTGGTATGGTGATACAGAGCTATGATTAGTTTCACCACCCCCAAGGTTAGGTAGGGTATGTAAATGAATAATTTCTGGGCTTTATGTCTTCGCTCCAATAGGCTATTTATATAACATTACTGAAAGTTGAAATTTTCTCAGCCAAACAAACAGCAAATTACTTAAATCTTGAGGCTTGATTATTACTAATATGTCAGCAAACTCTACTAATATTTTGATCAAAATCCAAGGTTTAGTTTTGCATGATAATGATCAAAGATAGTGATATTTTAAGTGATAATACAACCAACAAGTTCAAACTCTGCATCAACCTAATGATATTTTGGAGGAGGGAGTGGGGTTAGGAAGAAAAAGGGTTTAAGGGGTGGTGTGTGTGGTCAGCTTCACCTCTGACTCCCTGAGCAGTTCAAATCGCTCCCACTGCCTTGGTTCTAGACTTTGGACTTATTTGGGGGTTGTAGTGAAATTGCAACAGACACCTGAGTTGGTCAAAAGAATTGAGATTTTTATTTTGAGACAGGAAAATATACAATACAATAAATCTTATGCTCTAAAAGGGGGAACACTTCGGAATATGCGGGAGAGAATTACAATAGACAAAAAATACCTTGCCCTCCCAATCCCACTATCCTAACTAGGTTGAATTCCAGAGGACCAGGAAATGCTCACCAAACAACTTTCTTGATAGATTGTAGAGGTTCGCGATTTCGGGGTTCTCTTTAGTTATGACGGTTGGTGCCGTGGTGGAAGAATGCACCTGCGTTGGGTTTTCAGTCTTCGCCTGTCCGCTGATGCGGTTGGATGCGTAGTTGGATTTATCAGGTAAGTACCCAATTTTCTTTGGTTAGGTATAGTTTTTAAGAGTCTTTTGTGTCAAATCTTACCCAGGGATAAGTCAGACTAGCTTGTAGAGTGGAAACAAGTTTGTGAATTTTCAACTTCTTGGTGGTTGGTTTCTTGTTGGTCGCGGTGGCCCAATATTACCTAGTTGGTGGTAATATTGTTAATTGCTGGTTTCTTGAGGCCTTTGGTTGCCGTGATTTCCTTTTCCTTCCATTTCATTCTTCTTTCTTCAAGTCTCCGATCCTCCAACTAAGTACAGTGATGATATCTTTTTCTGAACTGTGCTTTCTCTCTCCTGTACTGAACTTGAACCTTCTTGAGCTGTGTCCTCAACTGACTCTCTCAACTCGAACGTCTTCAACGTCTGTTTCACTGAACAAGCAGGTCTCAATTATACTGTTTTGAGGCCTGGCTTATCTGACCGCCAAATCTCCTCTGGCCCTTTGTTAATTTTGGTGGGCTCGTTAATTTTAATATGTTTAAAATTCTCATCGAGTTTCGGGGATGGTCCCATCTATTTTTAATTGGCCTTTATCTGGTATCGGGATTGCTTCGAAATCAGTTTAAAATGTGCAAGTGTTTTGGAAATCTTTGAATGGTTTTAAACTGTGGTTTGATTGTTTTCTCCTGCTGGGGCCAGGTTCTCCTTTGTTGACTGTTGGCATGTATTGTATTATTCATGTACTTGGTGGCCCTGTGAGTTTCGGCAGGAACAGTCTTTTCCGTGGGCTTATTGTCTTTATGTAGAATGACTGAGATGGCCCAGAACATTCTCAGACAATCTGGCCCCTTCAATACCCAAACTGTCTGTCCCACCGTGACCAACCCATTCCTTTTGTTGCAGCTTTTTCCACAGGCCTGAACATGCCTTTTAAACTAGCCAAATCTTCCTGGGGTTTTGATTTTAGGTCCCCTTTGGCCCAATATTATTTCAAACAGTCCAATATCTCTTCTTTTCTTACTTTGGGGGAATCTGTATAATTTTGCAAGCCTTATAGGGGTTGAGGTGAGGAAGGGAGGAGGTGGGGCGAGTAAAGTAGAAGGGAGGGTGAAGGAGGAAGGGAATGGTGAGAGGAGAGGGAGAGAGGCAATGGGTGAAAGGACAAGGACATTGGAAAAATATATAGGGAAAGTTTGTCTTTTCAGACAGCTGGGGCATGTGGCCTTTCTTGCTCAGTGTGGGTGGGGGGGACAGGAAATCACCACCTATGGCAGGGATTGTTACAACTGGTTCTGGATTTTGGTCAGGTCATTGGAGTTAATGATTTCTCCGCTGCTCCTGGGGGGGTGTTGGTATCCCTTATCACACACTGTCTCTACCAATCATTTTTCTATATGTTTCTTTCCATGCAATCGTTCTCTTGTGAGAGAACACGTGACCTTGGCAGCAATTTTCTTGTGCAGTCTTCTAAATCCTCGCTGAGTTTTGCTGTACCTTGGTTTTCATCTCTGGCTCATTTTGCATCCATTTTATACCATCCATTCAACATTTTCAATTTTAAATTGTTTTTGTAGTGCACATACATGATTAGGTCATTCTTGTAAGCTTTTTAACAGATGCAGTTTTAGTTATGATTTATTTCATTAATGGAAATGAATTTCCACATGCAAATGTTGAACAACAGTACTTAATGCTCTATATAAAAGCTTTTGGGAGCCCTCAATTGTTATTTATTTTAAGAAAAGAACTCATGAGAATTACTAGAGTTTGGGTTGGTGCTGTCACATAACGTTAGGTACTACCCCATTGTTTTCAATTTATCTCAACATTACATTCATGGCACCAGCTACTGGTGCAGTACCTTTGTAATCCTGAGACCAGAAACCATGTTTAGTATAAAATACATAATCAATTACATTGCACTTCTAGTTTTGCATTGTAAGACTACAAATTGGCTACTAGTTATGTTCTTATTATACTTTTATATTGAAAATATCAATGTTATTATGAAGTATGGCAATCTGAGATTTGGGTCCTTCAATGCAGGGGTCATAAACATGGATACAATACAGTGGAATACACTAAGTTAAGAGAGGGCAAGACATGATGTTGTCAAGGACGTAAAAGGTACAGGAACACTACAGTCTGCTCTTATCTACCACAAACACAGACTTACTGTGAGGAATAACTGTCCTTGAAACCAGGTCCAATGTTGTAAGAAACATTCAGTTGTCCTTTCCATTCACTGGGGGCTGAAATTCCTCCCATGTGGCTGTTGGGAGAGTGAGCAATTACATTAAAAGAAAATATCAACTTACTTTTACAACTATTTTATGGACTAAAGCAAGTCCAGTGCCACTGTATGGAATCATAGGATCACAGAATGGTACAGCACAGGAGGCCATTCAGCCCATCGAGTCTGCACCCAAGGGTGTAACATTTGCAATCCTCCAGTCCTCTGGCACCACCCCTGTATTTGAGGATTGAAAGGCTGTGGCCTGCAGCTACTCAATTTCTACCCTTACTTCCCTCAGCAACCTAGGATGCATCCCATAGGGACTGAATGACTAATCCACTTTATATAGCTAGCCTTTCTAGTACCTCCTCTTTATCCATTATCTCATCCAGTATCCCGACAACCTCCTCATTTATTGTAGCTTGGGCAAGTCCACTTCTTTGGAAAACACTGGTGCAAAGTACACCTTTAGTACCTCAGCCATGTCTTCTGCCTCCACCAATGGATCTCCATTTTGGTCCCTAAATCGGCCCCACTGCTCCTCTGACAACCCTTTTACTGTTAATATGTGTATAGAAGACCTTTGGATTTCCTTTTATGTTACAGGAAACTTTTTTTTAATCCGGCACCGACGGGACCGACGTGGTGCCGGTTCATCAAAAATTCCGGATAACCGAAAGCTATAGTAAAAGATACGGAGAGCTGACAGCTCCGTATAAAGCAACAAACCCTGTTGCTTAGCAACAAGTGCAGAACAATGGCCACAAGTTGCAAGCGTCTCTGTAGCTTAGCAACAGCTGCAGCCACAGCCACACCCTTGCACAGCAACAGATGGAGGAAGGCAAGTAGAATATGAAATAAAACTTGCCTGAACCTACTCCTGAATTTTGACGGTTAACCGAGATTTCCGGTTATTTAGGTGCCGGTAAATCGAAAGTTTCCTGTAGCTGCCAATCTATTCTCATATTGTCTCTTTGCCCCTGATATTTAATTTTTCACTTCTTCGCTGTACTTTTTATATTCCGCCTGATTCTCCCTTGTATGATCAAGCTGACATCTGTCATACGCCCCCTTATTCTGCTTCGTCCTACTCTCTAACTCCTTCATCATCCAGGGAGCTCTGGCTTTGGTTACCATCCCTTTCCCCTTTGTGGGAATGTACCTAGACTGTACCCGAACTATCTCCTCTTTAAAGGCCTCCCCATTGCTCCATTACATTTCTGCCTGCCAGTCCCGGGCCAGATGGGGAGTAATGTTCAGTGGGTGATATCAACAAAATAGCTACAGATGAAGGCGGCCATTCAGCCTACCTTATTTCATTTACCATATTTCATCCATAAGTAGCAGAATGTTAACTTGTATGATTTTATAATCAAGGTTATTTCTCAATTCAATAAAATATGAAAACAAAGAACTTTCATTTATATGACACCTTTCATGATCTGAGGACATCCCAAAGCATTTCAGTCAATTACATTTGCAGTGTAGTCACTGTGTAATGTAGAGAAACGCAGCAGCCAATTTGCACACAGCAAGTATGAGTTGGTTAACATACTTTAATACCTTTCAAATTTACATGAATCTCTTCTATTATGTGTCTGCATAACAAAAATCTATACATTTGTAAAACTGAATATAGCAAAATTAGGAAAAGCTACAGAACAAAGGAGTATTTCTGTAGTTTTGGAATATTCCTTGAAATGGTAATCCTGTTGTATCCTTTGGTTTTGATGCAGCACTAAGTGTAATACAATATCTAAAAGTGCATGAGAAATTGTATAGTAGTATGCAAAGCTAAATTGTGCAAGTATTTTTCAGGAATTAAATGCATTGTGTTTTTTAATAGGAAAATAGAGCTAAGCCATTTCTGAATAGCAAATGTGTATGGCAGTGTACTGGTTATGTCACTGGACAAGTAATCCAGAAGCCTGGACAATAATCCAGAGAATCTAAGTTCAAATCGTACCATGGCAGTTTGAGAATTTGAACTTAATTTAAACAAAACTAGTAAACATTTTCAGGCAACTTACCGCAGCATCTCTTCTGCATCTTGATAGCCAATTGGATGAACAGGAATTTTTGGAAGGCCAATACCTTCATCCAATCTAAATGCATATTCTGAATAGAACAATAGAAAATGAAGTACATTACAAAAACTGTTCCTTTGTAAAACATTTGATCCATGTTGAGCTAATTTTGGGCAATTTTATGCTGGTCATAAGCATCAATATGAAAATATTATAATCACGGTACTCTATTACTGTACTGTATTTGGTAATGCTGAACAAGATACCTCAGACTGTGATTATTATCTAAACATCTACACCATTCATTCAAAAATCTCAGTAATAACACATTTCAAGTCAACCATACAATTACCACTCTGCACACATATCTACAAGTATATAAAGAGGTTGAACATTTTCAAAAGAAGATTTTTTTTTAAGCCTTTGGTCTAGGTGGGTCCGGTGAGTTAAATAGGTTGAAGGGTTTTCTATCATCTTTATATTTTCATTCTCATTTTAAGTTGCACTTCAAAGTAAGCCAATAAAAAGATTAGAAGAGTTTAACCAATTCTCAAATATATATTCAGAATTACATCCTGGACTATTTTGCCAAGGACTGCATGCAACACAAATTCGATGTTCCCATACAGTGATTAGTTTTACCGCCATACCACAATTAATGTCCCATATGTTCCAATTTTCTTGCTTATACAAATCTGAACATTCCAAGAAAAAAAATGGGAACAATTTGATAGTATTCTTTCTTTACCATATGTTTCTTTGAAATTTCCACTCATATGCTAACAAGACCTTTTGTTGAACTAGGTTTTCACTCATACATTGCTTCTCTTCTCAACCACTTTCCTTCCTCTTCTGCTTTGTGTTTATAGAATCATACAGCACAGGAGGCCGCCATTCGGCCCATCGTGCCTGTGCCATCTCTTTGAAAGAGCTATCCAATTAGTCCCACTCCCCTGCTCTTTCCGCATGGCCCTGCAATTTTTCCCTTTTCAAGTATATATCCCATTCCCTTTTGAAAGTTTGTATTAAATCAGCTTCCACCACCCTTTCAGGCAGTGCATTCCAGCTTATAACAAATCGCATCCGCCCCCCCCCCCCAGCTTCTTTGCCAATTTCTTAAATCTGTGTCCTCTAGTTACCGATCCTCCTGCCAATGGAAACAGTTTCTCCCTATCTATTCTATCAAAACCCCTCATAATTTTGAACACCTCTATTAAACCGCCCCTTAACTTTCTCTGCTCTAAGGAGAACAATACCAGCTTCTCTAGTCTCTCCACTTAACTGAAGTCCCTCATCACTGGTACCATTCTCCTACATCTCCTCTGCACCCTCTCCTAGGTCTTGACAGCCTTCCTAAAGTGTGTTACCCAGAATTGGACATAATACTCCTAACTGAGGCCCATCTAGTGATTCATAAACATTTAGCATAACTTCCTTGCTTTTGTACTCTATGCCTCTATTTATAAAGCCAAGGATCCCGTATGCTTTTTGAACATCCTTATCAACTTGTCCTGCCACCTTCAAAGATTTGTGTACGCACACCTCCAGGTCTCTCTGCTCCTGCACCTCCTTTAAAATTGTACCATTTTGTTTATATTACTCCTCATTTTTCCTTCCACAATGCAACACTTCACACTTCTTTGTTAAATGTCATCTGTCATGTGTGTGCCCATTTCACTAGTCTGTCTATGTCCTCCTGAAGTCTGCTACTATTCTCCTCTCATGGTTTACTACATTGCCAAGTTTTGTGTATCTGCACACATGAAATTATAAGCCCTATACCCAAGTCCAAGTCATTAATATCTATTAAAAAGAATAGTCCTAATACCAATCCCTAGAGGACACCTCTGTATACTTCCCTCCAGTCTGATAAACAACTGTTCACCACTGCACTCTGCTTTCCGTCCCTTAGCCAATTTCATATCTACACTGCCACTACCCCTGTAATCCACTCATTTCCTCCAAATCAAAGGTGTTGCTATGGGTACCCGCATGGATCCTAGCTATGCCTGCCTTTTCGTGGGATATGTGGAACACTCTTTGTTCCAGTCCTACTCGGGTCCCCTCCCTCACCTCTTTTTCCGGTACATTGATGACTGTATCGGTGCTGTTTCCTGCTCTCGCCCTGAACTAGACAATTTCATTCACTTTGCTTCCAATTTCCACCCTTCCCTCACCTTCACATGGTCCATCTCCGACACTTTCCTTCCCTTTCTCGACTTCTCCGTCTCCATCTCTGGGGATAGGTTATTGACAAACATTCACTACAAGCCCACTGACTCCCACAGCTACCTGGACAAAACTTCCTCCCACCCCGCCTCCTGTAAGGACTCTATTCCATTCTCCCAGTTTCTCCGTCTCCGCCGCATCTGCTCTGATGATGCCACCTTCCATACCAGTGCTTCCAACATGTCTTCCTTTTTCCTCAACCGAGGATTCCCCTCTACTGTGGTTGACACGACCCGCGACTGTGTCCGTTCTATCTCCCGCACTTTAAAAAATCTATGTTTATTTTCTTACTTTCTTATTCTTTGATTTTCCTTGCATTCTCCATCAATTTTGTTTAATTTCTATTTCTTGCTTTGCTTTCATCACTTCCCTTCTTTTCTTATCTTTGTCTTGTTCATTTCCTTAACTTGTTCCCTGGCATCTGTAGTGTATGTGCCTTTAAGACAGAACTACTTTACAGCTCCTGTATACTATAGTACCGGCAGTGACCACACCTTTGCGCATGCCTCTGTACCCCCAGTCGAGACTACCCTCCTCCAGTAAAGACCTGTTTATTGTTAAGTTACAGCATCCGTGTGGTTATTGAATAACAGCATACCCTCAGAATCACGGATCTAACAGTGGCGCCGAGTGTCGATTCGAATCTACCTGCAACTAAAAAAAAAAAGTCGAGGCCAGGAACACGGGCGTCGACCACGAGCAACCGCCCAGTCATCAGGCAGAGAGTGAACATCGCAGGGGAGGCTGTGGAGAGCCGGGCTTGGTTCCCCAGCCACGACGATCAGCAAGAGACTGATGACAGGTCCAGCACAGACCCTTCCCGGGCAGCGGCGGCTGGAGCCGACCGACGGCGGAGAGAAAGCCGAGCAGCGCCGACGGGGTAAGACAGAGGGTGAAGCGCACAGGGCGCAGCCGGGGGTTGAACACCGAGTGGCGTCGAGAGAAAAAAAAAACCGGAGAGAGAGGGTAAAGAAACAGCCGGGTTCAAGGCCGAGCGGCGTCGAATAAAAAAAATAAAAAGAACGCGCAGAGCACAGCCAGGGCTCACGGGCTAAACAGAGTCCGCGGGGAGAAGAAGGGAGAGCGCGGGAGACGCCATTGAGCCGCGGAGAAGAAGGAAGAGCGCGGGAGACGCCATTTTTAGAAGCCGCAGCGGAGAAGGGCGAGCGCGGGAAGGAAGGAAAGCGCGGGAGACGCCATTTTGTGCCAGCGGAGAAGAAGGGGAAGCATGGGAGGCGCCATTTTTGACAGTTAACTCACACCCAGGGATGCCGAAGAGTGGCAGTATCTCTACGTTCGACAATGAAGTCGAAGATTGGGCGACATATGTGGAACGTATTGCGGTGTACTGCAGGGCGAATGAAGTGCCAGATGCTAATAAAGCACTGGTTTTGTTAAATTCCATGGGTGCAAAAACTTATGGGTTACTGCGAAATCTAATAACCCCAGAGAAGCCGGTGAACAAGAATTTCGAAAGCATAGAAATCCTACAGGACCACTTAAACCCCACACCGCTGCTGATAGCAGAACGATTTAAGTTCCATAAAAGGAACCAACACTAAGACGAAAGCAATGCTGAGTACCTAACGGAACTGCGCAAGCTATCGAAACACTGCCAGTTTGGAGCGGGACTAGCAGATACGTTAAGGGACAAGTTTGTGTGTGGGCTACAAAGTGAAGGAACCCAGAAACGGCTTCTATCAGAAAAGGATCTTACGCTGGACAAAGCTTTCAGTATGGCAGTATCACACGAAGCAGCCGCAAGGGGCGCTGCAGAGATACAACGGAGACCGCAAGAATATGGCACCAATGAAATGTCCTATGGAACAGGGAAGTGCTATTGCTGCGGCAGAACAACACATGACCAGAAGGATTGTTGGTTCAAGGACCAAGTGTGCAGACAGTGTGGGAAAGCAGGACACATAGCAAGAGTCTGCAGGTCTGGGAAGAAAACCAACAGCAAGAAATCTCCACAGGAGAAGTACAAAAAGGTACACCAGGTGATGGACAGTGGTACAGACGAACAGAAAAGTGATACAGACTCCGGAAGCAAGGAGCTGGGTTGTCTGAAACTACATAAGGTAACCGAAATGGAGGATCACCAGACTATCTGGGTTACACTCAAGATAGACGGAGTCCAAGTGAAAATGGAATTGGACACAGGATCAGCCCTAACAGTCATAAACCAAAGGGACTACAAGCAGCTATTTTCACATATACCCTTGAAAGCTACAGAGATTGTCTTGAAGACGTATACGGGGCAAAAAGTCTACCCCAAAGGAAAAATAAGGGTGAAAGTGATATATAAAGGCCAGGAAATACCTAAAATGGATATATATGTATTGCCAGATGGAGGACCACCACTGCTAGGATGTGAATGGATCCGGAAGATACAATTAGATTGGCATTCCACACAGGCACTGAAGGTTGAGGCCAAAAAGGATGACGACGTCACACCTGGACTGTCAAAAATGCTAACTGATGCAAAAGAAGTGTTCCAGGAGGGACTAGGAACACTAAAAGGCATAACACCAACGATTAAAATAGAGGAAAATGCAAGCCCAAAGTTTCTTAAGACCAGACCAGTGCCTTATGCGATCAGACCAGCTGTTGAAGCAGAGCTGGAAGGGTTGGAACATTCATGAGTACTGTCCAAAGTGGACTGGAGCGAGTGGGCTACACCCATCGTTCCTGTAATGAAGAGGTCGTTGAGTAATACGCCTGGGGAACCAAAGAAGGTCCGCATCTGTGGGGATTTTAAGGTGACAGTGAACCCAGTCCTTCACACGGTACAATATCCGCTTCCACGAATTGAGGATATTTTCGCCTCGCTATCTGGAGGTAAACGCTTCACCAAAATTGATCTAGCCCAGGCGTACTTGCAAATGGAGGTAGAAGAAGCTTCGAAACAATACCTTACGATTAACACTCATAAAGGTCTCTATCAATACAACCGGCTGGTGTTCGGAGTAGCCTCGGTTCCGGCTATCTGGAAAAGGGCGATGGATCAGGTCCTGCAAGGGATTCCAGGGACCCAGTCTTATTTGGACGACATCTTGGTCACGGGCGAAAATGACAGTGATCACCTCGCCAACTTGGAGAAGGTGCTCACCAGATTAAAGGAGTATGGGCTACGAGCTAATCGCCACAAGTGCGAGTTTTTCCAGAAACAGATCTCGTATTGTGGCCACGTCATCGATGAAGAGGGGTTACATAAGTCCCGGGCCAAGGTTGAGGCAGTAGTCAAGGCTCCAGCACCGGAAAATGTGTCACAACTGAGGTCGTTCCTCAGGCTGGTAAACTACTACCACAAGTTCTTACCAAATTTGTCCACGGTATTACACCCACTGAACACCCTACTGCAAACAGGGGTACCATGGAAGTGGGATGACAAACGTAGATGAGCTTTCCAGAAGTGTAAAGAATTGATCACATCAAAAGAGGTGTTGGCCCATTTCAACCCAGCACTACCAATTCGTTTCGCATGTGATGCATCACCCTATGGTATTGGAGCGGTGCTGTCGCACAAATTCCCAGACGGGTTGGAGAGGCCAGTAGCCTTTGCATCTCGGTCACTAACCTCAGCCGAGCGCAACTACGCCCAGATTGACAGGGAGGCCCTCAGCCTAGTATGGGGAGTAAAAAAATTCAACCACTATCTGCATGGGCAGAAGTTCACCTTGCTGACTGACCACCAACCACTTGTCTCCATCTTTAATCCTAAGAAGGGCGGTCCAGTGATGACTGCACAACGGTTACAAAGATGGTCCCTGTTTCTAGGAGCGAATCAATATGAAATAGAATATAAAGGCACGAAACAGCATGGGAACGCTGATGGGCTATTGCACCTGCCACTGCCTACTGTGGAGGAAGCACCAGCAGTGGACTCTATCGAGATATTTTATTCGTCAATAATTGAACGATTGCCAGTAACGAACGCGGATATAGAGAAGGAGACCCGCAATGATCCGACGCTGTCTCGGGTATATGATTTGACGGTGAGGGGATGGCCAACACATGGCGACTCACTGTTGCCAGCATTCTCATCCAGAAGAGAACAGCTGTCAGTATGCCAGGGGACAGTGATGTGTGGATCCAGAGTGGTGATTCCACCCAAGTTAAGGGAGAGAGTGCTAAATGAGCTACATGAAGGTCATCTGGGGGGAGTGAAAATGAAAAGCCTTGCTAGGGCTTATGTGTGGTGGCCGGGAATCGATCAACAAATCGAAGACCTAACAAAGAACTGCTTAGGATGCCAGAAGGTCCAAAATGCACCACCACATGCCCATGGAAGTGGCCCTCCTCTCCATGGCAACGGGTGCATATTGATTTCGCTGGTCCATTCATGGACTCAATGTTCTTAATAGCAGTGGATGCTCATTCAAAGTGGCCTGAGGTGATAAAAATGTCTTCAACCACTACAGAGAAAACGATTGCAGTCCTATGGACCACATTTGCCAGAAACGGTTTGCCAGAGCAGATTTGCTCTGATAATGGACCACAGTTTGTGTCCGACGAGTTTCAAAAATTTATGAGAAGGAATGGGGTAAGGCATTACACATCCGCCCCGTATCATCCAGCCACGAATGGATTGGCTGAGAGGTTCGTACAAACCTTTAAGAAGGCGATAAAGGCCATGTGCGACGATGAAATTCCACTACAGCATAAGATGGACAATTTCTTATTAGCCTACCGAAACACGACACATGCAGTTACCAACCAGACCCCGGCCATGATGTTCTTTAACCGAAGGTTGCGATCTCATCTGGACTTGCTCAGACCAAATGTGCGAAGAAATGTTGAGGACAAACAATTCCAGCACATCAATGAGAAGCCGACAAGGAGCTTCAATGTAGGGCAACCAGTCTTGGCCCGTGACTATCGAACAGAGAAATGCGCGAGGCAGGGGCCATTAATGTACACAGTGGATGTCGGGGAGAACATTGTGAGATGCCACGTCGATCAGATCTTAGCGTCACAGGAACGCGTCAACCCCATGTCTCGAGTACCTGGGGATGAACCCGACATACCGGTAGCATCTACCTCAGAACCAGTAGCAGTGGAACCCAATGAACTACCCGATGAAAAGGGGTCAGAATCGCCTCTGCACCAAGAACAAGAACCTCAGGAAAGGCGCTATCCCGAAAGGGTCAGGAAGCCGCCCCAAAGACTGAATCTATAAATGGACTATTGTTGTTTAATGTACATGTTAAAGTGTTAATTGTTAGTTGAATATTAGGGGTACTACTAATCTAAAAGGGGAGGAATTGTAGTGTATGTGCCTTTAAGACAGAACTACTTTTACAGCTCCTGTATACTGTAGTACCGGCAGTGACCACACCTGTATATAAGCTTTGCGCATGCCTCTGTACCCCCAGTCGAGACTACCCTCCTCCAGTAAAGACCTGTTTATTGTTAAGTTACAGCATCCGTGTGGTTATTGAATAACAGCATACCCTCAGAATCACGGATCTAACAGCATCTGCACCCTGGAATAACAACACACATGCATTGCGATCCACACAGTTCTATTGGCTCGAGAAATTCTATTGGGTGATACTTGCCTATATTAGTCATGCCACCAAATGTTTCTAAAGGGAGGAAAGCACTGTAACATTCTTACTAAAGATTTAACTCCAATGCTGTTATTTCAAACAAAGATGCCTGATGTTTACCAACAGATAAATCTGACTGATTTGCCACCTATAAACTATGATTTTTCCATGAAATAGTTTGATTTTTAACTATTTTCAATCACAAAACATTTTATTTTGTTCAAAACAATTGGCAAAGATCGGAGAAATGCTCTCGTGATTAGATAATCTCTGCGGGCTCTCACGGAAAAGTGTTAAATAGAAGCTGCAGATGTTCATGTTGTACTTGGAAGAGATGCAGGCCAGCAGAGAGAATGGGTTTGAAACATACTCAGGAACTTAACACAATGTTTGAAATGCAAGGAAATCTTCGAGTATTAATTTCTTGGAGGAGACACAAATCTCAATTTCAAGGCTACTTTTGTTGTTAGTGAGAATGTGGGCAAGCTCCACACATATCTGAAACTAGTAACGGAGAACTAAGAAATGGAGTCCTAGGTTTGGAAACAGTAGTCCCGACAGACTTGGGCTTTATAGTGAGATTTAAAAGTTGTTAAAGGCACAAGAGCTTCTGGAGGCAGTTTTAGGAATCAAGCAAATGTGGGTGTTCCAAGATATACAGCTAAAATATCAATATCATGATACTGTATAATGTAGATAACTACTCCTGCCCATGTCTGTTCGAGTATGGGAGAAATACTGGCCTAGAAATGGTTAGCAGCAGCTTGCCAGGTGCAGGGAACGATCCCAGCAATGGAACGGGTTGGGCCATAGGCCTCACTTGCATAAGGCCGGTGAGCTGCAGACACCAGCTCGGAGTCTCCGGTCAGCACTCTGACGAACAGGATCTCCATTTAGGGCCATTGCATCACCGGCCCTCAGGTAGGTCCTGGGAGAGGGTGGCAAGCGAGTGAGGAGGGGGGGCAGGGGCAACTTGAAGCTTGGGGGGGGGGGGGCAGAAAGTGATCGGAAGGGAGGGAGTGGAGCGGGAGCCAGCAACGGTCTTTGGCACTGGCCAGGAGGAGCAGGAGAGCAGCTTGACACTGTTGGAGAGACTGTGGGTTTTTTCTGGATGATGACATAGGATGCACCGAATGACCCTCTTATCTGTATTTATCTTGGGTGATCTTGTAATGGTCTGGATTTGAACCCTATGATCATCGTAGGAGTGGCGGTAACTTCTACGACCAAGTGGTAGCTTTAACAACGCACATCGAAGCAGGCTTCCAGCACCAGCTCAAGACTGCCGTAGCACCCGTGGACCTGTCAGCAGCGTATGACACAGTATGGAAGCATGGACTGCTTTTCAAGCTCTCCACCATTTTACCCTGCAGAACAACGATCCATCTTCTCAACTCCAGGCTTAGCAACCGATGCTTCCATGTGTACACTAGCACCCAGAAGACCAGATATAGGACATTGAACAATGGACTCCAACAGGGTTCTGTCCTGGCACCCATGTTATTCAACATTTACACCAGTGACCTGCCCGAAACAGACTCCCGCAAGTTTGTAAACACTGATGACATTGCCTTGGCCACGCGAAACATGAATCTGTCCATCACCGAGGAGACCTTGACCCGTGATTTACAGAGGATGGAGGCTTCCTTTCGCCGATGGCGACTTCGGCCAAACCTGCAAAAGACCGTCACCTCGACATTCCACCTCAACACCCATCAAGCAAACCAAGCTTTGAAAGTCTCCTTATGTGTTGCAGAGGTAAACCATGCCAAAAAAACCCTCCTATTTAGGAGTCATCCTCGATTACAGCCTGTCATATAGACAGCATCTCCAAAACCTTGGAAAGAAACTAAAAAGAGCAGGTCAACTTGATCCAGAAACTCACCAGATCCACATGGGGAGCAGTCGCTCAAACCCTCCATACAGCAGCACTCGCCCTGGTGTACTCTACAGCAGAGTACTGCTCTCTGGCATGGCTATCGAGTCCGCAGGTCAAATTCGTTGATGTCCGGGTGAATTCTACTATGAGAATCATCACCGGTACGCTTTTATCAACACCAACACCTTGGCTGCCCGTGTTTGCAAACATTGCACCACCACACCTATACCGCGAATATACAGTCTCCAGAGAATAAAACCGCAACACCAGCAAAGATATGCCGATCCAGGCCAACTTGAACAACCTACCACCAACCCATCTCAAATCTAGAAGGCCATTTTGGACCGTCGCCGAAGCCCTTTGGTGATCTCCCCTCAGCCTTGATGGCCGATGGCGAAATGCTTGGTAGAACTGTGACATACGGAATGGCTTCCTTATAGAGGACCCCACAACAGTGGACAACCATCAACCGTCTCAGATGGTAGATGCAGCCACCTTCTCCATAGATGGAAGATTAAAGCATCCCCATCATGCGACTATGGAACTCCTAATCAGACCCTGGAGCACATCATTGAGCACTGCCCTCAGAGGAAATTCACAGGCAACCTACAAGATATCCACGCTGTTCAGCTTTGGCCTGAATATCTGACATCGACATTTGATTTGCTTTGCTACTACCATATGAAAGAAGATCGTAGAATCAAATTCTACGTTTAAACAAAATTGATCACTTTCATTACAAGCTCAACTTCAAACTGATACAAACATTCGTGCCAGCTTCATGTAGTGTGAGTGCCACTGCTTTTTCAGGATAACATACTCTTAACAATTATTGGAGGATCGGTATTTTTTGAGGGTCATTTCAGATTAATTTCAGTAGGAAGAAACTGTGCGAGAAACTTAGTCTCTAATGTGTACTATTCAGACTCCATTGCAGAAAATATCTATCCAAGGTTAACAGCAACCACAGTTAAAATAACACTCATTTCCCATTAATGTAGAGTTTTTGCAAAGTGAGAAGGGAAAGCAAAAAAAAGTTGTCAGTTCAAATCCATTCCTCAAAAAAATTACAAGCCTGTTCACATATTTTGAACTTGAACTGTGTATTCTTTGTGTTTTGTAGCATTTCCCATTAAAAAGAATGTTTTCAGGAACCATGCCGCAAACAACGTTCCTTAATAGAAGAACAGGAAATGCTGACCAACACCTGAAGATCTTCATGCGCTGGAACCGATTTAGACTAAATGTAAATTAATCAGCTCCAAGTAAACAAGGCACGGTCCCAATATTGCACCAAAGGGATTTGCTTCACTTAGATCTGACAGGATATGGATGTTTGCTATAGTACATACCATTAGCTGGAAAGCCTGGCGTTAGAGGATCTCCAGCTCCATTCAGGTTCAATATGTTTCCACGCTGGACACCGCTTCCAGGGAGATTCCAGCCATTTGGGTAAGGGAGCACCCCTGGTGCACAGTAATCAGCAGGGTCTGAGAAAAAGATGACTCCTTTAGCACCTGCATTCATAGCATTCTTAACCTACGAAACAGGAACAAAGATAGAATCAAGCCAAGCTGAAAATACAAGTCACGCTTTAAAAAAAAAATCTGGTTTGCCTGTAGACTGACAGAAACAGGTCAGGGGCATTTAAATGAATGAGGAGTTTATCTACAAAGTTATTCTTGCACTCATGCAAAGTATTAAATCCGTGTGTTAATGGAGACACGGAATGCAGGAGTTGGTTTAACAAGTCTTTACTGAATGGAGACAATCTGGAAACTGAAACTACAGAAGCCTGCCAGGGCCTTTTATACAGGGATGGTCACTGCCAGTACTGCAGTCAGAGACCAGTTATTCCCTTAAAGGGACATACACAACAATTCCTCCCCTTTTAGATAAACAGTACATAACATTCATTTAACAACTAAATAATAACTAATTACAATTACAATTACGGTTGCTAGATACATTAGTTGAAGTTAAGCAATTATAAGTTCAGTCTTTGAGGAGGCTTCCTGATTCTGTCTGGATAACGCCTCTTTGGGATATCAGGTTCTTCTGGCAAGGTTGAGTCGGGATCAATGTCGTTGTTTGGTTCGTCTGCTTCCAATATCACCGATTCTGCGGTAGATGCAATTGGTACTTCGGTTTCATCGCCAGGTGTATCAGATCGTGGTGTGGAGTTGAGGTTTTCCCGTGACTCCAGAATCTGGTCAGCATGGCGTCTTACAATGCTTTCTCCAACGTCCACGGTATACATTAGAGGTCCTTGCCGTGTACAGATCGTTCCTGGCTGCCATTTCTCTGTGTGGTAGTCCCGGGCCAAAACTGGTTGACCTATCTTAAAACTCCTGGTCGGCCTTTCATTCATATTCTGAAACTGCCTGTTCTCCACATCTCTTCTGACGTTTGGCTTAACCAAATCCAAGCGGCATCGTTGTCTTCGATTGAAGAACATCATGGCTGGAGTTTGGTTGGTAACCGCATGTGTCGCATTCCGGTAGGCAAACAAGAAGTTATCCACCTTGTGTTGTAGGGGTATATCTTCATTACACATTGCCTTGATAGCCTTCTTGAATGTTTGAACAAACCTCTCGGCCAATCCATTAGTGGCTGGATGATATGGGGCGGATGTGTAATGCTTAACACCATTGTTCTTTAAGAACCTCCGGAACTCTTCAGACACAAACTGTGGTCCATTGTCAGAGCAAATCTGTTCAGGCAGCCCATTCCTGGCGAATATGGTTCGTAAGACTGTGATAGTTTTTTCTGTGGTGGTTGAGGACATTTTTATTACCTCTAGCCACTTTGAATGTGCATCCACCGCAATTAAAAACAGAGTCCATAAAAGGACCAGCAAAATCAATGAGCACCCTTTGCCATGGAGATGAGGGCCGCTCCCATGGATGTAGAGGGGCTTGTGGTGGGGCGTTTTGGACCTTCTGGCATCCTGTACAGCTCTTGGTCATCTCTTCGATTTCTCTATCGATTCCCGGCCACCACACAAACGCTCTGGCTAAGTTCTTCATTTTTACCCCTCCCAGATGACCCTCATGAAGCTCATTGAGCACTCTATCCTTCAATTTGGGTGGAATTACTACTCTGGATCCACACATCAAGGTTCCTCTGCACACTGACAGCTGTTCTCTTCTCGGCGAGAATGCTGGCAGCAGTGGTTCGCCATGTGCTGGCCATCCCTTCACCGTTAAATCATAGACCCAGGAGAGAGTCGGGTCATTTCGTCTTTCCTTTTCTATGTTTGCATTCGTCACAGGGAGACATTCGACAATAGTCGAGTGGAATAACTCCACTGGATCCACTGCCAGTTCTTCTTCCACCGTCGGCAACGGTAGGCGCGACAATCCATCAGCATTCCCGTGCTGTTTAGTTCCTTTGTACTCGATGTCATATTGGTGTGCCCCTAGGAAAAGGGACCACCTCTGTAGCCGTTGTGCCGTCATTATCGGTACGCCCTTCTGAGGGTTGAAAATGGAGACGAGAGGTTGATGATCAGTTAGTAGAGTAAATTTCTGACCGTGCAGGTAGTGATTGAACTTCTTCACCCCCCACACCAGGCTGAGGGCCTCTCTGTCAATCTGGGTGTAGTTACGCTCGGCTGAAGTTAACGAGCGTGACGCAAAAGCTATCAGCCTCTCAGAACCATCAAGGAATTTGTGTGACAGTACTGCCCCAATGCCGTAGGGAGACGCATCACACGCCAGTCTTATCGGTAGTGATGGGTTGTAGTGAGCCAATACTTCTCTTGCAGTGATTAGGTCCTTACTCTTCTGAAAGGCCCGCTTACATTCATTGCTCCATTTCCATGCTACTCCCGTTCGTAGTAGGGCGTTCAGTGGGTGCAGAATTGTGGACAAATTCGGCAAAAACGTATGGTAGTAATTCACCAATCCGAGGAATGACCTCAGTTGTGACACATTTTCAGGCGCTGGAGCCTTAACTACCGCTTCAATTTTGTCAGGGGACTTATGCAACCCCTCTTCATCAATCACGTGGCCACAATATGATATCTGTTTCTTAAAAAACTCGCACTTGGGGCGATTGGCTCGTAGCCCATGTTCACGTAGTCTAGTGAGCACCTGCTCTAGGTTGGCAAGGTGTTCACTGTCATCTTCACCTGTCACTAGGATGTCGTCCAAGTAACACTGAGTCCCCGGAATCCCTTGCAGGACTTGTTCCATCGCTCTTTGCCATATCGCCGGAGCTGATGCTACTCCGAATACCAGTCGATTATACTGGTAAAGGCCTTTGTGAGTGTTTATCGTGAGATACTTCCTAGAGGATTCTTCAACCTCCATCTGCAAATATGCTTGCGCTAGGTCAATTTTTATAAAACGCTTCCCTCCGGATAGTGAGGCGAAGATATCTTCTATCCTCGGAAGAGGATACTGTACTGTGTGAAGGACTGAGTTCACAGTCACCTTGAAGTCCCCACAGATGCAAACCTTCCTTGGCTCCTCAGACTTATTGTTTAACGTTTTCTTCATGACAGGAACGATGGGTGTCGCCCACTCGCTCCAGTCTACCTTAGATAACACGCCTGCCTTCTCCAGATTCTCCAGCTCTGCCTCGACGGCTGGGCGAATTGCATATGGTACCGGTCTTGCTTTAAAAAACTTGGGAATTGCATTCTCCTCTATTTTTATCGAGGCGGTTACGCCTTTAAGAGTGCCCAGTTCTTGTTGAAATACCTCTTTGGCGTCAGCTAAGATTGTTGACAATCGTCCAGGAGTGACGTCATCATCCTTTTTACCAGCCGTCAGTGCCTGAATGGAGTGCCAGTCTAAACTTATCTTTCTGATCCATTCACGTCCCAATAACGGTGGTCCACCATCTTGCAGAATGTAGAGATACAATTTCCGTATTTTCTTGCCGTTGTATTCGACAGGCACCCTTATTTTTCCTCTGGGGTATACTTTTTGCCCCGTATACGTCCTCAAGGCAATGGATGTCTCTCTCAAGGGTATGTGTGAGAATAGCCGCTCGTAGTCTCGTCGATTCATGACGGTTAGAGCTGATCCTGTATCCAATTCCATTTTGACTTGAGACCCTGCTATCGTGAGGGTGACCCAAATGGTTCGGTGATCCTCTTTTGCGATTACGTTGTGAAGTTTGAGACAGCTTAGTCTCTTGTTCCCGGATTCACTATCGCTCATCTGGTCTTTGGAACTACTGTCCGTCATCTTTTGTACTTTCCTGTACGGTTCCTTAGTAGCCTTTTATTGTCATTGGTCTTCTTCTCAGACCTGCAAGCTCGTGCAATGTGTCCCATCTTTCCGCATTGCCTGCATATTTTGTCCTTGGACCAGCAGTCCTTCTGGTCATGGTTTGTTCTGCGGCAGCGATAACATTTTGCAAATCCCCGTGTCATTTCGTGGGTGTCGTATTCCTGTGGCTTTTGTTGTATTGCTGCTGCTTCGTACGATACTGCCACGCTGAAAGCCTTATCTAGCGTCAGGTCTTTCTCCGAGAGTAACCTCTTCTGGGTTCCTTCACTCAGGAGTCCACAGAGAAATTTGTCCCGTAGAGTATCTGTCAGTCCTGCTCCGAACTGGCAGTGCTTTGATAGCTTGCGTAGTTCCGTAAGGTAATCAGCATTGCTCTCATTTTTATGCTGATTTCTCCTGTGGAATTTAAATCTTTCTGCTATCAGCAGCGGTGTAGGATTTAGGTGTTCCTGTAGGATAGCAACAATTTCATTAAAACTCTTCGCCTTCGGTTTGGCTGGAGTAATCAGGTCCCGCAATAGGCCGTGCGTTCTTGCGCCCATTAAATTTAGCAATACCGATGCTGTTAAGTCTGTGTGTTATATTGAGAATTACTACACAGACCACAAGAGTAAATTTAACAGGTCTTTACTAGTCGAAGGTCAGGGCGGAACTGCCCAATAAATCATTACACAGCACTTATATACCGGTGTGGTCACCACCGGTATTACAGTATACAGCAGCCAAGATAAAGTAGTGCAACTCTTAAAATAGTTCTCTTAAAGGTGGAACGGTTACATACACCACAATCCTCCCTTTTTAGCTTAACAGTATATGTTCCCCATTAACATAACATAATAACATATATACACAACTTTATGCAAAAACAGTTCACAGATTCAGTCTCTCTGGAGGCTTCCTGACTCAGTCCAGATAACGCCTCGGTGGTGTCGTAGTTTTTGGTGGTGTAGTAGGTTCTTTTGGCAAGGTCGATTCGGCTAGAATGCCAGTGTCGGGTTCATCTGATTCCAGTATCACCGGATCGGAGGTAGATCCTATGGGTATCTCTGCTTCATCATTAGGCGTATAGAGTTGTGGAGTAGGTTGTCCCTTTTCGGATGACTCTATGATCTGGTCAACGTGGCGCCTTATTATGCTTTCACCAATGTCCACGGTATACATTAGTGGTCCTAGTCGTGTGCAAGTAGTTCCAGGCTGCCATTTCTCGGTACGGTAGTCCCGGGCCAAAACTTGTTGACCTATCTGGAAGGTTCTAGTTGGCCTTTCATTCATGCCTTGAAATTGCCGGTTCTCTACGTCCCTTCTGATGTTTGGCTTGATCAAATCCAGCCGACATCTTAGTCTTCTATTGAAAAACATCATGGCGGGAGTTTGGTTTGTAACCGCATGTGTTGCATTCCTGTACGCCAACAAGAAGTTATCTACCTTATGTTGTAGATTTATGTCTTCCTTACCCATGGCCTTTATGGCCTTCTTGAAGGTCTGGACAAACCTTTCAGCTAATCCATTGGTGGCGGGATGGTATGGGGCGGACGTGTCGTGCTTAACCCCATTGTTTTTTAAGAACTTCCTGAATTCTTCGGACACAAATTGCGGTCCATTATCAGAACAGATCTGTTCCGGCAGCCCATTCCTGGCAAATATGGTCCTTAATACTGTGATGGTTTTTTCCGTGGTGGTGGAGGACATCTTTATTACCTCCGGCCACTTGGAGTGTGCATCCACCGCGATTAAGAACATTGAGTCCATAAATGGACCAGCAAAGTCGATATGTACCCTTTGCCATGGAGATGAGGGCCACTCCCATGGATGTAGAGGAGCTTGTGGTGGGGCGTTTTGGACCTTCTGGCATCCTAGACAGCTCTTGGTCATTTCTTCGATGTCTCCATCGATACCTGGCCACCACACAAACGCTCTGGCTAGGTTCTTCATTTTCACTCCACCCAGATGCCCCTCGTGAAGCTCCTTTAGCACTTTATGCTGGAGTTTGGGTGGAATCACCACTCTGGATCCACACATCAAAGTTCCTCGGCACACTGACAGCTGTTCTCTTCTTTGCGAAAATGCTGGCAACAGTGGTTCGCCATGTGCTGGCCATCCCTTCACCGTTAAATCGTAGACTCGTGAGAGAGTCGGGTCATTTCTTGTTTCCTTTTCGATCGCAGAATTTGTTACTGGTAGACATTCCACTATGGTTGAGTGGAACATCTCCACTGGGTCCACTGTAGGCGCCTCTTCTACCGTTGGCAACGGTAGGCGCGATAAACCGTCAGCATTCCCATGCTGTTTTGATCCTTTGTATTCTATGTCATATTGGTGTGCCCCTAGGAAAAGGGACCACCTCTGTAGTCTTTGCGCTGTCATAATGGAAACGCCCTTTTTAGGGTTGAATATGGATACCAACGGCTGGTGGTCTGTCAGCAGTGTAAACTTCTGGCCCTGCAGGTAATGATTAAACTTCTTTACTCCCCACACCAGGCTGAGAGCCTCCCTATCTATCTGAGCATAGTTGCGCTCAGCGGAGGTCAATGATCTGGATGCAAATGCAACTGGCCTTTCCGAGCCATTTGGCAACTTGTGTGAGAGTACTACTCCAATACCATAAGGAGAAGCATCACAAGCTAAACGAATAGGTAGCGTTGGGTTGAAGTGAGCCAACACTTCCTCTGAGGTGATCAATGCCTTGCTTTTGCGGAAGGCCTTCTTACAGTCCTCGCTCCACTTCCATGGTACTTCTTTCTGCAAAAGAGCATTCAGCGGGTGCAGCACCGTGGATAGATTTGGCAGAAACTTATGGTAATAGTTAATCAACCCTAGGAACGACCTCAACTGGGATACATTTTCCGGAGCGGGAGCCTTCACAACAGCTTCGATCTTGTCAGGTGACTTGTGCAGCCCCTCCTGATCAATGACATGACCACAGTACGAGATCCGTTTCTGAAAGAACTCACATTTCTGGCGATTAACTCGAAGGCCATATTCCTTCAACCTGGTGAGCACCAGTTTCAAATTTGCAAGGTGTTCCTCATCGTCATCTCCTGTAATCAGGATATCGTCCAAGTAACATTGAGTGCTTGGAATTCCCTGTAATACCTGCTCCATGGCCCTCTGCCAAATTGCTGGAGCCGAAGCCACTCCAAAAACCAGTCTATTATATCGATACAAGCCTCTGTGCGTGTTGATTGTGAGATACTGGCGCGACTCTTCCTCAACTTCCATCTGTAAGTAAGCTTGCGCCAGGTCTATCTTGGTGAAGTGTTTCCCGCCAGACAATGAAGCAAAGATATCCTCAATCCGCGGAAGCGGATATTGCACCGTGTGAAGCACCGGATTAACTGTGATCTTGAAGTCTCCACAGATGCAGACCTTCCCCGGTTCCCCAGGCTTGTTACTCGATGAACGCTTCATGACGGGAACAATGGGCGTGGCCCACTCACTCCAGTCCACCTTAGACAGTACTTCTGAACGTTCTAGCCCTTCCAACTCAGCTTCCACAGCAGGTCGTATCGCATAAGGTACCGGTCTGGCTTTGAAAAATTTTGGGTTTGCATGTTCTGCAATCTTGATTTTTGCCTTAATTCCTCTCAGTGTTCCCAGTCCCTGTTGGAACACCTCTTTAGCCTCATCCAATATTCTGGACAATCGTTCAGGTTTGACATCTTTTTTTCCGGAATCTACCGTTATTGCGTTTAGGGAGTGCAAGTCCATATTTATTTTCCTGATCCACTCCCGTCCCAGAAGTGGTGGACCTCCCTCAGGTAGTACATATAAGTTCATTCCTTGGTGTTCTTTGCCCTTGTGTACCACCTTGACTTTTATCTTTCCGATGGGGTATACTCTTTGCCCCGTGTATGTCTGCAATACTATCTCCGTATCCCATAGGGGAATATGTTTGAATAACTTTTTGTAATCTTGCTTATTCACGACCGTCAACGCCGATCCGGTGTCCAATTCCATCTTCACTTGGACTCCTGCTATCTGCAGTGTGACCCAGATAGTTTGTCGGTCAGCTTCCTTACTCACATTGTGAATTCTCAGGCTACCCAGTTCCTGGCTGTTGGAGTCTGAATCCGAATTCTGTTCATCCGAACTCTTCTCAGTCACCTTATGTACCTTTCTGCACTTTTCCTGCGGTGACTTTTTGTTGCTGGTCTTCTTTCCTGACCGGCATACTTTAGCTATGTGACCAAGCTTGCCACATTTTCTACATTCCTGGTTTTTAAAACAGCATTGGTTCTGATCGTGTGTTGTCTTTCCACAACGATAACATTTCGTTGTACCCAAAGCCATTTGATCTACGCTGAGTACCGCTGCCTTCAGCTGCATTTCCGCAGTGCCTCTCGCTGCGGCTTCGTGCGATGCTGCAATAGTGACAGCCTTCTCAAGTGTAAGATCATTCTCTTCAAGCAGCCGCTTTTGTGTTCCTTCTTTCGACAATCCACACACGAATTTGTCTCTCAGTGCCTCTGTCAGACTTTCCCCAAACTGACAGTATTTCGCTAGCTTCCGCAGTTCAATTAAATACTCCGCGTTGCTTTCCTCTTTCAGTTGCGTTCTCGCATAAAATTTAAATCGTTCCGCTAACATCAGCGGTGCGGGGTTCAAATGATTTTTCAGGACAGCAACAATTTTAGCGAAAGTCTGATCCGTCGGTTTAGCTGGTGATAGAAGATGCTTCAATAGCCCGTATGTCTTCGCACCCATTGAGTTTAGTAAGGTTAGTGCTTTATCTTCATCTGATATTTTATTTGCCTTACAATATATCTCTATGCGTTCTACATACGTGGCCCAATCTTCAACATCGGGATCGAAATCGTTGATGTTACCACGCTTAGGCATCCTCGCAATCTTCTTGAGAAACAAAAAGAAATTTTTCTTTAACTTTTTTTTTTCAAAATGGCGGTTTCCCGTGCTTGTCTTCTTCCCCGCCTCTGAAAATGGCGGCTTCCCGCGTTTGCCTTTCTCCCCCGCTGGCTGTAACGGCGATTGCCGTATTGCTGCATTCGCCCTCCCCAGCGGTTTTCAAATCGTGCCTCCCAGCCCCTCTTGCAGTCCGGTCCTTTCCCCCGGCTGCGGCTGAGTTCTCCGCGGTTTTTTTTATTTTATTTTCTCCGCGCCTTACGCTGTCCCGGTCGCTGCGCCTCGCGGCCTCGGTAGCTGCCCGGCCTTTCTCACCGGTCGCGGTCGAGCTCTCTCTCGACGCTGTTGCGTCTCCCAGCCCGCTATTTTCTCCCGCGCCTTACGCTGTCCTGGTCGCTGCGCCTCGCGGCCTCGGTAGCTGCCCGGCCTTTTTCACCAGTCGCGGTCGAGCTCTCTCTCGACGCTGTTGCGTCTCCCAGCCCGCTTGCAGCCCGGTCTTTCGCACCGGCTGCGTTTGCATTCACCGCGGCTCCCGTGCCTTACGCTGCCCCAGTCTCAGCGCCTCTGGCCCCGACTTCTGTCCGGCTCTTTTCCCTGGCCGTGGTCGAGTTCTCCGCCCTTATATCCTCCGTTTTTCCCTCCCCTATTTCACAGCCAACGTGGCCGACTTGCTGCTCGTCGCTGATCGGCTTACCCACCACCGTGATAGAAGGGATGATCACTGCCTGTTGCTGATGGAAGGCTTCGTGTCAGAATTCTTCCTTTGCTCTGCAGGCCCGAGTCTTCTCTCAGCAGAATGATGAGGGCGGATGCCTCCTCTCGACGCCCGTTAAACTGCCTTGGATGTATCTCTGCCGCAGGGTAAGATCGTACTCGTCGCCACTGTTAAGTCTGTGTGTTATATTGAGAATTACTACACAGACCACAAGAGTAAATTTAACAGGTCTTTACTAGTCGAAGGTCAGGGCGGAACTGCCCAATAAATCATTACACAGCACTTATATACCGGTGTGGTCACCACCGGTATTACAGTATACAGCAGCCAAGATAAAGTAGTGCAACTCTTAAAATAGTTCTCTTAAAGGTGGAACGGTTACATACACCACAGATGCCTTTTTCCCCTCGGCTATTTCGTTTTCCTCGCAATATACCTCGACTCTTTCCACATACGTGGTCCAGTCTTCTATTGCATTATCGAAGGCAGTGATATCGCCAGTCTTTGGCATCTTGAAAATCTAAGATGGCGTCTCCCGCGCTTTTCCTTCGTCCCCGATGGATCAAAATGGCGCCTCCCGCGCTTTTCCTTCTTCCCCGCCGAGTTAAGATGGCGCCTTCCGCGCTTTCCCACCGCTGCCGCTGCTGTCAACGCCGCTCTCAGCGGTATTTTTATTTTTAACCGTTCCTGTCATGGAGCGGACCCTCTGGGACACTTCCCTCCCTCTTCTTAGGTCCGAACGCTGCCCGGCTGCGAAGCACCGGCCGCGCCCTGTGTGCTCCACCCTCTCTCTCTCTCTTTGCTTCCCGACTCGCTGCCCGGCCCCATTGCAGAGCCACCCGATCGAGTTCTAGCCCACCGCAGCCCAGGAAGGATCAGTGCACTACCTGCCACCAGCCCGATTAGCTGGGAAACCACAGACTGGGGAACCAAGCCTGGCACTTGACAGTCTCCCCTGCAAGTTTTCAATCCGATGATTTGGAGGACGGTTGCCCACGGTCGACGCCCATTTCTCGAGTTTCTTTGGATTATTTATTTTTCTTCTTTTCTGGCTTCAACCTTCAATAACGTCGTCTGAGGTGCTGCCGAGTTGCAGGTAAGTTCGTTTCTTACTCGTCGCCAGTATTAAATCCGTGTGTTAATGGAGACACGGAATGCAGGAGTTGGTTTAACAAGTCTTTACTGAATGGAGACAATCTGGAAACTGAAACTACAGAAGCCTGCCAGGGCCTTTTATACAGGGATGGTTACTGCCGGTACTGCAGTCTGAGACCAGTTATTCCCTTAAAGGGACATACACAACACAAAGGTATTTTAAATATCCCAATACGCCCAACATCCAATACTGGGGGAGCGGGAGAGATACAAACCCCAAGAAAAAACCAGACACAGCTAAAGCTACGGATCCCGACAACATCTCGGCTGTAGTGCTGATCAGAATGGATTTGAAAACAGAATGAAATTAGCTGTAGAGAAACTACATCTAAACTTAAGGCAGCACACCACCACACCGGAGAATTTGGCATGGGCCAATGTTCCTGGAACATCTGGGAATCTCTTGCTCCAGAAACTCTTAAACACTGTCTTGCTGGATGTCAGGATAGATTCACACAGCAATAAAAACAGAAAATGCTGGGAATACTCAGCAGGTCAGGCAGCATCAGTGGAGAGAGAAACAGAGTTAACGTTTCGGGTCGATGACCTTTCGTTCCGACTGTGAACTCTGCTTCTCACTCCACAGATACTGACTGACCTGCTGAGTATTCCCAGCATTTTCTGTTTTTATTTCTGATTGCCAGGATCCACAGTATTTTGCTTTTGTATTAGATTCACACAGCAGTTCCTTTATCTTCTGCAGCACAAACTTGTCAAGCATTTTTCTTCTGTTCTTAACTTAAGTTCAAATCTTTCATAAAAGTGCTCTGAACTGGGCTTCAGTATATAATCTTCTCCCAAGGCTCCTCACTTGGTAGCAGAGCTGTCAGCCATCTTGGCCCCGCCCTCTAAAATTCCCTCCCTAATCCTGTCTCGTTAGTCCCTCCCTGACTTGAAAAATCTCAAAACCTACTTTTTTCACTGCACCTTTAGCCAACTCTCCCAATTCCTCTACCACTTGGTCCATCTATCTCCTATATGTCACTGCTGTTTTCCATTCTCCCTGAACACCATCGCTGCCCCCAACAGCATACTACCTGCTCTCAAACCTCTGTCAGTGCTAATCTATGACTGACTGCTGGGAGAGAGGGAGAGAGAGAGTGGGAGAGAGGGAGAGAGAGGGAGAGAGAGAGAGAGAGAGCCCCAACTCGAGAGTTTTCCCAAATAGGATGAAGGGCTTATTCATCAAGACTTTCTGGGAGACCCGCCATTGATGTAGCAACATTGAAAGTAGTCTGGATCTGGAAAAACTCATCTAATTTCTGCAGGTGTCAAGTCTCTTTTCCAGATCTGCAGGGTACAACTGCACTTATTTTCATATGATGCAAATTTGTTTTGGTGCACATCAATGCAAAATTGGCATCATAACTCAGGGGCCTTCAAAGCAAAGTGAAGCCATGAGGTACAAGACTTCTAGAGGAGGCATTGTCATAATGGTTTGAGTTACCACCAAGTTTTCTTTTTAATCATTCTTGGGATATGGACTTCACGAGCAAGGCCAGCATTTATTGCTCATCCCTAGTTGCCCTCGAGAAGGTGGTGGTGAGCCGCCTTCGTGAACCGCTTTAGTCCATGTGGTGAAAGTACTCCCACAGTGTTGTTACGTAGGGAGTTCCAGGATTTTGCCCCAGCAATTACCCACCAACAATCACAACCATCTTCCTTTGTGCTAGGTGTGACTCCAGCCAGTGGAGGGATTTCCCCCTGATCCTTGACTTCAGCTTTACTCGGGTTCCTTGGTGCCACACTTAGTCAAATGTTGCCTTGATGTCAAGAACAGTCACACTCACCTCACCTCTGGAATTCAGAACTTTTGTCCATATTTGGACCAAGGCTGTAATGATATCTGGAGTGGAGTGGTCCTGCTGGAACCCAAACTGAGCATATTATTGGTGAGTAAGTGCTGCTTGATAGCACTGCTGATGACTCCCTCCATCACTTTGCTGATGATTGCAAGTAGGATAGTAGGACAGTAATTGGCCACATTGGATTTGTCCTGCTTTTTGTGCAATTTTCCACATTGTCGCAATTTTCCACATTGTCAGATTATTGCCAGTGTTGTAGTTGTACTGAAACAGCTTGGCTAGGGGTGCGGCTTGTTCTGGAGCACAGGTGTTCAGCACTACAACCGAGATATTGTCAGGACCCGCAGCCTTAGCTGTGTTATATTTACTTAGCCGTATCTTGATGTCATGTGGAGTGCATCGAATTGGTGAAGACTGGCATCTGTGATGATCCCTCAGGAGGAATCTGAAAAAGATCACGCACTTGGCACTTCTGGCTGAAGGTGGTTGCCACCGCTTCAGTCTTTTCTTTTCAACTCACGTGCTGGGCTCCGTCATCATTGAGGATGGGGATGTTCATGGAGTGCAGTATACTCCAGCCTGGGATCTAATGCTTCTTCAGCTTTTGGGGGATTCACCTCCTTGCTGTTCTTATCTGGTTCCATCACAAGGGAAGTGTGGAAAGAATCAGGCCAACAACCTCCTACAATGATCAATGGACCCTCTCTCCTGGGTTCATTGAGAACAGTCCTATTTCTTCCAGTTCCATTCATTTCTCACCCCCATAGGCAGTTATTAGCACCACATTTATAGTACAGGGCAGTTTCAACTACTGTATAAGGTTGGAAGGAGCACCAAAAACATGGCTCTCGTCAGTCTGAGTCCTTGCTTTTCCCCTGTACTGATAGAGTATTAAAAAATCACTTCACTTCTGGAGAAAAGAACATAATATTTTAAGAAATGATTTTTAAACTGTGTGCTTAAGAGCAGTGATTTCTGTATATGTAGTTGTTTTAAATAAACGTTGTGGAACATTTTAAAACTCTAAAATCGATCTTGTCATTGTCACTGGGTCAATAACCAGGAGCTCCCTACTTAACAGGATTGTGGGAGCACTTTCACCACATGGCCTGCAGTGGTTCAAGAAGGTCCATCATCAGCTTTGTAAGGACAACTAAGGATGGGTAATAAATGCCGGCCTTGCCAGCGACGGTCACATCCCAAGAATGAATTAACAAATTTTCCAAGATGGCTAGAGGTATCTGTACTGATGATTGGTAGTGAAATGAGAGAACGAAAGCATTCTAGAGAGAGAGAGAGAGAGAGAGAGAGAGAGAGGTTTCAGCTACTCAAGGTGGCAGAAATAAGGTTTTGTTTTCTTTATCTGCCTTCAGTTGCAGTGCTACTGCTCTTTATAGTGGCACCACCACCTATTTGTGCATCAGATGCTTAAGTGAGTCTATGACCAGCTTCAACAGCTGCACATGCGTGTTATAATTAGGTACAATAGCATTTTTACTCAAATCCATTTGTGACCCAACTGAAATTACCTTACCGAAGTACAGTTGTAAGAGTGTCAATCCTTGACACTTTAATGACTTACATTCATGACTCATTAAAAGATATGGGAGGTCTGCTCACTATAGTCATGGGCCTAGAAATTGGGTTTTGGCGCAGCGACGGCTTTAGCGCCGGAAGTTAGTGCCGGAGCTAAGTCGCGCTGGGCGGGCCAAACATTCACTACTTCTGCGCCCAAACGGCTGCCGGCGCTGCTGAAAGCTGTTAGCGCCTGAAAACTGGCGCTATGCGCTGAATTTCGGCGCTACGGCGCCCGCTGCGGTGCGGCAGGTTCGGGAAGTGCAGGCCTCCTCCTTCCCTTAAGGAGGAGCTGCCTGCACCCGGCCGCGGCCCGCGATAATCTTTTTAAAAATGAGCCCGGCACCTCGGACAAGTGCCGGGCTTGCTTCTGTTCCGGGGGGGGGGGGGGGGGGGAAGTCCGGGGAGGGAGCTGCGGCCAGGCGGGCGGCGGGAAAGCGGCCGGCCGCCGCGGGGCCTTTAATGCGCCGGCGCAACGTTCTGTAAGGCACCTCTGCCAGAACGTTGCTTGCGGCTGCCACGGGCGAGGCGGCCGCAACTCAATTTCCGAGTTCGGGCGGGTTACCATGGCAACCGGGACGCTGCGCACACCGATGACGTCATCGGTGCCGGCGCAGCGCTACCGGCCTAACGCCGATTTAGGGCCCCTGTCAATTTCAAAACTGGCCACAACTTCGCCGCTAGGCCCTCTAGCGCCTCAAAAGCGGCGCTAAGGCCAGTGAATTTCTAGGCCATGATCTTTTAAAGGATGGACTATAGCAATGAATATAATGAATGAAGTAGCAAGAAAAATATTTTCTCTACAGATGTGTACAAAGACCTATCACATTACATCACTGCGAAGATACTGACTGTAGAAAACGTTATCTCTGTTTCTCTCTCCATGGATGCTGCCTGGCCTGCTGAGTGTTTCCAGCATTTCTGTTATGTAGAAAACTGGATTTGCTGATAAAAAGTGGAGCTGAGGATTCTTCCTTTAACAGCTCTGGAAAACATGTATGCTACTTGCACTTTCCCTGTATTATTTTTGAACCACCATTACACTATAGCCAGTTTACAATCAGTATTTCATATAATCCTTCCATATTTTAGACACAGCTCTCAAGCTGCTCCATAACCATTATGTTTTACATTTGAAACAGCCAAATTTGAATAAACCAGCTTTTCTCCCTCAAAACAAAAATCAACATTTTTTTATTAGCTAATCACAGTGCTGCTGTGGAAAAATATAAAATGGTCCAAATAGATGTGAACATTAAATTTATTTGTACCTTGTTTCCTCTGAAGATTTTCCCATATCTGGCAATCACAATTTTTCCAGTGCAGTTGATACCCAGTTCCCTTTCCAGCTGGGAGAAATCCTCAGTACGAGCATAGTTAACATAGACCAAGTCTCCCTGCGCATAAATGTAATGGCACATTACTTGCTAGCACAACCCCGATGAAAAGAATACATTTAAATGGATTATACAGAAAATGCTTAATGATAGGAACAGTGAATAATCTAGATAATATAATCAGCATTTAACAGGCTTTGAAATCGAAGTAACATTTATATATGAAAAATAGTTATTTTATAAATAATGTTCTGAATTTAAAATAACTAGCACAGAACAAATTGTATGTGGCAACTTGGTATATTACACCCTGCACTGCAGTTATCTCTGAAACTTGCAAAACATATTGCTAAAACAAAGAAAACTAGTAGCAAGAGACCACACAAGAGATTGAGTTTATTCAAAATTTATCAACATCTGTGCATTCAGGATTTTCTATGGTAACATCTTCACTGATAAAACAAAGAATAAACTCACATATGGTCAAATCAATATAGAGCAGGAAGCCAAGGATACTCCATCTTCTCAAGTTAATAAAGTAGAATATTGTAACTAACCACATAACTTCACAAAATCCAAGTTGGGTGATTGGGCAGAAGCATGGCAGATGCAATATAACGTGGATAAATGCGAGGTTATCCACTTTGGTGTCAAAAACAGGAAGGCAGATTATCTAAATGGCAATAGATTGGGAGAAGGGGGAAGTGCAACGAGACCTCGGCGTCCTTGTGCACCAGTCGCTGAAAGCAAGCATGCAGGTGCAGCAGGCGGTTAAGAAGGCAAATGTTATGTTGGCCTTCTTGGCGAGAGGGTTTGAGTACAGGAACAAGGATGTCTTGCTGCAGTTGTACAGGGCCTTGGTGAGGCCACATCTTGAGTATTGTGTGCAGTTTTGATCGCCTTATCTGAGGAAGGATGTTCTTGCCATGGAAGGAGTGCAGCGAAGATTCACCAGGCTGATATCTGGGATGGCAGGAATGACGTATGAGGAGAGATTGGGTCGATTGGGCTTGTACTCGCTGGAGTTTAGAAGAATGAGAGGGGATCTCATCGAAACTTATAAAATTCTAACAGGACTAGACAGACTAGATGCAGGAAGGATGTTCCCGATGGTCGGGGAGTCCAGAACCAGGGGTCACAGTCTAAGGATAAGGGGTAAGCCATTTAGGACAGAGATGAGGAGGAATTTCTTCACCCAGAGAGTGGTGAACCTGTGGAATTCTCTGCCAAAGAAGGCAGTTGAGGCCAATTCATTAAATATATTCAAGAAGGAGTTGGATATATTTCTTAAGGCTAAAGGGATCAAGGGATATGGAGAGAAGGCAGGAACAGGGTACTGAATTTGGATGATCAGCCATGATCTCATTGAATGGTGGAGCAGGCTCGAGGGGCCAAATGGCCTACTCCTGCTCCTATCTTCTATGTTTCTATGTAATCAACTGCCATGGGAAAAAAAAATCAGGTGAAGGAGACTTTCACAACGCTATGGCCAAGAACCTGTCATTAAAATAAAATCAAACTACACCAAAAGAATCAGAAACATACTCAGGATTGTAGAAGGAGCCCTCACAGGAGGTGTTGACTTACACGCTGCATGCATGGACAGTCAGACCCCATGTCAATGGGTGGGTCTCTGACTGCTAAAACCAATTACATAATACTGTATTCTCCAATGTACTTTAGAATATTGCTTTCTTTTGACGTGTCACATTTTACCGAGCTGAAATGTTCCAACAAAGCAGGGAATTAACTATTGCAAAATAAAGTAACTTGTTGCCAGGCTATTGTGTGCGCCTTGCTGTCACAAAACACAGCACAGAACAGTTTATTTCCCATCTTGCCATCAGTCTAGGGACAGTTGGGGTGATTTTCAGCTGCTGCTCAAGTTTCTTGCCTGAAAAACAAATGGCCAACTGTAGAAAATCAGATGGGCACCTCGGCCATCAAAGGGTTGCCTGTTGTGATTTTCAAGTGGGCCTGTAAGTGGGCAAGTAACAGACCTACCTGAAACAGCTGGAGGCTGCTTACATATGCAAATCAGGGACCTACAGAGGCAGCTCCAGAAACCGATTGGAATTCTTTTTGGGAGGAATTTTAGTGGGGTCAGGATCAACAATCCCGCTAAGCTGCGCGGTCGCAGTAGTCTGGGGGTCCTGCGCTGCCGCTCACCGGCTTTTACATGGAAGAAACCGCGCATACACGAAAATTTGAATGGGCCGCGCAGCCAGTTAAAGGGACTGCACACAAAAAAAAATTAGAGGGAACATTGGCCAGGATGTGCCTCCCCCCTTTTTACTAATATCTTGCAGCTTGGCATGGCCATGGAGCTCCCAGATTTCCAGCCCCACAGTGTGGCAAGCTGCCCACTAGCACTCATTGAGTGCTTGGTAGCTCTCCCAAAATATAAGACCCAAACCCGAAAATGTTTTGGGCCTCCTGACACTGGCACGGATGCTCGGATGATTTCACAGCTGTTTTGTGCAGACGCTAAAAACACTCCAGTGTTTTAATTCTCCCGTAAACCACACTGCACAATAGGGAGTGCAGGTATTGTGTGTGTTTTTCAAATTACTGTCCAATTATTACCTATTATGCATTGCACCCTTTACTTCAGTAACTGAAGAAGCTTCACTGTGTGCTTCAATGATTAAGGATCCCAGGCAGAAGAAATAGTGTTATTAATGGGGCAGAAATTCCGATCCCTACGGGTGCGTACTCACCCGTCGGGACATCGGAAATGTCGGACTTAGGCATGCACTGCGCATGCGCTGGAAACCGGCATTTCCGATCCGTCAAGAAAGCTCTTGACTGATCGGACGTCTGCCCTGGAGCAGGGCCTCTGCGGGTGGAGAGTTCCGTTTTTTGGAGACACTCTGCCCGCAGAAAACACTTACAATTATTGCGCTTGTAAAAGCGCAAGGCCTGCTTTTACCAGGCTAAGAGTTGAAGTAAAAAAAAAAATGTTTTTCCACTGATTTATCATTTTAAAATACTTTAAAAGGTAAGTTTATTTTTAGCCCCGTTAAAAACTTAAATTATTTTTTTCAAAATTTAAAATTTATGTAATTTATAGTCATTTTAAAAATGTGATTTAAAAAAAATTTATTTGAAGTTTTACTTATGTTTTGGGGCTGATCTCTATTCATAGATTTGACAGGTCTTCCTGTCAAATCTATGAATGGAGATTCCCTGCTCTGATTGGCTCCCCATGGCCCACATGATCCCAGGGACGCTGCGAACTACCTGCGCCCCTGGGCTACGCATGCCCTGCACACCGGCAGTTTGAAGAGGCACAGCAACAGAACTCTGTGCCTCCCAGGAGCCCCCCGGTCCAGGCGGAGATTTTTCCAAATCGCAGCCCTTCGCCCGCGGGAGGGCTGCAAACAGAATTTCTGGGCCAATGCGAACAGTAACCTCAAATGTCAAACACCTGATGTAGTGCTGCACAATAAATTAAGCATTGTTGCTCCCTCCCCTCCCAGTGGCGGTGCGATCCACCCAAAAGTGTTCTTGTTCCCCATTTCCAGCAATAACAGCACCCTGGCTTTGATATAAATTGACTGTGCGGGGGCACTCGAAACCACCTTTTTGATCTGGGGATGGGCTAACTTTTCTGCTCACCTGTGCAGGCCAGCAATTTCATCACTGATGTGTACAAACATTCTTCAGCCATCAGGAAAAGTCTCGCAGCCAGAACATAAAGTCACAGAAAGTGACTAATTATACATATGCACAGTTTTTTTGTTGCTATGGGATCAGTCCTCTTATATATAAACTAGCTGGAGTGCCCGGCGGTGCCGAGGCTTTTTCGAGGGCATGTTGTTGTTGGAAGTGAGAGAGAGAGAGCACACAACTCGGGGGGGAAGAGAGAGCGCGACTGGGGGGAAGAGAGAGCGCGACTGGGGGGATGAGAGAGAGCGACTGGGGGGAAGAGAGACAGCGACTGGGGGGAAGAGAGACAGCGACTGGGGGGAAGGGGGGAGGGAGAAAGGGGGAGGGAGGTGGGAGGGGGGAGGGAGGGAGGGGTGAGGGAGGGGGAGAGGAAGGGGGAGGAGGGAGGGGGGAGGAAGCGGAGGGGGAGGGGGGAGGGAGGGGAGGGGGAGAGGAGGAAGGGGGAGGGGGAAGGGGAGGGGGGGAGCAAGGGGACGGGGAGGGGGGAGGAAGGAGGGAGAAGGGGAGGGGGGAGGAAGGAGGGAGAGGGATGGGGAGGAAGGAGGGAGAAGGGGAGGGGGAGGGGAGAGGGGAGGGGGCGGGAGGGGGAGGAAGGAGGGAGAAGGGGAGGGGGAGAGGGAGAGGGGGGAGGGAGAGAGGGAGAGGGGGAGGGAGAAGGGGAGGGGGGAGAGGAGGGGGAGGCCCCGAGCCCCGCCCCCGATCTCCCGATGTCCCGCCCCGCGATCTCCCGATGTGCCGCCCCCCGATCTCCCGATGTCCCGCCCCCCGATCTCCCAATGTCCCGCCCCCGGATCTCCTGATGTCCCGCCCCCGGATCTCCCAATGTCCCGCCCCCGGATCTCCCGATGTCCCGCCCCCGATCTCCCGATGTCCCGCCCCCCGATCTCCCGATGTCCCGCCCCCCGATCTCCCGATGTCCCGCCCCCCGATCTCCCGATGTCCCGCCCGCCCCCCGATCTCCCGCCCCCGGATCTCCCGATGTCCCGCCCCCGTGATCTCCCGATGTCCCCGCCCGAGCCGGCTTCAAGACCAGAGAGACACCGCCGCGCAACCTACCGCGTGAGGCCCGGCCGGATTCAAGTCGCGCTCCGGGCAGAAGATGACGCGGACGCTGACTCCCGCCCTGCCCGCCTTTACTAAGATGGCGGCGGTGGCGACGCTCGGCTCAGGCCCGCCCCCTCCAGCCTTCACAAAGATGGCGGCGATCGCTGGCCTTTTGTCGATTGCGACGGGAGGCACCTAGCTCGGGCGTGGCTGGTCAACAGACGCCCAGGCTTGGAGGCCTGGAAAAACGGTGAAAGGTAGGAAAATTATAGAGGTTAGACAAAAGATTTACAAATTAATTAACTTTTTTAAAAAACAATTTGTCTTTTAAAAGCAACTTTTTTTTTGCTGGAATTGTAGATTTGAAAAGAAACACGCAGAAAGCGGGAAAAAGAAAGGAAAAGTTTGGAATCAAGATGGCGGCGACTCACCTCGGTTCAGAACGATAAGGCCCGCCCACACAGGCACCGATTGGTGGACCGTCAGGTCACCGAAGCGTAGGATTGGTCAATCGTCCCGTCACTCGACCGTAGGAGGGCCCGGCCGCACCCGCCAGGAACCCACCGTACGATTGGTCGACCTCGACGTCACTCGATGCTAATGAGCGGAAAATGAGCGGAATGTTGAACGTTTTTTGGATACCGCGGGCGCAATTTTTGTCCGGCCGAAACGTAAATACACTTAGGACGGTTCTGGAATCGTCAGCTTTCTTTCGACGTAACGCACGTGTAGGTACGCTCTTTAACTTTCGAGTTAATTCAAGACAGACAGACAGACGGAATGACAGACAGAAGTATCCTTTTATATATATAGACTAGCTGGAGTGCCCGGCGGTGCCAAGTCTTTTTCGAGGGCATGTTGTTGTTGGAAGAGAGAGAGCGACTGGGGGGGGTGGGGGGGCGGAAGAGAGAGAGAGAGCGACTGGGGGGGGTGGAAGAGAGAGAGAGAGCGACTGGGGGGTGGGGAAAGAGAGAGAGCGACTGGGGGGAGGAAGAGAGAGCGCGAGTGGGGGGGAAGAGAGAGAGCGCAAGTGGGGGGGAAGAGAGAGAGCGCGAGTGGCGGGGAAGAGAGAGAGCGCGAGTGGGGGGGAAGAGAGAGAGCGCGAGTGGGGGGGGAAGAGAGAGAGCGAGAGTGGGGGGGAAGAGAGAGAGCGCGAGTGGGGGGGAAGAGAGAGAGCACGAGTGGGGGGGGAAGAGAGAGAGCGTGAGTGGGGGGGAAGAGAGAGAGCGTGAGTGGGGGGGAAGAGAGCGAGCGCGAGTGGGGGGAAGAGAGCGCGAGTGGGGGGGAGAGAGCGCGAGTGGGGGGGAGAGAGCGCGAGTGGGGGGGAAGAGAGAGCGCGAGTGGGGGGAAGAGAGAGAGCGCGAATGGCAGGGAAGAGAGAGAGCGCGAGTGGGGGGGAAGAGAGAGAGCGCGAGTGGGGGGGAAGAGAGAGAGCGCGAGTGGGGGGGAAGAGAGAGAGCGCGAGTGGGGGGGAAGAGAGAGAGCGCGAGTGGGGGGGGAAGAGAGAGAGCGCGAGTGGGGGGGAAGAGGGAGAGCGCGAGTGGGGGGGAAGAGGGAGAGCGCGAGTGGGGGGAAGAGAGAGAGCGCGAGTGGGGGGGATGAGAGAGAGCGCGAGTGGGGGGGAAGAGAGAGAGCGCGAGTGGGGGGGAAGAGAGAGAGCGCGAGTGGGGGGGAAGAGAGCGCGAGTGGGGGGGAAGAGAGAGAGCGCAAGTGGGGGGGAAGAGAGAGAGCGCGAATGGCAGGGAAGAGAGAGAGCGCGAGTGGGGGGGAAGAGAGAGAGCGCGAGTGGGGGGGAAGAGAGAGAGCGCGAGTGGGGGGGAAGAGAGAGAGCGCGAGTGGGGGGGAAGAGAGAGAGCGCGAGTGGGGCGGAAGAGAGAGAGCGCGAATGGCAGGGAAGAGAGAGAGCGCGAGTGGGGGGGAAGAGAGAGAGCGCGAGTGGGGGGGAAGAGAGAGAGCGCGAGTGGGGGGGAAGAGAGAGAGCGCGAGTGGGGGGGAAGAGAGAGAGCGCGAGTGGGGCGGAAGAGAGAGAGCGCGAGTGGGGGGGAAGAGAGAGAGCGCGAGTGGGGGGGGGAAGAGAGAGAGCGCGAGTGGGGGGGAAGAGAGAGCGCGAGTGGGGGGGAAGAGAGAGAGCGCGAGTGGGGAGAAGAGAGAGAGCGCGAGTGGGGGGGAAGAGAGATAGCGCGAGTGGGGGGGAAGAGAGAGAGCGCGAGTGGGGGGGGAAGAGAGAGAGCGCGAGTGGGGGGGAAGAGAGAGAGCGCGAGTGGGGGGGAAGAGAGAGAGCGCGAGTGGGGGGGGAAGAGAGAGAGCGCGAGTGGGGGGGAAGAGAGAGAGCGCGAGTGGGGGGAAGAGAGAGAGCGCGAGTGGGGGGGAAGAGAGAGAGCGCGAGTGGGGGGAAGAGAGAGAGCGCGAGTGGGGGGGAAGAGAGCGCGAGTGGAGGGGAAGAGAGAGAGCGCGAGTGGAGGGGAAGAGAGAGAGCGCGAGTGGGGGGGGAAGAGAGAGAGCGCGAGTGGGGGGAAGAGAGAGAGCGCGAGTGGGGGGGAAGAGAGAGAGCGCGAGTGGGGGGGAAGAGAGAGAGCGCGAGTGGGGGGGAAGAGAGAGAGCGCGAGTGGGGGGAAGAGAGAGAGCGCGAGTGGGGGGGAAGAGAGTAAGTGCGAGTGGGGGGGAAGAGAGAGAGCGCGAGTGGGGGGGAAGAGAGAGAGCGCGAGTGGGGGGGAAGAGAGAGAGCGCGAGTGGGGGGAAGAGAGAGAGCGCGAGTGGGGGGGAAGAGAGAGCGCGAGTGGGGGGGAAGAGAGAGAGCGCGAGTGGGGGGGAAGAGAGAGAGCGCGAGTGGGGGGGAAGAGAGAGAGCGCGAGTGGGTGGGGAAGAGAGAGAGCGCGAGTGGGGGGGAAGAGAGAGAGCACGACTGGGGGGGAAGAGAGAGAGCACGACTGGAGGGGGAAGAGAGAGAGCGCGAGTGGGGGGGCAGAGAGAGAGCGCGAGTGGGGGGGGAAGAGAGAGCGAGTGGGGGGGGGAAGAGAGAGAGCGCGACTGGGGGGGAAGAGAGAGAGCGCGACTGGGGGGGACGAGAGAGAGCGCGAGTGGGGGGGCAGAGAGAGAGCGCGAGTGGGGGGGGAAGAGAGAGAGCGCGAGTGGGGGGGGAAGAGAGAGAGCGCGAGTGGGGGGGGAAGAGAGAGCGCGCGAGTGGGGGGGGGAAGAGAGAGAGCGCGACTGGGGGGGAAGAGAGAGAGCGCGACTGGGGGGGACGAGAGAGAGCGCGACTGAAGAATCAGCATTTGAGTGAGCTACAAGCATGCATTGATCTTTATCCCACCATGAGTAAACACCAGCAGAAGAGAAGAGGAAAAAACAAAGAAAGTTGAGGAAACAAAAGAAGCTGCTGCTGGAATCACAACCGTCTTCCCTTCAAGTTCACACATCTTTGTAACCAATATCCTTTTAATGCACAAATATATGTGATTGGAATTCAAACTGTAGTCCTTTACAGGTTCAGGCTGCTTTGATCTCCTTTCACTGTGTAGCTGGAGAAACAGTGCCAAGAATCTGACTTTCAATGTCTCTCACATTAATAGGATGCAACATGATCCCCTTTCCCTGCAGCAACTACTGACACAAAGGTCAGCAAGCCCATACATAATTGTTATCTTCCGAGCTAATAGAGCTTCTGGCCATTTCGTCATCTAGTCTCGAGACAGCCAAAAGATACCATGATGGACCTCGGATTAGACCCATGACAATAATGGGCCTGAATTTGTTGAAAACATGTGCCATAGTAATGGTGCATCTATGGCATACACCATTATGGTGCAGAAATTCCAGGAAATTATAGCGAGTGACTTATGCTAATATGCACACCACACCATAACTTTCTTGAATTTATGCAGCTCTAGAGACACTTGCATAAAAAGTTGAACAGCTAATTATCATAGCCCCACCCATTAAAATCCTAGGAACATAGGAACAGGAGTAGGCCATTCATCCCAAGTTTGCTCTACCATTCAGTTAGATCATGGCTGATCTGTACCTCAATCCGTTTAACTGCCTTAGCTCCATGGTAAGATAGGGTTTGCTGAATTAACGCCACTGTGATTCCCCACAGCCTCTCTCACCATTACAGAACAGCGTTGAAGGGTTCAGAATCAGTAAAGTATTCAATCACTCAGCAGGTTGCCTGGGGGTAGGCGTTGCTCTATGAACTTCATTGAAATCTTAAACCTCAATTAGTGTTTTGATAGCCAGGCACGTTCTGATTTTCCCCCGACTGATATTATTTTTATATTACTACTAGCTGGAGTGCCCGGCGGTGCCGAGGCTTTTTCGAGGGCATGTTGTTGTTGGGAGAGAGCGACTGGGGGTGGGTGGGGGGGGGGGAAGAGAGAGAGCGACTGGGGGGGGAAGAGAGAGAGCGACTGGGGGGGGGAAGAGAGAGAGCGACTGGGGGGGGAAGAGAGAGAGCAACTGGGGGGGGAAAGAGAGAGAACGACTGGGGGGGGAAAGAGAGAGAGCGACTGGGGGGGAAGAGAGAGAGCGACTGGGGGGGGAGAGAGAGAGCGACTGGGGGGGAAGAGAGAGAGCGACTGGGGGGGAAGAGAGAGAGCGACTGGGGGGAAGGGAAGGGGGGGAAAGGGGGAAAAGGGGAGGGGAAAGGGGAGGGGAAGGGGGGAAGGGGAGGGGGGAAGGGGAGGGGGAAAGGAGGGGGGAGGGAGGGGGGAGGGAGAGGGGGGGAGGGAGAGAGGAGGGGAGGGAGAGAGGGGGGCAGGGAAGGGGGGGCAGGGAAGAGGGGGGCAGGGAAGAGGGGGGGCAGGGAAGAGGGGGGGCAGGGAAGAGGGGGGGCAGGGAAGAGGGGGGCAGGGAAGAGGGGGGCAGGGAAGACGGGGGGCAGGGAAGAGGGGGGGCAGGGAAGAGGGGGGGCAGGGAAGGGGGGGCAGGGAAGAGGGGGGGCAGGGAAGGGGGGGCAGGGAAGGGAAGAGGGGGGCAGGGAAGGGAAGAGGGGGGCAGGGAAGAGGGGGGGCAGGGAAGAGGGGGGGCAGGGAAGGGGGGGCAGGGAAGAGGGGGGGCAGGGAAGGGGGGGCAGTGAAGAGGGGGGGCAGGGAAGAGGGGGGCAGGGAGAGAGGGGGCAGGGAGAGAGGGGGCAGGGAGAGAGGGGGGCAGGGAGAGGGGGGGAGGGAGAGGGAGGGGTGAGAGAGGGAGGGGAGAGAGGGGGGGGAAAGAGAGAGGGAGGGAGGGGGAAGGAGAGAGAAACCGGGCAGCCCAGACTAAAGATGGCGCTGTTCGGGCCCACATTGAAGTTCCGCCATGATCAAAGATGGCGTCACGAGGAAATTGTCGTGCTGCCAGGATCAAATATGGTGCTGTGGTGTCGCTGCATTGAACTGCTGCCAGGATGAAAGATGGCCGGGCCCAGTTGCCGGGGTAACCCTCCTCCCCTCCCGATCTTCAGAGCCGGTTGCTGGGTTAACCCTTGAGAGGGGGGGGGGGCCGAGGAGAGGGGATGGGGGCAGGGGCAGAAAGAAAAAAAAGCAGTCTGCCAGCCTTCAGGGCGGATGCGGCCAGCCTTGAAGGTGCCTGAAGAAGCCGGCGGCCATTTTCTCATGTCGGTTGGAAGCACGAAAAAAAAAAATTCTTAATAAAAACTGCAAAATTTCTTTACTTTAAAAAAAAGTAGCTGCAAAGTACAAAATCGGAAATCTTCTAACTTTATATGTTCTTTCCTTAAAAACTGTCGGCTTTTGTATATCTTCTAACTTTATGGCCCAGTAATTCCTGTCGGGGGCTTGCCGCGCGTGCAAGCCCCCGATGTGCACTTACCCGGCGCGCCGACATCTGAAACCTGGCCCGCAGTGGATTTCCTGTAAGTGGCCCGGTTCTGATGTCGGCGCGCTGTGCTAACCTGACCCAGCGGCGTAGTTAGTGCGATGTGCCGGCTGGGATCAGGTGAGCACTGTTCAGCCAATCAGGGGAGGGGAAACTTCATTCATAAGTTTGATAGTAAAGACTGTCAAACTCATGAAAAGTACGGCACCCCAAAACATTACTTAAACTTTAAATAAAATTTTAAAATGCATCCCAATAATTAAATTAACTATGAATAACTTTAAAAAAACTATTTTAAACAATTAATCAAATTTTTGAAAAAAAATAATTTTTTTAAAAATAGGGTCTAAAACTAAACTTACCTTACTGTAGATTCTTTAAAAATAATAAACCTGTGGAAAAAAAATTTCTAAATTGTACTAAAAGACCACTTACCTGTAAAACTAAGTACTTACGTGTGGTTTTTCAATGCGTAAAAACCGGAGCCCTTTACACATGCGCAAATCTGTAAAAATACAGGAAATCCAAGTCGCACGCGCTGCCCAATACCGCGCATGCGTTCAGCCTCTTAACCCCTTGGGTCAGAGGACAGGAAGTGCCGGTTTTCAGCGCATGCGCTGTGCATGCTGAAAACCGGCAATTCCTCCTGGCACACGCGTGAGTACCCTGTCCGTACTCACGCGTTGTGACAGGAATTACTGGGCCTATATCTTCTTTCGTGAAAAAACACTTTCGTGAAAAAACACTTTCGCCTTTTGTATATCTTCTAACTTTATATCTTCTTTCCTTAAAAAACTTTCGCCTTTTGAAAACCAAAAGTTTTTTAAGGAAAGAAGATATAAAGTTAGAAGATATAAAAACTGAATTATTTATTCTCTATCTCTTCACTTACGTTGCAATAGTTGCTGCAGTCACTCCAGTGCTCGCGAAGACTAAAGTAACTTTTATTTATTCTGTCTTATAAGCATCAGGCCCCGCCCACACACGCCATAGGATTGGTCAACCATCACGTGATGGGGGAGACCGAAGGGGGGGGTGAGGGGTGGGAGGAGCTTGCCACAAAACAATTGCCTAGGGTCCAGCATGGCTGGCAACAGACGCCCAGGCTTAGAGGCCTACCTGCAAAAACGGGGAAAGGTAGGAAAATTAATGAGATTAGATAAAAGATTTAGAAAGTAATTAACTTTTTTTTAAAACAATTTCTGAAAGTAATTAACTTTTTTAAAAAAGAATTTCTGTTTTAAAAGGAACTTTTTTTTTTAAAGACGCAGAAAGCGGGAAGAAGAAATGAAAAGTTTGGAATCAAGATGGCGGCGACTCACCTCGGTTCAGAACGATAAGGCCCGCCCACACACGCACCGATTGGTGGACCGTCAGGTCACCGAAGCGTAGGATTGGTCAATCGTCCCGTCACTCGACCGTAGGAGGGCCCGCCCGCACGCGCCAGGAACCCGCCGTACGATTGGTCGACCTCGACGTCACTCGATGCTAATGAGCAGATAATGAGCGCAACGTTGAACGTTTTTTGGATACCGCGGGTGCAATTTTTGTCCGGCAGAAACGTAAATATGCTTAGGACGGTTCTGGAATCGTCAGCTTTCTTTCAATGTAACACACGTGTAGGTACGCTCTATAACTTTCGAGTTTATTCAATACAGACAGACAGACAGAATGACAGACAGACAGAAGTATCCTTTTATATATATAGATTTATTTATAATCTTGTGCACTAAGCATGGATTGCAACTGACAATGAAAAATGGCTAGGGTTCACATGCAGTTCAGGAGACAACCCTATGCTTCCCACCCCTTCTTAATGCCAATTTATACATTTACTAGCTGAAGTGCCCGGCGGTGCCGAGGGATTTTTGAGGGCATGTTGTTGTTGGAAGAGAGAGAGAGAGAGCGACTGGGGGGAAGAGAGAGCGCGACGGGGGGAAGAGAGAGAGCGACTGGGGGGAAAGAGAGAGAGCGACTGGGGGGAAGAGAGAGAGCGACTGGGGGGGAAGAGAGAGAGCGACTGGGGGGAAGAGAGAGAGCGACGGGGGAAGAGAGAGAGCGACGGGGGAAGAGAGAGCGTGACTGGGGGGGAAGGGGGGGAAAGGGGAGGGGAGGGGGGAAGGGAGGGGAGGGGGGATGGGGGAAAGGGGGAGGGGGGAGAGGGAAGGGGGGGAAGAAAAGGGGGGAGGGGGAAGGGGGGAAGAAGGGGAGGAGGGGGGAAGAAGGAGAGGGGGGAAGAAGGGGAGGAGGGGGAGGGGGAGGAGGGGGAAGGGGAGGAGGGGGAGGGGGAAGGGAAGGAGGGGGAAGGGGTGGAGGGGGTGGGGGGAGGAGGAGGGGGGAGGAGGGTGGAGGGGGAGGAGGGGTGGGGTGGGGGGGAGGAGGGGTGGAGGAGGAGGGGAGGAGGAGGGGTGGAGGAAGGCGGGGAGGAAGGGGGGGGAAAGGGGAAGGGGGGGAGAAAGGGAGGGGGGAGCCAGCAGACCCTCTCCCCTCTGCCGGCGATGGGGGGGGGGAAGGGGGAAGGAGGGGGAGAGGGGGTGTCCCCAAGCCCCGCCTGCCCCCCGATCGCCCGCCCCCCGATCTCCCGATGTCGCGAGCCCCGCCCCCGATGTCCCGAGCCCCGCCTCCCGATGGCCGATCTCCCGAGCCCCGCCCCCCCATCTCCCGAGGCTTGCCCCCCCCGATCTCCCGAGGCCCGATCTCATGAGCCCCACCCCACCCCCGATCTGCCGAACCCCGCCCCCCACCCGAGCCGGCTTCAAGAGCAGAGAGAGACACGCCACCGCGCAACCTACCACGTGAGGCCGGGCCGGACTCAAGTCACGCGCGCTGACTCCTGCCCCACCCGCCTTTACTAACATGGCTGCGGTGGCAACGCTCGGCTCAGGCCCGCCCCCTCCAGCCTTCACAAAGATGGCGGCGACCGCGAGCCGCTTGTTGAGCGCGACGGGTGGTGCCTAGCTCGGGCGTGGCTGGGCAACAGAAGCCCAGGCTTAGAGGCCTGGCAAAACGGTGAAAGGTAGGAAAATTCTAGATGTTAGAGAAAAGATTTACAAATTAATCAACTTTTTTTAAAAACAATTTGTGTTTTAAAAGCAACTTTTTTTTGCTGGAAATGTAGATTTGAAAAGAAACACGCAGAAAGTGGGAAAAAGAAATGAAAAGTTTGGAATCAAGATGGCGGCGACTCACCTCGGTTCAGAATGATAAGGCCCGCCCACACACGCACCGATTGGTCAACCGTCAGGTCACTGAACTGTACGATTGGTCAATCATCACGTCACTCAACTGTAGGATGGCCCGCCCGCACACACAATGAACCCGCCCCCACTCGATGCAAACGAGCGGATAATGAGAGGAATTTTGAACGTTTTTTGGATACCGTCGGCACAATTTTTGTCCGACCGTTGGCACAATTTTTGTCGGAGCAAAAAGTAAATACGCCTACAAGAGTTCCCTAATGATGAGCTTTCTTTTGATATAACATATGCGTAGGTACGCTCTATAACTTTTGATTGTATAGCCGGCCAGAGAGACGGCCAGAGAGACAGACAGAGAGACAGACAGAGAGACAGACAGAGAGACAGACATATCCTTTTATATATATATAGATATACTGTTTCAGTACAAATCCATCAATCAAATTAAACCCAATCTGGATATTCTGTCCATACATACTGCGATCCTTCCCCACGTTATCAGATCAGAGCCATTGCTCCTAAATACGTCACTGTTAAATAACCTGTTGGATCATTCCGTATCCGGGCCCCGTCCTTGAATGTGTATCAGACAGTGGCGGCACTGCTCCCAATCAACCTTTATGCTTGCTGGGGAGTATTCTCATTATTTTTCCAGCAAATTTTGGTGGAATTCGCCACTGGAGGATCGGAGAGTACAACGGTATAACTTATGGAGTTCAATGCCAATATTGTCATTGTAGTGAACTTTGGGACAATGTTGTCAATGCTCATTATTTTACTAAAATTCTATAAAATGCATTACAATTATCAGGACAGGGATATTGATAGATCCTAATGTCACAATTACATCTGTGCTCTACATTGTTCAACAGTAAATGCTGTTGAGATCCTTGCCCACAATACTCAAACACAAATTCAAAAATTTTAATATCTTGCCAAGGTTCAAATTTGTGTTTGGGTGGCAAGCTTTTACCCTGTGAATGTAAAACAAGGGAATCAAGAGATATGGAGATCGGACGGGAAAGTGGAGTTGAGGTCGAAGATCAGCCATGATCTTATTGAACGGCGGAGCAGGTTCGAAGGGCCGAAAAGCCTACTCCTGCTCCTAATTCTTATGTTTCTTAAAACCTGGCACTATCTATTGACAGAATCTATTCCCACCACAAGGGAGAATTACCCATATTATGTGGAATTTTGATAGTATTGAACTAACTGGGGGTTATTTTGTTGAAAGTGTGAAAACAGGCGATAATTAGGTGCTGTGCTAATAAGGCATGCCTGTTTGAAAGTCTGATTTTAACATGCAATTTTGGTCTTAATTTCAGATTACCATAATTTGAACTTGCCTGGAGGTGCTAAATCAGTCACCTGCAGGTTTAGCACTCGCTGATTAGAAGCAATTTTCGTGGAGCAGTATATGTGGGCTCCACGCACCAACTTCCAGTGAAGGTGTGGAGTGCACTGGCTGACAGCATCAAGTTTCAGGATGGCTCAGGGGCTGAGGGAGAGGGTGCAGTTTCTTGGATGCGGCACTGGAGGTACTGATGGAGGTGGTCCCGAGGAGGAGGGATGTCCTGTATCTGCAGGCGTGGGGGTGGGGGGAGGAATCCATCTCGCCCTCCTGTCCCTCTATCCTGCAGTTGCTCTACCTGGCCTCATCACCTCCTCCCATTCCTCCTGCAGACTAATGGGGACCCCTAGCAAGATGCCCATGGATCAAGCACTCCCTTTCTCCTGGTGACTCCTAGAAGGTGTCCAATAAGGCACAGTAGCACAGCACCCACTCATTTTAGGTGAAGTCCTCATAGTGTTGGAGAAGTCTTGACAAATTGTGCCAGAAAGTCTCCCGATGTCCTCTTCAAATGTCCAGCAACAAGTGAACAGTAAAAGGCAATATGCCTTTAAGTAACGCACAAAATCCTTAGCAACAATTTGTTTACTCCCAATCAGCTGCTCGCTGTTAGGAGAGGTCATTAGGTCAAGCACTATCCACCATAATGCCGTGCAGCCTCATTAATGAGCGCGAGCAGGCAACTTAAGTGCCAATCAGCACCTTAATGATCCTCCAGGCGGCCATTCCTAGTACGCGTTTCAACTCCTTTACCAAGATGGCGTCTTGCACTAAACGGGGGCTAAACTGACATTTCAGCTCAAGACCCCATCTTGGCCACCTCGAAGGCTCTTCAGCGTCTGAAGGAGCTGTTAAAAAATCGCCCACTATTGGTTTATAATGGTGATTGCATTGTTTCTGTGTACCTATCAGCAAAGATTACCAGAGAAATATGGATGAGGAAGGCCATTCCAACCATCTTAGTTTATCGACATGGAAAGACCCTACAGGTCCCATTCACGTCACCCAATTATTTCTTAAATGATTCCAGGGTTTTGCCTCTACTATTCTATACAATTGTTAATTATTCTTTGAGAGAGAGAGATATTCTCAACATTAGTTTTTGTTAGCTGTGGCTCAGTGGTACCACTCTCGCCTATGAGTCAGAAAGTCGTGGGTTCAAGTCCCACTCCAGAGATTTAACACAAAATCTAGGCTAACACTCGAGTTAAGTACTGAGGGAATGCTGCACTGTGGGAGGTGCTGTCTGCCCTCTTGGGTGGCTGTAAAAGATACCATGGCACAATTTCAAAGAAAAGCAGGGGAGTCCTCCCTGGTGTCCTGGCCAATATTTATCCCTCACCCTACATCACTAAAAGAGATTATTTGGTCACTATCACATTATTGTTTGTGGGACCTTGCTGTGCACAAATTGGCTGCCACATTTCCTACATTACTGCTATGCTGTGGGCCTGGGCCCGACCCCCCCATTGCCGGCAATTAGTGTAATCAGTTAAATCAGTGAAACTGACGAAAACTTGGGCTTTTCCACAGTAATATCGCTGTTAATTACCCCATTAAATGTTAAGCCTTGTTGGATTAGGTATAACTGGGGTTTTAACAGTGTATTGACTGCTAAACAAATGTTATGGCCCTGAAAAACTAATATTAATTTTGTGGAGTGTCAAATTTCTCCATTATGATAAAAATTACAATTTTTAAGAAACTTTAAAAAAAATTAAGTTTGTTAATGATATTTTAGGTTCTAACTTATCCCCATGCGAGAGCCCCAAATTTTATTTCGCTCAACATTTTTAAAAGTCTGGATAAAAGCAGCTTTTCATTTCCTGGTTCCCTGTCTGAGTATTCCGCAATGTGATTGGCTGCTTAAACAGCTTGTTGACGCCACAGCAGCATCGCACTAGGGAATTCAATCAATTACGCGTTGAAAAAGGCAAACTTCTCGCCACAGAGGTCGCGAGATCTCTGTGGGCAGCTTTCTTCAGGGCTAGCGGTGAGCACCTTTGCTTTGCATCTGACCACAAATTCCGGGCCAATACATTTGGTCATCTCAAAGTTAAGCAGGGGGAAATTTCAATTCCTCCAAGGCTGCATGTCAGACAAGGAGTCTGGCAGCACAGAAACGGTTGAGGGGTCAAGAAGCAGTGGAGACATACAGCTGGGCATCATCAGCATACATGTGGAAGCTGACCTCATGCTGTTGCTAATGTCACTGAAGGGCAGTACATAGATGAAGAAAAGGAGGGGACCAAGGATAAGTCTTTGGGGTACTCCAGAGATGATGGTGCAGGATGGGAAGAGAAGCCACTGCTGGAGATGCACTGGCTACAGAAGGGGAAGAAGCAGCGAAGGCGGCTGCGTTAATGGTCTTGATCTTGGTAATGAAGAAATCCACAAACTTCTCCAATTTGGCATTTGAGGTGAGGGTAGAGGATGTTGGGAGAGGGGTTTAAGGTAGTCAGTAGAAAAAATGATCCTGGAATAGTAGGTGATTTTGGTTGAGGAAAGTGATGCATAGTAATGATTAAGCTGGTGAAGCCCACTTGGCAATTGATGGCTAGACCAGTTGCATGTCAGCTATGCTTAAATTTGCACCCCTCAGACTTGTCGGAGCGAAGATGGAGGCTGTACCAGGAGAAACGAGAGGGGCGGGAGATTGCTGGGAACAAAGCAATAAGAGGGTGGTTAAGCAAGTTGACCACAGTCAGCTATTATGATGAATAGCAGGCCCAAGGTAAGAGATGTGGGAATTTGAAATTATGAATGTAAGGGACTGAGAAAGATTTTTCCATGCATAGGTAGTAAAAGTAATGGGTTCAGAGGAGGGGAAAGAGAGATGTTGATGGTAAGAGAGATGAGGAAGTAGTCAGAGATAGCTTTCTCAGAGATAGCTTTCTCAGAGATGAAGACTCCAAGTAGAGAGACCTCGAGAGATGGTGGGGTTGAAATGGTGGCAAAGGGTAAGAGAGTTTATATAAAGGTTGATATTGAGAGAGGGGGCTGGAGAGCAGTCAATTCAGAAGAGGAGTGAACAGGGAAGGGAGGAAGTTGGCATGAGGTTTGAAGGAGATGATGGTAAATGACAAGGATTTTAAATGAAAGGCATGAAGGGGGTGAGGTGTTTGAAAGAGATGTACAGAGAGGTCAAGGTGCAGCTTGAGGATGAGGGCACGCATCAAGGTGGTGTGAAGAATAGCCAGCTGGGGAGGACAATATAGGGGGGAAAGGAGTCGCGTTTCTGTACTGCCAGGATACATTGTCCAACTCATTCTGTATTTCCTAAGCTGCCTCCTCAGATTCAATTGCCCCTCCTTGTTTGGTATCATCTGCAATTTTGTCCAGTTGGCACTGAGTTTCTGAATCTGCACCGTTAGTATAAATTTGAAACAGTAGGGGTATCAATACTGATCTCTGGGACACCCCACTCAGCTCTCCCTCCCACACCAATTTAAGTCCTCAAACTAAACCTGCTGCTTTCTATCATTCAGCCAATTAATTATCCATCCCCAAGATTCACCCTGAATTCCCATCACTTTGAACTTAACCAATAGCCTTTCATGTGAAATGTTGTCAAATGCTCTTTGGAAGTCAGGTTACACCACATCACAGGGCTTTTCACAGTCCACTTGACAGAAGATTTTAAAATTAATTTCATTTCCTAGCAGCCACAAATTGCAAACTAAGCCAGTCACTGACACAAAATTATATTTAACAAAGTATAATCAGAATGACATTAATGGAACAGCTAACTTTACCTGTTTTAAAAAAATGAACCATTCAACAGTTTGTGAATGAAACAATAGAGGTTTAGCAAAGCCTCTTAATACTGAGGCTCGGAGAACTTCTGCATGACTGGAACTGTCCAATCAAAGGTTACTTCTACTTTGCTTATTTGGGTCAATATTAACCTGTCCACTACATTAATTTTGTACTTCGCATATACTTCCCCCCAATAGACATCTATGTCATTTTACATAGAGAAAGAAAGACTTGCATTTATGTAGCACCTTTCACAACCACCAGATGTCCCAAAGCACTTTACAGCCAATGAAGTACTTTTTGAATTGTAGTCACTGTTGTAATGTAGGAAATAGAGTCAAGAACAGTTCCATAAATATGTGCACAGCTCAGTCTGCAGTTAACTTGCTGGATGTTTTGACATCTCTGACACAAGGTCAAACAGAGTACTGAGATACAGCTTAGGACTGGGAGAAGGAAGGGAAATTTACTATTCTGTTATGGCTTACTCTATCAGGTCACAAAATCGTCAGAAAAATAAATTGCTGGATAATGAGCAAGAGTAGTACTGAAGGCCGGCATACACAACTACCAGCTTCCAGTGACATTAGCATCAAATTTCAATGTTACTTTCAAACCAATGTTACTGAACAAAGCCTTGAAGCAAAAGGCCACATCGCCAATATATTTCTTACTTTGCAATGAAGGACCCGGCAACATTATTAAAATAAACATGCACTCACAAAATTTAATTTGTTTAGATTGAGATATGAAAAATGGAAAGACTTGTTAAATTAAATTTCAAGTGATCACTTTCATATGATGCTCACACTATATCCAATTAACTGTGACATCATTGCACTTTGGCGATGAGGAGGTAGTTTGAATCCTGTCCAGAGAAGGTACTGTTTTTCACATAACCCCACTCTTCTGTAACATTTGCATATTGATTTATCATTGGCCCGCAGGCATCTGTAAGGAATACCTATTATATTTACATGTGATCACATGCTGAGTTGTCATTGGCCTGCAGGCATCTGTAAGGACTACTATTGTTCAGAAGACCCAGGGGGTCCAGACTCCATCTTGTCCACACAGTGCTGTGCGTCAGATCACAGACCTGATGCTTCATTAAAAGAGTTTAAACTGTAATACTCCATTGTCCTGCAATTTATTATTTTTGTACAAAGTGTGCAAAACAAGACATGGTGTCAGAAGTGGGATTTGAAATGGACATCGTTGAAGCTCCCTTACCCCAAATGAATTGGGAATCTTTGAACTTACCTAGAGAATGGAGCAAGTTCAAGCAACACGTGGAGTTGATGTTTTCGGGTCTGTTGAAAAGAAAAGGGGAGGAAGAAAAATGCAGCTACCTACTACCTACTCCTGTGGATCGAAGAAAAAGGGAGACACATTTTTAACACATGGTCTCCCACCGCAGATGAAGCAAAGGTACTGAAAAGTTATTTTGACCGTTTTGAAGCATATGTGATGCCCAAGACAAATACGATATTCGCTAGGTACAAGTTTCAGGAGAAAGTACAAGGAGCTAGTGAGTCGTTTGAACAGTTCGTGACTGAGTTAAAACTGCTGGTAAAAGACTGTGTATATGCAGATAAAGATGAGATGGTCAGAGACCGCATCGTGTTTGGAATACATTCAGCTAAAGTGAGAGAGAAACTTTTGAATGTTGGGTCCGAGCTAACGCTGGACAAAGCTATAGACATAGCTAGATCGCACAAGATAGCCCAAGCACAGTTGAAAACCATAACCGGCGCCACGAACAGCTTGAGTGAACAGACAGTGCACGCAGTTAATAGACACACACCAAAGAACACTGCCCAGAGAGCGTGTTTCAGAACAGAAAGAACAGCGAGAGTTCTAAAAATGGGCGACACAGACATAAAACGCTTCAAAAACTGTGGATATTGTGGAAACAACTGGCATGGAGAAAAGGAGCACTGCCCTGCCAAAGGAAGGCAATGTACTAAATGTGGTAAACGGAACCACTTTGCTAAAGTTTGCAAGACTGTTTTCGGAGAAGCAGTACACAAAGTGAGTGACAGCCAAATGCCAGATACAGAGCCAAATGCAGAGGAACTGTTTATTGATTCTGTGTCACAGAAAAAACAGATTTCAGAGACTGAGCAAGCTTTTGCTGATATTGAGATAGGAAAACAGGGCAAAGAGCTTAAGTTTAAACTAGACACTGGATCTCAGGTTAATGTAATTCCTCTGAGTGAGTATCACAGCTTGAAGGATGAGTGTGAGCTACAACCCACCTCACGCAGACTGACCAGCTATGGGGGTGAGCAGCTCATTGTAAAAGGCACATGCGTGATGAAATGCAAGTACAAAGAAAGCGACATGATGTTGAACTTTTACATTATTGACACTCAAGCACCTCCAGTGCTAGGTCTAAAGGCATGTTTAGACATGGACCTCGTCAAGCTAGTGCTATCATTGCCAGCACCAGTTGAGAAGCAAACAGTCATGGAGGAGTTTGCTGACATTTTCAAAGGAATCGGACTATTCCCAGGTAAATGCACTATTCACCTTGACCCAGCAGCAACCCCTGTGGTTTGCCCACCGAGAAAGATACCCCTTGCTCTACGTAGTCGCCTGAAGGAGGAGCTGCAGAGCATGGAGAATACAGAAATCATCGTCCGGGAAACAGAACCGACAGAGTGCGTCAACGCGTTAGTACTGGTTGAGAAACCACGTACAGGCAAACTCAGAGTCTGTCTCGACCGCAGAGATTTGAACAAGGCTATCAAACACCCTCACTACCCTCTACCAACGCTAGATGACATCACACCCAAGCTAGTGGGAGCACGTTACTTCAGTGTAATGGATGCACGATCAGGATACTGGAATATCAAGCTCACGGAAGAGTCATCTAAGCTAACAACGTTCAACACACTATTTGGACACTACCGATTTCTGCGTTTACCATTTGGTCTTATCTCAGCTCAGGATGAATTCCAGCAGAAGATCGACGAAACCGATGAAGGCCTCGACGGAGTAGTCGCAATCGTAGACGACATCCTCATTTATGGCAGGAATAGAGAGGAACATGACAGGAACCTCCGTGCAATGCTACAAAGATCACGGGAGAAAGGTATCCGGCTCAACCCCGAGAAAAGCATAATCGGATCCACCGAGGTCAGTTATTTCGGGCATCGCCTCTCAACTGATGGCATTAAGCCGGATCCAGAGAAAATCTCCGCCATCAAGAAGATGGAGCCACCAAAGAACCACGCAGAACTAGAGACAGTACTAGGCATGGTTAACTACTTAGCCAAGTTTGCCCCGAGACTCTCCGAAATCAACACACCCATGCGTCAGTTGCTCAAACAATCCAATGAGTTCCTGTGGGACAAACAACATGACACAGCATTTCAGAAAATGAAAGACCTAATCACCAGAGAACCAGGACCGGTTCTTGCTTACTTTGACCCCAACAAAGAGCTCAGACTACAAGTGGATGCGTCAAAGTACGGACTAGGCGCAGTATTACTGCAAGAAGGAAAGCCCATCGGCTACGCTTCCAGATCTCTCTTAGACAGTGAAATCAACTATGCTCAAATCGAGAAAGAGCTATATGCAATTCTGTTTGGATGTAAGCGTTTCCACCAGTACGTCTAAGGTCGACAAGTCATTGTGGAATCCGACCACAAGCCCCTACCGCAGGGTAGGGCTGCACAGGCAGAAGGGAAATGGGTGACCACCAGGCGGCGCAATAGTAGCAGGCAGGTAGTGCAGGGGACCCCTGTGGCCATCCCCCTTTCAAACAGGTATACCAATTTGGATACTGTTGAGGGGGATGACTCACCAGGGGAAGGCAGCAGCAGCCAACTTCCTGGCACCAGGGGTGCTTCTGCTGCTCAGGAAGGGAGGAAAAAGAGTGGGAGAGCAATAGTGGTAGGGGATTCTATCGTAAGGGGAACAGATAGGCGTTTCTGTGGCCATAGACGTGACTCCAGGATGGTTTGTTGCCGCCCTAGTGCCAGGGTCAAGGATGTCACTGAACGGCTGCAGGGCATTCTGAAGGGGGAGGGTGAACAGGCAGAGGTCGTGGTTCACATTGGGACCAGCGACATAGGTAGGAAGAGGGATGAGGTCCTGCAGCAAGAATTTAGGGAGCTAGGTAGCAGATTAAAGAGTAGGACCTCAAAGGTTGTAATCTCTGGATTACTCCCGGTGCCACGTGCTAGTGAGTATAGGAATAGGAGGATAGAGCAGATGAATGCGTAGCTAAAGAGTTGGTGCAGGAGGGAGGGCTTTAGTTTCCTGGATCACTGGGCCTGCTTCTGGGGAAGGTGGGACTTGTACAAGTCGGACGGGTTGCACCTGAACCAGAGCAGGACAAATATCCTTGCGGGGAGGTTTGCTAGCACTGTTCGGGGGGGTTTAAACTAAAATGGCAGGGGGTTGCGAACCTGAGCAGGGAGACAGAGGAAAGGAAAACAGGGAAAAAAGCAAAAGATAGGAAGGAGAAAAACAAAAGTGGCAGTCAGAGAAATCAACAGTTTAAATCAAACGTGGCCACAGTAAATAATAATTCTAATAGGTCTAAGAGCGTTAAAAAAACAAGCCTGAAGGCTTTGTGTCTTAATGCGAGGAGCATTTGTAATAAGGTGGATGAATTGGCTGCGCAAACAGAGGTAAACGAATATGATTTGGTTGGGATTACGGAAACGTGGCTCAAGGATGGCCAAGACTGGGAACTCAACATCCAGGGGTATTCGATATTCAGGAAAGATAGGCAAAAAGGAAAGGGAGGTGGGGTAGCATTACTGGTTAAAGAAGGGATTAATACAATTGTAATGAAGGATATTAGCTCTGATGATGTGGAATCTGTATGGGTAGAATTGAGAAATACTAAGGGGAAAAAAACATTAGTGGGAGTGGTATATAGACCTCCAAACAGTAAGGCGGAGGTTGGGGATGGCATTAAAAGGGAAATTAAAGAAGTGTGCAATAAGGGCACAGCAGTCATCATGGGTGACTTTAATCTACATAGATTGGGCCAACCAAATTAGTAACAATACTGTGGAGGAGGAATTCCTGGAGTGTTTACGGGATGGTTTCCTGGACCAATATGTCGAGGAACCAACCAGAGATCAGACCATCTTAGACTGGGTATTATGTAATGGGAAAGGATTAATTAGCAATCTTGTTGTACGAGGCCCCTTGGGTCGGAGCGATCATAATATGATCGAATTCTTCATTAAGATGGAGAATGAAGTAGTTGACTCAAAGACAAGGGTCCTCAATTTAAATAAAGGAAACTACGATGGTCTGAGGAGCGAGTTGGGTAGGATTGATTGGGGAATGTCACTCAAAGGGTTGACGGTGGATAGGCAATGGCAAACATTCAAAGACCGAATGGATGAGCTACAGAATTTGTTCATCCCAGTTTGGCATAAAAATAAAACAAAAAAGGTGACTCAACCGTGGCTAACAAGGGAAGTTAGGGATAGCATAAGATCCAAGGAGAGGACATATAAATTGGCTAGAAAAAGCAATAATCCTGAGGATTGGGAGCAGTTTAGGAGTCAACAAAGGAGGACAAAGGGATTGATTAAGAAAGGGAAAATAGAATGCGAGTAAGCTAGCAGAGAACATAAAAACTGACTGTAAAAGCTTTTATAGATATGTGAAGAGAAAAAGATTGGTGAAGCCAAGCGTAGGTCCCTTGCAGTCAGAATCAGGGGAATTTATAATGGGAAACAAGGAAATGGCACACCAACTAAATACATACTTTGGTTCTGTCTTCACAAAGGAGGACACAAATAACCTCCCAGAGATGCCGGGGAACATAGGGTCTGATGAAAGGGAGGAACTGAAAGAAATCAGTATTTGTAGGGAAATGGTGTTAGGAAAATTGATGGGACTGAAGGCCGATAAATCCCCAGGGCCTGATGGTCTACATCCCAGGGTACTTAAGGAGGTGGCCCTAGAGATAGTAGATGCATTGCTGGTCATCTTCCAGAACTCGATAGACTCTGGAACAGTACCCATGGATTGGAGGGTAGCTAAAATTACTCCACTATTCAAAAAAGGTGGTAGAGAAAAAGCGGGGAATTATAGACCGGTAAGCCTGACATCGGTAGTGGGGAAAATGCTAGAGTCTATTATAAAAGATGTAATAGCAGAGCACTTGGAAAGCAGTGACAGGATCGGACAAAGTCAACATGGATTTACAAAAGGTAAATCATGCTTGACTAATCTACTGGAATTTTTTGAGGATGTAACTGGTAAAATAGATAAGGGAGAACCAGTGGATGTGGTGTATTTGGACTTTCAGAAGGCTTTCGATAAGGTCCCACATAAGAGATTAGCGTGCAAAATTAAGGCACATGGGATTGGGGGCAAGGTATTGACTTGGATAGAGAACTGGTTGGCAGACAGAAAGCAAAGAGTTGGAATAAACGGGTCGTTTTCCGAGTGGCAGGCAGTGACTAGTGGGGTACCGCAAGGATCGGTCCTAGGACCCCAGCTGTTCACTATATATATTAATGATCTGGACGAGGGAATTGGATGTAGTATCTCCAAATTTGCAGACGACACAAAGCTGGGTGGGAGGGTAAGCTGTGAGGAGGATGTCGTGAAACTCCAGTACGATTTGGACAGGTTGGGTGATTGGGCAGAAACATGGCAAATGCACTATAATGTGGATAAATGTGAGGTTATCCACTTTGGTGGCAAAAACAGGAAGGCAGATTATTATTTGAATGGCAATAAATTGGGAGAAGGGGAAGTGCAAAGAGACCTGGGTGTTATTGTGCACCAGTCGCTGAAGGTAAGCATGCAGGTGCAGCAGGCGGTTAAGGCGGCAAATGGTATGTTGGCCTTCGTAGTAAGAGGGTTCGAGTACAAGAACAGGATGTCTTGCTACAGTTGTACAGGGCCTTGGTGAGACCGCACCTTGAGTATTGTGTGCAGTTTTGGTCACCTTACCTGAGGAAGGACGTTCTTGCCATGGAGGGAGTGCAGCGAAGATTCACCAGGCTGATACCTGGGATGGCAGGAATGACGTATGAGGAGAGATTGTGTCGATTGGTCTTATACTCACTGGAGTTTAGAAGATTGAGAGGGGATCTCATCGAATCCTATAAAGTGCTGTCAGGTCTGAACAGACTAGATGCAGGAAGGATGTTTCTGATGGCCGGGGAGTCCAGAACCAGGGGTCATAGTCTAAGGATAAGGGGTAAGCCATTTAGGACTGAAATGAGGAGGAATTTCTTCACCCAGAGAGTGGTGAACCTGTGGAATTCTCTGCCACAGAGGGCAGTGGAGGCCAGTTCATTAAATATATTCAAGAAAGAATTGGATATATTTCTTGAGGCTAAAGGGATGAAGGGATATGGGGAGAAGGCAGGGACAAGGTACTGAATTTGGATGACCAGCCATGATCTCATTGAATGGCGGAGCAGGCTCGAAGGGCCGAATGGCCTACTCCTGCTCCTATCTTCTACGTTTCTATGAGTCAATTATGAGGAAACCACTAGCCGCAGCCCCACCAAGGCTACAGAGAATGATCCTTCAGCTACAGAAGTATGACTTCACAATCATTCACCGTCCAGGCAAAGACATTCCTGTCGCAGACACGCTCTCCAGAAAGTCTCTTAGCTACCAGGACAGCAGCCTCAGTGAAGGCATGGATGTGCAGGTGCACATGGTGTACAACAGCTTACCTGTGAGTGACTCAAAACTGAAGGAGATCCGAGCAGCAACAGAGAAAGATGCACAACTCACACTGCTGAGCAAGTCATACATGAAGGATGGCCTGAGGAAAGGAGGAAATGCCCTCAGAGCATATCTGAATTCTGGAACCACAGAGACAAACTATCACAAATCAATGGAATCATCTTCAAAGGGGAGAAAATCATCATTCCTAACAGTCTCAGAGAAGAGATGTTGACAAAAATTCATGCTGGACATATGGGCATGGAAAAATGCAAACAAAGAGCACGTGACATTATGTTTTGGCCCAGAATGTGCAAACACGTTGAGGACATTGTCGGAAAATGTTCCATTTGTCTAGAACGCCGCCCATCAAATGTCAAAGAGCCCATGATACCTCACCCTTTCCCAGACAGGCCCTGGCAGGTCGTCAGTTGCAAGCAAGTGCATGCAAAACGTGTACAGAGACAGCAACACCAAAAGAGATACTATGACAGGTCAGCTAGACTACTGCCGCCGCTGCACAATGGAGAATCCGTCAGAATCCAGGAGCATGACTACTGGAAGCCAGCAGTCGTCATCCAGCCAGCTGACACTGAGCGATCGTATCACATCCGCACCCCAGAAGGACAGGTGTACCGCCGCAATTGCAGGCACCTCCTGAACACCAAGGAACAACACCGTCATTCCGACGAGAGGTCAAGCCTAGAGTTATCCTTGACTTGTGAACTGTCAAAAGGGTGTAGGCGGATCACTGCCCTAAAAAAAAAACGTACATTGTTATTGAAACGTTGAGATGTTTTCAGTGCTAGTTAAATGTTAAGTTTACTTATATTTTGATGCTACTGAGAACATTATGTAGAAGGTTCAAAAGTAATGCATAACATTTTTCTTTTAAAAGAAAGTGGATGTAACATTTGCATATTGATTTATCATTGGCCCGCAGGCATCTGTAAGGAATACCTATTATATTCACATGTGATCACATGCTGAGTTGTCATTGGCCTGCAGGCATCTGTAAGGACTGCTATTGTTTAGAAGACCCAGGGGGTCCAGACTCCATCTTGTCCACACGGTGCTGTGCTGCTGTGAGTCAGATCACAGACCTGATGCTTCATTAAAAGAGTTTAAACTGTAATACTCCGTTGTCCTGCAATTTATTATTTTTGTACAAAGTGTGCAAAACAAGACACTCTTCTACCATTAGTTCTGTGGCCAGGACAAGGAGTAATTGTTTGGAAAGGATAGTAGTACCAGAATTTAAAGTTGTTATGGGATACCAAAAGATTTCCAATCTGCCCAGTTTTTAATCATTAGATTACAACAGAATGTTTCCACAATTAGGTGAGCTTACCACTGGTGTACCTGCTGGAGAATAGGCATTGAAAGGTGGTACCAGGTCCTCTACATTTTCATATCCTGGAGGTAGCGGTTCAAAGAGAGATGTATTGAAAATCTGAAAATAAAGTAACAGTTCGTTAATTTTATATACTATATTGTTAGTCACCTCCCATTGCTTTGTAATTATACCAAAATAAATCTCTGTCTCGGTTTCTTTTTCATTTTCTATCAGTTCACACACACACACACACACACACACACACACACTTACTTGTGGGGTGAATTTTAACCCCCAAAAACGGGTGGGTTGGGGTCGGGTGAGATGTAAAAAAATAAACTCTCAAACCTGACCCCAACCCACCTCAAACTCGCCCACTTCTGGGTTTAACAGAGCCGGGGCAAGGGGCGCCCAGGAGGCGGGCTGGCCATTTAAATATTATGAGACTGGGAGCCTCGCATTTAACTTCCCTTACAGATTTAACCCTGGCCGGCTGGGTTTCCCAGGCATCGGGGAACCCCAGCAGCTCAAGGGAGGCGAAAACAGCTTCAGCCATAAGGCAAGTACCATTACAGCACTACTTGTGGGCCAGGAGGAGCAGGGGTGCTTCCTCCCAGCCCACCAAGCTGCCTGCTTCCCTAGGATCGGAACCCTCACCCCCCATCACACACATGGAGAGCCACTACTGTAGAGAAAGACATATACAGAGAAAAATATGGGAGAGGCAGAGAGAGATTGCCCAGCATGACTGCATGCAGAGGTAGGGGAGAGATAGCTAGGTGCAAAGATAAGTGAAGAAAAATATTGGGAAGGACAGACTGGCAAGCATGAGTGCATATAGGCATAAAAACACAATTGGGGAGAGAGACAGGCAAAATAGGGGAATCAAAATATGGAGAGAGAGATTGGTAAGCATAAGTGCACTTAGACATGGGCAGAGATGTGGGAAAGAGACAGGCAAGCATAAAGAGAGGGAAAGACACACGGGTAAGGATAGGCAAAGAGAAAAAAAACCACTTTGGTGATAGATGAGACATAGGTACAATGCATGAGAGAGAAATGTGAAAGGCACCACATAGAAAGATCTTAAATGTACACATTAGAATAAACACACTTACAGAGCACAGAGAGCACAAAAGCTAGAGAGAGTTTGCATACCTGCTGCAGTATTAATTTATTAACTCACTGGTGCCTGCTTCTCCATTAATTAATTAATTCAGTACTGCTGCCTGCTGCTCTATGAGTTGATTAATTCTCTAGTACTTCCTTAGTTGTTCTGCAATGTTCATTGTTGTGATGGCGTGGTCATGCAAGTGATTTATGCTGGATGAGTGTTCCTGCTGCAACAGTATAGTGACAAACTGACAACACATTTTGTTGCAATTTTAGTTCTCCAGCTTATTGTTAATTTTTAAGCTTTGCTTTATTACAGCAGTTTTATCTACTCTTTGGGAGTGTACTATCACATTGTTTGGGAACATAGAGATAAAACCTTTTAAGACTACAGGTCTCAACTCTGCGTGACTGATTAATCCCAGATAAAAAAAACACAAAATATTAAATAAAAACAGAAAATGCTGGAAACACTCAATAGGTCAGGCAGCATCTTTGGAGAGAGAAACAGAGGGTTCATGTTTCATGTCAGTGACCTTTTGTCAGAACTCCTGACGAAAGGTCATCAACCTGAAACGTTAACCACTTGATGTTTCATTTTCCATAGCAGACAGGGGAAAATCTCTGCAGACTCTACCCTCAAGAGATTAAAAATGTAAATATTCTGGTAGGGCAAATTGTATATGGTTGTGGAACAAATTGTTAGATGGTTGAATGGTCTCTTCTAGGGCCATCATTTCTTGTTTTCCCATATTACAACAGCGACTCCACTTCAAAAAGTACTTCATTGGCTGTAAAGTGCTTTGAGACGTCCAGTGGTCATGAAAGGTGCTATATAAATGCAAGTCTTTCTTTCTTTATTCTTAGCCCCACTTTAAAACAGACAATAACAAAATGAATAAGGGAATTCTGTCCAGTTCCTGTCCAGGTCTGACATTGCAGCTTCCCACAGCCTCTGTGAGCAAAGCTGTGGAGCTCGTAAGGAATTGTGGGCAATGAAGAGGTCGGAGATTTAAAGGGGCCATGAACTCTGAACCAATACAAAATAAAATGAAGTGACTCAATACATTTTTCAGCCCTTTCTGCCTTTTAAGAAATATTCAATATTTAAAAGAAGTTCCAAATGCGAATATTCAGTTGTTAAAGCTGAATTACCTTCCTAACCTCAACAAATGGGAAAACTGCCTCAGCACTAACACAAATGGCTCAGCAAGCCAGGGAAGAGGCACCAAGGGTCTCACACGCAGCACTCCAGCTTTGTGCAGGGGGTCAACACTGCAAGAGCGGCCCTCTACCCACAAGGGCAAGGAGGCCCTCCAGAAAGAACAATGTAGGAGTACATCACTAAGGCCGTCACTGCCAGCAGTGTCGCCCCCACCACCTGACTCCAGTGCTCAAAGAAGCTTTGTGACCTCAGACCACTGGTCAAGGTCAGTAAGTGCATCTTCAAAAGCCGTCATCTACCAACTGCATCATTAGCCTCACACACTTCTCAATGCACGACCCCCAATCATTCACCTACCAACAATCTGCACCAATAATGAGGCACATCTCCCATTCCTAGCCTCACCCCACCCCCTTGGAGGAGACGGTGCTGGCCATTCTTGGCAGGGGCATGGTTGAGCCCTTGGCCAGTGGCAGGGCTGAAAAGATGTGGGATTTATAAAGTTATAAATGAAATGAAAAGAAGCAATTGCACACTGGGTTTGTTGGTAAATGCACTATGTGATGTGACACTGAGCAATTATAAACTGCTAGGTTCTAGTTCGTGCTGTGTTAGCTGATCTTGACTTGTACAACAGTTGGGGGTTCTATAACTGACCTCAGCATTCCAGGCCAGGGAGGGATAAAAAAAATCAGCCAGGGTTCCTGCTTCAGATTGTTTTCAGTGACATCTACAGGAAAAAATACTCGTGTGCACCATGGGTGAAGACATGATCAGATTTGACTGATTCTGTGTTACGTACCTAGGGTGAGACAATGAATGTTGTGTAGTTGGATTTCAGAAAGATATTTGACACTATCCAAATAATAGACTACTACATATGGTACAAGCCTATGGGATAGATGCACTATATTGGATTGAATAGAAATTGTCTGCTTCTTAGACAGCAGTGAGTTATTGATCTTGAGAAGGTATTTGAGTGATAGCTAGATGTCAGTGGTATGCCACAGGAGACAATGGGCTGGATATTCCGATCCCTACGGGAGGGTACGCACTGTGTACCCACCCGTAGAGACATTAGAAATGCCGGTTTCAGGCATGCACTGTGTGATAAAAATGATAACTTCCGGGAAGTTATGTCATCACTTCCTGTGAACTATGAACTGTGTACATACCTCACTTCCTGTCATATGTCACTTCCTGTTGGACTGGTATAAATACTGGTCTGTTCAGTATTGTAAGAGGCTTCTACCAGAGGCATGGTAAAGACCTCTCTTGTGTATATAGTGTGTTTATAAGTTACTTAAAGCTTACTTTAAAGTTACTTGATGGTAAGTCTCCTTTTTCTTACATCAATTTAAGTAACTTAATATTTACACTGACAAATACTAGACCTTCAGACAAACTCGGAAGTTAAGGATCCAGGGAACCACCCATCATGGAGAAAATCCTTCGGCCTATTCGTCTGGACTTGGACCCGAATACACCAGCAGCTGGCAGGGTATGGAAGCATTGGTATCGTACTTTTGAGAATTTTCTGGATGAATGTAAAGCGGATGCTCCTGCTAAATTGAAGATACTTGTCAATTATGTGACCCCAAAAGTTTTCGAATATGTTGATGAATGGGATAATTACGAAGAGGTGATTCGGGCACTTAAGAAACTGTATGCGAAGACCCCAAATGAGGTCTATGCTAGACATCTACTGGCCACAGCCCGACAAGGGCCAGGGGAATCAATTGACGAATTCCTGCAAGAACTTCGCAGGCTCAGCGTAGATTGTAACTTTCAGGCAGCCTCAGCTGAGCTGTACCGCCAAGAAATGATTCGTGATGCTTTCATCTGCGGGATTGCCTCTCCATTTATACGCCAGCGTCTACTAAAAAGTAAAACACTTGAGCTACAAAAAGCTTTTGACCTAGCTTGTTCACTGGATTTGGCAAAGAGAAATGCAGACCTCTATCAGCTGCCCAGATCTCGATCTGCTGCTGTAGCTGCAACCAGACAATTCAAGCGGTCTCAGGTGAACCCTATCATGGGGGAATCTAATTCTGATAATTCTGATGAAGAAGAGGAGGACGACCCCACTTTAGCAGCCTCTTGGCAATCTAGGAAGGAATGCTTCTTTTGTGGAGATGCTTTTCACCCTAGGAAAACCTGCCCTGCTCGCAATGCAATCTGCAGTTATTGCGGGAAAAAAGGACACTTTGCTAAAGTTTGCCTATCAAGGGCCTCTACGAGGGCCAATCCAGCTAAGGCCTACCGAACTGCCCCAATTAGGGCCTATCAAGATGCTCCAGCTAGGACCTATCAAGCTTCCTCTCGAGCTCTCTCCCGAAGAAGCACACCGAGAGTTTTAGCCACTCTCTGTGCAACGACACCAATTACAGCTGCTTGCCCACAGAACCTGTCTCATGCAGCCACAAAAATTTCAATTAAAGGGCATACCTTAGATGCCTTAATTGACTCAGGAAGTACTGATAGTTTCATTAAGGAACAGATTGTTGCGAAATTGAAACTACATGTCTTCCCATCGGACCAGGCAATTGCGATGGCCCAGTCATCACTTAATACCAGAATCTCCGGCTTTTGTGTTGTTGATATGACACTTCATGGTCGTATGTATCCCTCCACCCGACTTTCGGTGCTCAAGGACTTATGTAGTGATCTCCTCTTAGGGCTGGACTTCCAAAAACAGCATAAGAAACTCACCATTGAGTTTGGTGGATCCAAACCCGGACTTACTATTTCTAATATACCGTCTAAATTACCATTTTGTGCATTATCAGCAGCTTCACTTGATGAACCCTCATTATTTGCCAGTATTCCGCCTCAATGCCAACCGATAATAACGAAATCGCGGCGCTTTAATCAGGAAGACCAATCTTTTATTGCGGCTGAAATCTCTCGACTTCTAGCAGAGGATATCATTGAACCATGTTCGTCGCCCTGGCGGGCTCAAGTCATCATTGTCAAGAACCCTCTAAAACCTCACAAACAGCGACTATGCATCGATTATTCGCAAACCATCAATCAATATACCGACTTGGATGCCTACCCATTGCCACGCATTGATGATATGGTTAATAAACTGGCCGAATACAAAGTGTTCTCAACTTACGATTTAAAAAGTGCCTATCATCAGTTACCCTTGAAGGTCTCAGATAAACAGTACACAGCCTTTGAGGCTAATGGACGGCTGTACCAATTTCGTCGCCTCCCATTCGGGGTTACTAATGGAGTGGCTGTCTTTCAACGGGCAATGGATGGCCTGGTTAAGCAGGAAAACCTAAGGGACACTTTTCCCTATCTTGATAACATTACCATTGCAGGTCACGATCAACAGGAACACGACTCCAACCTCCAAAAATTTCGGGATGCCCTCCATTGCCGTAATTTGACCCTGAATGAATCCAAATCTGTTGAGTCGCAACCGACCATCAACATCCTTGGCTACTGCGTAGGCAATGGTATCATTAAGCCAGACCCAGAAAGACTTCGCCCGCTCCAAGAGCTCCCGTCACCTAAGAATCCGGCTTCTTTACGTCGGGCTCTCGGTCTGTTTGCATACTACGCTAAATGGATTCCTCATTTTTCGGACAAAATCCAACCCTTGCTGCATGCTAGATCATTTCCACTGGGAACAGCGGCTGTTGCAGCCTTTAACCTTCTCAAAAAACAGTTGGAGAAAGCGGCTCTTCACTCCATCGATGAGAATCTCCCTTTCGTGGTTGAATGTGATGCCTCGGAGGTGGCGATCTCGGCTACTCTGAATCAGGAAGGTCGTCCTGTATCATTTATGTCCAGGACCTTACAAGGTGCCGAGCTACATTATCCTCCGGTTGAGAAAGAAGCCACAGCCATCATAGAGGCAGTACGGAAGTGGAACCATTTTCTAGCTCGCCAGCACTTTACATTGATCACGGACCAACGATCAGTCGCCTTCATGCTCGATAATCGAAAACGAACCAAAATTAAGAATAAAATACAACTTTGGAGGATGGAACTGGCCTCTTTTGGTTATACCATTCTCTATCGGCCTGGCAAGGAGAATGTGGCCCCGGACACCCTCACACGGGCATTCTGTTCCACTATGTCATCCTCCACTCTCATGGATGTCCACAATGGTTTGTGTCATCCTGGCGTTACGCGCATGCTACATTTCGTACGATCACGGAATCTCCCTTTTTCCACTGGAGATGTAAAGAAAATATGCTCAGAATGCCGGCTTTGTGCGGAATTAAAACCTCAGTTCTTCCGCCCCTCAGATGGTATACTCATACATGCAACCCAACCGATGCAACGACTTAGCATCGATTTTAAAGGCCCAGTGCCCTCTTCAACTCGGAACACATATTTGCTCACCATGATCGACGAATATTCACGTTTTCCGTTTGCCTTCCCCTGCTCCAATATGCTGGCGTCCACAGTAATCTGCTGCCTTGAGCAGGTATTTTCTCTCTGTGGCATGCCGGCTTATATTCACTCAGATCGGGGTCCATCCTTTATGTCAAGGGAACTCAAGGACTACCTCTCAGAACGGGGAATTGCTACAAGCAAAACAACACCATACCATCCCATCGGAAATGGGCAGGTAGAGAGGTATAACGGTATCATCTGGAATTCCGTACGTCTCGCTTTAAGATCTCGGGGCCTACCAGACCAGCAATGGGAAACAGTGCTTCCGGATGCATTGCACTCTATACGGTCCCTGCTTTCTACAGCCACAAATACTACACCTCCTGAGCGGTTCTTTGGATTCCAGCGTCTCTCATCTCATGGGACATCACTCCCGTCATGGCTAACTACTCCTGGACCTGTATTACTCCGAAGATACGTTCGGACGTCTAAAAATGACCCTCTTGTAGACGAGGTCGAACTAACCGATGCCAACCCCACCTATGCAAACATACGATATTCCGACGGCCGAGAATCTACCGTATCATTACGGGATCTGGCTCCCTGCCCACCAGGACCTAGTGGGACATCGGGTGATGGCATTTCACCAGGAAACTCTTGGGACCTATCGGGTACCCCTCTCCAGGATCCTGATCGGACACCAACTAGCTTGGTGCCGGTAGAACCCCGTGCTCAAGGTTGCGACCCTCCCAGTACCGCGCATGAAAGTACTGATCCACCACAGACCAGCTCTGCACCTCCCTCTGAACAGAGGCAGTCCGACTTTGAACCTATTGGGGCTCGTACTCGAAGCCATGATCTCCCCGACCCTTCACAGGGCAATCCAGGCCACACAGACTCTGACCAATGGCCAACCGCATGTAAGCGGACCAGCGACCCTCTACGACGGGAATCCAAACGGGTGCGACTCTTCCTTGTTCGGCGGCTGCGGACCAAAAGGTAGACCACAGCCTCCTAATCCTGCAAGAGGGAAGAATGTGATAAAAATGATAACTTCCGGGAAGTTATGTCATCACTTCCTGTGAACTATGAACTATGAACTGTGTACATACCTCACTTCCTGTCATATGTCACTTCCTGTTGGACTGGTATAAATACTGGTCTGTTCAGTATTGTAAGAGGCTTCTACCAGAGGCATGGTAAAGACCTCTCCTGTGTATATAGTGTGTTTATAAGTTACTTAAAGCTTACTTTAAAGTTACTTGATGGTAAGTCTCCTTTTTCTTACATCACACTGCGCATGACAAAGCTCTTGACAGATGCTCCGGCTGCCTGGGAGAAGGGCCTCTGTGGGCGGAGAGTTCCGCTTTTTGGAGACCCATAGAAGCATAAGGCCTGCTTTTACCAGGATAAGAGTAGAAATTTTTTTTTTTTTTAATTCCACTGATTTATCATTTAAAAATACTTTTTAAAAAAGGTAAGTTTATTTCTAGCCCCGTTAAAAACTTTAATTATTTTTTTCAAAAATTTTAATTTTTGTTTAAACTAGTTAATTTATGTAATTTCAAGTCATTTTTAAAATGTGATTTAAAAAAAAAAATTTTAAATAATTTATTTGAAGTTTTACTATGTTTTTGGGGTGATCTCCACTCATATAGTTGACAGGTCTTCCTGTCAAATGTATGAAGGGAGATTCCATTCTCTGATTGGCTCCCCATGGCCCACGTGATCCCAGGGATGCTGCAAACTACCTGCACCTCTGGGATACGTGGGCCCTGCACACCGGCAGTTTGGAGAGGCCCAGCAGCGGAACTGTGCGTCTCCCGGGAGCCCTCAGGTAAGGGCACAGATTTTTCCAGATCGCAGCCCTCCGCCCGCGGGAGGCCTGCGATCGGAATATCTGGGCCAATGACTTGGAGGAGTCGTGTCCAAAGTGTCTACATTTGCAGATGACACCAAATTAGGCGCAGCAACAAATGTTTATCAGCGTGCACAAATTCAGAAGGATCTGGAGAAGTTAGATCTGTGGGCAGAGAAGAGGCTATTTAATATGGAGCAGAGTAAAATTAAGATATTCAACAGAGGAAAGTACTGTGTTGATTAAGTACCAAATAAATGTGCTTGCACTGTCACAACAAGAAAAAGATCGTAAGGGTTGGTGGTGGTGGTGGTGAGAAACAGATTACTAAAACCATTAGTCCATTATTCACTGACAGTTAAAAAAAGCAAACAGAATATTGGGATATAACCTATGGGTGTAACTTATCAGTCAAGAAAGGTGATTCTAAAATGATACCTGGTCTAGGTAACACTAAATCTGTAGTACTGCATACAGTTTTATCTTTCACTTCATTAAAGATAATTGGTTATTGAAGGGCGTTTAAAGGAAGGCTACTAGATTTATTCCAGAACTTAAGAGGTTGGCTAGTATGGGACCTCTCTCTTAAAGACTGTACGATGATTTGTTACAAGTATTTAAGATTAAAACAATGATGAGTTGAGAAATTTGGATCCAGATAAGATTGCTGTTGTGTATAAAATACAGAAACAAGGGGCCATAGCTTCAAATGAAAGACAACAGGAAAAAAAGAGAATGGGAAATTCGGGCAAAAATTTTCAGTAAAAGTCAAAGCCCCGGACCCGGCACAGACCAATGCTGAAGGTGCACAGGAGTGGAGTTGCAGCCTCCATATTACTATGTCTGCCTGCAGTTCTAAAAAGACAGCCAGTTAAAAATTCACAGCTTAATTATTCAAATCCTCAGTGCATTAAAAACCTCTTTAGCAAATCCATCTGCAGAAATATTTTAACATTTAATTTACATACTAAATTAAGAAAATTAGGGCACTAAAGGAAACATCTAGACCATCAAACTTATCCCACTCAGACATGCTGCAGCCTCATATACCATCAACCCCCCCTGCCGTCTCTCTCCCTCCCCCCCGCCCAATTCACCCTCACTTAGTCATGCAATCGCCTGGGAGAGGCAAGTAATGGAGCAAAATGATCTGTAGCCAATTTAGGGAAAAATAATTCTGGGAAATTCCTCTGACCTTTAGCTCCAGGAGACTGCAACAACCCCCAAGTCTCCCTATTCCCAGCCAGCTGCAACCTACCTTTTATAACATGAAGCTCCTCACTCAGCAACTTGTCCAGCTCCCTTTTGAAAGACTGTCGGGAATCCACATTCACCACGCTTCAATAAATATGTTCTAGAAGGCAATGAACTAATGTGAAATGAAATACTTCCTAATATCTAACCTAATTCTTTATTTGCATATTTAATACTTATCTCTGCATCTCAAAAAACTAGAATCAACTTGACAATATATTCCCTTCATGATTTTAAAAGCCATAACCATATTCTCTCTATGCCTCCATTTCTTGCATGAAAAAAACCCAACCCCTAGAACCTATCCTGAAAACCAAGAGGCCTAATAATAGGTATCATTTTGGTTGCCTCCTTCATACCTTTTCCAGAACCTTGTTATTTCCCGGTGTGTGGGCTCCAAAACTGGGCAAAATACTCCAAGTATGGCTGTAACACCCAAGTACAGTGTTCTTAATTTTATATTTTACTGTCCTAGTAATACAATATAAAACTATATTTGCTTTCCCAATCACCTCATCACACTGTTTGGCGATGATCGGTGATTTATCTACTATCACACCCAGTACCCCCACCCCACGGTCCTCTCCTTTTCTGCAACCTTTAGTGGATACTATAGTGTATGTACCTTTAAGGGGAGAACTACTTTTTACAGCTCCTGTATACTGTAGTACCGGCAGTGACCACACCTGTATATAAACCCTGAGTAGGGATCTGTACGTTTAGTTTTAGAGTAACCCTCATCCAGTAAACACCTGTTGATTGTTCCCTGCAGTCTCGTGTCTAGTTATTGAAGGACACATAACATCAAGATACACGGATCTAACATTGGCGACGAGGCAGATTCGAACCTACCTGCAACTCCATCACCTCCCAGGGATTCGCTCCTGGAGAACAGTGGAAGAAGGTCGAGGCCAGAAGCACGGGCGTCGCCCACGAGCAACCGCCCAGTCATCCAGCGGAGATTTGAGCATCGCAGGGGAGGCTGTTGAGAGCTGGGCTTGGTTCTCCAGTCACGGTGGTCCAGCGAAACGGGCTGGCAACAGGTACGGCGCAGACCCTTCCCGGACAGCGGCGGCTAGAGCCGACGGCACAGAAAAGGCCGAGCAGCATTGACAGGAGAAGAGAGAGGGTAGAGCGCACAGGGCGCAGCCGGTGTTCAGGACCAAACGGCGTCGACGGGAGAAGAGAGGCGCGAAGGAAAACGCGCAGAGCGCAGCCGGTGTTCAAGGGACGAGCAGCGTCAGCGGGGAAGAAAGGGAAACGCGCAGAGCGCAGCCAGTGTTCAAGGGCCGAGCAGCCGCAGCGGAGAAGAAGGGAGAGTGCGGGAAATGCCATTTTGAGCCACAGCGGAGAAGAAGGGAGAGCGCGGGAAAACGCCATTTTGAGCCGCAGCGGAGAAGGGAGAGCGCGGGAAAACATCATTTTGAATCGCGAGAAGAAGGGAGAGCGGGGGAAAACGCCATTTTGAGCCAGTCTAACCACACCCAGGGATGCCGAAGAGTGGCAGTATCACAGCGTTCGACAATGAAGTCGAAGATTGGACGACATATGTCGAACGCATAGAAGTGTACTGCAAGGCGAATGAAGTGCCAGATGAGAGGAAAGCGCTGGTATTGTTGAATTCAATGGGTGCAAAAACGTATGGCTTACTGCGAAACCTAGTAACCCCAGAGAAGCCAGTGGAAAAGGATTTTGGAAACATGGTGTCAATCCTACAGGACCACTTAAACCCCACACCGCTGCTGATAGCAGAAAGATTTAAGTTTCACAGAAGGAACCAGCATAAAGATGAAAGTAATGCTGAGTATTTAACGGAACTGCGCAAGCTATCGAAACACTGCCAGTTTGGAACGGGACTAGCAGATACTTTAAGGGACAAGTTTGTGTGTGGGCTTCAAAGTGAAGGAACCCAGAAACGGCTTCTATCAGAAAAGGATCTTACGCTGGACAAGGCTTTCAGCATGGCAGTATCACATGAAGCAGCCGCATGGGACGCTGCAGAGATACAACGGAGACCGCAAGAATATGGCACAAATGAAATGTCATACAGAAGCGAAGTGCTATCGCTGCGGCAGAACAACACACGACCATAATGATTGCTGATTCAAGGACAAAGTGTGCAGACAGTGTGGAAAAGTAGGACACATAGCAAGAGTCTGCAGGTCGGGAAAGAAAACCAGCAGCAAGAAATCTCCACAGGAGAAGTACAAGAAGGTACATAAGGTGACGGAGAGTAGTTCAGACGAACAGAAAAGTGATACAGACTCCGGAAGCAAGGAGCTGGGTTGTCTGAAACTACATAAGGTGATCAAAACGGAGGATCACCAAACTATCTGGGTCACGCTCAAGATAGCTGGAGTCCAAGTGAAAATGGAATTGGACACAGGATCAGCCCTAACAGTCATAAACCAAAGGGACTACAAGCGGCTATTCTCACATATACCCTTGAGAGATACAGAGATTGTCTTGAAGACGTACACGGGGCAAAAAGTCAACCCCAAAGGAAAAATAAGGGTGAACGTTATATATAACGGCAAGGAAACACCAAAAATTGACCTATCTGTATTGCCAGATGCAGGACCACCACTACTAGGACGTGAATGGATCCGGAAGATACAGCTAGATTGGCATTCCATACAAGCACTGACTGTAGATGCCAAAAAGGATGACGACGTCACACCTGGACGACTGTCAAAAATGCTAACTGATGCACAAGAAGTGTTCCAGGAGGGACTCAGAACACTAAAAGGAATAACAGCAACGATCAAAATAGAGGAAAATGCAAGCCCAAAGTTTTTTAAGGCCAGACCGGTGCCTTATGCAATCTGCCCAGCCGTCGAAGCAGAGCTGGAAGGTTTGGAACGTTGAGGAGTACTGTCCAAAGTGGACTGGAGCGAGTGGGCTACACCCATCGTTCCTGTAATGAAGAGGTCGTTGAGTAATACGCCTGGGGAACCAAAGAAGGTTCGCATCTGTGGGGACTTTAAGGTGACAGTGAACACAGTCCTTCACACGGTACAATATCCGATTCCACGGATTGAAGATATTTTCGCCTCGCTATCTGGAGGGAAATGCTTCACTAAGATTGATCTGGCCCAGGCGTACCTGCAAATGGAGGTAGAAGAAGCCTCGAAACAGTACCTCACGATCAACACTCAAATGTCTCTACCAATACAACCGGCTGGTGTTCGGGGTAGCATCAGCTCCGGCTATTTGGCAAAGGGCAATGGATCAAGTCCTGCAAGGGATCCCAGGGACCCAGTGTTATTTGGACGACATCCTGGTCACGGGCGAAAATGACAGTGATCACCTTACCAACCTGGAGCAGGTGCTCACTAGATTGAAGGAATATGGGCTCCGAGCAAATCACCACAAATGCGAGTTTTTCCAGAAGCAGATCTCGTATTGTGGCCACGTTATTGATGGAGGGGTTACATAAGTCCCCTGAAAAGATTGAGGCAGTAGTCAAGGCTCCAGCACCGGAAAATGTGTCACAACTGAGGTCGTTCCTCAGGCTGGTGAACTACTACCATAAGTTCTTGCCGAATTTGTCTACAGTACTACACCCACTGAACACCCTACTGCAAACGGGGGTACCATGGAAGTGGAATGACGAATGTAAACTAGCTTTCCAGAAGTGCAAAGAATTGATCACATCAAAAGAGGTGTTGGCTCATTTCAACCCAGCACTACCAATTCGGTTGGCGTGTGATGCATCACCCTATGGCATTGGAGCGGTGCTGTCGCACAAGTTCCCAGACGGCTCGGAGAGGCCAGTAGCCTTTGCGTCTCGGTCAGTAACCTCAGCCGAGCGTAACTACACCCAGATTGACAGGGAGGCATTCAGCCTAGTGTGGGGAGTGAAAAAGTTCAACCACTATCTGCACGGGCAGAAGTTCACCTTGCTGACTGACCACCAACCACTTGTCTCCATCTTTAATCCAAAGAAGGGCATTCCGGTGATGACTGCGCAACAGCTACAAAGATGGTCCCTTTTTCTAGGGGCAAACCAATATGAAATAGAGTATAAGGGCACGAAACAGCATGGAAACGCCGATGGGCTATCACGCCTGCCACTGCCTACTGCGGAGGAAGCACCAGCAGTGGACACTGTCGAAATATTTTATTCGACTATAATTGAACGCTTGCTAGTAACTAACGCTGATATAGAGAAGGAGACCCGAAATGACCCGACACTGTCTCGGGTATATGATTTGACGGTGAAGGGATGGCCAGCACATGGCGACTCACTGTTGCCAGCATTCTCATCCAGAAAAAAACTGTTGTCAGTATGCCAGGAGACCTTGATGTGTGGATCCCGAGTGGTAATTCCACCCAAGTTAAGGGAGAGAGTGCTAAATGAGCTTCAGGAAGGCCATCTGGGAGGGGTGAAGATGAAAAGCCTTGCTAGGGCTTAAATGTGGTGGCCGGGGATCGATCAGCAAATTGAGGACCTGACAAAGAGCTGCTCAGGATGCCAGAAGGTCCAAAATGCACCACCACATGCCCCTCTACACCCATGGGAGTGGCCCTCATCTCCATGGCAACGGGTGCATATTGATTTTGCTGGTCCATTCATGGACTCAATGTTTTTAATAGCCGTGGATGCGCACTCGAAATGGCCTGAGGTGATCAAAATGTCGTCCACCACCACGGAGAAAACTATTGCAGTCCTACGGACCATATTTGCCAGGAACGGCTTGCCAGAGCAGATTTGCTCTGATAATGGACCACAGTTTGTGTCCGAAGAGTTTCGAAGATTCATGAAAAGGAATGGGGTAAGGCATTACACATCCGCCCCGTATCATCCAGCCACAAATGGATTGGCTGAGAGGTTCGTACAAACCTTTAAAAAAGCAGTAAGGGCCATGTGCGATGACGACATTCCACTGCAGCACAAGGTGGACAATTTCCTGTTAACCTACAGAAATGCGACACATGCAGTCACCAACCAGACCCTGGCCATGATGTTCTTTAACCGAAGGTTGAGATCTCGTCTGGATTTGCTCAGACCAAATGTACGAAGGGATGTTGAGAATAAGCAATTCCAGCACATCAATGAGAAGCCGACAAGGAGCTTCAATGTAGGGCAACCAGTCTTGGCCCACGACTACCGAACAGAGAAATGGCAACCAGGAACGATATGCACACGGCAGGGGCCACTAATGTACACAGTGGATGTTGGGGAGAACATTGTGAGACGCCATGTTGACCAGATCCTAGAGTCACAGGAACGAGTCAACCCCATGTCTCGCGTACCTGGTGATGAACCCGACATACAGGTAGCATCTACCCCAGAAACAGTAGCATCGGAAGCTGATGAACCAACTGACAACAGGGGGCCTCCGCACCAAGAGCAAGACACTCAGGAAAGGCGCTATCCAGAAAGGATCAGGAAGCCGCCCCAAAGACTGAATTTATAAATGGACTATTTTCAGTTAATGTGCATGTTAACCTTCATTTAACAATTAATGATTTTATGGTACTGTTAATCTAAAAGGGGAGGAATTGTAGTGTATGTACCTCTAAGGGGAGAACTACTTTTTACAGCTCCTGTATACTGTAGTACCGGCAGTGACCACACCTGTATATAAACCCTGAGTAGGGATCTGTACGTTTAGTTTTAGAGTAACCCTCATCCAGTAAACACCTGTTGATTGTTCCCTGCAGTCTCGTGTCTAGTTATTGAAGGACACATAACATCAAGATACACGGATCTAATAGATACCAATGCACCGCATTGAAGGACATTTGCCACATGGGCCCATTCCCCTAATCTGGGGTGTCAGCTTCACTCAGTGGTAGCACTCTCAATTCTGAATCAGAGGTTGTGAATGCAAGCCCGACTGTAGGACATAACCTAGGCTGACACTTCAGTGTGTGCTGAAAGAGTGTTGCGTCGCTGATGGCATGGTCTTTCAGATGAGACATCAAATTGATGTCTGTTCAGGTAAGATCCCATAACGCTATTCAAAGAAGAAGAACAGAGTAGTTCTCCTGGTGTTCTGGCCAATGTTTATCACCTAATCATCATCAAAACAGATTAACTGGCCATTAGTCTTGCTGCTGTTTGTGAGGCCTTGCTATAAAAGAAAGACTTTAAAATAATGTCTTTCACAACCACCGGATGTCTCAAAAGCACTTTACAGCCAATGAACTAAGTGGAGTCACTGTTGTAATGTGGGAAATTGGCTGCCCTGTGTGCCAGTATAGCACATCAAAAGTAATTAATTGGCTATTAAGTGCTTTGGGATGTTCTGAGGATGTAGGTGCCACTATACAAATACAAGTTATTTGTTCTTAATTTATCAGCTTGCACATTTTTGTTAGCAGCAAATGTATTAATGGTACCATTATGTCCTCATCCAAATCAGTTATGAAAATGGTGAACAGGAATGGCTCCAATACAGATCCCTGCAGGACTCCATCCTGGTCTCAGGCAAATGATGTATTTCAGATTCACTTCAGAATTAAACATTTGGTTAAGTGATTAAGCAGTTCTAGTAAAATACTAAGTTCTTTTATAAAAAAAAGTAATTCCTCACTGCAGTACTATGTTTTTTTTTGTTCACAGGATGCAATAAAGCTGGCAAGGCCACACTTATTGCCCATCCATAGTTGTGCTTAGGTGATGGGCTTTCTTCTTGAATCACTGCAGTGCTTGTGGTGATGGTGCTCCTACAATTGCAAATAGAAATTAGAAGCAACAAACTAATAATTTCAGATGGTAATCTTTTCAAATATCTCTCCCGCTTTCAATTGACTGAGCAAATGAGCACCTTAAAACGTGCTACATTATATATTGATTTATATACTGATAATCAAATTATTAATCATCACTCACTAAACTCGCAGCGATTGCACCACAATCATATGGCATCATAAAGCAGCTGTATGTAGCCTCCTGGTTACTGGTATGTTTAAAGACAACCACCCTCAACAAAACTAGTTAGATGAAATAGCACTGCTCTCTCCAACCAAGCTGCTGAGGTAGGGAGGAGCAAGGATATAGAAAGGCTTGTAGATGAGAACAAGGATTTTGAAATCAGTGAAAGGGGGATTTACAGAGCCAACGAAGGTGAAGACACATGTATCAGGGGAGCAGACGTAATGCATTTGCAAAATAACAACACATGAATTCATTCAAGTTCCATGATTTCATTAAAATCTGGCCCAAATCGACGGTTTTGCATAGTCTATCTGAAGTGAGCATATCACTCCACTTCAATGGCTCAACCGGCATTGTTTTAGTCCACTGCCAGAATGTAATTTGTGAACAGTAGAACTCGGCAACTGCAATAAAGCATGGAAATAACGGACAAAAATGCTGGAAATACTCAGCAGGTCAGGCAGCATCTGTGGAGAGAGAAACAGAGTTAACGTTTCAGGTTGATGACCTTTCATCAAAACTGGAAAAAGTTAGAGATATAACAGATTTTAAGCAAGTGTAGGGGCAGGGAAGGGGGGAGGGGAGGAAAGAACAAAAGGGAAGGTATGTGATAGGATGGAAGGCAGGAGAGATTAAAAGACAAAAGGGATGATGGTGCAAGGCAAAAGGAGATGGTAGTGGGACAAGTTAAACAAAAGATGGGTCTACAGGAGGTGTAAATGGGAATGGCAGAATCAGCAACAGCTGCCATGTGAAAAAATAGGGGCAGAGGTTATGGCCTGAATTGTTGAACTCGATGTTGAGTCCAGAAGGCTGTAAAGTGCCTAATAGAAAGATGAGGTTCTGTTCCTCGAGCTTACGTTGAGCTTCATTGGAATCGTGTAAGAGGCTGAGGACGGTGAGGTCAGAGTGGGAGTGGAGCGGAGAATTAAAGTGACAGGTGACCGGAAGCTCGGGGTCACACTTATGGACTGAACAGAGGTGTTCCACAAAGCGGTTAACCAATCTGCGTTTGTCTCCCCAATGCAGAGGAGACCGCATTGTGAGCAGTGAATCCAGTATACTAAATTGCAAGTAGTACAAGTAAATCACTGTTTCAGCTGCAAGGAGTGTTTGGGGCCCTGGACAGTGGGAAGGGAGGAGGTAAAAGGGCAGGTGTTGCATCTCTTGTGCTTGCACAGGAAGGTGCTGTGGGAAGGGGAGAGGGTTGGCAGTGACTGAGGAGTGGACCAGGGTGTTGCGGAGGGAGCGATCCCTTCGGAATGCTAAAAGGGGAGGGGAAGATGTGTTTGGTGGTGGAATCATGCTGGAGGTGGCAGAAAATGATATGGTGAATGTGGAGGCTGGAGGGGTGAAAGAGGAGGACAAGGGGAACCCTATTGTGGTTCTGGGAGGGAGGGGAAGGGATGAGAGCAGAAGTGCGGGCAATAGAACGGACATAGTCGAGGGCCATGTCAACCAAGGTAGAGGGGAATCCTTGGTTGAGGAAAAAGGAAGACATGTCGGAAGCACTGGTGTGGAAGGTGGCATCGTCGGAGCAATACGATGGAGACGGAGAAACTGGGAGAATGGAATAGAGTCCTTACAGGAAGTGGGGTGGGAGGAAGTGTAGTCCAGGTAGCTGTGGGAGTTAGTGGGCTTATAGTGGATGTTTGTCAATAGCCTATCCCCAGAAATGGAGACAGAGAAATCATGGAAGGGAAGAATCGGAAATGGATCATGTGAAGGAAGGGTGGAAATTGGAAGCAAAGTGAATGAAATTTTCTAATTCAGGGCGAGAGCAGGAAACGGCACCGATACAGTCATCAATGTACTGGAAAAAGAGGTGAGGGAGGGGACCTGAGTAGGACTGGAACAACGAATATTCCACATATCCCACGAAAAAACAGGCATAGCTAGAACCCATGCAGGTTCCCCAGCAAAACCTTTAATTTGGAGGAAGTGAGTGGAGTCAAAGGAGAAGTTGTTCAATGTGAGAACAAGTTCAGCCAGGCGGAGGAGGGTGGTGGTGGATGGGGACTGGTTGCGCCTCTGTTCAAGGAAGTGGAGCGCCCTCAGGCCATCCTGGTGGGGGATGGAGGTGTAGAGGGATTGGATGTCCATAGTGAAAAGGAGATGGTTGGGGCCAGGAAACTGAAACTGTTAATGTGGCAGAGGGCATCAGAAGAGTCGCGAATGTAGGTGGGAAGAAATTGGACAAGGGGAGAAAAAAATTGTCGAGAGGATTTTATTTCAAATTTACAGCATCTGTAGTACTTATGTATGGGAATAATTGAATTGTACCATGGAGTATAAACTACTAATTGTGTATTATTTCAGATTAACAAAACATAGAAACATAAAAAAGTAGAGATGGAGTTAAGTAAAAAGTATAATTAAATGCAAGATGTTTCACTTTACCGAATATCCATTCTTATCAATGACAGAGATGTAATTAGGATTGCTTTTGTTTGGGTAAGACAACAGGACATCATAGTGAACCAATTCAACTGAATCCAGACCCCAGTTCTTCCACTGCTTTTGAATCTGTTGGGCTAACTGGAGATTATTTTCAGTCCCGGCTAAATGGGGAAATCGTGTCCAACTCCTGAATGAAACAATATTAAGACTCATAAGTAATTGAAAGATAATGCGTGTGTAAAGTAAAAAAAATGATTGAACACAGGGAATGCTTTGGCATTTGCAAAATTTAAATACATGAATTGACTCAAGTTCCATTTCATTAAAATCTGGGCCCAGGCTGTTTTGCACAGGTTAACATCTGAAATGAGCATCTCTCTCTCATAGAAACATAGAAGATAGGAGCAGGAGTAGGCCATTTGGCCCTTCGAGCCTGCTCCGCCATTTAATGCGATCATGGCTGATCATCCAAATTCTGTATCCTGTCCCTGCTTTCTCCCCATATCCCTTGATCCCTTTAGCCTTAAGAAATATATCTAACTCCTTCTTGAATATATTTAATGAATTGGCCTCAACTGTCTTCTGTGGTAGAGATTTCCACAGGTTCACCACTCTCTGGGTGCAGAAATTCCTCATCTCTGTCCTAAATGGCTTAACCCTTATCTTTAGACTGTGACCCCTGGTTCTGGACTCCCCCGCCATCGGGAACATCCTTCCTGCATCTAGTCTGTCTAGTCCTGCTCCTACTCCTACCTTCTATGTTTCTATGTCCTGTTAGAATTTTATAAGTTTCAGTGAGATCCCCTCTCATTCTTCTAAACTCCAGCAAGTATAAGCCCAATTGACCCAATCTCTCCTCATACATCATTCCTGCCATCCCATATATCAGTCTGGTGAATCTTTGCTGCACTCCTTCCATGGCAAGAACATCCTTCCTCAGATAAGGTGACCAAAACTGCACACAATACTCAAGGTGTGGTCTCACCAAGGCCCTGTACAACTGCAGCAAGACATCCTTGTACCTGTACTCGAATTCTCTCGCTACGAAGGACAACATACCATTTGCCTTAACCGCCTGCTGCACCTGCATGCTTACCTTCAGCGACTGGTGCACAAGGACACCCAGGTCTCGTTGCACTTCCCCTTCTCCCAATCTATTGCCGTTCAAATAATAAGCTGCCTTTCTGTTTTTGCCACCAAAGTGGATAACTTCGCATTTATCCACATTATAATGCATCTGCCATGCATCTGCCCAATCACCCAACTTGTCCAAATCATACTGGAGTTTCTCGGCATCCTCCTCACAGCACATACGCCCACCCAGCTTTGTGTCATCTGCAAACTTGGAGATATTACATCTAGTTCCCTCGTCTAGATCATTTATATATATTGTGAACAGCTGGGGTCCCAGCACCGATCCCTGCGGTACCCCACTAGTCACTGCCTGCCACTCGGAAAAAGAGCCGTTTATTCCAACTCTTTGCTTCCTGTCTGCCTACCAGTTCTCTATCCAAGTCAATACCTTGCCCCCAATCCCATGTGCTTTAACTTTACATGCTAATCTCTTATGCGGGACCTTATCGAAAGCCTTCTGAAAGTCCAAATACACCACATCCACTGGTTCTCCCATATCTATTCTACCAGTTACATCCTCAAGAAATTCCAGTAGATTAGTAAAGCACGATTTACCTTTTGTAAATCCATGTTGAGTTTGTCCGATCCTGTCACTGTTTTCCAAGTGCTCTGCTATTACATCTTTTATAATGGACTCTAGCATTTTCCCCACTACCGAGGTCAGGCTTACTGGTCTATAATTCCCCGTTTTCTCTCTACCACCTTTTTTGAATAGTGGGGTAACAGTAGCTACCCTCCAATCCATGGGAACTTAGGCTATAGAATTTTGGAAGATGACCAGCAATGCATCTACTATTTCTGGGGCCACTTCCTTAAGTACCCTAGGATGTAGATTATCAGGCCCTGGGGATTTATTGGCCTTCAATCCCATCAATTTCCCTAACACCATTTCCCTCCAAATACTGATTTCATTCAGTTCCTCCCTCTCATTAGAACCTATGTTCCCCGACATCTCTGGGAGGTTATTTGTGTCCGATTATTTGTGTCCTCCTTTGTGAAGACAGAACCAAAGTATGTATTTAATCGGTCTGCCATTTCTTCGTTCCCCATTATAAATTCCCCTGATTCTGACTGCAAGGGACCTACACTTGACTTCACCAATCTTTTTCTCTTCACATATCTATAGAAGCTTTTACAGTCAGTTTTTATGTTCCCTGCAACCTTACTCTCATACTCTATTTTCCCCCCTCTTAAATCAATCCCTTTGTCCTCCTTTGCTGAATCCTAAACTGCTCCCAACCCTCAGGTTTGCTGCTTTTTCTGGCCAATTTATATGTCCTCTCCTTGGATCTTATGCTATCCCTAATTTCCCTTGTTAGCCATGGTTGATTCACCTTTTTTGTTTTATTTTTATGCCAAACACGGATGAACAAATTTTGTAGTTCATCCATGCGATCTTTAAATGTTTGCCATTGCCTATCCACCGTCAACCCTTTAAGTAACGTTCCCCAATCCATCCTACCCAACTCGCACCTCATACCATCATAGTTTCCTTTAATTAAATTCAGGACCCTAGTCTCTGAGTCAAATACTTCACTCTCCATCTGAATGAAGAATTGTATCATATTATGATCGCTCCGCCCCAATGAGCCTCGTACAACAAGATTGCTAATTAATCCTCTCTCATTACATAATACCCAGTCTAAGATGGTCTGATCTCTAGTTGGTTCCTTGACATATTGGTCCAGGAAACCATCCCGTATACACTCCAGGAATTCCTCCTCCACAGTGTTGTTACTAATTTGGTTAGCCCAATCTATATGTAGATTAAAGTCACCCATGATAGCTGCTGTGCCCTTATTGCACGCGTCTCTAATTTTCCGTTTAATGCCATCCCCAACCTCAGCATTACTGTTTGGGGGTCTGCATACAACTCCTACTAATGTTTTCTGCCCCTTGCTATTTCTCAGCTCTACCCATACAGATTCAACATCATCAGAGCTAATATCCTTCCTTACAATTGTGTTAATCTCCTCTTTAACCAGCAATGCTACCCCACCTCCTTTTCCTTTTTGCCTGTCCTTCCTGAATATTGAATACCCCTGGATGTTGAATTCCCAGCCTTGGTCATCCTGGAGCCATGTTTCCGTAATCCCAATATCATATCCGTTTACGTCTATTTGCGCATCTAATTCATCCACCTTATTATGAATGCTCCTTGCATTAAGACACAAAGGCCTAGAAATTCGGTGGAGCCCCAAACGGGGCGCCAAGCTCGCCAGGGCGCCGGAATTACCGCTGCGAACGGAGCAGTTGCGCCCGCCGTATATTCATTTTGAGCACCCCAAGAGGGACGTGGGGCGCTGCTCGAGGCACCCCGCGTCCCTCTTGGGGCGCTGAAACTGAATATCGCATCGCAACGTGCCGCAGCGTGCAGGCCTTCCTCCCGTTCTTAAGGGGTAGGGGCCTGCACCAGCGCGATGACCGATCGCGAGTGCTGGCAAAAGAGCCCGGCACCGAGAAGTCTCGGGGGGGTAGGGGGGCGGAAATCAGGAGCCCGGGAATGGAGGTGCTGGCAGGCGGCCACCGAAAAAATGGCTGCCCCGCACCTCCACCTTAATTTGCGCCACTACTGCCACAGGTAGGCCCCGTGAACCGGGCGCGATTTCGATCGGCGTTACAGAGGCGGGCACGACCAAATATCGATCGGGGCGGCAGCGGGGCGCTGCGCACACCGATGACGTCATCGGTGGCGGCGCAGCGCTACAGGCTGACGCCGCCATTAGTGGCCCGCTAAATATCGCGGGAGGCGCGGCCAGTGGCGCTAAAGCCTTGAGGATGAGTTCTCTGAGTGTATTAGGGATGGGTTTCTTGAGCAGTATGTAACTGAACCGACCAGGGGGCAAGCAACCTTAGATCTGGTCCTGTGTAACGAGACAGGATTAATTAAAAATGTCCTAGTAAAGGATCCCCTTGGAATGAGTGACCATAACATGGTTCAATTCCATATTCAATTAGAGGATGAGAAGGTTGGATCTCAAACAAGCGTGCTAAGCTTGAATAAAGGAGACTATGAAGGTATGAGAGCGGAATTAAGTAGAGTGGATTGGGAAAATAGATTAAAGGGTAAGACGATACATGATCAGTGGTGTACATTTAAGGAGTTATTTTACAACTTCCAAAAAAATATATTCCACTGAGAAGAAAAGGGTGTCAAAGAAAAGACAGCCATCCGTGGCTAAGTAAAGAAATTAAGGATAGTATTCGACTTAAAACAAGGGCATATAAGGTAGCCAAATATAGTGGGAGGATAGAGGATTGGGAAAACTTTAAAAGACAGCAAAAAATAACAAAAAGATTGATTAAGAAAGGGAAGATAGATTATGAAAGTAAATTAGCAAAAAATATAAAAACAGATAGTAAGAGTTTTTATAGTTATATAAAAAGAAAAAGGGTGGCTAAAGTTAATGTTGGTCCCTTAGAGGATGGGACCGGGAAATTAATGGTGGGAAATATGGAGATGGCAAAAACACTGAATGAATATTTTGTATCAGTCTTTACAGTAGAGTACACTAAGAATATCCCAACACTGGACAAACAGGGGGCTATAGGGGGGGAGGAGCTAAACACGATCAAAATCACTAAGGAAGTGGTACTCGGTAAAATAATGGGACTCAAGGCGGATAAATCACCTGGACCTGATGGCTTACATCCTAGGGTCTTGAGGGAAGTGCCGGTAGGGATTGTGGATGCATTGGTAATAATTTTCCAAAACTCCCTGGACTCAGCAAAGGTCCCGGCAGACTGGAAAACTGCTAATGTAACACCCTTATTTAAAAAGGGCAGTAGACAGAAGGCTGGAAACTATAGACCGGTTAACCTAACATCTGTGGTAGGTAAAATTTTGGAGTCCATTATTAAGGAGACAGTAACAGGACATTTGGATAATCATAATTTAATAGGACAAAGTCAGCATGGTTTTATGAAGGGGAAGTCATGTTTGACAAATTTGCTGGAGTTCTTTGAGGAAGTAACATATAGGGTGGATAAAGGGGAACCAGTGGACGTAGTGTATTTAGACTTACAAAAGGCATTTGACAAGGTGCCACACAAAAGATTATTGCTTAAGATAAAAAATCACGGGATTGGGGGTAATATTCTGGCATGTATAGAGGATTGGCTATCTAACAGAAGGCAGAGAGTTGGGATAAATGGTTCATTCTCAGACTGGCAATCAGTAACTAGTGGTGTTCCGCAGGGGTCAGTGCTGGGTCCCCAACTCTTTACAATTTATATTAACGATTTGGAGGAGGGGATCGAGTGTAACATATCAAAGTTTGCAGATGATACTAAGATGGGAGGGAAAGTAGTGAGTGAGGAGGACATAAAAAACCTGCAAGGGGACATAGACAGGCTAAGTAAGTGGGCAGAGATTTGGCAGATGGAATACAATACTGGAAAGTGTGAGGTTATGCACTTTGGCAGGAAAAATCGTAGAGCAAGTTATTATCTTAATGGCAAGAAACTAGAAAGTACTGAAGTACAAAGGGATCTGGGGGTCCTGGTGCACGAAACTCAAAAGGTTAGTATGCAGGTGCAGCAAGTGATTAAGAAGGCCAATGGAATGTTGGCTTTCATTGCTAGGGGGATAGAATATAAAAATAGGGAGGTATTGCTTCAGTTGTACAAGGTATTGGTGAGACCACACCTGGAATACTGCATACAGTTTTGGTGTCCATACTTAAGAAAAGACATACTTGCTCTCGAGTCAGTACAAAGAAGGTTCACTCGGTTAATCCCGGGGATGAGGGGATGGACATATGAGGAGAGGTTGAGTAGATTGGGACTCTACTCATTGGAGTTCAGAAGAATGAGAGGCGATCTTATTGAAACATATAAGATTGTGAAGGGGTTGGATCGGGTGGATGCGGGGAGGATGTTCCCGATGATGGGTGAAACTAGAACTAGGGGGCATAGTCTTAGAATAAGGGGCTGCTCTTTCAAAACTGAGATGAGGAGGAACTACTTCACTTAGAGGGTGGTAGGTCCATGGAATATGCTGCCCCAAAAAGCTGTAGAAGCTACATCATTACATAAATTTAAAACAGAAATAGACAGTTTCCTAGAAGTAAAGGGAATTAAGGGTTACGGGGAGCGGGCAGGAATTTGGACATGAGTCTAAGTTCGGATCGGACATGGCCCTGTGGGTAGCGGAGCGGGCCCAGGGGCCGTGTAGCCTGATCCTGCTGCTATTTCGTGTGTCTAATTCTGCTAGATTCAAGAGATGGTTCTGTGATAGTAGATTGGCGGTTAGGATCAGATCAGCTATGATCTTATTGAATGGCGGAGCAGGCTCGAGGGGCCGATTGGCCTACTCCTGCTCCTATTTCTTATGTTCTTATGTAAAGCCACTGAGTGCCCTCTTTAGGCGCTAACTGGTGGCGCAGCCCACCGAATTTCTAGGCCAAAGCCTTCAGGCTTGTTCTTTTAACACTCTTAGACCTTTTAGAATTATTATTTACTGTGGCCATATTTGATTTAAACCCTTGATTTCTCTGACTGCCACTTTTCCTTTTCTCCTTCCCGTCTTTTGCTTCTATCCTCGTTTCCCTTTCCTCTGTCTCCCTGCACAACTTCCCAACACCCTGCAATTTCAGTTTAAACCCTCCCCAACAGCACTAGCAAACACTCCCCCTTGGACATCGGTCCTGGTCCTGCCCAGGTGCAAACCGTTCAGTTTGTACTGGTCCCATCTACCTCAGAACCGGTTCCAATGTCCTAGGAATTTGCATCCCTCCCCCTTGCACCATTCCTCTAGCCACGTATTCATCTGAAATATCCTTCCATTTCTACTCTGGCTAGCACGTGGCACTGGTAGCAATCCTGAGATTACTACCTTTGAGGTCCTATTTTTTAATTTACCTCCTAACTCCCACTTGAATGTCTCAACCAGCATTGTTTTAGTCCACTGCCATTAATGATCTAAAGTTGCATTAAACAAAGGTGTAGGGAGCAAATTGACTCCTTCCTGGTACTGTCACTCTCTATGCAGTATATTGGAGCATTCATTCCCAGGATGGTCCATAGACATTGCAATCAATGTTGAATTGCATGTTTAAAATAGTACATTTCAGTTCATTTGGAATAATTTAAATTAGTTGATTTAAAGAATCAACTCGTACAAGTTTGATTATAATATGTCAAATTAGACAATCAGGTTTGTGAGGGCAAAGGGTATTTATTTCTACTTGCTGAAAGGGGGCAGAAACATCACATATTGTAAGCACAATTAATAATAAATTAAAGGTTAGGTTTATTGAAAATTAGTACAGTAATGTTGGAAATTGCACTTGAATTTACCAGAAAATCCTTATTATTGAAATTTATGACCTGGAGTTTCCGCTTGATTGCGCTTTTTTCAGCTTAATTCCCCCAATATAGGCATAACCAGCACAAAAGATGGCAGAATTTTAAGCGCAAATTGTGTTTAGTGCAACTTGTGGTTTCCGCGACCTTCTGCACTCGTTCACAAAAAAAAATCACACTAGAAGTCGGCCCCACCCACTGGGTGGGGCCCAGGGTGAATTAATCACCATTGGGAGTTTCTGCTAATTGTGCTCGTTTACAGGCCTTCAAGGAGCCTCCAATCTAACTAGAAAGTAGTTTTGTATATTTTCTTTGAGAAGTCATTTTCAGTCATTTAAAATTGTGAGACTCACAGGTGGTGGATTGGCACTGTGGTTTAAAATGCTTATTTTTTGCGATAACTCCATTTTCAGTTGTATTATTCAAACTTGACCAAGTTACCAGTCTTAAGTATATCATATCAGAATAGTATGGCACAGAAGGAGGCCTTTCAGCCCATCAAGTCTGCGCCAGCTCTTTCGAAGAGCATTCCAATTAGTCCCACTTCCCTGTTCTTTCCCCATATCCCTGCAACTTTTTCTTCAAGTATTTATCCAATTTCTCTTTGAAGGCTACTGTTGAATCTGTATCCACCACCCTAACAGGCCGTGCATTCCAAATCCTAAACACTTGCTGCATAAGAAAGTTTTTACTCATGTTGCCTCTGATTCTTTTGACAATCACCTTAAATCTGTGCCCTCTCGTTATCGACCCTTCAGCCATTGTAAATAGTCTTTTTTTTATTCTATCTAAACCCGTCATGATTTGAAACACTAACAAATCTCCTCTTAGCCTTCTCTGCTCCAAGGAGAACAACCCAAGCTTCTCCAGTCTATCCACGTAATTGTAATACCTCATCCCTGAAACCTAGTAAATCTCTTCTGTACTTTCTCCAAAGCCTTCACATCCTTCCTAAAGTGTGGTGCCCAGGATTGGACACAATACTCATATAGGTTTAGCATAGCTTCCTGGCTTTTATACTCTATGCTTCTACAGGAAACGCTCGATTTACCGGCACCTAAATAACCGGAAATCTCTGCTAACCGGCAAAATTCAGGAGTAGGTTCAGGTAAGTTTTACATCATATTAGTGGCCTGTTCCTGGATCTGTGGCCGGGTTCCTGCACCTGTTGCTAAGCAACAGGGACGCTTGTATCTTGTGGTCGGGTTCCTGCACCTGTTGCTAAGCAACAGGGACGCTTGGATCTTGTGGTCGGAGTTCCTGCACCTGGTGCTAAGCAACAGGGAAGTCTGGATTTGTTGCTGTATACGGAGCTCTCGTACTTTTTAACTATACCTCTCTGTAAGCCGGACTTTTTGATAAACCAACACTACGCCGGTCCCGTTGGTGCCGGATAACAAAGAGTTTCCTGTATTTATAAAGCCCAGGATCCCATATGCTTTATTTACTGCTTTCTTAACCTGTCCTGCTACCTTCAATGATTTGTTCACATACACTCCCAGGTCTCTATTCCTGCACCCACTTTAAAATTGTAGCATTTAACATATATTGTCTCTCCTTGTGTACTTACTACAAAAATGTATCACCTCATACATTTCTGCCATGTGTCCACCCATTTCACCAGCCTTTCTATGTCATCTTAAAATCTATTGCTATCTTCCTCACTATTTACTACACTTCTAAGTTTTGTGTTATCTGCAAATTCTGCCCTGTCATTAATGTATATCAAAAATTCTCAAGACTTTTTTTTTTAAAAGCAAAATATTTAAAAGTTTTAAAATGTTGCCCAATTGCACTGGTTCATGGCAGATTGTGCGTTAGGCGATATCATAATCATAATCAACTTTATTGTCATTGTTAGTGCACAAGTGCAGTACAACGAAATGTAGGCTTGCGGCTCCCAAGAGTGTACAAATAAGTTTGAGCGCAAACTTGGGGGGGGTGGGGGGAAGAGAAACTTTTCAAAACAGGCGGAAGTTTGGGCGCTACTTACGCCAGAATCGCCGATTGCACCCAAAGCGGAAACTCTACCCCATATATAGTTTCTGTTTTATCAAACTGTAAAGAACTTAGGATATCCTCTTGTACTTCATCTCCAAGGCCAGGTCAGCAGAGGAATCCTGTCCGACATGTAATGCTCTTTAAAATAAAATAGAATAATAAATTCTATTCTATGGGCACTCAGGTTGTACCACTTTAAACATAACTAATAACTATGAAATATATGTACAACATAGACCAAGGGGGAAAAATTTGGTTGCTTTGCGCCTCCCGTTAGCGCCCTAAGAGGGCACAAAGCAACTAGCGCCCGGGCACGGCGCTGTTTGCGCCGCTCACGAAATTGACCTGACATTTTGTGGCAGTGCTAAACACTACCGCCACGATCTCCTGCGCCCACAGGTCGCGATGTTAGTCGAGCGCGCAACACCCCGGACCAGATATTGAGTGGCGCCCCCTGCCTTACCGCCTGCCGTTAGCAACGACAGGTTGCGGGGAATGTTTTGCAGTCGGGAAGGGACTGGGGGAGCGCTATTTAAAGGCGGCCGCTTCCTGATGTTTTTTGTCAGCGACATTTTTGCACCAGGCATTCTGAGAGAGATTCAATGCTGTGTGAAGGAGTTTTGGGTATTGAGCAGCACTTTGCAGGTTCATTTTGATTTGACCTTCCTTGCATCGATTTAGAAGAGACTTGTGGGAACTGCACTCTGAGCTCTTTCCCTGGGCCTCTCCATTGTTCTTTCCAGCAGAATTGATGTACAGGTCTCTCCAGGTGGTGATTCAAGGCTGCAATGAGCAGTGCGTGGATGGAGAGCAAGATCGACCTTCCCCTTTAAGAACTGGCCAGCGCCAGTGTTTCTGTGTTCCATTGCTGACTGACATCACGAGCTTCGCCAGCGCTCTGAGTTAGCGCCTCGCTCCTCGGCGTTACTGCCTTAAGAGAGGTGTGTAGTGCCTGATTTAGCACTCCAATCACCTCCAGGGGCGATACAAGCCAAGTTTGCAGTCGGAGGCGATAATTAGCACCAGGCGCTAAACTTTGCGCCCGGCCGATAATTGCGCCCCAAACGGGGCGATACTGAATTTCTCCCCCCAAATATTCAAGGTATTTTTCACCTAATACAACCTCTAATCTGCATTTCACACTCTTTTGTGAAGTATGTACTTCATTTTTTACTGTTTCATAAATGGTACAAATGATCTTTTTGGTTTATATCACTCCAATAGTATGGACATCAATTCGGCTAACCCTTGGATAAAAGCAGTTAAACAGGGAAATGACATAGTAAGAATCAACTTGATTGTTAAACCAATCAGCATTGACCAAATGTCAACCCAATCTTCAAATAAAAAGGAATTCTTCTTCCTTTTCCGATTATTTGCAGTATAAGTTTCTCTTGATTTCAGACCTGGATGAAGAGATCAGATCATGTGAAATAGTGCTATCTATTAATCATTGCAGAATCAAAATATGTTTCCATCATTTTTCATGTAAATTGATGCTATTTGTTGAAGTGCAGAATATTGAAGTGTGATATTAACCTAGACTTTTACATGTCATAATTGGTGCTGAGCTCAGTGACGGACTTAATTTACCTAGAGTAATAACATATTGATCACGTGGAATTCATTGAATCAATAAAAGTTATTATAACAGTATTCTCTGGCTTGGGTTCCTATCTTAAAAATATTTTTGCTACTCTGCCTTGGAACCTGGATTCATTCTCTCCATGATTACACCTCTGCATTGAAAGTTTGCCATCTTTCTTCCAGTTCTTCAGGCTGGATTATCCCTACGGAGGCGGGAGAGCTGGTTGGCGGTTTCGGTTCGGTCTGCAGCCACTCTCAAAAAGATTTTCCGTAGATTGGCCTCGTTAAGCCCACCCTGCGGGGTTCCTGGCCAAATTAACAGGAAGAGGGTCTGATGACGTCTTTTGACGATGCTTCATCAGCCGGTTTCCTTAAAGGGACCACGGCCACAGTGATTTTGACAGTTGTTCTGTCAGTGTTCTGCAGTATTGAGGTGCTGCAAATGCTGACAACCACTACTCAAAGGTGCACGGCTGCACCCAGGCTCACACATGACTCCCGCCATATGCTTATGGAGGGAGTCACAGCAAGCAGGGAGGTTCTCTTCCTTTCCCATGGGCGGAAGAGACCTCCCCAGGAGATCAACGCAGTCTGGTTGCACATTGCACAGGAGGACACAGGCAGGGATGTCGTCAGGGGGACCAGGCTGCAGTGGCGCAAACCTTTCAATGATCTCAGTAGATCACAAAACGTTACTGCAAGGCCACACTAAAGCTCACCCTGCTGTACCACTCATCTCATCCCCATCACTCTGCCTTCCCGGCCCTACTCCTGCACATCCTTACTCACACAAACTTACCTTGCACCTCCACCCATCCCTCTCTATCTACATTATCACTTCCCTATCTCACTTGCCACCCCTCACACTCACCCTCATCCTACTGCAAGCATACCAACTAACAACACACAAGGGTAGGTACTAGAGGTTTAGCCAATGTTCATGTGAAGTTTCTGGTAATGTGTTGTCATGCAGTGAAATCTATATTTTCAACACTTAATCTTATTGGAGATATCTGTGGGCACCTTGAGAAGTGTCTCAATGAGTTTGAATGAATGTTGAGACATTACTATAGCGGGGGGAGGGGGTGGAAGCTATGAGTGTGCAGGGAATAGCTTGGACATTAAAGGGATGCTTTACGGTGCTGGTGTGGGATGGTGTCAACCTGGCGCATCATGTGGCAGCTAGGGTGTACAGTGTCAAGTGAAGTAAATCTGGCCATGGTGATGCCATCGCTGGCCTCCCAGGCAGGAATGTTGTCACGGGCTGATGCCCTGTGTAGCATCAGATGATAGTGGAGAAGGTTGGTGATGGTGGTGTTGAGGCTGATCATGGAAGGATTGAGGATAAAGGTGTGATTTTTTTTAATGTTGCTGGAATAGATGGCAGCTGCAGGTGAGATGACAGAAGCGATCTGTCAATGGTGAGAGGTTGTTCCAATGAGGTGGCACTGGATATACAGTTGGCTCTAAACACTTGCAAGCTAAAGAAATCTCTATGTGGCTTACAAATGCAGTAACCAGCAGTTTCTAAGCTCTGAAATTGACCATCTACAACATTTCTTTTTTATTCGTTTCTGGGATGTGGGCGTCGCTGGCATTTATTGCCCATCCCTAATTGCCCTCGAGAAGGTGGTGGTGAGCCACCATCTTGAACCCCTGCAGTCCATGTGGAGAAGGTACTCAACTAGTGCTGTTAGGAAACGAGTTCCAGGATCTTGACCCAGCGACGATGAAGGATCGGCAATATATTTCCAAGTCAGGATAGTGTGTGACTTGGAGGGGAACTTGGAGGTGGTGGTGTTCCCATGCGCCTGCTGCCCTTGTCCTTCTAGGTGGAAGAGGTCACAGGTTTGGGAGGTGCTGCCGAAGAAGCCTTGGCGGGTTGCTGCAGTGCATCTTGTAGATGGTACACACTGCAGCCACGGTACGTCGGTAGTGGAGGGAGTGAATGTTTAGGGTGGTGGATGGGGTGCCAATCAAGCGGGCTACTTTGTCCTGGATGTTGTCGAGCTTCTTGAGTGTTGTTGGAGCTGCACTCATGCAGGCAAGTGGAGAGTATTCCATCACACTCCTGACTTGTGCCTTGTAGATGGTATAAAGGCTTTGGGGAGTCAGGAGGTGAGACACTCGCCGCAGAATACCTAGCCTCTGACCGGCTCTTGCTGCCACAGTATTTATGTGGCTGGTCCAGTTAAGTTTCTGGTCAATGGAGACTCCCAGGATGTTGATGGTGGGGGATTCGGCGATGGTAATGCCGTTGAATGTCAAGGGGCAGTGGTTAGACTCTCGCTTGTTGGGGATAGTCGTTGCCTGGCACTTCTGTGGTGCGACTGTTACCTGCCACTTATCAGCCCAAGCCTGAACGTCGTCCAGGTTTTGTTGCATGCGGGCATGGACTGCTTCATTATCTGAGGAGTTGCGAATGGCACTGAACACTGTGCGGTCATCAGCGAACATCCCCATTTCTGACTTTATGTTGGAGGGAAGGTCATTGATGAAGCAGCTGAAGATGGTTGGGCCTAGGATACTGCCCTGAGGAACTCCTGCAGCGATGTCCTGGGGCTGTGATGATTGACCTTCAACCACCACAACCATCTTCCTTTTGTGCTAGGTATGACTCCAGCCAGTGGAGAGCACCCCCCCCCCCCAACTCCCATTGACTTAAGTTTTACTAGGGCTCCTTGATGCCACACTCGGTCAAATGCTGCCTTGATGTCAAGGGCAGTCACTTTCACCTCACCTCTGGAATTCAGCTCCTTTGTCCATGCTTGGACCAAGGCTGTAATGAGGTCGGGAGCAGAGTGGTCTTGGCGGAAACCAAACTGGGCATCAGTGAGCAGGTTATTGATGAGTAAGTGCTGCTTGATAGCACTATCGATGACACCTTCCATCAATGTGCTGATGATTGAGAGTAGTCTGATGGGGCGGTAATTGGCCAGATTAGATTCGTTATGCTTTCTATGGACAGGACATACCTGGGCAGTTTTCCACATTGTCGGATGGATGCCAATGTTGTAGCTGTATTGGAACAGCTTGGCTAGAGGCGCGGCTAGTTCTGGAGCACAAGTCTTCAGCACGATAGCCGGGATGTTGTCGGGGCCTACAGCCTTTGCTGTATCCAGTGCGCTCAGCCGTTTCTTGATATCACGTGGAGTGAATCAAATTGGCTGAAGACTGGCTTCGGTGATGGTTGGGACCTCAGGAGGAGGCCAATATGGATCATCCACTCGGCACTTCTGGCTGAAAATGGTTGCAAATGCTTCAGCCTTGTCTTTTGCACTCACGTGCTGGACTGCACCATCATTGAAGATGGGGATATTAATCGAGCCTCCTCCTCCTGTTAGTTGTTTAATGGTCCACCACCATTCACGACTGATGTGGCAGGACTGCAGAGCTTGATCTGATCCGTTGATTGTGGGATCACTTAGCCCTGTCTATAGTATGCTGCTTCCGCTTTTTAGCATGCATATAGTCCTGCGTTGCAGCTTCCTCATTTTAGGTATGCCTGGTGCATGCTCTTCTACACTCATTGAACCAGGGTTGGTCCCCTGGCTTGATGGTAATGGTAGCGTGAGGGATATGCTGAGACATGAGGTTACAGATTGTAGTGGAATACAATTCTACTGCTGCTGATGCCCCATAGCGCCTCATGGATGCCCAGTTTTGATAGATCTGTTCTGAATCTATCCCATTTAACACAACACTATGGAGGGTGTCCTCAGTGTGAAGACAGGACTTCGTCTCCACAATGACTGTGCAGCGATCGCTGCTACCAATACTGTCATGGACAGATGCATCTGCAACAGGTAGATTGGTAAGGACGAGATCAAGTAGGTTTTTCCCTCGTGTTGGTTCTCTCACCGCCTGTCGCAGGCCCAGACTGGCAGCTATGTCCTTCAGGACTCAGCCAGCTCGGTCAGTAGTGGTGCTACCAAGCCACTCTTGGTGATGGACATTTTATATTTTGTGCCCTTGCTACTCTCAGTGCTTCTTCCAAGTGGTGTTCAACATGGAGGAATACTGATTCATCAGCTGAGGGAGGGCGGTAGGTAGTAATCAGCAGGAGGTTTCCTTGCCCATGCTTGACCTGAAGCCATGAGACTTCATGGGGTCCAGAGTCAATGTTGAGGACTCGCAGGGCCACTCTTCCCGACTGTACACCACTGTGCCGCCACCCCTGGTGGGCCTGTCCTGCCGATGGGATATCCAGGATGAATGATGGAGGAGTTTGGGACATTGTCTGAAAGGTATGATTCTGTGAGTATGACTATGTCAGGCCGTTGCTTGACTAGTCTGTGGGACAGCTCTCCTAATTTTGGCCCAAGTCCCCAGATGTTGGTGAGGTGGACTTTGCAGGGTCGACTGGGCTGGGTGTGCCGTTATCGTGTCCGTAGCCGGTGCCGAGATCTATGCCGGGTGGTCCTTCCGGTTTCATTCTTATTATTGTGTTTCATAGCGGTTAGTTACGACTGAGTGACTTGCTAGGCCATTTCAGATGGCAACCACATTGCTGTGGGTCTGGAGTCACATCTAGGTCAGACCAGGTAAGGAAGGCAGATTTCCTTCCCTAAAGGGACATTAATGAACCAGATGGGTTTTTATGACAATCCGATAGTTTCATGGTTACCATTACTGATACTAGCTTTTTAAATTCCCCAGCTGCCCTGGTGGGATTTGAACTCATGTCTCTGGATCATTGGTCCACGCCTCTGGATTACTAGCCCAGTGACATTACCAGTATGCTACCGTTCCCCTACAGGGCATCCTTTATACCACTTCTGTAGCTGTCAGGTTATCAGATAAATCAAAGCAGACTCAACTCACAACAGGGTGAGCTGGCATGTTCCTCGAGCAGTGGGGGAGCACGTAACATTGCAAGGTAGGCTCAAAATAGCATTAAATTGGCCGTTAACAAGCCATTTAATTATATAAATTGTCTCCCCCACCACTTGGTGTCGGGTCAGTTCTGCGCACAGACCCGACACTTGGGAGACTCAAGTGGATGCGGGTTGAAAGCGGGTTTCCTACCCGGTCAATCTTTGCTATTTTGACTGGACCCGCTTCCAAACCCGCACTCTGAGCGCCGGCAAAATCCAGCCCGTAGTATTTTATCTTCCAGGTTTTGTTGACTCTTTGGGGGTTATTTTGGCCAAAGGGTGAAAACAGGTGCTTTGCTAATAAGAAACGCCTGTTTGAAAGTCCGGATTTAGCACACAATTCTCGGGCTAATAGAGGAATATCATGATTTGAATGTGCCTGCAAGCGCTAATCAGAAACCTGCAGATTTAGCACTCAAGTGCTGATTAGATGCAATTAGAGCCGTATATGTGGGTTCCTCACACCCAGTTCCACTGAAGGTGTAATAAAAACAGAAAATCCTGGAAATACTCAGCAGGTCAGGCAGCATCTTTGGAGAGAGAAACAGAGTTAACGTTTCAGGTCTTTCGTCAGAACTGGAATAAGTTAAGAGATGTAACAAATTTTAAGCATGTGCGGGGGGAGGGGAAGAACAAAGGGGAGGTCTGTGATAGGGTGGAAGGCAGGAGTGATTAAAGGACAAAAGGGATGATGGTGCAAGGCAAAAGGAGATGGTAATGGGACAAGTAAAGAAAGAAAGTTGAGGCTAGATGAGGTGTAAATGGGAATGGCAGAATCATCAATAGCTGCCATGTGAAAAAATAGTGGCTGGGGTTATGGTCTGAAATTGTTCAACTTGATGTTGAGTCCAGAAGGCTATGAAGTGCCTAATCAAAAGATTAATGGAACAGCAGCACCAGGGTAGAAGGAAAGGGTAGTGTTAGTGCCAGCTCTCCGGAAGGCGGGCTGCACACGAGTTATACTGCAGATGACTCAGTATAAGGGCTTCAATGGGATGGCCTGCAGAAGAACGCTGATGGCTATGCACAATGAAATTCTTGGTGCATTGGTAGGCCTGCTAGAAAGCCTGAGTGCAATGTGAGGCAGCATGGAAGAGTCCGGCACAAACCTTGCATAGGGCTTTGCGCAGAGCTTGGAGACCATCCTTACATAAGAAATAGGAGCAGGAGTAGGCCAATCGGCCCCTCGAGCCTGCTCCGCCATTCAATAAGATCATGGCTGATCTGATCCTAACCGCCAATCCACTATGACAGGACTATCTCCTGAATCTAACAGAATTAGACACACGAAACAGGAGCAGGATCAGGCTACACGGCCCCTGGGCCCGCTCCGCTACCCCACAGGGCCATGACCGATCCAAACCTAGACTCATGTCCAAATTCCTGCCCGCTCCCCATAACCCTTAATTCCCTTTTCTTCCAGGAAACTGTCTATTTCTGTTTTATATTTATGTAATGATGTAGCTTCGACAGCTTTTTGGGGCAGCATATTCCATGGACCTACCACCCTCTGAGTGAAGTAGTTCCTCCTCATCTCAGTTTTGAAAGAGCAGCCCCTTATTCTAAGACTATGCCCCCTAGTTCTAGTTTCACCCATCATCGGGAACATCCTCCCCGCATCCACCCGATCCAACCCCTTCACAATCTTATATGTTTCAATAAGATCGCCTCTCATTCTTCTGAACTCCAATGAGTAGAGTCCCAATCTACTCAACCTCTCCTCATATGTCCATCCCCTCATCCCCAGGATTAACTGAGTGAACCTTCTTTGTACTGACTCGAGAGCAAGTATGTCTTTTCTTAAGTATGGACACCAAAACTGTATGCAGTATTCCAGGTGCGGTCTCACCAATACCTTGTACAACTGAAGCAATACCTCCCTATTTTTATATTCTATCCCCCTAGCAATGAAAGCCAACATTCCATTGGCCTTCTTAGTCAATTGCTGCACCTGCATACTAACCTTTTGAGTTTCGTGCACCAGGACCCCCAGATCCCTTTATACTTCAGTACTTTCCAGTTTCTTGCCATTAAGATATTAACTTGCTCTACGATTTTTCCTGCCAAAGTGCACAACCTCACACTTTCCAGTATTGTATTCCATCTGCCAAATCTCTGCCCACTTACTTAGCCTGTCTATGTCCCCTTGCAGGTTTTTTATGTCCTCCTCACTCACTACTTTCCCTCCCATCTTAGTATCATCTGCAAACTTTGATATGTTACACTCGGTCCCCTCCTCCAAATCGTTAATATAGATTGTAAAGAGTTGGGGATCCAGCACTGACCCCTGCGGAACACCACTGGTTACTGATTGCCAGTCTGAGAATGAACCATTTATCCCAACTCTCTGCCTTCTGTTAGATAGCCAATCCTCTATACATGCCAGAATATTACCCCCAATCCCGTGATTTTTTATCTTAAGCAATAATCTTTTGTGTGGCACCTTGTCAAATGCCTTTTGGAAGTCTAAATACACTACGTCCATTGGTTCACCTTTATCCACCCTATATGTTACTTCCTCAAAGAACTCCAGCAAATTTGTCAAACATGACTTCCCCTTCATAAAACCATGCTGACTTTGTCTTATTAAATTATGATTATCCAAATGTCCTGTTACTGTCTCCTTAATAATGGACTCCAAAATTTTACCTACCACAGATGTTAGGCTAACCGGTCTATAGTTTCCAGCCTTCTGTCTACTGCCCTTTTTAAATAAGGGTGTTACATTAGCAGTTTTCCAGTCTGCCGGGACCTTTGCTGAGTCCAGGGAGTTTTGGAAGATTATTACCAATGCATCCACAATCCCTACCGCCACTTCCCTCAAGACCCTAGGATGTAAGCCATCAGGTCCAAGCGATTTATCCGCCTTGAGTCCCATTATTTTACCGAGTACCACTTCCTTAGTGATTTTGATCGTGTTTATCTCCTCCCCCCCTATAGCCGCCTGCTTGTCCAGTGTTGGGATATTCTTGGTGTCCTCTACTGTAAAGACTGATACAAAATATTCATTCAGTGTTTTTGCCATCTCCATATTTCCCACCATTAATTTCCCGGTCTCATCCTCTAAGGGACCAACATTTACTTTAGCCACCCTTTTTCTTTTTATATAACTATAAAAACTCTTACTATCTGTTTTTATATTTTTTGCTAATTTACTTTCATAATCTATCTTCCCTTTCTTAATCAATCTTTTTGTTATTTTTTGCTGTCTTTTAAAGTTTTCCCAATCCTCTATCCTCCCACTAGATTTGGCTACCTTATATGCCCTTGTTTTAAGTCGAATACTGATGCGCCATCAATAACTCCAGAAGGGGTTTCTGTGATTCTGTGATTCTGTGAAGACTAAGAGTTAAACTTATAACAAGTAGGCTTTTATTAACAAAAGAATACGAGCATGCCTCTGCTGGTAGACCGATCCTTAAAGCCAGGGGGACTGGAGGTCAATCACCTTTATACCTGGGCTTAGGGGTGGAGCCAGGGGCGGAGCCAGCTGAGGCATGCCCAGACATGTTCTGTACAGGCAGATTAGTGGTTTACCACATTCACCCCTTGTTTAAAATGAGTCCGGCAGGGTGAAGTGTCTCAGAAGTTCGTATAGGCAAGTCTCTCTGGGGGTCTTGTCTGCCGTAGTGATCGTCGTGATGCCGGCTGCGGCGGTTCGTTTCCCGCGTGGGCCGGAGCACCGGCGTGTCGTCTTCATGGGTGCAGGGTCGGTGCGTGTATAAGGGTGGGTCACAGGGCCCTGGCGTGCCGTCTACTTGGGTTAGATGTGGATTCCCTTCTAGAGGTGTGTCGTGGGTAATGGTAGTGGGTAATGGTAATGGGTAGTGGGTAATGGTGTTTTCGGTGGCACCTGAGGGTGCGAGGTCTCGTATGGAGACCGTGTCCTCCCGCCCGTCAGGATACGCCACGTATGCATATTGTGGGTTGGCGTGGAGGAGGTGGACCCTTCGACCAGGGGGTCTGTTTTATGGCTCCTCACGTGCTTCCTGAGCAAGACGGGCCCTGGAGACGTCAGCCATGGCGGTAGCGATGTCCCCGAGGTGGATTTCCTAGGGAAGACGAACATTTTCTCGTGAGGGGTGGCGTTCGTGGCGGTACAGAGTAGTGACCGTATGGAGTGAAGCACATCGGGGAGGACTTCTTGCCAGCGGGAGGTTGGGAGGCCTCTGGACTTTAAGGCTAGCATGGCGGTTTTCCACACTGTCGCGTTCTCCCTTTCTACTTGTCCGTTACCCCGGGGGTTGTAGCTGGTGGTCCTGCTCGCGGCTATCCCTTTTTCGAGCAGGTACTGGCGCAGCTCGTCGCTCATGAACGACGAGCCCCTGTCACTATGGATGTAGCTGGGAAAACCGAATATGGCGAAGAGGTCATTGAGACATTTGATGACTGTGGCGCTGGTCATGTCCGGGCAGGGGATAGCGAACGGGAAACGGGAGTACTCATCAATGATGTTGAGGAAGTACGTGTTGCGGTCAGAGGAGGGGAGGGGCCCTTTAAAATCTACGCTTAGGCGCTCGAAGGGGCGGGTGGCTTTTATCAGGCGCGCCCTGTCTGGCCTATAAAAGTGCGGTTTGCATTCGGCACAGACTTGGCAGTTCCTGGTCATGGTCCTGACCTCCTCGATGGAGTAAGGCAGGTTGCGGGCCTTAATGAAGTGGAAAAACCTGGTGACCCCCGGGTGGCAGAGATCGTTGTGGAGGGCCCGTAGCCTATCGACCTGTGCGTTGGCACATGTCCCACGGGATAGGGCGTCCGGGGGCTCATTAAGTTTCCCGGGCCGGTATAAGATATCATAATTGTAGGTGGATAATTCGATCCTCCACCGCAATATCTTGTCGTTTTTGATTTTGCCCCTCTGCTTGTTATTGAACATAAATGCTACTGATCGTTGGTCAGTGAGCAGGGTGAAGCGTTTACCGGCCAGGTAATGCCTCCAATGCCGTACAGCCTCCACTATAGCCTGGGCCTCCTTTTCAACTGAGGAGTGTCTAATTTCGGGGCCCTGGAGGGTTCGTGAAAAGGCGGCCACGGGTCTCCCCGCCTGGTTAAGGGTTGCAGCCAGGGCGAAGTCAGACGCATCGCTCTCCACTTGGAAAGGGATGGACTCGTCCACGGCGTGCATTGTAGCCTTTGCAATGTCCTCTTTTATGCGGGTGAAGGCTGCACGGGCCTCTGCCGCCAGGGGGAAGGAGGTTGACTTGATAAGGGGCCGGGCTTTGTCCGCGTAATTGGGCACCCATTGGGCGTAATAAGAGAAAAACCCCAGACATCTCTTCAGGGCTTTGAGGCAGTGAGGCAGGGGTAGTTCCAGAAGGGGGCGCATTCGGTCGGGGTCGGGGCCGATGACTCCGTTTTCCACTACACAGCCAAGGATAATGAGGCGGGTGGTGCGAAACATACACTTTTCTTTGTTGTATGTCAAATTTAAGCGCTGGGCTGTTCGGAGGAATTTTTCTAGATTGGCGTCATGGCCCTGCTGGTCATGGCCGCAGATGGTGACATTGTCCAGGTAGGGAAAAGTGGCCTGCAGTGCGTTCTGGTCAACCATCCGGTCCATCTCCCTTTGGAAGACTGAGACCCCGTTGGTGACGCCGAAGGAGACTCTGAGGAAGTGGTAGAGGCGGCCGTTTGCCTCGAAGGCAGTATACTGGCAGTCTTCAGGTCTGATAGGGAGTTGGTGGTATGCCGACTTCAGGTCAATGGTAGAGAATACCCGGTACTGTGCAATCTGATTGACCATATCAGATATGCGGGGAAGGGGGTATGCGTCTAATTGGGAGGAGGGGGGGGGGGGGGGAGGCGGGGGGCTGACTTTCAGGGTGGATAGGCTGCATCTTGTGCACGGCGGTTGTTTTAAATTTTGCCAGCTGCAGACTAAGTGGGGGCAGGGGCCCGCCGTACGCCATCGTGACACTCTCTAGGTGGCACTGGAAATCCAGTCCCAGTAGCACAGCAGCGCAGAGCTGTGGCAGGACAAGGAGTTTAAAGTCTTTGTACTCTGTGCCCATTACTGTCAGGGTCGCTACACAGTAGCCGCCGACGTCTGCCATATGGGACTTGGAGGCCATAGAGACCCGGTGGCGCGTGGGCATGACTGATAGGGAGTAGCGTCGCACCGTGTCAGGGTGGATAAAGCTCTCCGTGCTCCCGCAGTCAAATAGACAGTTTGTTGCATGACCGTTTACCTTGATGTCCATCGTGGACCTGGCCAGTTGGTGAGGCCTGGATTGGTCCAGGATGATGGAGGCCATCGCTGAGGTCGGTGGGTCGCTGTTGTACTCGCGCGAGGCAGTGGGGGAGTCAGGGGCCTGGTCCCAAAGTGACGTCCAAGATGGCGGCCCGCACCGCTCACACGCGGCTGGTGATGTCCAAGATGGCGACCTGCACGGCTCACACGCGGCGCTGCTGGAGTTGGTCGATTTCGCCCTGCACACTTTGGCATAGTGCCCCTTCTTTCCGCATTTGGAGCAGATCGCGTCCTTCGCCGGGCAGTGTTGTCTGGGGTGCTTGGCCTGGCCACAGAAATAGCACTTTGAGCCTCTGGACATCACAGCTGTAGTTGGGCTGCAGGTGGGCCGTGGCGGTGGTGGCGTGGCGCAGGCCTGTGGCCTTACCGTGTCCCAAGGTGGCGGCCCCCGCGACATCCACGGGGTGGGGAGGGCCGTATGGTCGGGGGGGTAGGCATCCATGTTTCGGAGGGCCACGTCCAGTGAGTTAGCAAGGGCCACAGCCTTCTGCAGGTTGAGCCCACTTTGCTCTAGCAGTCTCTGTCGAGTGTAGCTGGACCTGATGCCGGCGACGTAGGCGTCTCTGATTAGGTCATCAGTATTTTCCACGGCCGTCACCGATTTGCACTTGCAGTCCCGGCCGAGGACTCTCAGTGCCCGTAGGTATTCGTCACCCGATTCCCCGGGTCGCTGTTTGCGGGTAGCCAGGAGGTGTCTAGCGTAGACCTCGTTGACTGGCTTAGTATATTGTTCTTTTAGTGTCGTGATAGCGGCCGTGTAGGATACAGCGTCTCGGATAATCGAATATACTTGGTGGCTCACCCGTGAGTTCAGTACTAGCAGTTTGTCGGCTTCGGTCCTGACGGTAGTGCTGGAGACCTGCAGGAATGCTTCGAAGCAGCTCAGCCAGTGCTCGAAGTTATTTGATGCATCCGCCGTTTGAGGGTCCAGTTCCAGGCGTTCCGGTTTCAGGATTTGCTCCATTTCAAAACCTTTTGTTAATAAAATTGATGCGCCATCAATAACTCCAGAAGACTAACAGTTAAACTTATAACAAGTAGGCTTTTATTAACAAAAGAATATGAGCATGCCTCTGCTGGTAGACCGATCCTTAAAGCCAGGGGGACTGGAGGTCAATCACCTTTATACCTGGGCTTAGGGGTGGGGCCAGGGGCGGAGCCAGCTGAGGCATGCCCAGACATGTTCTGTACAGGCAGATTAGTGGTTTACCACAAATACTATCCTTAATTTCTTTACTTAGCCACGGATGGCTGTATTTTCTTTTACACCCTTTTCTTCTCAGTGGAATATACTTTTTTTGGAAGTTGTAAAATAACTCCTTAAATGTACACCACTGATCATGTATCGTCTTACCCTTTAATCTATTTTCCCAATCCACTTTACTCAATTCTGCTCTCATACCTTCATAGTCTCCTTTATTCAAGCTTAGCACGCTTGTTTGAGATCCAACCTCCTCACCCTCCAATTGAATATGGAATTCAACCATGTTATGGTCACTCATTCCAAGGGGATCCTTTACTAGGACATTTTTAATTAATCCTGTCTCGTTACACAGGACCAGATCTAAGGTTGCTTGCCCCCTGGTCGGTTCAGTTACATACTGCTTAAGAAACCCATCCCTAATACACTCAATGAACTCATCCTCAAGGCAGCCCTGCCCAATTTGATTTGTCCAATTAATATGATAGTTAAAATCCCCCATAATTATAGATGTTCCCTTATTACAAGCCTCAACTATTTCCTGATTGATACTCCGTCCAACCGAGTTGCAACTGTTCGGAGGCCTATAGACTACGCCCACTAGTGTTTTTTCCCCTTATTATTCCTTACCTCCACCCAAACTGTTTCATTATCCTGATCTTTTGACCCAATATCATTTCTCTGTATTACAGTGATTCCTTCCTTTATTAACATAGCCACCCCACCTCCCCTTCCTTCCTGCCTGTCCTTCCTGATTGTTAAATAACCTGGTATGTTTAATTCCCAGGCATTGTCACCCTGCAGCCATGTTTCTGTAATGGCCACAAGATCATACCCATATGTAGCTATTTGTGCCATTAACTCGTCTCTTTTGTTACGAATGCTACGTGCATTCAGATAGAGAACTTTCAAATGTGTTTTGTGACACTTAGTTCCTGCTTTTGCCCTTTTTATTAGCATGGAAGTGATGGCCAACTCCATTAACGCATTTGTGGACCCGACCATGATGCAGTGTCTGATGACTGATGTCTTAGCTTCCATTGCAGCACAAGCAGCAGCCACCCAACATGAGTGCTGCAGTGGAAGTGCAATCTTGTCATACAAGCTTAGCCTGCTCTCATACCAGCTCAGACTGTTGCCATCATGGCTGTGTTTACCAGGGGATGCTGATGCAAAGAGCCACGGTCACCTTCACAGCCACTAGCAAACTGTCTTTGCCTTGGTGTGAGGCTGCAGGTCTGGTTGCAAGAGGTGGCAGAGTTCTGTGAGCACCTCCTTCGTAAAGTGCAGATGCCTCCTAGTTGGGTAAGGCCTCCTGCTGAGAGCCCTTTGCCCCCTCCTCCTCCTCCCTCTGTTAGCAGCTTGTCCTCTTCTTCGCTGTCTCTGCTCCATCTCTTTGTTATGCTGCAGGCCAAGGGGGATGACAACTACAGCACCCATGACTGGGAGCAAGTGGTCTGACCAGAACCCTGATGTCAGAAGCAAGACCCTCTCCACTTGCAGCACCACTCCCTGTCACCTCACCAACTATAAATAATTATAGAAAGCTCCAAACACTTCCACAAACTTGCAGAGACAGTAGAAATTAATCACCAACTAACCTTACAGTGGTTGCTGATCCCTTTTTATATTTCTGGTAGGGAGTCCTTCTTACTGCTGAACACATGTTCAGCTGTGTGAGGTTAACACAGAGCATTAGCGCCAGCCTCGAGAACGAAAATGGTAGTGTGGCGTCAAATCAGCATTGCACGTTGATTGGCGTTAAGATAGCATGATTGAATTTCAAATTCAGTTTGAGGATGGGAAACTTGGGTCTGAAACTAGTGTGCTAAACTTAAATAAAGGCAATTACAAAGATATGAAGACAGAGTTGGCTAGAGTGGACTGGGAAAATAGATTTAAGGGTAAGATGGTAGATAAGCAATGGCAGATATTTAAGGAGATATTTCATAACTCTCAGCAAAGGTTTATTCCAGTGAGAAAGAAAGACTCTATGAGAAGGATCTGTGGCTAACTAAGGAAGTTAAGGAAGTGAAGGAAAAGGCATACAATGTTGCAAAGATTAGTGGTAGGCCAGAGGATTGAGAAATTTTTAGAAACCAGCAAAGAATGACTAAAAAAGAGGGAAAAGATAGATTATTAGAGTAAACTAGCAAAAAAATATAAAAACCAGACAGTAAGAGCTTCTATAAGTGTATAAAAAGGAAGAGAGTAGCTAAAGTAAATGTTGGTCCCTTAGAGGATGAGACTGGGGAATTAATAATGGGAAACAGGGAAATGGCAGAGACTTTGAACAAATATTTTGTATCAGTCTTCCTGGTAGAAGACGCAAAGGGGTCGATTTTCCCGAAGCTGTCGGGAAGGCGGCGGCACTACAACTTTCGGGTTTTAGTCCCGCCTACATCGACGTCCGGCCAATCCGCGCGATTTTCCCTTGATTGACCTTGTTGAGCCCGCCCAGCAGGCTCAGCAGGCCAATTAAGGGCCACCCGGCAGCAGGTGACGTCACAGACTGCAATTTCATCCGTCAAGAATTCTTGACAGATGAAATATCAGTGTTTCACAGCTGTTTGAAGCTGCCAAACACCGACAGCCTGAATTCTAACATGAGTCCTTCTGCACAGACTCAGTTAGAACTCTCAGCAGCACTCAAAGCTGAAGGCTGTCACTTTTCACAGATCGCAGCCATTCAGCTTTAAGTGCCGGCTGAGTGATGCGCTCCTGACGCCTACAGGAAGAAAGGCTGTTAAAGTAAGTACAGGTAAGTAAAAATTCTTTACACACTTTAGACACACCAAACACACTTACCTTTGCACTCATGCACCCATCACTCACCTGAACACTGACATCGCGACCCCTCCAAGTCCTTCAACTCGACGGCCCGCCTGCTCTAACCTGGCGTGGTTTGGAGCCGTCGGGAATCCCACATGACACCCCTCAAAATAGGGATTAGGCTAAAAACTGCCTGTTAACAGGCAGTTAATTGACACTAATCCCTTCCCGCCTGGGGTCGGCGGGTCCCAGTGCGGGGCAGGTACCCGCCGCCTCAAACTTGCGTGGAGTGGGGTTTTGGGCGGGATGGTGTCGGGACCCCCGAGTTTGGGATTTTCCCCCCCCACACGCCTGAAACCCCGCCTGACGGCTCCAGGAAAATCGACCCCAAAGTATCCCAATAATAATTGATAATCAAGGGGTTATAGGGAGGGAGGAACTTTAAACAATCACTATCACTAGAGAAAAAGTACTAGGAAAACTAATGGGACTAAAGGGGGACAAGTCCCCTGGACCTGATGGCCTGCATCCTAGGGTTTTAAAAGAAGTGGCTGCAGAGATAGTGGATGCATTGGTTGTAATTTACCAAAATTCCCTGGATTCTGGAGAAGTCCCAGCGGATTGGAAAACCACAAATGTAACTCCCCTATTTAAGAAAGGAGGGAGACAGAAAGCAAGAAATTATAGGCCAGTTAGCCTAACATTTGTCATTGGGAAAATGCTGGAATCCATTATTAAGGAATAGCAGGACATTTAGAAAACCATAATAAAACCATGAAAGGGAAATCGTGTTTGACAAATTTACTAGAGTTCTTTGAGGATGTAACGAGCAGGATAGATAAAGGGGAACCAGTAGTTGTAGTGTATTTGGATTTCCAGAAGGCATTCGATAAGGTGCCGCATAAAAGGTTACTGCACAAGATAAGAGCTCACGGTGTTGGGGGTAATATATTAGATTGGATAGAGGATTGGCTAACTAACAGAAAACAGAGAGTCGGGGTAAATGGGTCATTCTCAGGTTGGCAAACTGTAACTAGCGGGGTGCCACAGGAATCAGTGCTGGGGCCTCAACTATTTGCAATCTATATTAATGACTTGGATGAAGGGACCGAGTGTACTGTTGCCAAATTTGCTAACGATACAAAGATAGGTGGGAAAGCAAGTTGTGAAGAGGACACAAAGCGTCTGCAAAGGGATATAGATAGGTTAAGTGAGTGGACAAAAATTTTGCAGATGGGAGTATAATGTGGGAAAATGCGAGGTTATCCACTTTGGTAGGAAGAATAGAAAAGCAAAATATTATTGAAATGGAGAGAGACTACAGAATGCTGTGGTACAGACGGATCTGGGTGTCCTCGTACATGAAACATAAAGTTAGCATGCAGGTGCAGCAAGTAATTAGGAAGGCAAATGGACTATTGGCCTTTATTGCAAGGGGGATGGAGTATAAAAGTAGGGAAGTCTTGCTACAATTGTACAGGGCGCTGGTGAGATCACACCTGGAGTACTGCGTACAGTTTTGGTCTCCTTATTTAAGGAAGGATATACTTGCATTGGAGGCAGTTCAAAGAAGGCTCACTAGGTTTATTCCGGAGTTGAAGGGGTTGTCTTATGAGGAAAGGTTGAGCTGGTTGGGCCTATACTCATTGGAGTTTAGAAGAATGAGAGGTGATCTTATTGAAACATAAGATTCTGAGGGGGCTTGACAGGGTAGATGCAGGAAGGATGTTTCCCCTGGTGGGGTTATCTAGAACTAGGGGGCACAGTTTCAGGATAAGGGTTCGCCCATTTAAGATGGAAATGAGAAGGAATTTCTTCTCTGAGGGTCATGAATCTTTGGAATTCTCTATCCCAGAGAGCTGTGGAGGCGGAGTCATTGAATATATTCAAGGTGGAGATTGACAGATATTTGAGCTACAGGGGAGTCAAGGTTTATGGGCATGGTGTGGAGATGCCGGAGTTGGACTGGGGTGGACAAATGTAAGAAGTCACACAACACCAGGTTATAGTCCAACAGCTTTATTTGAAATCACAAGCTTTCGGAGCGCTGCTCCTTCTTCAGGTGAAGTGGAGAAATGCATAAAGACACAGCTTATATAGTCAGAGAATCATGTCAGATGTTTACAGGTAACCTTTCCAACTGCCATTTATCACACCTCGGCAGAGAGATAATCACAGCAGTCAAAGGTGTGAATGGTGTCCAAACAGGTCAGTCAGGGAAACATTACATCAAAGAACAATGAGGTGGGGTCACAAGGGGTCAAATATTGCAGATGCTGGGGTCTGTATGAAAAACAAAAAAACAGACAAAAAACATTTTTTTTTTTGGCTGGAAATCACAGCAGGTCCGGCCGCATCTGTGTAGAGAGAACAAGCCAATGTCGACTCGAGTCTGGATGACCCTGCATCAGGTGGGGTTACATGTAGCGTGGCATGAACCCAAGATCTCGGTTGAGGCCGTCCTCATGGGTGCGGAACTTGGCTATCAGTTTCTGCTCGACAATTTTGCGTTGTCGTGTGTCTCGAAGGCCACCTTGGAGAATGCTTACCCGAAGATCGGAGGCTGAATGTCCTTGACTGCTGAAGTGTTCCCCGACTGGGAGGGAGCACTCCTGCCTGGTGATTGTTGTGCGGTGTCCGTTCATCCGTTGTCGCAGTGTCTGCATGGTCTCGCCGATGTACCATGCTCCGGGGCATCCTTTCCTGCAACGTATGAGGTAGACAACGTTGGCCGAGTCACATGAGTATGTACCATGTACCTGGTGGGTGGTGTCCTCACGTGTGATGATGGTATCTGTGTTGATGATCTGGCATGTCTTGCAGAGGTTGCTGTGGCAGGGTTGTGTGGTGTCGTGGTCGCTGTTCTCCTGAAAGCTGGGTAATTTGCTGCAAACGATGGTCTGTTTGAGGTTAGGCGGCTGTTTGAAAGCGAGTAGTGGAGGCGTGGGGATGGCCTTAGCGAGGTGTTCGTCGTCATCGATGACATGTTGAAGGCTGCGAAGAACATGGCGTAGTTTCTCCGCTCCGGGGAAGTACTGGACGACGAAGGGTACTCTGTTGGTTGTGTCCCGTGTTTGTCTTCTGAGGAGGTCTATGCGATTTTTCGCTGTGGCCCGTCGGAACTGTCGATCGACGAGTCGAGCGTCATATCCCGTTCTTACAAGGGCGTCTTTCAGTGTCTGTAGGTGTCCATCGTGTTCCTCCTCGTCTGAGCAGATCCTGTGTATTCGCAGGGCTTGTCCATAGGGGATGGCTTCTTTAACAGCCGCCTAACCTCAAACAGACCATCTTTTGCAGCAAATTACCCAGCTTTCAGGAGAACAGCGACCACGACACCACACAACCCTGCCACAGCAACCTCTGCAAGACATGCCAGATCATCAACACAGATACCATCATCACACGTGAGGACACCACCCACCAGGTACATGGTACATACTCATGTGACTCGGCCAACGTTGTCTACCTCATACGTTGCAGGAAAGGATGCCCCGGAGCATGGTACATCGGCGAGACCATGCAGACACTGCGACAACGGATGAACGGACACCGCACAACAATCACCAGGCAGGAGTGTTCCCTCCCAGTCGGGGAACACTTCAGCAGTCAAGGACATTCAGCCTCCGATCTTCGGGTAAGCATTCTCCAAGGTGGCCTTCGAGGCACACGACAACCCAAAATCGTCGAGCAGAAACTGATAGCCAAGTTCCGCGCCCATGAGGACGGCCTCAACCGAGATCTTGGGTTCATGTCACGCTACATGTAACCCCACCTGATGCAGGGTCATCCAGACTCGAGTCGACATTGGCTTGTTCTCTCTACACAGATGCGGCCGGACCTGCTGTGATTTCCAGCCAAAAAAAATGTTTTTTGTCTGTTTTTTTGTTTTTCATACAGACCCCAGCATCTGCAATATTTGACCCCTTGTGACCCCACCTCATTGTTCTTTGATGTAATGTTTCCCTGACTGACCTGTTTGGACACCATTCACACCTTTGACTGCTGTGATTATCTCTCTGCCGAGGTGTGATAAATGGCAGTTGGAAAGGTTACCTGTAAACATCTGACATGATTCTCTGACTATATAAGCTGTGTCTTTATGCATTTCTCCACTTCACCTGAAGAAGGAGCAGCGCTCCGAAAGCTTGTGATTTCAAATAAAGCTGTTGGACTATAACCTGGTGTTGTGTGACTTCTTACAAGGTTTATGGGGAGCAGGCAGGGAAATGGAGTTGAGGCCAAGATCAGATCAGCCATGATCGTATTGAATGGCAGAGCAGGCTCGAGGGGCCAAATGACCTACTCCTGCTCCTACGTCTTATGTTCGTGTTCTTCTGATATGCTTACTCTACATACCTCTGGTGTACGCTCCCAGTGCCGACACTAACGCCCTTACCAAGATGACTCCCGTTGCAGCCCACACGGCGCGGTCACCATTTTTACCACAAAACAGCACCCATAATGCTGAAAAATTGAGTGCTATGGAGCTGAATTTCTAGCTCTAAATGTCAATGGCTTAATAACAGAACTGATGTGTTGATATTGACAATTCTAAAAATACCAACAGTTCTGCAACGAGTGAATTATGGGATAAGTTTATCAATTGTCTGGAGGACAGATTGTGAAGGATAAAGATCAAATCCACTCTGCTAATAAGCCAGACTACAACTTAAAAAAAACAGAAGCAACTCATTGAGTTAACCAGTACATACATCACAAGGATAACATAAGTTCTCTGGTTTGTAGTAACTCAGTAACCTAATTCACATTCACTTTGTACTTGTATTTCAACAACAGTATCAGATGAATCATCTTCTTGGCACTTCTATAGTACAAGAGAAGAGGATAAACAAATAGAAATTGGTTATACAACTCATGTATTGCACCATTTAAGACAAAATTCTATATCATCATGGTGCACCAAGTAAAATTCAGAAGGCATTGTTTAATTTCTTGCTGCACTACATATAATTCAACTGCAGCCCCTCCTCACCCCTACCCCCACCCAAACACTGCCATTACATAACACTTCAAATATAATTTCCTCTGAGGCATGATAATTGAAATAGTTCCCAGCAGAAAAGAGGTTCAGGAAGGTCTGCTAATATAATTACCACACGAACATTTCTCCAGAATTAGTGATTATTTTTGGATGTAGTTCATGTCTAATTTTAATCTCGTCTCTTCAAGCCACGCTTGAATGCACTTAGCAACAGTTTATCATACACGATCAGATCTCCCATGGCATAACTCATGGTGAGTCAGCTGATACACATTTTTATCCTATGTAATGTACAATATATTACGAGAGCCACAGATTTATGGTAATTAAATAGTTGAAAATAGGTTTTTATTACAAAGTATTATGGTAGTGTTAGTGATATTTTCAGGTTCAAATTATGTCTACATTTGCTTGGAAATTATTAAGATAGTGGTTTGATATTTGTTTAGCAATATTGCACATTTTTGCCACTAAATTCAACTCCGTAGCTCACAGTTTTTCGGTGCAAATTAGTGTCCAAAATGGCTTGCGAGGAGCACAAACACACTTCTGATGTGGGCCGTGGCGGATGCCATTTTGGGTAGGTTGTTAGCGCGGGTGTTGGGAGCGTTCTCCGGAGCTATGCAGAGTACGCAGATCGTGACATCAATCAGCAAGTAACGCTGATTTGATGCCAGCACTATCATTTTCAACCGCAAGGCTAGAGCCAACACCCTCTCTTAACCTCGCACAGCAACAGGAACGACACCCCACCAGTGCTATTTAGGAGGGATCACCACCTACTTTCAGGTCAGTTGCTGATTGATTTCCATTGGCTCTTGGTGAGTTTGTAGAGGTGTCTCTAGTTTTGGTGTCTTATTTGAAGTTGCCAAGTGTCTAGGGAGTGGTGTGGAATGTTACTTCAAGGATTCTGCTCAGACCAGTTGCTCCCAGACATGGGTGCTGTGGTTTGTATCCCCCCTGGCCTGCAGCATAACAGGGAGACTGAGCTGAGGTGACACAGAGGAGGACAAGCTGCTCGAAGAGGGAGGAGGGAGAAAGGGCTCTCAGCAGGAGGCCTTATCCACCTAGGGTCTTCACTGAGCAATTGAGGAACAGTGTGTGTGACGTCTCAGCTTCACTAAGGAGATGCTCACTGAAACCTGTTGCAGGCTGAACTGCAGCCTCAGAGCTGGGCAAGGACAGCATGGCCAGTAGCTGTTAAGACGAGCGTGATCATAAACTTTTATGGGCTCCTTCCAGGCTGCAGCAGGTGATATTTCCAACATCTCCCAGTTTGCCATGCACTGTTGCATAAGGGAGGTCACGGAGGCTCAGGGCTGAATACATTTCATTCTTTCTTGCCAGAGAGAAGTAGGCAGAGCGAGCACGTGGCTTCGCCAGGATAGCAGGCTTGCCCATGGTGCAGGGTGCCATTGACTGCACACGTCGCTTTGCAGGCACCGCATGTGAATTCGGAGATGTATCGCAACCAGCAGGGAATCCACTCCCTCAATGTCCAGCTGGTGTACGACCATACTCAACACATCATGCAAGTCAATGCTCGATATCCTGACAGCAGTCATAATATCTTCATTCTGCAGCAGTCCGTTGTACCATCTGCATTTGAGCCACCATGACAAACCAGAGGGCGGCTACTGGGCGACAACGGCTATCTGCTGGTGACTCGGGTGCACAACCCAAGTACACGTGGGAAACATGCATATAACGAAAGCCATGCTACCACAAGGAATCTGATGCACATTCTGTGCTCTGCTCGAATAACATTTCCACTGCCTGGATCGCTCTGGAGGAGCTCTCCACTACTGGCCAGAGTGAGTCTCAAGTTTCAATGTGGTCTGCTGCATGCTCCACATCATGAAGGCACAGCCCTTGCCACCATGTATACGGTGAAGAGCTAAGGAGGAGGAGGAGGCGGCAACCAACACAGCCCCTTTCTGGCCAGACTGTCCGTGATCAAATCATTCGACTGCGGTTCTAGTGAACGCAACCAAATTCCCCATTCACCAACAGTCCCACACCTTACCTCCCTCCATTACTTACCATCACAGTGTCCTCTTAGCCACAATAAAAGCCACCACAAAACAAACATTTCAAACCAAATCATATTGGATGCATATATGGATAAAGTTGTATTGGAAAGTTTGCTTTGTGGTGGCTTTTATTTCAGCATTGTGGCCAAGAGGATGCTGTGATGGTCACTAACAGAGGGAAGGTAAGGTGTGGGGCTAATGCTGAAAGGGGAATTGGGGATGTGGTCACTGGTACCGCAGGCAGATGATTTCATCCCGGATATCCCGGCTAGAAAGAGGCTGTCTGGGTTGCTTCCTCCTCTTCTGCTTCCCTCTATGAGCAGCTGCTGAAAATCTGAAATAAAAGCAGAAAGTGCTGGAAATACTCAACAGGTCAGGCAGCATCTCGACCCAAGACGTGAACTCTGTTTCTCTCTCCAGGGATGCTGCCTGACCTGCTGAGTATTTCCAGCATTTTCTGTCTTCTCAAGAGACCATCCTTTACCATCAGAGGCCTTGCAAGCATTCAGCAGCACTTCCTGCACACTTTAAAAACTTTTAACATCTACTGCACCAAGCCACTACTTCAATAAAATAAAAAAATCCAGTCCAAAAGCTTAGAAGCAAACTTACCTGAAAGATGTGCGTGTCCCTTTAAAAAGCGCTGACTGTGTCTCTGTAGGTCTGCTGCACGCTCGCTTTTCAGAGTGAGCGGAGGACCCAGCACAAAGGTCCAAGTTCGCAGAGCGTGGCATCAAGTCAGTGCTGCACAACAACGGACTTCACGTTCTTCAGATTTGCATGTCTAAGGCCAGCGCTTCTAATGGCAGCACTGCTAACAGCAGTGCTATGGCCCTCATCAAAATGGTGACCATTTTTTTCCCCCATGAATCTGCCAGTAACTGGTGGCGGTAAGTAGCCGGATTTTCCCCCCTAGGATCCTTAGCAAGATCTCCAGATTACAGATAGGTTGATGGAGTGCAGAAGTACTGTGGTGGGGAGGGCAAAAGAAAAGAGATATTGTTTTAGTAGTTTTGGTCTACAGATGTGGCAGGAGCAAAAGGATGTCGAGCAGTGGGAGAGAGGTTGCAGAATCTGGCAGTAGTTTATTGAGAGTATGGAAGGAATGGGAAGGGGTGCCCAGTGTGGCGATAGTCTTAAGGTGTAGGTGGAGTGTAGGGGTTTTGGAGTGGGGGAGTATTGGGAGATCTATTCTTGACCCCCTCCTATTTCTCATCTACATGCTGCCCCTTGGCGACATCATCCAAAAATACATCAGGTTCTACATGTATGCTGACGGCACCCAGCTCTACCTCACCATCACTTCTCTTGATCCCTCCACTGTCACCAATTTGTCACATGGCTTGTCCAACATCCAGTACAGGATGAGCAGAAATTCCCTCGAATAATCCAACTAAATATTGGAAGACTGAAGCCATTGTCTTCGGTCCCAGCCACAAATTCCATTCCCAAGCCACTAACTCCAACCCTCTCCCTGGCAACTGCGTGAAGCTGAACCAGGCCGTTTGCAACCTTGGTGTCCTATTTGACCCTCAGATAAGCTACCAACCACATATCCGCTCAATCACCAAAACCGTGTACTTCTACCTCTAACGCTGCCCGACTCCGACCCCGCTGAAACCTTTATTCATGGCTTTGTTACCTCTAGACTTGACTACTCCAATGCTCTCCTGGCCGGCCTCCAATTTTCCACCCTCCATAAACTTGAGCTCATCCAAAACTCTGCTGCCCGTATGTTAACTCGCACCTAGTCCCATTCACCCATCATCCCTGTGCTCGTTAACTTACATTGGCTCCCGGTCCGGCAACGCCTCAATTTTAAAATTCTCATCCTGGTTTTCAAATCCCTCCATGGCCTCATCCCTCTCTATCTCTGTAACCTCCTCCAGCCCTACAAATTTCCGAGATATCTGCACTCCTCCAATTTTGGCCTCGTGCACATCCCGATTTTAATCGCTCCGCCATTGGCGGTAGCGCCTTCAATTGCCTAGGCCCTAAACTCTGGAATTACCTCCCTAAAGCTCTCCAAATCTCTAGCTCTTTCTCCTCCCTTAAGACGCTCCTTAAAACCTATCTCTTACCTGTCCTAATATTCCCTTATGGCTTAGTGTCAAACTTTCTTTGATAACACTCCTGTGAAACGCCTTGGGACATTTTACTATGTTAAACATGCTATATAAATACAAGTTATTGTTGTTGTAACAGGATAAAGGAGAGTTACATAGAAACATAGAAGGTAGGAGCAGGAGTAGGCCATTCGGCCCCTCGAGCCTGTTCTGCCATTTAATGAGACCATGGCTGATCATCCAAATTCAGTACCCTGTCCCTGCTTTCTCCCCATATCCCTTGATCCCTTTAGCCTTAAGAAATATATCTAACTCCCTCTTGAATATATTTAATGAATTGGCCTCAACTGCCTTGTGTGGTAGAGAATTCCACAGGTTCACCACTCTCTGGGTGAAGAAATTCCTCCTCATCTCAGTCCTAAATGGCTTACCCCTTATCCTTAGCCTGACCCCTGGTTCTGGATTCCCCCGCCATCGGGAACATCCTTCCTGCATCTAGTCTGGCTAGTCCTGTAAGAATTTTATAAGTTTCAATGAGATCCCCTCTCATTCTTCTAAACTCCAGCGAATATAAGCCTAATTGACCCAATCTCTCCTCATATGTCATTCCTGCCATCCCAAGTATCAGTCTGGTGAATCTTCGCTGCACTCTCTCCATGGCAAGAACATCCTTCCTCAGATAAGGTGACCAAAACTGCACACAATACTCAAGGTGTGGTCTCACCAAGGCCCTGTACAACTGCAACAAGACATCCTTGCTCCTGTACTCAAATCCTCTCGCTATGAAGGCCAACATACCATTTGCCTTCTTAACCCGCCTGCTGCACCTGCATGCTTACCTTCAGCGACTGGTGCACAAGGACACCCAGGTCTTGTTGCACTTCCCCTTCTCCCAATCTACTGCCGTTGAGATAATAATCTGTCTTCCTTCTGTCTTCCTGTTTTTGCCAATGAAGTGGATAACCTCGCATTTATCCACATTATACTGCATTTGCCATGCTTCTGCCCAATCACCCAACCTGTCCAAATCATACTGGAGTTGCAGGATTTGGAAGTAGTGTGCTGGGAGTGAAGTGGTGAGAGTGAGATGTTAGGATGCAGCAGTGGTGGGAGCATGGTCTTGGTTGTGGGAGCACTGGTATGGTGATGAAAGGGTGTGGAACTATGGATCTGTGGGGTGTGGACACACTGGAAGAATGATCCTGGGGACGGAAAAATGGTGGCGAACTGTCGTAGGGTGTAGGGCAAAGAGCTGTATACCGGGAAATGGCTATAAAGTTCTTTAAAAGCATGGGTTGCAAAATTCCAGGAATTTTTAAGAGGAAACTTTCCATGGGAATATTTTTTGCACACTGATGGTTTTTGTCTCTGACCCTTATATTATCTTTGTCATCAAAATAGACATACTGTTCCATACAAATAAAAACAGGCTTTCAAAACTTTAGGTTATAATTTTGAACTTTATTGAACCCCCACAAAAAAGACCCATCTAAAATAAAATAAAGAGCATCAGCTTATTTAGCCTGTAATTTGTCCTTATTTTGTCCCTTTGAGTCTTCTGCTCATCATTGCTCCTCCTGATTCTCTGACGTGTCCATTTCCTCCTCTGTGTCACTGTCTAGCTGTGTGGTGGACACTTCTGTATCTGGCTCAATAAGTTGTAGGCTCGCCCGGATAGCCACCAGTTTTTCCACTTTCTTGTTAGTCAGCCTGTTGCGCACCTTTGTATGCGTATTCCCAAAAAGTGACCAGTTTCGTTCAGAGGCCGCTGATGAAGGTGGGATTTGGAGTATCACCGATGCAATGGGTGACAGGGCCTCAGATGCACAAAGTCCCTTCCACCAGGTATGTGCACTGATATGCTTGCATGATTCCCATATCCTGTCCCCATTCCAAAGACCTTGCTTGGTAGAGAACTTTGCCAGACTTCCCAGAACTTTGCCCACGTCCAGATCGAGGTGGCATGAGAGGGTAGAAATCACACTGTAAGCGCTGTTGATCTGTTCTCCAGAAAGTATTGGTCTCCCAACATGCTTTGGGTCCAGCATGTATGCTGCAGCATGAATCGGCTTGACACAAAATTCTTGACACGTCTGTATGAATCGAACAATTGCCTTCTCCTCTGCTTTGAGCAGCAGGGGTGTGGGTAGGGCAATGCCGATTTGTTCATTTAAATCAGCAAAAAGCCTGAGAACATCTGACAAGACAGCGTCATCCCCGTCAATCTGAGCAATTGCAGATGCTACTGGTGAGAGTAGTTTAAGGCTGCTAACCACTCTCTCCCAAAACACATTATTCTGCAGTATTTTCTTGATAGTGGCTTATATATCCCCAGACTGGGATATTGCCATTTCTTGCAGCGACTCCTTACCCTCCAGCAGGCTGTTGTACATTATGACAATGCCACCCCATCTAGTGTTGCTGGGCAGCTTCATTGTGGTGTTCTTGTTCTTTGTCGTTTACTTGACGTTGTAGGTTGCTGCAACTACCTGTTTTCCCCTGACATACTTAACAACTTGCTTGGCTCTCTTGTACAGTGCTTCCATGGTTCTCAAACCCATGATGTCCTTGAGGAGCAGGTTGAGCCCATGAGCTGCGCACCCAATAGACGTAATATGAGGGAAGGCCTCCTCCACTTGAGCCCAAGCAGCCTTCATATTCGCAGCATTGTCAGTAACTACTGCAAAGACCTTCTGTGATCCAAGATCGTTGATGACCGCTTTCAGCTCATCAGCAATGTATGTGCCTGTGTGTCTGTTGTCCTTCGTGTCTGTGCTCTTGAAGAACACTGGGGGAGGAGTGGAGACGATGTAGTTTATGATGCCCTCCCCTCGTACATTTGATCACCCATCTGAGATAACTGCAACACAGTCTGCCATCGCTATCGTTTCTTTGAGCTTTCCTTGGACTCTGTTATTCTCAGGCTCCAGCAAATAAGTAGACAAAGCATCTCTGGTGGGAGGACAGTATGCAGGGCAAATAACATTGAAAAATCTCTTCCAGTACACATTGGCTGTGAGCATGAGGGGTGAGCCTGTCGCATATAGAGCTCGAGCAAGGCACTCATCTGCATTCTTCTGGCTATGGCTATACATTATATCAAAGAACCTTCCAAGTGGGCCAGGAGTTGCTGATGATAAGGAGCCTGATGCTGAATGTGAACCATCATCTTCTTGAATGGAAGCAGAGGAACTCTGGGCTGACTGCTGTGAGGTTTGAGTGAAGTTGTTACATTTGGATAATAAATGCTGCTGCATCTTTGTGGCATTCTTTACATATGGCTTTGTACAATGTTTGCACGTGTACACAGTCTTTCCATCTTTAACGTCTGGGGTAAAATCCTTCCACACATCCATAGAAACATAGAAGACAGGAGCAGGAGTAGGCCATTCGGCCCCTTGAGCCTGCTCCGCCATTCAATGCGATCATGGCTGATCATCCACATTCAGTACCCTGTCCCTGCTTTCTCCCCATATCCCTTGATCCCTTTAGCCTTAAGAAATATATCTAACTCCCTCTTGAATATATTTAATGAATTTGCCTCAACTGCATTCTGTGGTAGAGAATTCCACAGGTTCACCACTCTCTGGGTGAAGAAATTCCTCCTCATTTCTGTCCTAAATGGCTTACCCCTTATCCTTAGACTGTGACCCCTGGTTCTGGACTCCCTGACCATCGGGAACATCCTTCCTGCATCTAGTCTGTCCAGTCCAGTCAGAATTTTATAAGTTTCAATGAGATCCCCTCTCAATCTTCTAAACTCCAGCGAGTATACGCCCAATCGACCAAATCTCTCTTCATACGTCATTCCTGCCATCCCAGGTATCAGCCTGGTGAATCTTCGCTGACCTCCCTCCATCGCAAGAACATCCTTCCTCAGATAAGGCGACCAAAACTGCACACAATACTCAAGGTGTGGTCTCACCAAGGCCCTGTACAACTGCAGCAAGACATCCTTGTTCCTGTACTCAAACCCTCTCGCTACGAGGGCAACATACCATTTGCCTTCTTAACCGCCTGCTGCACCTGCATGCTTACCTTCAGCGACTGGTGCACAAGGACACCCAGGTCTCGTTGCACTTCCCCTTCTCCCAATCTATTGCCATTCAGATAATAATCTGCCTTCCTGTTTTTGACACCAAAGTGGATAACCTCGCATTTATCCACGTTATATTGCATCTGCCATGCTTCTGCCCAATTACCCAACTTGTCCAAATCATCCTGGAGTTTCTCGGCATCCTCCTCACCAGCACACAAGCCCACCCAGCTTTGTGTCGTCTGCAAACTTGGAGATATTACATCTAGTTCCCTTGTCTAGATCATTAATATATATTGTGAATAGCTGGGGTCCAAGGACCGATCCCTGCGGTACCCCACTAGTCACTGCCTGCCACTCGGAAAAAGACCCGTTTATTCCAACTCTTTGCTTTCTGTCTGCTAACCAGTTCTCTATCCAAGTCAATACCTTGCCCCCAATGCCACGTGCCTTAACTTTACATGCTAATCTCTTATGCGGGACCTTATCGAAAGCCTTTTGAAAGTCCAAATACATCACATCCACTGGTTCTCCCTTATCTATTTTACCAGTTACATCCTCAAAAAATTCCAGTAGATTAGTCAAGCACGATTTACCTTTTGTAAATCCATGTTGACTTTGTCCGATCCTGTCACTGTTTTCCAAGTGCTCTGCTATTACATCTTTTATAATGGACTCTAGCATTTTCCCCACTACCGATGTCAGGCTTACCGGTCTATAATTCAGTGTTTTCTCTCTACCACCTTTTTTGAATAGTGGGGTAACATTAGCTACCCTCCAATCCATGGGTACTGTTCCAGATTCCATTGAATGTTGGAAGATGATCAGCAATGCATCTACTATTTCTAGGGCCACTTCCTTAAGTACCCTAGGATGTAGATTATCGGGCCCTGGGGATTTATCGGCCTTCAATCCCATCAATTTCCCTAACACCATTTCCCCACAAATACTGATTTCTTTCAGTTCCTCCCTTTCATCAGACCCTATATTCCCAGACACCTCTGGGAGGTTATTTGTGTCCTCCTTTGTGAAGACAGAACCAAAATATGTATTTAATTAGTCTGCCATTTCTTTGTTCCCCATTATAAATTCCTCTGATTCGGACTGCAAGGGACCTACGCTTGACTTCACCAATCTTTTTCTCTTCACATATCTATAAAAGCTTTTACAGTCAGTTTTTATGCTCCCTGAAAGCTTACTCTCATATTCTATTTTTCCCTTCTTAATTAATCCCTTTGTCTTCCTTTGTTGAATCCTAAACTGCTCCCAATCCTCAGGTTTACTGCTTTTTCTGGCCAATTTATATGTCCTCTCCTTGGATCTTATGCTATCCCTAATTTCCCTCGTTAGCCACGGTTGAGTCACCTTTTTTGTTTTATTTTTATGCCAAACTGGGATGAACTAATTCTATAGTTCATCCATGCGGTCTTTGAATGTTTGCCATTGCCTATCCACCGTCAACCCTTTGAGTGACATTCCCCAATCAATCCTACCCAACTCGCGCCTCATACTATTGTAGTTTCCTTTATTTAAATTCAGGACCCTAGTCTCTGAGTCAACTACTTCACTCTCCATCTTAATGAAGAATTCTATCATGTTATGATCGCTCCGACCCAAGGGGCCTCGTACAACAAGATTGCCAATTAATCCTTTCTCCTTACATAATACCCAGTCTAAGATGGCCTGATTTCTAGTTGGTTCCTCGACATATTGCTCCAGGAAACCATCCAGTAAACACTCCAGGAATTCCTCCTCCAGAGTATGTTATTAATTTGGTTAGCCCAATCTATATGTAGATTAAAGTCACCCATGATGACTGCTGTGCCCTTATTGCACACTTCTCTAATTTCCCTTTTAATGCCAGCCCCAACCTCCGCATTACTGTTTGGAGGTTTTTATACCACTCCCACGGTAAACGTGGCATTGTTCTATGCAGAGAAATAAAGGGCATTTGTCTGTATCGAACTGCAGTCGATCAGCACGATTGCAACAAGGTGAGTAAATGTTTCCTGATGCTCCATGTGATGGAAGCATGACCTGTGCACGCACGACACTACATCACCAATAGAGGGAGCTAATCGCTCATCCACCCAATCAGGACACATTTGTTCACAGTCACACACAAAACTTGTAATTATTAAAACAAGCCAAGTAAGATAAACATATTGATTAAGAAATTCCTTAATAATTAAGATTCCATCTCTGTTAGTAATTTTAAGAGAGGACCTGTGAAAAAAAAAGAAAAATACAAAAAAAAGTATTATGCTAGCATGTGCTTTTTTGGGCAAAACTCCCAAGCTAAACTTCCCATGGAAAATTTCTGGAAATTTACCAGAAACTTTCCACCCCTTCGCAACCCTAGTAAAAAGCACACTAAGCACTTAAAAGGGCTTTATAACTAGTTTCTGGATCACTGTTGGGAACACAATGGTAGGTTTTTTATTTGTCAGTCCCAGCACACCTTTAGCTCCTGCAAATAGACTTTCACATGTTTAAGTGTTCAAGCTTAAAAAGAGCTTAAACAATTTAAAACTAGTCCCTGGTTGTGGACAGTAGTGCAACTTTTGATGTGCAAGATTGGGATTCCCTAAAGGGCTTCCCAACAACTGAGCTAAGGAAGCCTCTATTGTTTAAAAGTCAAAGAGCGCTGATACCTTATTACAAGAACTGCTTGAGCTTTAAATTACATTTACAGATGACATGAAAGTTGGAAGTGTAGTAAACAATGAGGAAGATAGTAATAGACTTCAAAAACACAGACGGGCTGGTGGAATGGGTGGGCACATGACAGATGAAATTCAACGCAGAAAAAAGTGTGAGGTGATACATTTTGGTAGGAAGAATGAGGAGAAACATTACAAGCTAAATGGTACAATTTTAAAGGGGCTGCAAGAACAGAGACACCTGGGGGTGTTGGTGCAACATTTTTGAAGGTGGTAGGACAGGTTAACAAAGCAGTTAATAAAGCATATGGGATCCTGGGCTTTATAAATAGAGGCAGAGTACAAAAGCCAGGAAGTTATATAAAACACTAGTTCAGCCCCAACTGGAATATTGCATCCAATTCTGGGCACCACACTTTAGGAAGGATGTTGAAGGCTTTGGAGAGGGTACAGAAGAGATTTACTAGAATGATTCCAGGGATGAGGGATTACAGTTATGTGGATAGACTGGAGAAGCTGGGGTTGTTCTCCTTAGAGCAGAGAAGGCTAAGGGGAGATTTGGTAGAGGTGTTTAAAAGCATGAAGGGTGTAGACAGAGTAAAGAGAAACTGTTTCCAATGGCTGAAGGGTCAATAACCAGAGGGCACAGATTTAAAGTGATGGCAAAAGAATCAGAGGCGACAGGAGAAAAACTTTTTTTTACGCAACGAGTGGTTAGGATTTGGAATGCATGGTCTGGTGGGTGGTGGATACAGAATCAGTAATAGCCATTTTTTAATTCTTTCATGGGCTATGGGCGTCGCTGGTAATGCCAGCATTTATTGCCCATCCCCAATTGCCCTCAAGACGGTGGTGGTGAGTCGCCTTCTTGAACCACAGCAGTCCATGAGGTGAAGGTACTCCCACAGTGCTGTTCAGGAGAGTTCCAGGATTCTGATCCAGCAACTATGAAGGAATGCGATATAGTTCCAAATCAGGATGGTGTATGACTTGGAGAGGAACTTGGAGGTTGTGGTGTTCCCATGTGCCTGCTCCCCTTGTCTTTCTAGGTGGTAGAGGTCGCGGGCTTGAGAGGTGTGGTTGAAGCAGCCTTGGCGAGTTGCTGCAGTGCATCTTGTAGATGGTACACACTGCAGCCATGGTGCACTTGTGGTGGAGGGAGTGAATGTTGAAGGTGGTGGATGGGGTACCAATCAAGAAGGCTGCTTTGTCCTGGATGATGTCGAGCTTCTTGAGTGTTGTTGGAGCTGCACTCATCCAGGCAAATGGGGAGTATTCCAACACACTCCTGACTTGTGCCTTGTAGATGGTGGAAAGGCTTTGGGGAGGTAGGAGGTGAGTCACTTGCCACAGAATACCCAGCCTCTGACCTGCTCTTGTAGCCACAGTATTTATGTGGCTGGTCCAGTTAAGTTTCTGGTCAACAGTGATGGTGGGGATTCAGCAATGGTAATCCCATTGAATGTCATGGGGAGGTGGCTAGACTCTCTCTTGTTGGAAATGGACATTGCCTGGCAATTGTGTGGCATGAATGTTACCTGCCATTTATCAGCCCAAGCCTGAATATCGTCCAGGTCTTGCTGCATGCAGGCATGGACTGCTTCATTATCTGAGGAGTTGTGAGTGGAACTGTACACTGTGCGATCATCAGCGAACATCTCCACTTCTGACCTTATGATGGAAGGAAGGTCATTGATGGAAGCAGCTGAAGATGGTTGGGCCTAGAACACCACTGCAGGAGTTCTTCAGGGCAATGTACTGGGCTGAGATGATTGGCTACCAACAACCACAACCATCTTCCTTTGTGCTAGGTATGACTCCAGCCAGTGAAGCGTTTTCCCCGATTCCTTTTGACTTTGATTTTACTAGGGCTCCTTAATGCCACACTCGGTCAAATGCTGCCTTGATGTCAAGGGCAGTCACTCTCACCTCACCTCTGGAATTCAGCTCTTCTGTCCATATTTAGACCAAGGCTTTAATAAGGTCTGGAGCTGAGTGGTCTTGGCAGAAACCAAACTGAGCATCGGTGAGCAGGTTATTCGCAAGTGCTGCTAGATAACACTGTCAACGACACCTTCTATCACTTTGCGGATGACTGAGAGTAGGCTGATGGGGTAGTAATTGGCCGGATTGGATTTTTCTGCTTTTTGTGGACAGGACATACCTGGGCACTTTTCCACTTTGTCGGGTAGATGCCAGTGTAGGGTTAGGGTGGAACAGCGTGGCTAGTTCTGGAGCACAAGTCTTCAGCACGACAACCGAGATGTTGTCAGGGCCCATAGCCTTTGCTGTATCCAGTGCGCTCAGCCATTTCTTGATATCATGTGGAGTGAATCAAATTGGCTGAAGACTGGCTTCTATGATGGTGGGGACCTTAGGAGGAGGCCGAGATGGATCATCCACTCGGCACGCCTGGCTGAAGATGGTTGCAAATGCTTCAGCCTTGCCTTTTGCACTCGCGTGCTGGGCTCTGTCATCATTGAGGATGGGGATGTTCACGGGGCCTCCTCCTCCTCCTGTCAGTTGTTTAATGGTCCACCACCATTCATGACTGGATGTGGCAGGACTGCAGAGCTGTGATCTGATCCGTTGTGTTAAATCCGTGAATGATTGAGACACGGACCAGCAGGAGTGAAAACAAACAAGTCTTTACTGGTGGAAGTCAATAGCGAAACTAACAAACAGAGGCTCTCTAGCGCCTTTTATACAGGGGTGGTCACTGCCGGTACTGCAGTCTGTGACCAGTTATTCTCTTAAAGGTACATACACAACAATTCCTCCCCTTTTAGATAAACAGTACATAACATTCATTTAACAACTAAATTATAACTAATTACAATCACAATCACGGTTGCTAGATACATTGGTTAAGTTTAAGCAATTATAAATTCAGTCTTTGAGGAGGCTTCCTGATTCTGTCTGGATAACGCCTCTTTGGGGTATCAGGTTCTTCTGGCAATGTTGAGTCGAGATCAATGTCGTTGTTTGGTTCATCTGCTTCCAATATCACCGATTCTGCGGTAGCTGCAATTGGTACGTCGATTTCATTGCCAGGTGTATCAGATCGTGGTGTGGAGTTGACGTTTTCCATTGACTCTAGAATCTGGTCAGCATGGCGTCTTACAATGCTCTCTCCAACGTCCACGGTATACATGAGAGGTCCTTGCCATGTACAAATCGTTCCTGGCTGCCATTTCTCAGTGCGGAAGTCCCGGGCCAAAACTGGTTGACCGGTCTTAAAACTCCTGGTCGGCCTTTCATTCATATTCTGAAACTGCCTGTTCTCCACATCTCTTCGGACGTTTGGCTTAACCAAATCCAAGCGACATCGTAGTCTTCGATTGAAGAACATCATGGCTGGAGTTTGGTTGGTAACCGCATGTGTCGCATTCCGGTAGGCAAACAAGAACTTGTCCACCTTGTGTTGTAGGGGTATATCTTCATTACACATTGCCTTGATAGCCTTCTTGAATGTTTGGACAAACCTCTCGGCCAATCCATTAGTGGCTGGATGATATGGGGCAGATGTGTAATGCTTAACGCCATTGTTCTTTAAGAACCTCCGGAACTCTTCAGACACAAACTGTGGTCCATTGTCAGAGCAAATCTGTTCAGGCAGCCCATTCCTGGCGAATATGGTTCGCAAAACTGTGATAGTTTTTTCCGTGGTGGTTGAGGACATTTTTATTACCTCTGGCCACTTTGAATGTGCATCCACCGCAATTAAAAACATCGAGTCCATGAAGGGACCAGCAAAATCAATGTGCACCCGTTGCCATGGAGATGAGGGCCACTCCCATGGATGCAGAGGAGCTTCTGGTGGGGCGTTTTGGACCTTCTGGCATCCTGCACAGCTCTTGGTCATCTCTTCAATTTCTCTATTGATTCCCGGCCACCACACAAACGCTCTGGCTAAGTTCTTCATTTTTACCCCACCCAGATGACCCTCATGAAGCTCATTGAGCACTCTATCCATCAACTTAGGTGGAATTACTACTCTGGATCCACACATCAAGGTTCCTCTGCACACTGACAGCTGTTCTCTTCTCGGCGAGAATGCTGGCAGCAGTGGTTCGCCATGTGCTGGCCATCCCTTCACCGTTAAATCATAGACCCGTGATAGTGTCGGGTCATTCCGTGTTTCCTTTTCTATGTTTGCATTCGTCACGGAGACATTCGACTATGGTCGAGTGGAATAACTCCATTGGATCCACTGCAAGGTCTTCTTCTTCCACCGTCGGCAACGGTAGGTGTGACAATCCATCAGCATTTCCATGCTGTTTAGTTCCTTTGTACTCTATGTCATATTGGTGTGCCCCTAGGAAAAGGGACCATCTCTGCAGCCGTTGTGCCGTCATTATCGGTACGCCCTTCTGAGGGTTGAAAATGGAGACAAGAGGTTGATGATCGGTTAGTAGAGTAAATTTTTGACCGTGCAGATAGTGATTGAACTTCTTCACCCCCCACACTAGGCTGAGGGCCTCTCTGTCAATCTGGGCGTAGTTACGCTCGGCAGAAGTTAACGAGCGTGACGCAAAAGCTATCGGCCTCTCTAAACCATCAAGGAATTTATGTGACAGTACCGCCCCAATGCCGTAGGGAGACGCATCACACGCCAGCCTGATTGGCAGTGCTGGGTTGTAGTGAACCAATACTTCCCTTGAAGTGATTAAGTCCTTACTCTTCTGAAAAGCACGCTTACAATCATCGCTCCATTTCCATGCTACCCCCGTTCATAGCAGGGCGTTCAGTGGGTGCAAAATTGTCGACAAATTCGGCAAAAACTTATGATAGTAATTCACCAACCCGAGGAATGACCTCCGTTGCGACACATTTTCAGGCGCTGGGGCCTTAACAACCGCCTCAATTGTGTCAGGGGACTTATGTAACCCCTCTTCATCAATCACGTGGCCACAATACGATATCTGTTTCTTAAAAAATTCGCACTTGGGGCGGTTGGCTCGCAGCCCATGTTCCCGTAGTCTAGTGAGCACCTGTTCTAGGTTGTTAAGGTGTTCACTGTCATCTTCACCTGTTACAAGGATGTCGTCCAAGTAACACTGAGTCCCCGGAATCCCTTGCAGGACTTGTTCCATCGCTCTTTGCCATATCGCTGGAGCCGATGCTACTCCGAATACCAATCGATGATACTAGTAAAGACCTTTGTGAGTGTTTATCGTGAGATACTTCCTAGAGGACTCTTCAACCTCCATCTGCAAATATGCTTGTGCTAGGTCAATTTTTGTAAAACGCTTCCTTCCAGACAGTGAGGCGAAGAGGTCTTCTATCCTTGGAAGAGGATATTGTACTGTGTGAAGGACAGGGTTCACCGTCACCTTGAAATCCCCACAGATGCGAATCTTCCTTGGCTCTCCGGGCTTATTGCTTAACGTTTTCTTCATGACAGGAACGATGGGTGTCGCCCACTCGCTCCAGTCGACCTTAGACAACACGCCCGCCTTCTCCAGATTCTCCAGCTCAGCAAATTGCATATGGTACCAGTCTTGCTTTGAAAAACTTGGAAACTGCATTCTCTTCTATTTTTATCGAGGCGGTTATGCCTTTAAACGTGCCCAGTTCTTGTTGAAATACCTCTTTGGCGTTAACTAAGATTGTTGACAATCGTCCAGGAGTGACGTCTTCATCTTTTTTACCGTCCACCGTCATTGCATGAATGGAATGCCAATCTAAGTTTATCTTCCTGATCCATTCCCGTCCCAATAACGGTGGTCCACCATTTGGCAGTATGTAGAGATACAATTTCCGAACTTTCTTGCCATTGTATTCGACAGGCACCCTTATTTTTCCTCTGGAGTATACTATTAGCCCCGTATACGTCGTCAAGACGATGGATGTCTCTCTCAAGGGTATGTGTGAAAATAGCCGCTCGTAGTCTCGTCGATTCATGACGGTTAGCGCTGATCCTGTATCCAATTCCATTTTAACTTGGGACCCTGCTATCGTGAGGGTGACCCAAATGGTTCGGTGATCCTCTTTTGCGATTACATTGTGAAGTTTGAGACAGCTTAGTCTCCTGTTTCCGGATTCACTATCGCTCATCTGATCTTCGGAACTACTGTCCGTCATCTTTTGTACTTTCTTGTACGGTTCCTCAGTAGCCTTTTTGTTGTCGCTGGTCTTCTTCCCAGACCTGCAAACTCGTGCAATGTGTCCAATCTTCCCGCATTGTCTGCATATTTTGTCTTTGGACCAGCAGTCCTTCTGGTCATGGTTAGTTCTGCCGCAGCGATAACATTTTGCAAATCCCCATGTCATTTCGTGGGTGCCGTATTCCTGTGGTTTTTGTTGAATTTCTGCAGCTCCCCTGGCTGCTGCTTCATACGATACTGCCACGCTGAAAGCCTTATCTAGCGTCAGCTCTTTTTCTGAGAGTAACTTCTTCTGTGTTCCTTCACTCAGGAGTCCACAGACAAATTTGTCCCGTAGGGTATCTGCCAGTCCTGCTCCGAATTGGCAGTGCTTTGATAGCTTGCGTAGTTCCGTAAGATACTCAGCATTGCTCTCATCTTTGTGCTGAGTTCTCCTGTGGAATTTAAATCTTTCTGCTATCAACAGCGGTGCAGGGTTTAAGTGTTCCTGTAGGACAGCAACAATTTCGTTAAAACTCTTCGCCTTCGGTTTGGCTGGAGTAATCAGGTCCCGCAATAGGCCGTACGTTCTAGCGCCCATTAAGTTTAGCAATATCGATGCCTTTTTCCCCTCCGCTATTTCATTTGCCTTGAAATGTACCTCGACTCTTTCCACATACGTGGTCCAGTCCTCTATTGTATTATCAAAAGCAGTGATACAGCCAGTCTTCGGCATCTTGCAAATCTAAAATGGCGCCTCCCGCGCTTTGCCTTCTTCCCCGATTTAACAAAATGGCGCCTCCCGCGCTTTGCCTTCTTCCCCGCTGTTGTTAGCGCTGCTTTCCACGGTTTCTTGCGCGTTAAATATTGATTCTTTTTCTTTTATTATTTTCCCGTCATGGAGCGGACCCTCTGGAACACTTCCCTCCCTCTTCTTAGGTCCGAACGCTGCCCGGCTTCGAAGCACCGGCCGCGCCCTGTGTGCTCCACCCTCTCTCTCTCTCTTTGCTTCCTGACTCGCTGCCCGGCCCCGTTGAAAAGCCACCTGATCGAGCTTCAGCCCACCGCAGCCCAGGAAGGATCAGAGCACTACCTGCCACCAGCCTGATTAGCTGGGAAACCACAGACCGAGGAACCCAGCCTGGATCTGAACAGTCTCTCCTGCAAGTTTTCAAACCGATGATTGACGGTCGACGCCCGTTTCCCGAGTTTCTTTGGACTCTTTTTTTTTCTTTCTTCTGGCTCCGACCTTCAACAACGTCGTCTGAGGTGCTGCCGAGTTGCAGGTAAGTTCGTTTCTTATTCGTCGCCAGTGTTAAATCCATGAATGATTGAGACACGGACCAGCAGGAGTGAAAACAAACAAGTCTTTACTGGTGGAAGTCAATAGCGAAACTAACAAACAGAGGCTCTCTAGCGCCTTTATACAGGGGTGGTCACTGCCGGTACTGCAGTCTGAGACCAGTTATTCTCTTAAAGGTACATACACAACACGTTGGTTGTGAGATCGCTTAGCTCTGTCTATAGCATGCTGCTTCCATGGTTTAGCATGCATGTAGTTCTGTGTTGCAGCTTCCCCAGGTTGCACTTCATTTTTAGGTAGACCTAGTGCTGCTCCTGGCATGCTCTTCTACACTCCTCATTCAACTAGAGTTGTTTGCTTGGCTTGATGCTAATGTAAGAGTGAGGGACATGCCGGGCCATGAGGTTAGATTGTGGTGAATTGTATTTGTATTTCCTCATACCATACAGCATCCTACTGAATCTGTGTTGTACCCTCTCCAAAACCACAACATCCTCCTTATTGTGTAGAGCCCAATGTTGCACACAGTACTCTAACTGAGGTCTTAAGGTTTTATACAGGCCCATCGTTACCTCTTGCTTTTTATATTCTATACTTCATTAAAAAAAAACTAATGGAATTCTAGGGTTTTATTATGGCCTTATTAGCCTGAGCCTCTTTGACTAAGCATTTGTTACCTGTCTTAATATCGCCTTATGTAGTTTGGTGTCAAATTTTGTCTGATAACATTCATGTGAAGCATTTTAAGACATTTTACTATGTTAAAGGTGCTATATAAATGCAAGTTGATGTATAGCCCTTCTTTTTAATTGTTTTTTTAATCACTTTATTTATCCATATCACCTTGAAAGTACTAGTAGGTTTCCTTTTTTCATGGAATATACTTTTCCTGTACCTTTGAAATCTCTTAAAACCATCTATAGTCCTCCCAATTTCTCCTGCAACCTCACTTCACATCTTTCTAATATCTACCCTAATCCAATCTGGTGTTCTAATTTTTATACTGACTTTTTCACTTTCTAGTTGGATCTTAAATCTTATATTGTCATCACTATTACCAAGGTGCTCATCTACCCGACCTACTTCATTACTCATAACCAGACAACGCTTCTGGCCTTGTAAGCCTACTAACACACTGCTTGAGGAACGAGTCCTTTACACATTCAGAATTCCATTCCCTTTCCTCCACTTACTCCCAACTGAAGTGAATAATTAAAATCTCCCAGAATAATTTTGTTATTCCTACTCATCTCTCTAACCTGACTGTAGATTTCCTCTTCTATTTCCTTCCCATAATTTGGAGATCTCCAATATAACCCGATAAATGTAACAAGCCTTTTTAAAAATGTTTTGTGTTCCAACCATATTGACTGGCTGTGGTAAACCACTGTTTGTATTCCACTGTGTACATGCCTGGACATGCCTCGGCTGACTCCTCCCACAAGTCCTAGTATAAAGGTGACTGCTCCCCAGCCCTTTGTATTTCTGGACCGGTCGACCACTCGAGGCAGACCTTTGTTAATAAAAGCCTTTAGTTACTCTCTTAACTCTCAGTCTTTTATGAGTAATTGATAGCGCATCAATTTTATTAACAGAATTTTTATAATGGAGAAGATCCTCACACCAGCATGCCTGGACTTAGATCATCGGGAGGCGGACTCATCCACCAAGTTTACTCACTGGCTTAAGTGTTTCGAAAAATTCCTGACCGTCTCCGCAGCAATCAAATCGGACGAGGACAAACTGGATGTCCTGACCTCCAAAGTGAACCACCGAGTGTACTCGGTCATCCAAGACGCGACCTTGTACGCGGACGCTATCAAGCTCCTCAAGGACCAGTACACGCGCCCAGTGAACGAAGTGTACGCCAGGCACCTTCTAGGGAGTCGTAAACAACAACCTGGGGAATCGACCGTGGAATACCTTCAGGCACTGTCTGTGCTTGGCCGGGCCTGTGGTTGTAAGGATGTAAAGGCCGCCGTGTACACAGAGGAACTTATCCGGGACGCTTTTGTAGCGGGCCACAGATCCAATTACACCCGACAGCGACTGTTGGAGCAGAGTGACCTCGACCTCAACAAGGCCTCTGAACTCGCACTATCATTGGATGCAGCCTACCGGGGCATGGATGCCTACTCCTCTGCACCGTGGACGCCGCGGGGAATGACAGCCTGGGACACGGTAGGACCGCCCCATAGCGCCGTGCCACCCCAGCCACACCCCAGCAACGGCCCAACTACCGCAGCAGTGTCCCAAGGCCAGACAGCAGTGCCCCAAGGCCAGAAATGCTACTTCTGTGGCCAGGCAAAACACCCCAGAGCGCGCTGCCCGGCGAAAAACGCGATCTGCTCGGGCTGCGGGAAGAAGGGACACTACGCTAACGTCTGCAGGGCCAAAGCCACCCCGAACCCCAGCAGCGCCGCGTGTGGGCCATGCGGGCCGCCATCTTGGGCCTCCCCGGCCATGTGCGAACCACCGGTACAGCAGCCATTTTGGACGCCTCCAGCCACATGGGGATCATGGACGCCGCCATCTTGGATGACAGCCGGAACGCAGCAGGCCCCCAACACCGCCTCATCTGATACCCGCAGCGACACACCGACCCCTACGCTGGCATCCGTTACACTGGACCAAGCGAGACCGCACCAGCTGGCCAGTTCCACAATGGACATTAAGATAAATGGCCACGATACAATCTGCCTTTTTGACTCTGGGAGCACGGAGAGCTTCATCCACCCCGACACGGTGCGGCGTTGCTCTCTCCCAGTCCTGCCTGCGCACCAGCGGATTTCTATGGCCTCCGAGTCCCAGTCGGCGGACATCGGCGGCTACTGCGTAGTGACACTCGTAGTAGACGGGACCGTGTACGATCATTTTAAACTTCTGGTCCTGCCCGACCTCTGCGCTGCCGTCCTGCTGGGGTTAGATTTTCAGTGCCACCTTAAAAGTGTTACGATGGCGTACGGTGGACCCCTACCCCCACTCACAGTCCGCAGCCAGCAGCTCCCAAATTGCCCGCCGCGCACCAGGTGCAACCTCTCCACACTCAGAGTCACCCCCCCCCCCCACTGTTTGCTAACCTCACCCCCGACTGTAAGCCCATCGCCACAAAGAGCAGGCGATACAGTGCCGGGGACAGGGTTTTCATTAAAACCGAAGTGGAGCGGCTCCTGAAGGAAGGGATTATTGAGGGCAGCACCAGCCCCTGGCGAGCCCAGGTTGTGGTCGTTAAGACCGGCGAGAAGCAGCGCCTGGTCATCGACTACAGCCAGACAATAAATCGCTACACCCTGCTGGACGCCTACCCACTCCCCCGCATAGCTGATATGGTCAACCAGATCGCGCAGTACCGCGTCTTCTCGACCATTGACCTGAAATCAGCGTACCACCAGCTCCCTATCCGCCCTGAGGACCGCCAGTATACTGCCTTTGAGGCAAACGGCCGCCTCTATCACTTCCTTAGGGTTCCCTTTGGCGTCACCAACGGGGTCTCCGTCTTCCAAAGGGAGATGGACCGGATGGTAGATCAAAATGCGTTGCAGGCCACTTTCCCATATCTGGACAATGTGACCATCTGCGGCCGTGACTTGCAGGACCATGACGCAAACCTCGAAAAATTCCTCCACACCGCCCAACTCCTGAACCTGACATATAACAAGGAGAAGTGCATATTCCGCACAAACCGCCTCGCCATCCTTGGCTGTGTTGTGGAACACGGAGTCATCGGCCCCGACCCCGACCGGATGCGTCCCCTTATGGAACTCCCACTGCCCCACTGCCTCAAGGCCCTGAAGAGGTGCCTAGGGTTTTTCTCCTATTATGCCCAGTGGGTCCCCTACTATGCGGACAAGGCCCATCCGCTGATCAAGTCCACCTCTTTTCCCTTGACGGCAGAGGCCCGCTTAGCCTTCCACCGTATCAAGGAAGACATTGCCAAAGCCACCATGCACGCAGTGGACGAATCCATCCCCTTCCAGGTGGAAACCGACGCGTCCGACTTTGCCCTGGCCGCTACCCTCAATCAGGCGGGGAGACCCGTTGCCTTCTTTTCACGAATCCTCCAAGGCCCGGAGACCAGACACTCCGCTGTTGAGAAGGAGGCCCAGGCGATTGTGGAGGCTGTGCGTCATTGGAGGCACTACCTGGCCGGAAAACGATTTACCCTGCTCACTGACCAACGTTCAGTTGCTTTCATGTTTAACAACAAGCAGAGGGGCAAAATCAAAAATGACAAGATCTTGAGGTGGAGAATCGAACTTTCCACCTACAATTACGAGATCTTGTACCGGCCCGGGAAGCTCAATGAACCCCCGGATGCGCTATCGCGTGGCACCTGCGCCAGCGCGCAGATTGATAGACTGCGGGCCCTCCACAATGACCTCTGCCACCCGGGGGTCACCAGGTTCTTCCACTTCATCAAGGCCCGCAACCTGCCTTACTCTATTGAGGAGGTCAGGACCATGACCAGGAACTGCCAAGTCTGCACTGAGTGCAAACCGCACTTTTATAGACCAGACAAGGCCCACCTGATAAAAGCCACTCGCCCCTTCGAGCGCCTGAGCGTTGATTTTAAAGGGCCTCTCCCCTCCTCCGACCGCAATGTGTACTTCCTCAATATTATTGAGGAGTACTCCCGTTTCCCGTTCGCCATCCCCTGCCCGGACATGAGCAGTGCCACGGTCATTAAATGTCTGAACGACCTCTTCACCCTGTTCGGTTTCCCCAGCTATATCCATAGCGACCGGGGCTCATCGTTTATGAGCAACGAACTCCGTCAGTACCTGCTAACTAGGGGTATTGCCACAAGCAGGACCATCAGTTACAACCCCCGGGGGAACGGACAGGTGGAAAGAGAAAATGCGACAGTTTGGAAGGCTGCCCTGCTAGCCTTAAAGTCTAGGGGCCTTCCAACCTCCCGCTGGCAGGATGTGCTTCCCGATGCGCTCCACTCTATTCGGTCACTGCTCTGCGCTGCCACTAACGCCACCCCTCATGAGAAAATGTTTGTCTTCCCAAGGAAGTCCACATCGGGGACATCGCTACCGCCATGGCTGACGTCCCCAGGGCCGGTCCTACTGAGAAGGCACGTGAGGATCCATAAAACGGACCCCCTGGTCGAGAGGGTCGACCTCCTCCATGCCAACCCCCAGTATGCTTACATTGCATACCCGGACAGGCGGGAGGACACAGTCTCCATAAGAGACCTTGCACCCTCGGGGGCCGCAGTAACCCACTACTCACTACCACCCCACCCCACGATCCGATATCCAGCCCCAGCAGACGGCAGGCCTGGGCCCCGCGACCCGCTCGACATCTACGAGGACGACACGCCTGTGCCACAGCCTACGCAGGACTCGACGCCGGAAGCTCCACTACCCCTGCCGTCGCCACGCCGATCACAGCGGCAGACAAGACCTCCGGAGAGACTCCAATACACTAACTTTTAATACACTTCACCCCGCCGGACTCAATTTTAAACAAGGGGTGAATGTGGTAAACCACTGTTTGTATTCCACTGTGTACATGCCTGGACATGCCTCGGCTGACTCCTCCCACAAGTCCTAGTATAAAGGTGACTGCTCCCCAGCCCTTTGTATTTCTGGACCGGTCGACCACTCGAGGCAGACCTTCATTCTTTTGTTAATAAAAGCCTTTAGTTACTCTCTTAACTCTCAGTCTTTTATGAGTAATTGATAGCGCATCACTGGCTGTACCCCTTTCTTGTCTACTTCAACTCTCCCTACAGCATGTATTCCTCTCTTACCAATATTCACACTCTGCCTCCTTTCTTATCTTTTCAATCCTCCTCAATATATTATATCCCAATATGTTTCTTTTCCATTCTTGAGCAGTTTGTAGTCAGGTTTCTGTTAATGCTATTAAGTCTAGATCTTCCTATAAAATAACTGCTTCCTGTTACCCCAGTTTATTTCTTGCACTCGGCACATAAACCTTTTTTGCTTTAAAAAAAAAACTGCTCCTTTTTCCATAATTTGTCTAAACTACACCCTACTTTTACTTCAGTCTTTTACAATTAGTCTATTTGATTTTATTCCTCTGAACTGCATCCTTCTTGCTAAATTGTTTTCTGCATATTATCCTCATCTATTTCTCCCTTCACGATTAGCTGATTCTGGTTGGTTTTATTTTTCAGTGCCCCCACTTCCCTTCCTAGTTTAAATACTTCCCTATTTAACCATTTTGCCAGTACAATGGCACCCTCCCTGTTTAGAAGTAGCACATTTTTGCGAATAGCTCCCATCCATTCCAGTGCTGGTGCCAAAAGGCAAAGTGGAATCCCTCTTCCTGACACAACTTCTGTGCATTGATTTCCCGAATTTTCCTGTCCTGGATGGGAAAATAATCCTGAAATTATCACCTGTGAATTCCTGTTGTTAAACTTGTTTTCTAATCTCATCTTTAGGACTTCCGATCTTTCTTTACCTACATCACTGGTTCCCACATGGACCATAATGGCTGGTTGCTCCACCTCCCCTTGCAAAAATTTTTGACATGCGATATGTCCCTTGCTAGCACATTGGAGCCAACAAAGCATCTGGGATCTCACCTTGTTCAACCCACTCATCTCATTTAAAATCCTCGTTCTCTACCGCCCAGCCAATTATATGCTGCTTTTGCTGTTTATCATGCATGTAGTCCTGTGTTGTAGCTTCACCAGGTTGGTACCTTATTTTCAGGTATACCTGGTGCTGCTCCCGGCATGCTTTTCTGCACCATTGAACCAGGTTTGGCCAAATTTCACACCGAGATATCTTCACTGCTTTCCTCCCTCAGCGACTTCTCATACTCAGTGATTTCAACCTCCATCTCAATTCATCTCTCTCCTCCGAGTTCACTGCCCTCCTATCCTTCCTTAATCTCTCCCTCCATATAAACTCACAGCCACTCCCATGACATTTCTGCAGCTACCGATCTACACAATCTCACCCTCACCTCCACCTTTGATGCCCTAGACCCCATCAAAACCATTACGCTCTCTCATTCTGGTTGCCACCCGGTACAGCCTTCATCTTCATTCCCTTAAGCCCAAGGGACGCAGACTTGAACATTTATGGCAGACAACTGGCTTACCCGCTCAATCACCAGACCTGAGCACCATTGGTTGCATTTGTCTCTTACTGTAATTAGGTGAGATTTGCAGGTCTGAATTTTGTGAAGTTATTCAGAAGGGTGGATCAGTTTCCAATGTCCATCCCCTAATCTTCACTCCACACAGAAACTTTCAGATGCCATGTGCTAAAATTGCAGTTTGCATCCTTTGGGTGATTTTTGCAACAAAATTGTTGCATTGTCATTTATGAGGAAAAGAACACAAAATGTAAAACTGTAACAGAAGGATAAACATTCAAGTATAAAATCAAGGATAATTAGGAGATCGCAATACAAAACTCTTTGAACTAGAGACATTTTTACTGAGTATGTAAGGGAAGGCCTAAAAATAGATTAGTTAGCCTTGCTTGACGTTAACTAACGGTTACCGAAATCGGTGCATCACTATCAAACTGTCAATAAAAGGAATTTACTTGTATTACAAGAGAGTCAGTAAGACCCACCACCAGCTTGATTTATATTCGGAAATTTTAAACGTTGAACTTGAGTTTCCAGAGTTGTCTGTTCTTACTGTGAAAACTGTATTCATGTATTTTACATAAAATACTAGTTTGTTGCACCTCATCTTGATTTCAGTCTGCTGTCCATAATGGAGAACAAGTGTGGGGACACATGCAATATTACAGTAGCCAGTATATGGAGCAAGGATTTTATGTTATAATCCCTGAACAATGCTACTGTTTAACTAAAAGTGCACTCCAGTTTGCAGGGGACACAAGGTCTGCTTACAGGAATGACTGGCAACACTGAACACAAGGAACTATCTAATGAAAGACAAAAATTGTGACACCCCCACTAGCCATTTTAAAATGCCATTGGTGGAAACAAGTTACCCAATTGCCTTCTTGATTAGTAAAGAGACCTGAGGCAGAGGTTGTGGGTTCAAGACCTACTCCAGGACTTAAGCATATAAATGCATTGTAGGAGGTGCTGTCTTTTGGATAACAAAATGTCCCATCTACCTATTTACTACAAGCCCACTGACTCCCACAGCTACCTGGACTACACTTCCTCCCACCCCGCTTCCTGTAAGGACTCTATTCCATTCTCCCAGTTTCTCCGCCTCCGCCGCATCTGCTCCGACGATGCCACCTTCCACACCAGTGCTTCAGACATGTCTTCCTTTTTCCGCAACCGAGGATTCCCCTCTACCGTGGTTGACACTGCCCTCGACCGTGTCAGTTCTATCTCCCGCACCTCTGCCCTCACCCCTGCCCCTCCCTCCCGGAACCACGATAGGGTTCCCCTTGTCCTCACCTTTCACCCCACCAGCCTCCACATTCAACGGATCATCCTCCGGCATTTCCGCGACCTCCAAAGTGATCCCACCACCAAACGCATCTTCCCCTCCCCTCCCCTTTCAGCATTCCGCAGGGACCGCTCTCTCCGAGACACCCTAGTCCACTCCTCTATCACCCCAAACAGCCCTTCCCCTTCGCCTGGCACCTTCCCGTGCAAGCGGAGGAGATGTAATACCTGCCCCTATACCTCCCCCCTCCCCACTGTCCAGGGCCCCAAACACCCCTTCCAGGTGAAACAGCGATTTACTTGTACTTCTCGCAATCTAGTATACTGTATTCGCTGCTCACGATGCGGTCTCCTCTACATTGGGGAGACCAAACGCAGATTGGGTGACCGCTTTGCGGAACACCTCCGTTCAGTCCGTAAGGGTGACCCCGAGCTTCCGGTCGCCTGTCATTTCAATTCACCGCTCCATTCCCACTCGGACCTCACCGTCCTTGGCCTCTTGTACTGTTCCACGGAAGCTCAATGTAAACTCGAGGAACAGCACCTCATCTTCCGATTAGGCACTCTGCAGCCTTCCGGTCTCAATATCGAGTTCAACAATTTCAGATCATAACCTCGGCCCCTATTTCATTTTTACTTATATTTTTCCACTCCTTTCCTTCCCCCCCCCCCTTTCCTTTTGTTTCTCTCTCACATCTGGCAGCTATCTTTTGCCCTGCCAGTACAATTTACACCTAATCCCAGCATATTACCATCTCGTCTAGCTTCTAATCTCTTTTACTTCTTTTGGTTCTTTTATTCTTTTGTCCGATCGCAGCCCTGCCTTCGATCTAGTTCCTTTTCTCTCCAGTTTTGAAGAAGGGTCAAACCCGAAACGTCAACTCAAATTTCTCTCCACGGATGTTGCCTGACCTGCTGAGTTTTTCCAGCATTTTCTGTTGTTATTTCCCATCTACCTGTTCAGGTGGGTCTGAACGGTCACACAACATGATTCAAAGAAGAGTAGGGAGTTCTCCCAGTGTCCTGGTTAACATTTATCCCTCAACCAACATCACCAAAACAGATTAATTGATCATTTATCATGTTGCTGTTTTTGGGACCTTGTCGTGTGCTAATTGGCTGCCTACATTACAATCGTGACTACATAAGTAATTCATTGGCTGTAAAATACTTTGGGATGTCCCAAGCATAAAAAGGTGCTATATAAATGCTAATTAGTTTCATATGACTGCATTTGAAGAAAAGCATTCTGAAAGGTGTATATGCATATATTAAAAATCAATGAATATCTCCACCATCTATCTCCATCATCCAACCCTAATACATAAAAAGTATTCACTCACCATACAGATCAGACATTTCGAACAAATAAGCATCCTCACTTCCCATGTGCAACACTACAGGATACTGACTAGTAATATATTAAAAATCTTACACTTTCTGCTAACTGTCCCCCATTATAAATTCCGTAAAGCACATCTATAATGGAAACTTGTCACGTTATAAATGCACCCTCTGATATTGGAGGCACTATGGTGCCGCCATTGACAGCACCATGTAATTATTGCATGACAAGTTTTTATCAGCAGTTTCCAATATAAATATGAACACAGGAATTTATAATGGCAATATAAAAATAATAGAATGTATAACTTCAAAATGGGGGACAGAATTATGTTTCTGTACTCTGATTGAATTATCGTCTGCTCTCTAACCCAGCTTCAACACTTGCCTCCACATATGCAATGCCATGGGATACATACACACACAAAATAACTTACATTTATATCATGCCTTTCACAATCGCAGGGTGTCCCCAAGCATTTTACAGCCAATTAAGTGTAAGAAACATTGCAGCCAATTTGCACACAGCAAGCTCCCACAAACAGTAATGTGATAATGACCAGATAATCTGTTTTATTGATGTTGGTTGAGGGATAAATATTGGCATGGACACTGGAGATAACCCTCCTGCTCTTTGAATAGTGCAATGGAATCTTTTACATCCACTTGAAAGGGCAGACAGGGTCTTGGTTTAACATCTCATCTGAAAGACAGCACCTCCAACAGTGCAGCACTTCCTCAGTCCTGCACTGGAGTGTCTGCCTAGATTATGCACTCAAGTCTCTGGAGTGGGACTTGAACCCACAAATCACACACACACACACTATATATATCCTAAGGATTAATTTATTTTAAATATAAGCATGGATTGAAAAAAAACTACTTCAGGTCTGTTGCACCTCTTTTTGCTCATCTTATTCATTTGCTTAGGTTTCATACGTGATTTAAGCAAGTAATTTCATTTGCTATATCCAAAATAAGTTTCATCGCTGGCTCTACAGAATCAAACCCGTGTGTTATCGCTGGGTGTTCGGAGGAACACGTAGCGACTGGAAATAGACAAGGGGCCAGCAGGGTGGGGAATCCTCGGGGTTAAATGCGCTGTAACGTCCCAAAAGCTTTTTTTGGGGGGGTGGGATGGTTGCAGAGAAGATGATAACATTAAAAAAAAGAAACTGCCACAAAGATCTTAGACTTAAATTGGTGGAAGCAGCACACTAAATGAAGAATTGCGTTTCTTACCGTAGATATGTTCTGATATTTTCAGCTTGCATTTCATTCAGCAGTTTGCTCCGAAAACCTTGAGGCTTCATTGGAGAGAAGTCTGCACAGGGCCGCCCAACCCATCCTATAACAGAAAGTTTCAGGCTTCAAAATCATTTGCCGAAATGTTTTGTTTTAACCCTATTCAGCCGACGAGTTTGGTAAATTAACGGCTTTGGTTAAGAACATGCAGCTCACCCGATACAAATGTTTCTTTACAGAACTGACAAGAAATGATTTATATTGATGACACTCTACCGGAGTCGAATTAAACGCAGCTCTTTAGCTTCAAGTCGGTCTGGCTCTTCTCGAAGAGGTTTCCGTGAAGGTACTTTTATCAATCTATTTCACACTATTCGGGTACTCAGTACTCACCGATTAGAAAGCCGACCAAAAAGACTGCGGTTAATGTCAACAGTATGCGCGCCCACTTGCACAAACTGTCACTCGACCTCATTTCCAGTTGGCGGTGTCTCTGATCGACCCCTCCCTTCTGTTTGACCGAAAGACTGAACTGAACTTCAATCAACTGCTGAGGGCAATTCACTCCCTTATCTGTGAAACTCTGCGAGAGTATGGAAGTATTTGTGGATTCAAACTTTAACCCAATGGCTCATGACTGATTTTAAAAAGTTGCATCTACCTAGTGTACAGATAAGGCAGAGAAGTGGGATGCATAATTGGATGCCAGTCAACCAACATTCTGCCTGGTATATATAATTTGTGCCAGTCAGTTGCAGTTAGGATGGAGGCAGGCAATGTAGCGTTCAAGCTCAGTGCTGACACTCCCCACAGTCCTGAAAATACACGTAAGTCCGAACACCCATCTCCCCACACTTTAAACAACGCACCGTGCTAACACTCCCCATGGTTCAGACAAAGCACAGCGCTAACAGTCCCCACAGTTCAGATAATGCACAGCGCTAACACTCCCCACAGTTCAGATAACACACAGCGCTAACACTCCCCACAGTTCAGACAACGCTCAGCGCTACCACTCTCCACAGTTCAGACAACGCACAGCACTAACACTCTCCACAGTTCAGACAACGCACAGCACTAACACTCCCCACAGTTCAGACAATGCACAGTGCTAACACTCTCCACAGTTCAGACAACACACAGCGCTAACACTCCCCACAGTTCAGATAATGCACAGCGCTAACACTCTCCACAGTTCAGACAACACACAGTGCTAACACTCCCCACAGTTCGGACAACGCACAGCGCTACCACTCTCCACAGTTCAGATAACGCACAGCGCTAGCACTCCCCACAGTTCAGATAATGCACAGCGCTAACGCTCCCCACAGTTTAAATAACACACAGCACTAACACTCTCCACAGTTCAAATAACACACAGTGCTAACACTCTCCACAGTTCAGACAACGCACAGCACTAACACTCCCCACAGTTCAGATAACGCACAGCGCTAACGCTCCCCACAGTTCAAATAACACACAGCGCTAACACTCCCCACAGTTCAGATAACGCACAGCACTAACACTCCCTGACATAAATCAGTCATTCATGAAAGAAAGATTTATGAAATCATACTGAGCGGCCTGTGGGTGGCGCTGTCTAGGTAGAGTATAAATACTCGGGTACGGGCCTAGCTTGCACAGGACATTCTTAACAGGAACTAGTGAAGGACACAACTAGACCTCCATGTTGTAAAACAGTTGATTAAAGCTTTGTTTAACACTTAGACCAAGTGCCTAGTAGTTTTCTTACGTCAATTTAATCAACTGAAACTTGCTCCATGCTCTGAGTGATTTTGGCAACAGATGGCTACGACTCAAATGGTAGAAGGGAACCAGACATAGTAATCAATCCATCATGGAGAAACTACTCAGACCCACCCGTCTTGACCTGGACCCGAATTCACCTACAACTGCTAAGGTATGGAAACACTGGTATCGTACCTTCAGCAACTTCCTCAGGGCTTGTGGTGAGAATGTTCCTGATAAGTTACAAATGCTTGCCAATTATGTGTTTCCTCATGTATTTGACTATATCGAAGACTGTGTAGACTATGACTCCGCTATCCAAATACTGCAGCAACTATATGTTAACGCCCCAAACAAAATTTTTGCTCAGCACTTACTGGCCACAACTCGACAACAACCCAGGGTATCACTTGACTAATTCCTTCAAAAGCTTCGCAGGTTCAGCAACGACTGTAATCTCAAAGCTGTCTCAGCTGAGCAGTACCAGGAGGAATTAATTTGTGATTCTTTTATTAAAGGAATTGCGTCTCCCTTCATACGCCAGCATCTGTTGGAGAATAAGCTGCCTATGACCAGGCATATTCTCTGGACTTAGCAAAAAAAATGCAGATGCCTATCTTTTACCATGTGCATGGACTGCTGCTATCACTTTTAGTGACTCCTCTGATAAGCCTCAGGTGGAAGCCCTCACTGATGACTCTATCCTAGCTGATGATGACCCTACCCTAGCGGCATCTTGGCAATCTAAAAAGAAGTGTTTCTTCTGTGGAGGTGCATTTCACAATAGGAAATTTTGTCCTGCTCATAATGCAACCTGCAATCATTGCAGTAAAAAAGGTCACTTTTCTAAAGTATGTCAGTCAAAAGCCTCTCCTAGGGTTACAGCTGCTATTTATAAAACTGCTCCTTCCCCAAGAGCCAGTACTAATGTTAAAGCTGTCAAGTATAAAACTGCCCCTCCTCCCATCACAGCTGTTTTCCCCAAAGCCTGTCCCATGCAGCCATGAATGTTTCGGTAAATGGACACAATTTGAGTGCACTAATCGACTCATGTAGCTCTGACAGCTTCATTGGTGGAGCAGGCTGTCAGTAAGTTAAAACTGCGTATTTACCCCTCGGACAGAGAAATTGCAATGGCGCTGACAACACTGACCACCAACTCTTCTGGCTTTTGTCTTGTCGACCTTATTCTCAATGGCCGCACTTATTTTTCTAGCTGGCTTGGGGTGCTCAAAAACCTATGCAATGATGTGCTCCTGGGACAGGATTTCCAGAAGCAACACAAAAGACTCACTTTCGAGTTTGGAGGGTCAAAGCCAGAGCTTACTATTTCTAAAGTACCATTTTGGGTGCTTTCGGCAGCTTCACTCGACAAGCCCTCCTTGTTTGCCAATCTTTCCCCCCGATGTAAGCCCATGTAAGTCACTAAATCACGACGTTTCAGTCAAGATGATCAATCCTTTATCGAGGCAGAAATCTCTCACCTTCTAGCTGACGGTATCATTGAGCCATGTTCATCTCCCTGGCGGGCTCAAGTCATCGTTGTTAAAAATCCTCTGAAGCAACACAAGAAACGTCTTTGCATCGATTACTTGCAAACTATTAACCAGCATACCGACCTGGATGCCTACCCACTACCACGCATCGATGACATGGTCAATAACCTTGCCAACTACAGGGTATTTTCAACTTTTGACTAAAATAACGCATACCATCAAGCAACGTTAAAGGACTCTGACAAAAAGTATACGGCCTTTGAGGCCAATGGTCGGCTTTACCAGTTTTGTCGCCTTTGATTTGGGGTCACCAATGGGGTGGCCATCTTTCAACGGGCAAGGGACAGCCTAGTCAAACAGTAAAACTTAACGGACACTTTTCCACATCTGGATAATATCACCATTGCTGGTCATGACCAGAAGGAGCATGATGCCAAACTCCAGAAATTTTTTGACGTTCGCCGTCGCCGCAACTTAACCTTCAATGAATCCAAATCAGTGAAATCAGTACCAACAGTCAACATCCTTGGCTACTGTTACGTTCGTGTATAATAAGAAACGGACTGTGGAGAACGGTACAACAGGTGTTCACTCAACATGGCTCAAACTGCAACTGATATGTACAGATTACTACACAGCATTATATACAGGTGTGGTCACTGCCGGTACTACAGTATACATGAGCTGTAAAAAGTAGTTCCCCCCCTTAAAGGTACATACATTACAATTCCTCCCCTTTTAGATTAACAGTACCATAACACTCATTTAACAATTAAATATCAAACTAATTACAATTAACACTTTTAACATGCAACATTAGCTGAAAATAGTCTATTTATAAATTCAGTCTTTGGGGAGGCTTCGTGATCCTTTCTGGATAGCGCCTTTCCCGAGTGTCTTGCTCTTGGTGCAGAGGCGATTCTGGCCCCCTGTCGTCGGTTGGTTCATCAGCTTCCGATGCTACTGTTTCTGGGGTAGATGCCACCTGTACATCGGGTTCATCACCAGGTACGTATGGGCGAGGCATGGGGTTGACTTGTTCCTGTGACTCTAGGATCTGGTCAGCATGGCGTCTCACGATGCTCTCCCCAATGTCCACTGTGTACATTAGTGGGCCCTGCCTTGTGCATATCGTTCCTGGCTGCCATTTTTCTGTTCGGTAGTCGCGGGCCAAGACTGGTTGCCCTACATTGAAGCTCCTTGTTGGCTTCTCATGGATGTGCTGGAATTGCTTACTCTCAACATCTCTTCGTACGTTTGGTCTGAGCAAATCCAGGTGAGATCTTAACCTTCGGTTAAAGAACATCATGGCTGGGGCCTGGTTGGTGACTGCATGTGTCGCATTCCGATAGGCAAACCGGAAACTGTCCACCTTGTGCTGCAGCGGAATGTTGTCATTGTACATAGCCTTTATTGCCTTCTTAAAGGTTTGTACGAACCTCTCAGCCAATCCATTTGTGGCTGGATGATACGGGGCGGATGTGTAATGCCTTACCCCATTCTTTTTCAAGAACCTCCGGAACTCTTCGGACACAAACTGTGGTCTGTTGTCGGAGCAAATCTGTTCTGGCAAGCCATTCCTGGCAAAAATGGTCCGTAGGACTGCAATAGTTTTCTCCGTGGTGGTGGAGGATATTTTGATGACCTCAGGCCTTTTCGAGTGCGCATCCACAGCTATTAAAAACATTGAGTCCATGAATGGACCAGCAAAATCAATATGCACCCATTGCCATGGAGATGAGGGCCACTCCCATGGGTGTAGAGGGGCCTGTGGTGATGCATTTTGGACTTTCTGGCATCCTGAGCAGCTCTTGGTCAGGTCCTCGATTTGTTTATCGATTCCCGGCCACCACACATAAGCCCTAGCAAGGCTTTTCATTTTTACCCCTCCCAGATGACCCTCATGAAGCTCATTGAGCACTCTATCCCTTAAATTGGGTGGAATTACCACTCGGGATCCACACATCAAGGTCCCCCGGAACACTGACAGCTGTTCTCTCCTTGTCGAGAATGCTGGCAACAGTGAGTCGCCATGTGCTGGCCATCCCTTCACTGTCAAATCATATACCCGAGACAGTGTCGGGTCATTTCGGGTTTCCTTTTCGATACAAGCGTTAGTTACCGGTAGGTATTCAACTATAGTCGAATGGAATATTTCGACAGGATCCACTGCTGGTGCTTCCTCCGCAGTAGGCAGTGGCAGGCGTGATAGCCCATCAGCATTTCCATGCTGTTTCGTGCCCTTATATTCAATCTCATAGTGGTGCGCCCCTAGAAAAAGTGACCATCTTTGTAGTCGTTGCGCAGTCATCACCGGAACGCCCTTCTTCGGATTAAAAATGGAGACAAGAGGCTGGTGATCAGTCAGCAAGGTGAATTTCTGCCCGTGCAGATAGTGATTGAACTTTTTCACCCCCCACACTAGGCTGAGGGCCTCCCTGTCAATCTGGGCGTAGTTACGCTCGGCTGAGGTTAGTGATCGTGACGCAAAGGCTATTGGCCTCTCTGAGCCGTCCGAGAATTTGTGCGACAACACCGTTCCAATGCCGTAGGGTGATGCATCACATGCCAACCGAATTGGTAATGCTGGGTTGTAATGGGCCAATACCTCTTTTGATGTGATTAGTGTTTTGCTCTTCTGGAATGCTCGTCTACATTCATCACTCCACTTCCATGGCACCCCAGTTTGCAGTAGGGTGTTCAGTGGGTGTAGTATTGTAGACAAATTTGGCAAGAACTTATGGTAGTAGTTTACCAGCCCGAGGAACAACCTCAGTTGTGACACATTTTCCGGTGCTGGAGCCTTGACTACTGCCTCAATCTTCTCTGGGGACTTATGTAACCCCTCTTTATCGATAACGTGGCCACAATTCAAGATTTGTTTTCTAAAAAACTCGCATTTGGGGCGGTTAGCTCGGAGCCCATATCCCTGCAATCTAGTGAGCACCTGCTCCAGGTTGGCAAGGTGATCATTGTCATTTTCGCCCGTGACCAGGATGTCGTCCAAATAACACTGGGTCCCTGGGATCCCTTGCAGGACTTGTTCCATTGCCCTCTGCCAAATAGCCGGAGCTGATGCTACCCTGAATACCAGCCGGTTGTATTGGTAGAGACCTTTATGGGTGTTGATTGTGAGGTATTTTTTTTTTATGCTTCTTCTACCTCCATTTGCAGATACGCCTGGGCCAGATCAATCTTAGTGAAGCGTTTCCCTCCAGATAGTGAGGCGAAAATATCTTCAATCCGCGGAAGTGGATATTGTACGGTGTGAAGGATCGGGTTCACTGTTACCTTAAAGTCCCCACAGATGCGAACCTTCTTTGGATCCCCAGGCATGCTGCTCAACGACTTTTTCATCACAGGGACGATGGGTGTAGCCCACTCGTTCCAGTCTACCTTTGACAGTACACCTGAACGTTCCAGACTCTCCAGCTCTGCTTCGACGGTTGGGCGGATCGCATAAGGTACCGGTCTGGCCTTAAAAAAATTTGGGGCTTGCGTTTTCTTCAATTTTCATCGTCGCTGTCATGCCTTTTAGTGTTCCAAGTCCTTGCTGGAACACTTCTTTCACGTCAGTTAGGATCTTTGACAGTCGCCCAGGTGTGACGTCGTCATCCTTTTTGTCAGCCACAGTCAGTGCCTGTATGGAATGCCAATCCAGTTGTATTTTCCGGATCCATTCACGTCCCAGTAATGGTGGTCCTCCATCTTGCAATACATACAGGTCTAGTTTTGGTGTTTCCTTACCGTCATATATAACGGTGCCACGTGCTAGTGGGTATAGGAATAGGAAGATAGAACAGATGAATGCGTGGCTAAAGGGATGGTGCAGGGGGGAGGGCTTTAGTTTCCTGGATCACTGGGTCTGCTTCTGGGAAAGGTGGGACTTGTACAAGTCGGACGGTTTACACCTGAACCAGAGGGGAACCAATATCCTTGCGGGGAGGTTTGCTAGCACTGCTGGGGGGGGTTTAAACTAACTTGGCAGGGGGATGGGGTACAGAGTGGAGCTATAGTAGGGGGTGATTTACAGCCAAATACAGAGGAAAAAACAAGTCAGCTGGGAAGGCAGAGCAAATGTGTGAAGGCAAAAGGGAATATGACAGGGCTGGAAGGCATTTATTTTAATGCAGGGAGTCTTGCAAATAAGGTGGATGAACTGAAGTTGTTGTTGAGCACATGGGAGTACGATATTGTTGCTATCACGGAGACATGGTTGAGGGAGGGTCAGGACTGGCAGCTCAATATTCCGGGGTATAGAATCTTCAGGCGAGACAGAGGGGGGTGTAAAAGGGGAGGGGGTGTTGCAATATTAATTAAGGAGTCAATTACTGCTGTAAGGAGGGATGATATATTAGCGGGTTCCTCTAATGAGGCCATATGGGTAGAACTTAAAAACAAAAAGGGGGCAAGCACTTTGCTGGGAGTGTACTATAGGCCCCCAAACAGTCAGGGGGAGATAGAGGAACAGATATGTAGGCAAATCTCAGAGAAGTGTGAAAATAATAGGGTAATAATAGTGGGGGATTTCAACTTCCCCAATATAAATTGGGATAGTCAGAGTGTGAAAGGCTTAGAGGGTGCAGAATTCTTAAAGTGCATCCAGGAGAGCTTTTTGAGCCAACATGTAGAAAGTCCTACAAGAGAGGGGGCGGTACTGGACCTAATTCTGGGGAATGTAGCCGGGCAAGTGGTGGAAGTATCAGTAGGAGAGCATTTTGGCGACAGTGACCATAATTCGGTGAGATTTAAGGTGGTCATGGAAAAAGACAAAGACGGCCCGGAAATAAGGGTTCTAAATTGGGGGAAGGCCGATTTTAATATGATAAGGCAGGATCTGGCCAAAGTGGACTGGGAGCAGCTACTTATAGGAAAATCCACATCAAAACAGTGGGAGACTTTCAGAAGGGAAATAGAGAGAGTACAACGCCAACATGTTCCTGTAAAGGTCAAGGGTGGGACCCACAAGCAAAGGGAACCTTGGATGACAAGGGATATACAAAAATGCATTAGAAATAAAAGGGGGGCTTTTGGCAGTTACAAAAGACTAAAGACGGAAGAAGCCCTAGAGGAGTATAAAAAGTGCAGGGGCATACTTAAAAAAGAAATTAGGAGGGCGAGGAGGGGCCATGAAATAACACTGGCGAGCAAAATAAAGGAAAATCCTAAGATGTTTTATAAGTATATTAAGGGCAAGAGGATAACCAGGGAAAGGGTAGGGCCCATTAGGGACCAAAGTGGCAATCTGTGTGTAGAGCCAGATGATGTAGGCGGGGTTTTAAATGAATTTTTTGCATCTGTGTTCACTATGGAGAAAGACGATGCAGACATAGAAATCGGGCAAGGGGACTGTGACATACTTGAACATATTAGCATCGAGAGGGAGGAGGTGCTAGCGGTTTTAGCAGGCCAAAAAGTGGATAAATCCCCAGGCCCGGACGAGATGTATCCCAGGCTGCTGTGGGAGGCAAAGGAGGAGATTGCAGGGGCTCTGACACAAATTTTCAGAACCTCTCTGGCCACAGGGGATGTACCAGAGGACTGGAGAACAGCTAATGTAGTACCATTATACAAGAAGGGTAGCAGGGATAAACCAGGGAATTACAGGCCAGTGAGCCTAACATCTGTGGTAGGGAAATTATTGGAAAAAATTCTGAGGGACAAAATTAGTCTCCACTTGGAGAGGCAAGGATTAATCGGGGATAGTCAGCATGGCTTTGTCAAGGGTAAATCATGTCTGACAAATCTGATTGAATTTTTCGAGGGGGTGACTAGGGGGGTGGATGAGGGAAATGCTTTGGATGTGGTTTACATGGACTTCAGTAAAGCTTTTGACAAAGTCCCGCATAGGAGACTGGTCAAGAAGGTAAGAGCCCATGGGATCCAGGGTGCCTTGGCGCGTTGGATCCTAAACTGGCTGAGTGGCAGGAGGCAGAGGGTGATGGTCGAAGGTTGCTTTTGTGACTGGAAGCCTGTGTCCAGTGGGGTACCTCAGGGATCGGTGCTGGGTCCCTTGTTGTTTGTGATCTACATAAATGATTTGGATGAGAATGTAAAAGGTATGATCAGTAAGTTCGCAGATGACACAAAAAATTGGTGGGGTGGTAAATTGCGAGGAGGAAAGCCTCAGGCTACAGGACGATATAAACGGGTTGGTCAGATGGGCGGAAAAGTGGCAAATGGAATTTAACCCTGAAAAGTGCGAGGTGATGCATTTTGGACGGACAAATAAGGCAAGGGAATACACAATGAGTGGTAGGACCCTAGGAAGTACAGAGGGTCAGAGGGACCTTGGTGTACATGTACATAGATCCCTGAAGGCAGCGGAACAGGTAGATAAGGTGGTTAAAAAGGCATATGGGATACTTGCCTTCATTAGCCGAGGCATAGAATATAAGAGCAGGGAGGTTATGATGGAGCTGTACAAAATGCTGGGGAGGCCACAGCTGGAGTACTGTGTGCAGTTCTGGTCGCCTCACTATAGGAAGGATGTGATTGCTTTGGAGAGGGTGCAGAGAAGATTCACCAGGATGTTACCTGGGATGGAGCGCCTCAGCTATGAAGAAAGACTAAACAGGCTGGGGTTGTTTTCCTTGGAGCAAAGAAGGCTGAGGGGGGGACCTGATTGAGGTGTACAAAATGATGAGGGGCATCGATAGGGTAGACAAAGAGGAACTTTTCCCCTTAGTAGGGGGGTCAATAACAAGGGGGCATAGATTCAGGGTAAGGGGCAGGAGATTTAGAGGGGATTTGAGGAGGAACTTTTTCACCCAGAGGATGGTTGGAATGTGGAACTCAATGCCTAAAAGGGTGGTAGAGGCAGGAACCCTCACAACATTCAAGAAGCATTTGGATGAGCACTTGAAATGCCATTGCATACAAGGCTATGGACCAAATGCTGGAAAATGGGATTAGACTGGACAGGGATGGATGGGCGGCGCGGACACGATGGGCCGAAGGGCCTCTTTCTGTGCTGTAAAACTCTATGACTCTATGACTCTAACGGTCACCCTTATTTTTCCTTTGGGGTAGACTTTTTGCCCTGTGTACGTCTTCAAAGAATTTTTGTGTCTCTCAAGGGTATGTGTGAGAATAGCCGCTTGTAGTCCCGTCGGTTTATGACTGTTAGGGCTGATCCAGTGTCCAATTCCATCTTTACCTGGACTTCTGCTATCTTGAGAGTGACCCAAATGGTTCGGTGATCCTCCGTTGTGATCACATTATGTAGTTTCAAACAACTCAGTTCCCTGCTTTCGGAGTAGTTATCACTCTTTTGTTCATCTGAACTATTCTCCGTCATCTTATGTACCTTCTGGTACTTTCCTTTGGTCGGTTTCTTATTGCTGGTTTTCTTTCCCGACCTGCAGACTCGTGCTATGTGTCCTACTTTTCCACACTGTCTGCACACTTTGTCTTTGAACCAGCAATCATTCTGGTCGTGTGTTGTTCTGCCGCAGCGATAGCACTTCTCTGTTCCATATGACATTTCGTTTGTGCCATATTCTTGCGATCTCTGTTGTATCTCTGCAGCGCCCCGTGCTGCTGCTTCATATGATACCACAATGCTGAAAGCCTTTTCCAGCGTAAGGTCCTTTTCAGATAAAAGCCGTTTCTGGGTTCCTTCACTTTGAAGCCCACAAACAAACTTGTCCCTTAAGGTATCTGCCAGTCCCGCTCCAAACTGGCAGTGTTTCGATAGTTTGTGCAGTTCTGTTAAATAATCAGCATTGCTTTCATCCTTATGCTGGTTCCGTTTGTGAAACTTGAATCTTTCTGCTATCAGCAGCGGTGTGGGGTTTAAATGTTCCTTTAGTATTGTTACTATGCCTTCAAAACTCTTTTCCATTGGCTTCGTTGGGGTTACTAGATTTCGTAATAAACCATACGTCTTTGCACCCATTAAATTTAACAATACCAATGCTTTCTTGTCATCTGACACCTCATTTGCCTTGCAGTACACCTCTATTTGTTCGACATATGTAGTCCAATCTTCCACTTCATTGTCAAATGCGGTGATACTGCCGCTCTTCGGCATTTTCGGTGTGGTTTAAAATGGCGTCTCCCAATGGCTTAAAATGGCGTCTCCCGTGCTTTCCTTCCTCCCCCGCTGCTGCCGACGCCGCTCCCGGCGGTTCTCGTGGCAATGGCGGCGCCTCGCTGGTTTCTGCGCGTCTCTCTCTCCCTCTCTCCGACGCTGCTCGGCCCCTGAACACTGGCTGCGCCCTGTGCGCTCTGTCCTCTCTCTCTCTCCCCGTCGACGCTGCTCGGCCCTTTGCTGTGCCGCTCGGTCGGGCTGTAGCCCGCCGCCGTCCGGGAAGGGTCTGCTGTTGCCAGCACGTTTTGCTGGACCACCTCAACTGGAAAGCCAAGCCTGGCTCTCGACAGCCTCCCTCGCAATTCTCGAGTCTCTGTTGGATGACTGGGCGGCTGCCCGTGGTCGACGCCCGAGTCTCTGGCCTTGACCTTCAATCCACTGATCTCCAGGAACGAATCCCCGGGAGGTGATGCAGAGTTGCAGGTAGGTTCGAACCTGCCTCATCGCCAATGTTACGTCCGTGTATAATAAGAAACGGACTGCGGAGAACGGTACAACAGGTGTTTACTCAACGTGGCTCAAACTGCAACTGATATGTACAGATTACTACTCAGCATTATATACAGGTGTGGTCACTGCCGGTACTACAGTATACATGAGCTGTAAAAAGTATCTCCCCCCTTAAAGGTACATACATTACAGCTACTGGGTGGGCAATGGTGTCATCAAACTGGATCCGGAGCGATTTCGTCCACTTCAGGAGCTCCCTCCTCCTACAAATCTCGGCTCTCTTCGTCGGGCCCTCGGCATGTTTGCCTATTATGTGAAGTGGATACCCCACTTTTCCGACAAGATCCAGCCCTTGCTTCACGCGAAGTCATTTCCGTTGGACGCGATGGCTATTTCAGCTTTCGACCTCCTCAAGCAACAATTGGAAAAAGCCACGCTTCGTTCCATCGATCAAAATCTCCCTTTCGTGGTCGAGTGCGATGCATCGGAGGTGGCGATCTCGGCTACCTTGAATCAAGGTGGTCGACCCGTTGCATTTCTGTCCACAACTTTGCACGGCAGCGAGCTCCATTATCCTCCTGTCGAGAAGGAGGCTACGGCTATCATCGAAGCAATACGTAAAGGGAGTCATTTTCTCACTCGTCGCCATTTCACGCTTATAACCGATCAGTGCTCCGTGGCCTTTATGCTAGATAACCGGAAACACACTAAGGTCAAGAATAACAAGACACAGCTCTGGAGAATGGAATTGGCCACCTTTGGCTACACCATACATTATCGACCCGGCAAAGATAATGTGGCCCCGGATATCCTCACGCGTGCATTCTGCTCTTCCATGTCAACTTCGACTCTTGCGGATCTTCATGCTGACTTATGCCATCCTGGCATTACCTATATGTTGTACTTTGTGCGATCTACAAATCTCCCATTTTCAATGGAAGATGAGATAAGAACATGCTCCACTTGTAGAATTTGCGCGGAATTAAAACCGCAATTCTTACGTCCGTCGGGATGGCTCGCTCATACACACTACACAGCCTATGCAGTGACTCAACATTGACTTTAAAGGGCCACTGCCTTCTTCAATGCGAAACACCTACTTGCTTACTATGGTGGACGAATATTCACGCTTTCCCCTTTGCTTTCCCCTGTCCCAATATGCTTACTTCCACAGTGATCAAATGCCTCAATCAGGTCTTTTCCCTTTGCGGTATGGCAAATTTCATCCACTCTGATCGGGGTCCCTCCTTCATGTCAAGTGAACTCAAAAGTTATCTTTCCCAACGGGGAATCACCACAAGTGAAACAACACTATCATCCTATTGGAAACGGACAGGTTGAAAGATACAATGCTATCATTTGGAATGCTGTTCGTCTTGCACTGAGGTCACACAACCTATCAGACCAGCAGTGGGAAACTATGCTCCCTGACGCGTTGCATTCCATCAGGGGTCTCCTTTCTACATCCACCAATGTTACTCCTCACGAACGATTCTTCGGGTTCCAGCGTCGCTCCACTCATGGGATGTCCCTACCATCATGGTTGGCAGCTCCTGGCCCCGTGCTGCTCTGAAGATTCATCCGATCCTCCAAGAGTGATCCCCTCATCGACGAAGTGGAACTAATGGATGTCAATCCTACATACGCATACATGCGTATGTACCCTGATGGCCGGGAGTCCACAGTTTCACTTCGGGATCTGGCTCCCTGCCCAACCGGTCCCACGGACCCAATCGATAGAGGGATCCGTATTAACGACGCTGATACTCTGCGCTCCTCCGAGGATGATGCCCTACCCGGGACGTCAAGAGATCTGCCATCTACTCCGCCGGATCAACCCGGGGAGCAGAGCGCTCCCCGCGGGATGACCACCTGAAGCCAGGACGCCGGTCAATCACCGACTACTGAGCAGGATGAAGCCAGCTCTGCGCCTGTAGGGGCCCGCACCCGGAGTCACGATCTCCCCAGTCTCCCTCAGGTCGATCAAGGCAACACAGGCTCTGCCAGCCCGCCGGTATGAGCCAAGTGACCCAGGGAACAAGACACGATCCAAGGAGACATGTCTTCCAGCCACAAATGGAGATCCAAACGACTGCTGCTATTCGTAGTCCGATTAATCTGATAGAAGGAAGTTGCCAGACTACCAACCCTTCAGGCGGGAAGAATGAAATGAATCAGTCATTCATGAAGGAAAGACTTATGAAATAATACTGAGCGGCCTGCGGGTGGTGCTGTTCAGGGAGTGTATAAGTAGTCGGGCACGGGCCCAGCTTGTGCAGGACATTCTTAACAGGAACTAGTGAAGGAAACAACTAGACTTCCATGTTGTAAAACAGTTGATTAAAGCTTTATTTAATGCTTAGACCAAGTGCCTAGTAGTTTTCTTACATCACTCCCCACAGTTCAGACAATGCACAGCGCTAACACTCCCCACAGTTCAGAAAACGCACCATACTAACACTCCCCGTAGTGTATGTACCTTTAAGAGAGAACTACTTTTACAGCTCCTGTATACTGTAGTACCGGCAGTGACCACACCTGTATATAAGCCTTGAGCAGGCATCTGTACTGTTAGTCTTTAGACTACCCTCCTCCAGTAAACACCTGTTGATTGTTAATCTACAGCCTCCGTCTAGTTATTGAAGAACACCATACCTTAAGATTTACGGATTCAACAGTGGCGACGAGGTCGATTCGAATCTACCTGCAACTCTGCATTTCCTTCCAAGGATTCGCTCCGGGAGGACGGTGGAAGAAAGTCGAGGCCAGAAGCACGGGCGCCGACCACGAGCAACCGCCCAGTCATCCGGCAGAGAGAGTGAACATTGCAGGGGAGGCTGTTGAGAGCTGGACTTGGTTCTCCAGCCACGACGATCCCGCAACAGACTGGCAACAGGTACAGTGCAGACCCTTCCCGGACAGCGGCAGCTGGAGCCAACCGACGGCACAGAAAAGACCGAGCAGCGTCGACGGGGTAAGAGAGAGGGCAGAGCGCACAGGGCGCAGCCGGGGGTTGAAGACCGAGCGGCGTCGACGGAAAACAAAAAGAGAGAGAGGGTAAAGCACAGTCGGGGTTCAGGACCGAGCGGCAGCAACGAGAGAGGTGCACAGGAGAATGCGCAGAGGGCTCAAGGGCTCAAGGGCGGAGCAGCGTCCGTGGGGAAAGAAAGGGAGCGCGGGAGACGCCATTTGAGCCACGGAGAAGGGAGAGCGCGCCATTTGAGCCGCGGAGAAGAAGGGAGAGCGTGGGAGATGCCATTTTTGAAGCCGCAGCGGAGAAGAAGGGCCAGTGCGGGAAGAAAGGAAAGCACGGGAGACGCCATTTTGAGCCAGCAGAGAAGAAGGGAGAGCGCGGGAGACGCCATTTTTGAAAGTCTAACCACACCCAGGGATGCCGAAGAGTGGCAGTGTCACTGCGTTCGACAATGAAGTCGAAGATTGGGTGACATATGTGGAACGCATTGAGGTGTACTGCAAGGCGAATGAAGTGCCAGATGCCAGGAAAGCACTAGTTTTGTTGAATTCCATGGGTGCAAAAACGTATGGCTTACTGCGAAACCTAATAACCCCAGAGAAGCCAGTGGATAAGGATTTCAAAAGCATAGTGGAAATCCTACAGGACCACTTAAACCCCACACCACTGCTGATAGCAGAAACATTTAAGTTCCACAAAAGGAACCAGCATAAAGACGAAAGTAATGCTGAGTACTTAACGGAACTGCGCAAGCTATCGAAACATTGCCAGTTTGGAATGGGACTAGCAGATATGTTAAGGGACCCAGTGTTATTTGGACGACATCCTGGTCACGGGCGAAAATGACAGTGATCACCTTGCCAACCTGGAGAAGGTGCTCACTAGATTAAAGGAATATGGGCTACGAGCTAATCGACACAAGTGCGAGTTTTTCCAGAAGCAGATCTCGTATTGTGGCCACGTTATTGATGACGAGGGGTTACATAAGTCCCCTGAAAAGATTCAGGCAGTAGTCAAGGCTCCAGCACCGGAAAATGTGTCACAACTGAGGTCGTTCCTCGGGCTGGTGAACTACTACCGTAAGTTCTTACCAAATTTGTCTACACCCACTGAACACCCTACTGCAACAGGGGGTACCATGGAAGTGGAATGACGAATGTAAACGAGCTTTCCAGAAGTGCAAAGAATTGATCACATCAAAAGAGGTGTTGGCCCATTTCAACCCAGCACTACCCATTCGGTTGGCGTGTGATGCATCACCCTATGGTATTGGAGCGGTGCTGTCGCACAAATTCCCAGATGGGTTGGAGAGGCCAGTAGCCTTTGCGTCTCGGTCACTAACCTCAGCCGAGCGCAACTACGCCCAGATTGACAGGGAGGCCCTCAGCCTAGTATGGGGAGTAAAAAAATTCAACCACTATCTGCATGGGCAGAAGTTCACCTTGCTGACTGACCACCAACCACTTGTCTCCATCTTTAATCCAAAGAAGGGTGTTCCGGTGATGACTGCACAACGGCTACAAAGATGGTCCCTTTTTCTAGGGGCGAACCAATATGAAATAGAGTATAAGGGCACGAAACAGCATGGAAACGCTGATGGGCTATCACGCCTGCCACTGCCTACTGTGGAGGAAGCACCAGCAGTGGACCCTATCGAAATATTTTATTCGTCGATAATTGAACGCTTGCCAGTAATTAAGGCAGATATAGAGAAGGAGACCTGAAATGATCCGACACTGTCTCGGGTATATGATTTGACGGTGAAGGGATGGCCAACACATGGCGACTCACTGTTGCCAGCATTCTCATCCAGAAGAGAACAGCTGTCAGTATGCCAGGGGACAGTGATGTGTGGATCCCGAGTGGTAATTCCACCCAAGTTAAGGGAGAGAGTGCTCAATGAGCTTCACGAAGGCCATCTGGGAGGGGTGAAAATGAAAAGCCTTGCTAGGGCTTATGTGTGGTGGCCGGGGATCGATCAACAAATCGAGGACCTAACAAAGAGCTGCTCAGGATGCCAGAAGGTCCAAAATGCACCACCACATGCCCCTCTACACCCATGGGAGTGGCCCTCCTCTCCATGGCAACGGGTGCATATTGATTTTGCTGGTCCATTCATGGACTCAATGTTCTTAATAGCAGTGGATGCGCACTCGAAATGGCCTGAGGTGATCAAAATGTCCTCCACCACTACAGAGAAAACGATTGCAGTCCTACGGACCATATTTGCCAGGACCACAGTTTGTGTCCGAAGAGTTTCGGAAATTTATGAGAAGGAATGGGGTAAGGCATTACACATCCGCCCCGTATCATCCAGCCACAAATGGATTGGCTGAGAGGTTCGTACAAACCTTTAAAAAGGCAATGGCCATGTGTGATGATGACATTCCACTACAGCATAAGGTGGGCAATTTCCTGTTAGCCTACAGAAATGCGACACATGCAGTTACTAACCAGACCCCGGCCATGATGTTCTTTAACCGAAGGTTGAGATCTCGTCTGGATTTGCTCAGACCAAATGTGCGAAGGAATGTTGAGGATAAGCAATTCCAGCACATCAATGAGAAGCCAACAAGGAGCTTCAATGTAGGACAACCAGTCTTGGCCCGCGACTACCGAACAGAGAAATGGCAACCCGGAATGATATGCACACGGCAGGGGCCACGAATGTACACAGTGGATGTCGGGGAGAACATTGTGAGACGCCACGTCGACCAGATCCTAGCGTCACAGGAACGAGCCAACCCCATGTCTCGCGTACCTGGTGATGAACCTGACATACCGGTAGCATCTACCCCAGAAACAGTAGCAGCGGAAACTGATGAACTAACCAACGAAAGGGGGCTAGAATCGCCTCCGCACCAAGAACAAGACACTCAGGAAAGGCGCTATCCAGAAAGGATCAGGAAGCCGCCCCAAAGACTGAATCTATAAATGGACTATTTCAGTTAAATGTGCATGTTAAAGTGTTAACTGTTATTTGAATGTTATGGGTACTGTTAATCTAAAAGGGGAGGAATTGTAGTGTATGTACCTTTAAGAGAGAACTACTTTTACAGCTCCTGTATACTGTAGTACCGGCAGTGACCACACCTGTTGAGCAGGCATCTGTACTGTTAGTCTTTAGACTACCCTCCTCCAGTAAACACCTGTTGATTGTTAATCTACAGCCTCCGTCTAGATATTGAAGAACACCATACCTTAAGATTTACGGATTCAACACTCCCCACAGTTCAGACAATGCACAGCGCTAACACGCCCCACAGTTCAGATAACGCACAACGCTAACACTCCCCACAGTTCAGACAACACACAGCGCTAACAATCTCCACAGTTCAGATAATGCACAGCACTAACACTCCCCACAGTTCAGACAACACACAGCAGTAACACTCCCCACAGTTCAGATAATGCACAGCGGTAACACTCCCCACAGTTCAGATAATGTACAGTGCTAACACTCCCCACAGTTTGAATAAACACACCGCTATCACTCCCCACAGTTCAGATAACGCAAAGCACTAACACTCCCCACAGTTCAGATAACGCACAGGGCTAATATTCACAACAGTTCAGATAATGCACAGTGCTAACAATCACCACAGTTTAGATAACGCACAGCACTAACGCTCCGCCCAGTTTGACAACACACAGCGCTAACACTCACCACAGTTCAGTTAAGGCTCAGCGCTAACACTCCCCACAGTTCAGTTAATGCACAGCATGAACACTCTCCACAGTTCAGACACTGCACAGCGCTATCACTGCCCACGGTTCAGCTAACACGCAGCGCTAACACTCTCCAGAGTTCAGACAATGAACAGCGCTAACACTCTCCACAGATCAAATAACATACAGTGCTAACACTCTCCACAGTTCAGACAACGCACAGCGCTAACACTCCCCACAGTTCAGACAACGCACAGTGCTAACGCTCCCCACAGTTCAGACAACAAACAGCGCTAACACTCCCCAAAGTTCAGGCAACACACAGCGCTAATGCTCCCCACAGTTCAGACAATGCAGAGCGCTAACACTCCCCAGAGTTCAGACAACGCACAGTGCTAACACTCCCCACAGTTCAGACAACGCACAGTGCTAACACTGCCCACAATTCAGACAAAGCACAGCGCTAACACGACCCACAGTTTGACAACACACAGCGCCAACACTCCCCACAGTTCAGACAACACACAGCAGTAACACTCCCCACAGTTCAGATAATGCACAGCGGTAACACTCCCCACTGTTCAGATAACGTACAGTGCTAACACTCCCCACAGTTTGAATAAACACACCGCTATCACTCCCCACAGTTCAGATAATGCAAAGAACTAACACTCCCCACAGTTCAGATAACGCACAGGGCTAATATTCACAACAGTTCAGATAATGCACAGCGCTAACAATCACCACAGTTCAGATAACACACAGCACTAACGCTCCGCCCAGTTTGACAACACACAGCGCTAACACTCACCATAGTTCAGTTAACGCACAGCGCTAACACTCCCCACAGTTCAGTTAATGCACAGCACGAACACTCTCCACAGTTCAGATACTGCACAGCGCTATCACTGCCCACGGTTCAGCTAACACGCAGCACTAACACTCTCCAGAGTTCAGACAATGAACAGCGCTAACACTCTCCACAGATCAAATAACATACAGCGCTAACACTCTCCACAGTTCAGACAACGCACAGCGCTAACACTCCACACAGTTCAGACAACACACCGTGCTAACGCTCCCCACAGTTCAGACAACAAACAGCGCTAACACTCCCCAAAGTTCAGACAACACACAGCGCTAATGCTCCCCACAGTTCAGACAATGCACAGCGCTAACACTCCCCACAGTTCAGACAACGCACAGTGCTAACACTCCCCACAGTTCAGACAACGCACAGTGCTAACACTGCCCACAATTCAGACAAAGCACAGCGCTAACACGACCCACAGTTTGACAACACACAGCACCAACACTCCCCACAGTTCAGATAATGTACAGCGCTAGCTCTCCCCACAATTCAGGCAACACACAGCCTTACCACGCCCCACAGTTCAGACAACACACAGCGCTAACACTCCCCACAGTTCAGATAATGCACAGCACTAACACTCCCCACAGTTCAGACAATGCACAGTGCTAACACTCTCCACACTTCAGACAAAGCACAGCGCTAAAACTCCCCACAGTTCAGATAATGCACAGCTCTAACACTCCCCACAGTTCAGATAACGCACAGCGCTAACACTCCCCACAGTTCAGATAACACACAGCGCTAACACTCCCCATAGTTCAGATAACACACAGCGCTAACACGCCCCACAGTTCAGACAATACACAGCGCTAACGCTCCCCACAGTTCAGACAAGACACAGTGCTAACACTCTCCACAGTTCAGATAACGCACAGCGCTAACACTCTCCACAGTTCAGACAAAGCACAGCGCTAACACTCCCCATATTTCAGGTAAAGCACAGCGCTAACACGCCCCACAGTTGAGATAACGCACAACGCTAACACTCCCCACAGTTCAGGTAATGTACAGCGCTAACACTCCCCACAGTTCAGACAACACACAGCGCTAACACTCCACACAGTTCAGACAATGCACAGAGCTAACACTCTCCACAGTGCTAACACTCTCCACAGTTCAGACAACACACAGCACTACCACTCCCCACAGTTCAGACAACACACAGGGCTAACACTCCCCACAGTTCAGACAAGACACATCGCTAACACTCCCCACAGTTCAGACTATGCACAGTGCTAACACTCCCCACAGTTCAGACAACACACAGTGCTAACACTCCCCACAGTTCTGATAAATCACTGCGCTAGCACTCCCCACAGTTCAGATGAAGCACAGCGCTAACACTCCCCACAGTTCAGACAATGCACAGTGCTAACACTCGCCCCAGTTTGACAACACACAGCGCTAACACTCCCCACAGTTCAGACAATGCACAGCGCTATCACTCTCCACAGTTTAGATAATGCACAGCGCTAACACTCTCCAGTTCAGACAACACACAGTGCTAACACTCTCCACAGTTCAGACAATGCACAGCGCTAACACGCCCCACAGTTCAGATAACGCACAGCGCTACCAAGCTCCACAGTTCAGATAACGCAGTGCTAAAACACCCCGCAGTTCAGATAAAACACAGCGTTAACACTATCCGCATTTCAGGCAACGCACAGTGCTAACACACCCCGCATTTCAGACAATGCACAGCGCTAATATGCCCCACAGTTCATATAATGCACAGCGCTAACACTCCCCACAGTTCAGATAACGCACAGCGCTAACACTTCCCACAGTTCAGATAAAGCACCGCGCTAACGCTCTACACAGTTCAGAAAATGCACAGCGCTAACACTCCCTGCAGATCAGGCAACGCACAGTGCTAACACTCTCCACATTTCAGGCAACGTACAGCGCTAACACTCCCCAGAGTTCAGACAATGCACAGCGCCAGCACTCCCCGCAGTACAGACAGTGCACAGCGCTAACACTCCCCACAGTTCAGATAAAGCACAGCGCTAACATGCTCCACATATCAGGCAATGCACAGCGCTAACACTCCCCGCAGTTCAGACAATTCACAGCACTAACATACTCCACAGTTCAGATAACGCACAGCACTAGCACTCTCCACAGTTCAGACAATGCACAGCGCTAACACTCCCCACAGTTCAGATAAAACACAGCGCTAACACTCCCCACAGTTCAGACAACGCACAGCGCTAACACTCCCCACAGTTCAGGTAAAGCACTGCGCTAACATGCCCCACAGTTGAGATAACACACAGCGCTAACACTCCACACAGTTCAGACAATGCACAGCGCTAACACTCTCCACAGTCCAGACAACACACAGCGCTAACACTCTCCACAGTTCAGACAACACACAGCGCTAATGCTCTACACAGTTCAGACAATGCACAGCGCTAACACTCCCCACAGTTCAGGTAAAGCACTGCGCTAACACGCCCCACAGTTGAGATAACGCACAGCGCTAACACTCCACACAGTTCAGACAATGCACAGCACTAACACTCTCCACAGTCCAGACAACACACAGCGCTAACACTCTCCACAGTTCAGACAACACACAGCGCTAACGCTCTACACAGTTCAGACAATGCACAGCGCTAACATGCCCCGCAGTTCAGGCAACGCACAGCGCTAACACTCTCCACATTTCAGGCAATGCACAGCACTAACACTCCCCATAGTTCAGACAATGCACAGCGCTAACTCTCCCCACAGTTCACATAATGCACAGCGCTCACACGCCCCACAGTTCAGGTAACGCACAGCGCTAACACTCTCCACAGTTCAGGTAACGCACAGCGCTAACACTCTCCACAGTGCAGACCACGCACAGCGCTAACACTCCCCACAGTTCAGATAACGCACAGCGCTAACACTCCCCGCAGTTCAGACAATGCACAGAGCTAACACTCACACAGTTTAGACAAGACACAGCACTAACACTCTCCACAGTTCAGACAACACACAGCGCTAACACTCCCCACAGTTCAGACAACACACAGCGCTAACACGCCTCACAGTTCATACAACACACAGCGCTAACACTCCCCACAGTTTAGATAACGCGCAGCACTAACAGTCCCCACAGTTCAGATAATGCACAGCGCTAACACGCCCCACAGTTCAGACAACACAGTGCTAACATTCCCACAGTTCAGACAACGCACATCGCTAACACGCTCCACAGTTCAGACAACACACAGCGCTAACACTCCCCACAGTTCAGACAACACACAGCGCTAACATTCCCACAGTTCAGATAACTCACAGCGGTAACACTCCCCACAGTTCAGACAAAGCACATCGCTAACACTCCCCACAATTCAGATAATGCACAGCGTTAACACTCCCCACAGTTCAGATAACGCACAGCGCTAACACACTCCACAGTTCAGATAATGCACAGCACTAACACTCTCCACAGTTCAGACAATGCACAGCGCTAACACTCCCCACAGTTCAGACAACACACAGCGCTAACATTCCCACAGTTCAGATAACTCACAGCGGTAACAATCCCCACAGTTCAGACAAAGCACAGCGCTAACACTCCCCACAATTCAGATAATGCACAGCGCTAACACTCTCCACAGTTCAGACAATGCACAGCGCTAACACTCCCCACAGTCCAGATAACACACAGCGCTAACACTCCCCACAGTTCAGGCAACGCACAGCGCTAACACTCCCCACAGTTCAGATAACGCACAGCGCTAACACTCTCCACAGTTCAGACAATGCACAGCGCTAACACTCCCCACAGTCCAGATAACACACAGCGCTAACACTCCCCACAGTTCAGGCAACGCACAGCGCTAACACTCCCCACAGTTCAGATAACGCACAGCGCTAACACTCCACACAGTTCAGACAATGCACAGAGCTAACACTCTCCACAGTTCAGACAACACACAGCGCTAACACTCCCCACAGTTCAGACAAAGCACAGCGATAACACACCCCACAGTTTGAAAACACACAGCGCTAACACTCCCCCACAGTTCAGATAATACACAGCGCTAACACTCCCCACAGTTCAGATAATGCACAGCGCTAACACGCCCCACAGTTCAGTCAACACACAGCGCTAACACTCCCCACAGTTCAGATAAAGCACAGCACCAACACTCCCCACAGTTCAGACAATGCACAGCGCTAACACTCCCCACAGTTCAGACAAAGCACAGTGCTAACACACCCCACAGTTGAGATAACGCACAGCGCTAACACTCCCCACAGTTCTGATAAATCACTGCGCTAGGACTCCCCACAGTTCAGATGAAGCACAGCGCTAACACTCCCCACAGTTTGAAAAAACACAGCGCTAACACTCCCCACAGTTCAGATAACGCCCAGCGCTAACATTCACCACAGTTCAGACAATGCACAGCGCTAACGCTCGTCCCAGTTTGACAACACACAGCGCTAACACTCCACACAGTTCAGACAACACACAGTGCTAAAACTCCACAATTCAGATAACGCACAGCGCTAACACTCTCCACAGCTCAGACAATGTCCAGCGCTAACACTCCTCACAGTTCAGATAATGCACAGCGTTAACTCTCCCCACAGTTCCGATAAAGCACAGCGCGAACACTCTCCGCATAGCAGGCAACGCACAGCGCTAATACACCCCGCATTTCAGACAAAGCACCGCGCTAACACGCCCCACAGTTCAGATAATGCACAGCGCTAACACTCTCCACAGTTCAGATAACGTACAGTGCTAAAACTCCCCGCAGTTCAGACAACGCACATCGCTAACACGCCCCACAGTTCAGACAACACACAGCGCTAACATTCCCACAGTTCAGATAATGCACAGCGCTAACACTCCCCACAGTTCCGACAAAGCACAGCGCTAACACTCCCCACAATTCAAATAATGCACAGCGCTAACACTCCCCACAGTTCTGATAACGCACAGCACTAACACTCTCTACAGTTCAGACAATGCACAGCGCTAACACTCCCCACAGTGATGTGCCTCAATGAATCCGAGACTCGACGTTAACGGAGCAAAGCAAGGCTTTTATTAACTCAGAAAGTAATAAACATTGGAGAAGTGTCTCTCATCCAGAGATCTGCTGTACTGCTGTGAGACACGCTGGGGCTTGCTTAAGTAGGGGCCAGGTATGGGTGGAGCCCTACACACAATACAATACAGGTAAGGAAATGAAACTGAAACTAAACTAAACACAGGGAATACAGTGCCTGATGAATGGCATATTTCATCACACACAGTTCAGACAACACACAGCGCTAACACTCTCCATATTTCAGGCAACGCACAGCGCTAACACTCCCCACAGTTTAGACAAAGCACAGCGCTAACATTCCCCACAGGTCAGGCAACACACAGTGCTAACACTTCCCACAATTAAGACAAAGCACAGTGATAACACGCCCCACAGTTCAGGTAACGCACAGCGCTAACACTCCCCACAGCTCAGGTAACGCACAGCGCTAACACTCTCCTCAGTTCAGATAACGCACAGTGGTAACACACCCCACAGTTCAGACAACGCACAGCGCTAACACTCTCTACAGTTCAGAAAACACACAGCACTAACACTTCCCACAGTTCAGACAACACTCAGCGCTAACACTCTCCACAGTTCAGTTCAGATAATGCACAGCGCTAACACTCCCCACAGTTCAGATAACGCACAGCGCTAATGCTCTACACAGTTCAGACAATGCACAGCGCTAACACTCCCCGCAGTTCAGGCAACGCACAGCGCTAACACTCTCCACATTTCAGGCAATGCACAGCGCTAACACTCCCCACAGTTCAGACAATTCACAATGCTAACAGGCACCACAGTTCAGATAAAGCACAGCGCTAACACTCTCCACAGTTCAGATAATGCACAGTGCTAACACTCTCCACAGTTCAGACAACATACAGCGCTAACACTCTCCACAGTTCAGATAATGCACAGTGCTAACACTCTCCGCAGTTCAGACAACATACAGCGCTAACACTCTCCACAGTTCAGATAATGCACAGTGCTAACACTCTCCACAGTTCAGACAACGCACAGCGCGAACACTCCCCACAGTTCAGATAACGCACAACGCTAACACGCCCCGCAGTTCAGTCAACACACAGCGCTAACACTCCCCACAGTTCAGATAAAGCACAGCACCAACACTCCCCACAGTTCAGACAATGCACAGCGCTAACACACTCCACAGTTCAAACAATGCACAGCGCTAACACTCCCCGCAGTTCAGATAATGCACAGCGCTAACACTCTCCACATTTCAGGCAACGCACAGTGCTAACACTCTCCGCAGTTCAGACAATGCACAGTGCTAACACTCCCCACAGTTCAGATAACACACAGCGCTAACACTCTCCACAGGTCAGATAACGCACAGCGCTAACACTCTCCACAGTTCAGACAACGCACAGCGCTAACACTCTTCACAGTTCAAATAACGCACAGCGCTAACACTCCCCACAGTTCAGATAACGCACAGCGCTAACACTCCCCACAGTTCAGACAACACACAGCGCTAACAATCTCCACAGTTCAGATATTACACAGCGCTAACACTCCTCACAGTTCAGACAACACAGCGCTAACACTCCCCAAAGTTCAGACAACACACAGCACTAACACTCCCCACAGTTCAGACAACACACAGTGCTAACACTCCCCACAGTTCAGACAAAACACAGAGCTAACACTCTCCAAAGCTCAGACAAAGCACAGCGCTAACGCTCCCCAAAGTTCAGACAACACACAGCACTATTCAATTCAATTCAAATCGCTTTATTGGCATGATAAGGTACATCTTATGTTGCCAAAGCATCAAAATACATTTATGGTTGAACACATAAACGCAGATCTATTCATACAGTGTATAAACAGATATATAAACTGAGTGTATAAATATACATTCGCATAATTTATATATACTCTTTTCTTAGGTTTACTGGTTGTCCCTCTGTTTATGGCAAGCTGTAACATAGTGTGCCGCTAGTGTTACACAGTTTCTCTCTTCCCCTAGTAGGTATGGGAGTTTTTGGTCGTCATTCAAATTTCTGAATTCTGGGCATATTTGTGAGAATTTTTGGTAGAAATTCTCCCTGATGCCCTGATATTTTCCACAGGCTGTGAGGAAGTGCATCTCTGTCTCCACCACTCCCTGACTGCAGTGAGAGCATATCCTGTCCTGTCTTGGCAGCCTCGTCTGCCTGTGTCTGCCTTTTTCGATCGCTAGGCTATGTTCACTAAGTCTGTACCTTGTCAAGGTTTTTCTCAGTTTGTTATCCTTTACCATGGTCAGGTACTCAGCCATGTTGTATTGTCTGTTTAGGGCCAAGTAGCAATTGAGTTTGCTTTGGGTTTTTGTTGTTTCTGCCCAATATGACAGGTATTTTTCCTTTTGCTTAGTGACAATTGTGTTGGGTCGAATTCTCTGTGCTACGATGTCACTGTCCTGGGGCTGGTTATTGTTAGTAGTGTTAGTGGTTGCTTCACTGAGTCCCAGGACTAGTTGACTGAGGGTGTTCTTCTTTATGGTCCTCTCTTGGCATTTCAAGGCTTCGTAATGATAGCAGTGGGGGTTGCTCATTTTTAGGTGTTTCCAAAATTTGGTGGCTCTTTTTTGGATAGTAATTATTAGTGGAAATTGGCCTAGTTCTGCCCTGCATGCATTGTTTACGGTTTTCCTTTGAGTCCGGAGGATACTTTTACAGAATTCTGCATGTAGGATCTCAATTGGGTGTTTGTCCCATTTTGCAAATTCTTGTTGTGTTAGCGGTCCCCACACTTCACTGCCATAGAGTGCAATTGGTTCAATTACTGATTTGAAAATTTTGAGCCAAATGCTAATTGGGATTTCTATTTGGATTGATCTTTTAATGGCATAGAAAGCCCTTCTAGCTTTCTCTTTCAGTTCATTCACAGCCAGTTTGAAATTTCCCGTAGAGCTGATTTTTATGCCCAAGTATGTGTAGTTAGTGGTTTGTTCGATTTTAGTTGTTCCTTTTGTGAGATTTATTTTGGGTCCCTGATGTCTGGATCTTTGCTGGAACACGAGGACTTTGGTTTTTTGGAGGTTTATTGTCAGGGCTCAGGTCTGACAGACCGACTCCAGCAGATCCAGGTTCTGCTGTAGACCCTCCTTAGTTGGTGACAGCAGAACCAGGTCATCTGCATAGAGGAGGAATTTAACCTTGGATTCATATAGGGTGAGGCCGGGTGCTGTAGATTGTTCAAGTAGTTTTGCCAATTCATTTATGTAAATATTAAAGAGTGTCGGTGAGATTGGCGAGCCCTGCGTCACCCCCCGCCCCTGTGGGAAGTATTTTGTTTGTTTGTCTCCAATTTTAACTGCACATTTGTTGTTTGTATACATTGATTTAATTACATCATATGTTTTTCCCCCTACCCCGCTTTCGATAAGTTTCAGGAATAGACCATCGTGCCAGATGGAATCGAAAGCCTTCTGGAAATCTATAAAGCATGCGTAGATTTTGCTTTTGTTTTGATGAACGTGTTTGTCAATTAGGGTCTGTAGGGTGAAGATATGATCTGATGTTCTATAGTTTGGCAGGAATCCAATTTGGCTTTTACTCAAGACATTGTGCTCCTCAAGGAAGTTTATGTCTTTTGTTTATGATACTACAGAAAACCTTCCCCAGGTTACTGTTTACACAGATGCCTCGATAGTTATTTGGGTCACCTTTATCCCCACTTTTGTATATGGGCGTTATGAGTCCTTTGTTCCAGATATCAGGGAAGTAACCGACACTCGGAACCAAGTTGAAGAGTTTCAGTATAGCCAATCTCATTTTATCGTCCGTGTGTTTAATCATCTCGCTTAGGATGCCGTCTGCCCCACAAGCTTTTCCTGGTCGCAGGTCCTTGAGTTTTTCAATTAGCTCTTTTTCAGATATTATGGGGTCTATCGGGTTTTGGTTATCTTTTATGGCAGATTCTAGCTTTGCCAGTTTTTCGCATATTTGGTATTGCTCTGGGCTTAGTGTGTTTTTCTGGTATAATTTTTCAAAATGGTTTTCCCATGTGTCTCCGTTTTGAATGGTCAATTCATCGTGTTGTTTTTTGTGTAATGTATTCCAGTTGTCCCAAAAACAATTGGAATCAATGGATTCCTCAATGGAGATGAGTGTATTCTTAATATACTGCTCTTTCTTGGTTCTGAGTGTGCTTTTGTATTGTGTTAGTGCCTGACAATAAGTAAGGTGTAATTCCTCGTTTTCTGGTTGTCTGTGTTTTTGGTTTGATATTTTCCTGAGTTTTTTCCTCATGTTCTGGCAATCGGAGTCAAACCATTTTTCATAGTTTTTTGTTTTGGGTTTGTTCTTTCGAACTTTCAAGTTTGACATTGATGCCAAATTATCAAAAATATTATTTAGGTTATTCACTGCCCGGTTTACGCCTTCTTTATTGTGTGTGTATGTATTTTCCAGAAAGGTGTCCAAGAGAGCTCGAGTTGTTTGGTTGCTAATTGCTTTCTGGTATTTTTCCGTGCTGTTTTTGGCCCATCTGTAAGATTTTTTAATGTTGTACAGTTTACTGGGTTGTGTTTCTGTGTTGGTTGTTTCTGTCCTTTCAAGATATGCAGTAATTTGACTGTGGTCTGACAGTGTTGTTTGTGGTTTGACTGTGAATGTTCTGAAAGAGGATGGGTCTAGATCTGTAATCATATAGTCTACGGTGCTGAAGCCAAGAGGTGAGCAATAGGTGGATCTTCCTAGGAAGTCTCCCAATAACCTACCATTGACAATGTACAGACCCAGGCTTCGACAGAGCTGCAGTAGCTGTTTTCCGTTAGCATTTGTCTGTTTGTCGCAGTTATGCCTGTGTGGATGGGAAGGGAGATCAAAATGGTTATTCCCAAATATGTAATTATTTCCGTGATTATTGGTGAAGTCTGGTTCTTCTCCCGTTCTTGAGTTGAGGTCCCCACATATCAACACATTTCCCTTGGCCTGGAATTGGATAATCTCCCTCTCTATGTTGGAGAAGGTGTCCTCTTTGAAGTACGGGGAATCTGTCGGGGGGATATAGAGTGTGCAAATGAAAACATCTTTCATGCTGGAGATGATGCCCCTCTTAATTTTGAGCCATAAGTGGTTTTCGCCCTTTTCCACAAATTCAATGCAACTCCTAAGTTCTGCTTTGATCCAAATCAGTATGCCTCCAGATTCTCTGCCCTGGGTTACTCCTGGCAATTTATTGGAGGGGACCACCAGCTCTATGTACCCAATGGGACAGCCAGTGTGTCCTTCTCCTCTACACCAGGTTTCCTGTAAAAAGATAATATCTAGATTTTTAATCTCATCTAGGAACTCTGGGGTCTCACTCTTCATGCCAAGCATAGAAGAGCGTAGACCTTGGATATTTCAGGTTGAGATATATAAGGATTTCATGTTAAAAATGATTTTTTTTTCTGTGATGGGTTAGAATATGATAAATAGTAAAATGTGTTTGTCGTGTCTAAATGGGGAAAAAAGAACATTTCAATTGTCTATAAATGCTGAGGATAGTTGGTTACAAATTTTTCTAACAACTAGTCCTTATTTTTTCTGATCCATAAGGCGGGAGTGGATGCTGATGATCGCCTGCATTATGTCTCTTAGTGGATTGTCTCTGCCAGTGGTATTGCGTATGCTCAGAGCACATCTCCCTCTGCCTGGTTGGGGGTGGTCCTGTTCCCCTGTAGTACATGAGTGGTGTAGTTCCAACATTGTTGTTGTGCGTGGGGATCCTCTCTGGTCCCGGTTGGTGTGGCGATGGTCTTTGTGGTAGTCCTGGTCTGTATCCCGTTGGTCTTTGGTGATCGGGAGGGGGTCTTTTTGGGGTCTGGGTGTGGACCAGGTTAAAAGCGACATCCTTCAGGTCCTTTGCAAAGACTGACATTTGGTTCCTGTGGATATGGACTTGGTCGTAAAGACATTCCACATCGAGGGTGGGGTGTTGGGCCAGGTGCACGTTATGTTTTGATTCACAGTCTCTTGCTATGCTTGCATTTATCTCGTGGATTATTCTGTTGTTGAAGTCTCTTCTCGGCAATATTGTTGAAACCGTGATTCTAGTGTTTGGGAAGGTGTCGCTTGCCTTCTTGATCATTGATCCTAGTGATGTTGCTACCCTTTCCTGCTGGGCTCTTAGGTCATTTGTGCCGGTATGTATTATTATGTGTTGGGGGGAGCCTAATTGGGTTTTTGTCAGCCATTCTAGGGCTCTGTCTGTTGTTGGGCACCAGAGCTTTTCTACTTTGCGTCTAGGGAAGAGCCTTTTCTCCCATAGGTATTTCCCATTTGAGTCTATGAGTATTACTATGTCTGCCTTGTTGGTGTTTACTGGTTTGTGGCTTTCCTCTGGACTCCCCGGTTGTGTGTTGGACCGGTGTGGTCGTGTCTGGTGTGAGCGATCCTCTTGTGACTGGGTTTCAGTGTGCTGGTCGGTCTGTGTGGCTCCCCCTGTATTGTGGGTCTGCTGCTGTTGTTCATTGTGAGAGTGTAGCTGCCCAGTCTGGCTTTGTACTGTCTTATCTCTAGCCTCTGGCTGCTGGGCTAATGCCGCTCTCTCTCCCCTGTGTCTCTCTTTGTCTTTCTGCAGCTCTTTCACCTGCTTCTGAAGTAAGTTCAGCTCCCTCCTGTGTCTCTCCCTCTCTTGTTCTTGTTCCTGTTTTATTGCTGCTTGGTCGGATTTCATTTTAAGGACCTCATTTGTAAGTTTAACCAGCTGTGTCTCCAGCTGGTTAAATTTCTCCTTTAGTTGAACCGGGCTGTGTGGTCTCTGGGTGTGTGTCTGGTCGGAGCTGGAGGGCTCACTCACTTCCTGGCTAGGCTGCTTTTCTCTTGGTGAGCTGGAGGTGGTAGGGGGAGAATGTGTGCCTTTCTCTCTGATATTTCTGCTGGGGCTGGTCGAATCTACCATGAGGTTGTGGGGCCCCGGGGTGTGTGTCGGGTCAGAGCTGGAGGGCTCATTCACTTCCTGGCCTGGTTGAATTACTCCAGGTGAGGGGGGAATGGCTTTTTCCCTAGTAGTTACCCTGGGGCTGGTCTTTCCTTTCTCAATTATTTCTCTCAGTTTCTGAAAGGCTGTTTCAAAGTCTTTGAGGTTGCCTTGCACCATTATTGTACCGTTGCTGTACATGTTGACCGTCGTGGTTTCGCTACCAGGTTCCCCTGATTTCTTTATTTTCAGTTTGGATCCATTCGAGGTTTTTTCCAGCTTGACCCTGGGATAGTGTATGTTTATTGCTTTGATCCAAGCTGTTGGCTGCTCTGAGTAAAAAATGAGATTACTCATGTTCCCAGTGGAGTACCAGTCAGCAAAGAGAGTTTCCGGTTTCGCTCTCAGCTGATTATGCTTGAGCGATTTTTTTTCATTTTTTTTGACGTTGGGGGGAAGCTGGAAGGAGCTGCTCTCAGAGCGCCACGGGAGCTGCTGCGGCTCCTCTGACTCGCTCACTTTTAGCAGAAATAGTAGAGATTCTTGCTGACCTTAACTTTTCTGGGGCCCCGGGTTGTGTTTCCCTCTCCCGGTTCGCGGACTTTCCCAGGCCCTGGACTCGCTCGCTCTCCAGGTTGTTTCGCGCTGCCTCCGGGCTGCTCCCCCTCTCCGACCCCGTGGTCCCTGGGCCTCGGCTCCTGGGTTCACCCTTCCCAGGTCTGAGTCTGTGAGCCGCTGTTTCCCGGTGCCTCCGGGCTGTTCCCCTCCCCCTCAGAGGTCTCTGGGCCTCTGTCTCGGCCTGGCTCCTCAGGCCTTTCCCTGGCTTCAGTCTCCCTCCCTGGGCCCTGTACTCACAGTCTTGGTTTGCTTCTGGGAGCCGGTGCCTTCGGGCTGCTCCCCTCCTCCTCAGAGGTCTCTGGGCCTGGCTCCTCAGGCCTTTCCCGGGCTTTCTATCCCAGCCGCCGCTCGGGCTGTGCCTCGTTCGCCGCTCGGGTTCTGGACTGCGGCTGTCGCTCGAGCTGTATCCCAGCCGCCGCTCGGGCTCTGGACTGCGGTCGCCGCTCGAGCTGTATCCCAGCCGCCGCTCGGGCCCTGGATTGCGTTCGCCGCTCGGTGCCTCGTTCTCCCGGTTTTTCCCTGGGTTTATTACTTTCCTTCTTCTGTCCCTTTGCTTTGTTTCTTTCTGCTGTTTTCCACGGATTTTTTTTTTTCTCTCTGTCGGCTTTGGTGGTCTTTTTGGCGGTCTTTTCCTTCTTTACTTACTCTAGACTAATCTAAACTTAAACTTAAACTAAACTAAACTAAACTATCTTAACTAAAAATAAATTTAACTTTAAAACCTTTTAAAGCTTGAAATGAAACTTTTTCCCCCACTTTAAACACTAAAAACACTAAAAATTCAGCAACCCACAGTCCAGACAACGCACAGCGCTAACACTTTCCACAGTTCAGACAACGCACAGCGCTAACACTTTCCACAGTTCAGATAACGCACAGCGCTAACACTCCCCACAGTTCAGACAATGCATAGCGCTAACACTCCCCACTGTTCAGATAACGCACAGCACTAACACTCCCCACTGTTCAGATAACGCACAGCACTAACACTCCCCACAGTTCAGATAACGCACAGCGCTAATGTTATGTCTGACATTGGTGATAGGTACTCGATTGCCTTGGCCTGAGTACATGGAGTTTGATAGTGCTGTTATCATTGTATTGTGTATAGGTATTCGATTGCTTTTGCCTGAGAGTGTGTGTGTGGAGCAGCCTTTAAAAAGCAACGTGAACTGAACTCTGCTTACGGCCTCTGGATTATCTTTGCAAACGCAACATTTGGCGATGAGGATAGCTGAAATCTCTCTTCCACCACCTCCTCCCTTCCTTGCACTACCCAGTGAGCCGCTGATCCCATGGGTTCGCTGGTTACAGTCCTTTGAAACCTATCTCATTGCTCTTGGACTAGAAAATGTGAGTACATCACTGTTATCACATTGCTTGGGAGTAGAGGGCCAGCGTGTTCTTGGGACATTATGCACAGCAGACTCAATTCAAGCATATGATGAGGCTGTGGCTCTGTTAAGCACACACTTCTCTGCCCCACAAAGTGCCCTCCTGTGGCAATTCATTTTTAGTAAGCGTCACCAACTCCCCGGCGAGTCTATGCATCAATACGTGGCTAATTTGAGGGGGTTAGCTAGCTCATGCAAGTTCAGTGCACTACAAGACGAGATGGTGCGTGATCAACTAATAGAGCACACCAACAACATGAGAGTGCGTGAAAGACTGTTACTCGAGTCCGACGATCTGTCGTTGTCACAGGCAGTCAACATTGCCTTTCAAGTGGAGTCTGCAGCCGAATGTGCAGCGAAACTAGCACACACACCCAGTGACAGCGCCCTCGGCCCCGACAGCTCTGACATGGTAATGCTCGCGCGACGGCAGCAACACGCACTACCGCGGCAACGGTGTGGAAACTGCGGATCTCGTTCACATGCTACCAGAGCGCAGAATTGCCCCGTGCGCGGCCAAGCCTGTCGCATTTGTGGAAAACAAAATCACTTTGCCAATGTCTGCCGCTCTGACCCGGTTGCTACAAATGAACACTCTCAGTCCTCAAGCACTGTAATTCACAACGTGAGCTCTGGGCCAGTAGTGGCTTTCAAGTCATGCACAATTAACCTGAATGATGTGTGCATTCCGCTGTTGTTGGATACCGGTGCCAGCGTCTCACTGCTGAATGTGGACACATTCAAACGCTTTTTCAGCTCTCTGTGCCCTCCACTGCCCTTTGCGGGTATGGTAATTCGAAAATTGGACTAGTGGGCACAGTCAACCTCACTATGCAACGGAACAAAAGTTTTGCCAGATTTTTGTTTTCATGTGGCACGCCAAGGAGCTAACCTGATGGGACTGGATCTTTTCACTGACCTGGGTTTTTCTCTCTTGGACACCGGCGGGTCTGCAATTCTGCACGTCGCCTCACCGTGGCACCAAACATGGCCAGCACTCTTTGAGGGTCTGGGCTGCCTGACTGCCTTCACCCACCAGCCCATGGTTGACTCCACCGTTACCCCCGTCATTCAGCTACTGCGCCGCATCCCGCTTGCTCTCCGTGATGGGGTCACAGCTGAACTAAAGCAGCTACTGGAAGCTGGCATCATCGAACCAGTTGATGCCTCCCTATGGGTTTCCAACCTGGTTGTCGCAATGAAAAAGTCAGGTGGTCTACGCGTCTGTGTCAATCTTCGAGCAGTGAATAAGGCCGTAATCCCTGACAAATATCCACTGCCCACGTCAGAGGAACTCACAGCGCAGTTCTATGGTTCCATCCTGTTCTCGAAACTGGACCTTCGACAGGGCTATCTACAGGTTCCCCTCCACCCCAGCAGCAGGGACCTCACTGCTTTTGTGACACATGCTGGCATCTTTCGGTACACCAGGATGCCATTTGGACTTAGCTCGGCACCCAGCTGCTTCCAAAAGGTGATGTCCTCTGTGCTCGCGGGCATTCTTGGGGTGGCCATCTACCTGGATGACATCGTCGTGCATGGGCCCTCAACCTCCACTCACGACGAACGCCTTCACAGAGTTTTCACGGCTCTAGCAAAACACAAGCTCACACTGAATGGCGAAAAGTGTGTCTTTGCTGTTTCAGAGATCGAATTTGTGGGGTTTCGGTTGTCGGCTGACGGTATATCCCCACTCCAGTCAAACGTGGCTGCCATTCACAGCATCCCAGAACCCAGCTCTGCAGCACAGGTTGCCTCTTTCCTTGGCATGACTGGGTACTACCTGAAGTTTTTGCCCCAGTACTCAGCCACCACAGCCCCACTGCGCCAGCTCCTGCGAAAGGATGAGCCCTGGGTGTGGTCACAAGCCTGTACGGAAGCTGTTCATCTCCTCAAATCGCAGCTCACGTCGCCTCCAGTGTTGGCTCACTTTGACGTCGCCAGCCCCACCCTCGTCACCTGCGATGCGTCCGCTGCAGCTGTGGGGGCGGTGTTATCGCAGATACAGAATGGAGTGGAGAAACCAATCGCCTTTGCCTCCCAAGCCCTTAGCCCCACCGAACAGAAGTACTCAGTAGGCGAGCGTGAGGCGCTGGCGTGCGTCTGGGCATGTGAGCGGTGGCACCTGTACACGTATGGCCGTGCCTTCACCCTGCGAACCGATCACCAGGCTCTCACTGCCCTGCTGTCGACATCCGGCACGGGCCACAGACCACTGCATCTACACCGCTGGTCTGACCACCTCCGCCAATACAATTTCAGTCTCCAGTTCACACCAGGACGTGAAAATGTTGTTGCAGATCTGCTCTCCCACACTGCCTCTGCCCCAGTCCCAATCGTCGGGTCTGACCATGTGGAACAGGATATCGTCCAGATGCTGCACACGCCTCTCCAAACCACAGTCTCTCTCCAGGAGCTCAAAGAGGCCTCTGAACAGGATTCGGCCCTCTCCCAGCTGTGCACCTTCATCACAGATGGCTGGCCTCGCAAGGTGCCTGAGGAACTGTCTGCCTACTCCAGAGTTAAAGAGGAGCTCTCCTGCTGGAATGACTCCTGTGTTGCACGTGGGCTCTGCACTGTGGTCCCAAGTGCCCTTCGTGCGCGTGTTTTATCCATGGCGCATGAGGGCCACTTGGGCATAGCGAAGCTCAAACAATGATGCCGAGACCTAGGGCTAGATTTTCAGTATAGACAGTTTTGGGGCGCTAACCTTAGCGCCCGCCCGAAGTTAGCGCCCGCCCCAAAGTAGCGCCCCGTTGCCGGAAATTCAGTGGCTTCGCCCTAAGAGAGTGGTGGAGCGCTAAAAGAGGCGTTCCACTCCTACCTTTAGGCGCTAAGCCGGCGGTCCAGAGGGATAGCGCCCAGGCGGGGCGCAGCGCGGGTGCGGTCATTTTTGCACTGACAGCAGACCCCGTGGTGCCGACCAGCTGTTAAAGGGGGAAGGGACGAATTGGTCTGCTGCCACGCCCTGCACACTGCAGCCTTGCAAAGAGGCCTCAACACTGCTGCTCAGCCCCAGGGAGTCATGGCAACGCCAGAGAAGGCCCGTCAGCGTGCCCTGCGCTTCTCAGAGGGTGATCTGGACATAATGGTCACAGCTCTGGAGGTGAGGCGCAAGATCTTGTTTCCAGAGAGTGGGAGGAATCCAACCCACCATGACTACACCAAAGCCTGGAAGCAGATCGCCCAGAGGGTGACGTTCACCGGCGAGGCCCCCAGGACCCACAAACAATGTCGTAAAAAATACAACGATCTGACCAGGATTGTGAAGGTGAGTAGCCTTTCCAGTCTCCTCCTCATTCTTGCATGCACACCTGACATGATGGGCAAAGGGAGCTGAAAGTCCTATTGGCCAGGCCTCAGCCAGCAACATTGGGACAGTCATGAGCATCAAATGGCCATTCGGCACTCTACACTTTGGCCAAGCTATTCCACCATGGGAGGCAGTGCACAGTACATCAGGGCTTCACTCTGTCCAAGCTATTCCACCATGGGAGGCAGTGCACACTACATCAGGGCTTCACTGCGCACTTACAGCCCGTCCTTTCTCTTGCAGGCTAAAGTAGCGTTTAATCGCCAGGCCCGTGCCAGGGGTGGCCGCACCAAGCTGCAGAAGCTCACTCGGCTGGAGGAGCGCGTGTGTGTGCTCATGGGAGCCCATGTGATTGTCCCCACAGTGTGCGGTGTATCCGACCCTCCACTGCCCGGCAATGGTAAGGACCTCGCCTTTTGGCCCTCTCGCGTCGCACTGGCCCATCCGAGCTACCTCCTTTGCCACTGTCCCACCAATGCGCTGAATCCCACCAGTCCTAACTCCCTCGCTGACGCCGTCTCCTCACTCTGAAGCTACTCTTGTGCATTCCTGCTTTCAGCTGGTGACGACCAGGACCCTGAAGCTGCCAGTGACAGCACCTCCGACCAGGAGGAGGAGGAGGAGCAAGCCGGACCTTCGGGGGAACAGTCACGTCCCGCAGGAGAGGAGGAAATGCTTGACACCTCCTCACTGGACGAGTGCCTGGAGGAACTGTCGCAGGGCAATGCAGCTTCTGGGACCAGTGGCGTCCAGCCACCCAGGAGCCGTGCGCGTGGCCCGCGGCCTTCCCCCCAAAGGGGGGAAGGATCAGAGGGGAGTGCTGCTGCTCGGCACACTCGCCATCACCAACGCGGCAAGGGTCCCCTAGTTCGGCCCCCTCCTCCCCAGCGGGAGAGTCGCGACTCCAGTCCGGACACCTTCACTTCGGAGGAGGTGCGGAAGCTGGATAAGATGGCCGACGACTCGGACCGGTGACACACGGAGCTCATGAGCGTGGTGGGGCGCATGCCTGAGGCCATCGAGTCGCTGGCGACCAGTGTGCGCGAGTTCGGGGCAGCAACTGCCGCGAGTGGCCGCATGCTGACTGATGCCGTCAAGACCCTGGCGGATGTGATGCGCGCGCACACCAGGACCACAGGGGCACTCACTGCTGCCACACGCGCTGTCTCAGGCAGGCATCGCCAGGGCAGCCGCCGCGCTGGACCATCCCAGCAAGCCGCCCGTCGGCTGATTGCTGCGGATCCTGCAGTGCGGGCCCGGCCGAGTGCCACCGCGCCACAGCACCAGCCAGCGCATCCCAGACGCCAGCTGGCCCACATTGCGCCATCCGTCGCCGCCATTCCCCCTCTGGGGCGTCAAGGGCAAGCGGCTGCAGCTGATGGTGGCCAGGCTCAGGTGCGCCACTCAGCAGACGGCCCCTCGAGGCCCAAACGCCGTGTAGGCCGCCCCCCAGCGGCATCTGGCGGAAGGGCATCTGAGCCTCAGGCGCCTTCCCCCAGCCTCGCAGCAGCCACTGGGCAGAGCTTGCGAAGGAGCAGCAGGCCGGGCAGGGGAGGCAAAAGGCTGGCCAAGGTCTCGCCCTCGCGGGCCACTCAGTAGAGGGTGTGGGCAGCTTTCCTTTAATATGGCGGTGGCCATCTTTATTTTGCCCATGGTTGTGCTTTTGGAGGGCTTATTTTTTGCGTTAGGCCGACGTTGAGGCCCGGTTTGAAGAAAGGTGGAGTGACTCCTCCCCAGTTTGTGGGAGTGAGTCGTTTGTTGGGCTTTTTGTGGGGCCCGTTTATTGTTTTTGGGGATTCATGTGGGAAGGGCTTTTCATTTTTGTGCAATAAAAAATTATCTTTATTCATGCAGTCTCCATGGTTGTTCTTCTTAGTGTTTGTTGGCTTCGCCGGCTGAGGGCTTGCGGAGCGGCTGCATTCATCTTCCCTCATGGCCCCTGGCCATTCCCTGACAGGGGGCTTAGAAGTACCGTGTAATAAGGTGGCGTCGTGCGGCCCTTGGCCCTGGTCGCTCCCTCCTGGGAACGTACTCCTGCTCCTCCTCCTCCTCCTCCTCCTCATGCTCCTCCTGCTCCTCCTCCTGAGGTGCTGGTCCAACGTCAGGTGGCAGTGCCTGAGTCCTGCGGATAGCCAGGTTGTGTAGCATGCAGCAAACCACCACAAATTGGGAGACCCGGTCCGGCGAATACTGGAGAGCTCCTCTGGAGCGATCAAGGCAGCGGAACCGCTGCTTGAGGACCCCAATAGTTAGCTCGATGATGTTGCGGGTGGTTTGATGGCTCTCGTTGTAGGCCTCTTCAGCAGCGGTCCTGGGCGCGCGGAGCGGGGTCATGAGCCAGGTGCACAAAGGATAGCCTTTGTCCCCGATGAGCCATCCTCTTGGGGGAGGCTGTGCCTGGAGCATGTCATGCACAGTACTCTGCCGCAGGATAAAGGCATCGTGGCTGCTGCCTGGGAAGCTGGCATTGACTGCCATGATGCGCTGCTTGTGGTCACATACCAGCTGCACATTCAGAGAATGGTAGCCCTTCCTGTTGCGATACTGCTCGCCATGCTCCAGAGGGGCCCGCAAAGCCACATGCGTACAGTCAATGGCGCCCTGCACCAAGGGGAATTCCCCGAGTCTGGCAAATCCCAATGCGCGCTGATGCTGGCTCTCGAGGGCCATGGGGAAGGAGATGAATTGGCTTCTCCTTCTGAACAGTGCTTCGGTCACGTGGCGGATGCAGCGATGCGCGCCATACTGGGAGATGTTTGCTATGTCCCCAGCAGCGTATTGGAAGGAGCCGGTGGCATAGAAGTTCAATGCCACCGTCACCTTCACTTCCACCGACAGAGACGTCCTGCACCTGAGCTTTGGCCGCAGATCTCGGCGAAGCAGGTGGCAGATCTCTGCAATCACCTCCTTTCGGAATCGGAGCCTTCTAACACATCGCGCGGCACTCATGTTTAGGTAGGAGCGCTGCTGGCGGTATAGCCTGACTGGGTAAGGCCTACGTGGCCGACGCCTGTAGCCCCCTCTGCCTCTAGCCAGGGCTGCCCCTCTCACAATGCGTCTGCGAGCCCTACGGACATGGCGCTGCAGCTGCGCGTTGGCACCCCATGCAGCCCCCATCAAATCCTGGCAAACAGTCTAATTTCCAAATGGCCACTTGCAGCGCTATGGCCTGAGTCCAAAAATACCTGGCTCTTGCTGCTTGAAACCAGTTAGCTATCCTCCTTGTTGTGTCTCCAGAAATGTGTTGCACAGGACTGTTTTCTGAAAAAAGGCTGGCCTTTATACTGGAGAGGACGTTCCCTTTAATTAGCGCCCCCCGGGGCCCGCGCTGGTTGTGTTGCGTTCCTTTTTCCAAACGCTCCGGCCGCCCGCCGCACAACGGGGCGGTCCGACTGAAGTTTGCAATCGGGGCGGCCAAAGGGCGTTGCACGAGGATTTGACGTCATTTTCTGCGCGCGCATCCGGGCGGGCGCTAAACTTTGCGCCGGCGCTAACGGGCAACTTAATTTGGGGCGGGGCGCAAACTGCGCTGCGCCCGGGCGCTACACGCATAGCGCCCGGAAATCACTTCTCTTAAGGCGCTAACTGCTGGCGCAAGCGACTGAAAATCTAGCCCCTAGTGTGGTGGCCGGGTATCGACAGGGAAATCGAGGCCCTGGTCAAGGACTGTGCAGCCTGCCTTATAAGTGGCAAGACTGGCCACCAAGCTCCTCCACCCTGCAACCCCTTGCCTGGCCCTCTCAGCCCTGGGAGCACCTGCAGCTGGACATCTGCGGGGAGATCCATGGTGTCCCCCACCATCAACGGTTCCTAGTGGTGACCTATGACCTGCACTCAAAATGGCCAGAGGTCACTGCCGTGGGCTCCGTCACCTCTCGGGTCATCATTGATATCCTTGAGTCCCTCTTCTCCTGCTGGGGGCATCCAAAGGCCATCACCACAGACAATGGCCCCCAAATGGTCTCTTCGGAACTCTCCTCTTACCTTGAGAGCAAGGGCATCTGTCACATACTACCACCCTGAGTCAAATGGGGGGGTGGGGCGTTTTAACCAGACACTGAAAAATGGCCTCAGAGCAAACCTATCCCAGGGGTGTGCATTTGACAAGACCCTCCTCCACACACTGCTGCACTACAGAGCCTCCCAGCATTCCACTACAGGGGTTTCACCCGCATCCCTCATGCTAGGCCGTGAGCTCATGCTGCCCCTTGGCAGGCTCCGCCCCTCGCTAGCTCAGAGCCCTGCTCTACCGGCTCAAGCCACAGTCGCTAGACAGCAGGAGAAGATGAAACTCTGCTTCGACCAGTCGAAGAGGGCCAAGGCGCCCAACATCTCAGTCTCCGATTGGGTCAGAGTCCGCAGGCCTCACCGCAACAATAAGATGGCGTCATTCTGGTCCTCCCCTCTCCAAATCAGCCGCCAACTTGGACCAGCCACTTTCTGCCTCACTGACGGCTCTCGGTGGCATGCCAGCTGCCTTTGGAAGGTGCCAGCACCCCCTGATGCGGGATTATACGGACCTAATCTCCAAGCCTTACCCACAGAGTGGCGGGATGCACATGTGGCTCAGCCAGCCAACCCTGAAGCAGATATTGTGCCTCAGCCTGCTCCTCACCAGTCCTCACTTCGGCCTGCTCTTCACCAGTCTGCACCTCGGCCTGTTCATACACGTTCTCGCCCTGGCCACCTACAGGACTTTGTCACTACATTTCATGTTTGATATTCTGTGAGGGGGCAGGGAATGTTATGTCTGACATTGGTGATAGGTACTCGATTGCCTTGGCCTGAGCACATGGAGTTTGATAGTGCTGTTATCATTGTATTGTGTATAGGTATTCGATTGCTTTTGCCTGTGTGTGTGTGTGTGGAGCAGCCATTAAAAAGCAACATGAACTGAACTCTGCTTATGGCCTCTGGATTATCTTTGCAAATGCAACAGCTAACACTCCCCACGGTTCAGATAACGCACAATGCTAACACTCCCCACAGTTCAGATAACGCACAGCGCTAATACTCCCCACAATTCAGACAATGCACAGCGCTAACGCTCCCCCCAGTTTGACAACACACAGCGCTAACACTCTCCACAGTTCAGACAACACACAGCGCTAACACTCCCCACAGATCAGATAACACACAGCGTTAACACTCTCCACAGTTCAGACAACGCACAGCGTTAACACTCCCCACAGTTCAGACAAAGCACAGTGCTAACACTCCCCACAGTTGAGATAACGCACAGCGCTAATACTCCCCACAATTCAGACAACACACAGCGCTAACTCTCCCCACAGTTCAGATAAAGCACAGCGCTAGCACTCCCCACAGTTCAGATGAAGCACAGCACCAGCACTCCCCACAGTTTGACAAAACACAGCGCTAACACTCCCCAGAGTTCAGATAACGCACAGTGGTAACAGTCCCCACAGTTTGACAAGACATAGCGTTAACACTCCCCACAGTTCAGATAACTCCCAGCGCTAACATTCACCACAGTTCAGACAATGCACAGTGCTAACGCTCCCCATAGTTTGACAACACACAGCGCAAACACTCCCCACAGTTCAGATAACGCACAGCGCTAACATTCACCACAGTTCAGACAATGCACAGCGCTAACGCTCCCCCCAGTTTGACAACACACAGCGCTAACACTCTCCACAGTTCAGATAACACACAGTGCTAACACTCTCCACAGTTCAGACAACACACAGCGCTAACACTCCCCACAGTTCAGACAACACACAGCGCTAACACTCTCCACAGTTCAGACAATGCCCAGCGCTAACACTCCCCACAGTTCAGATAAAGCACAGCGCTAACACTCTCCGCATATCAGGCAACGCACAGCGCTAACACACCCCGCATTTCAGACAATGCACAGCGCTAACATGGCCCAGAGTTCAGATAACACACAGCGCTAACACAACCCACAGTTTGACAAAACACAGCGCTAACACTCCCCACAGTTCAGATAATGCACAGTGGTAACACTCCCCACAGTTCAGATAATGAAAAGCGCTAATACTCCGCACAGTTCAGATAACGCACAGCGCTAACGCTCCCCACAGTTCAGACAAAGCACAGTGCTAACACTCCCCACAGTTGAGATAACGCACAGCGCTAATACTCCCCACAATTCAGACAACACACAGCGCTAACTTTCCCACAGTTCAGATAAAGCACAGCGCTAGCACTCCCCAAAGTTCAGATGAAGCACAGCACCAGCACTCCCCACAGTTTGACAAAACACAGCGCTATCACTCCCCAGAGTTCAGATAACGCACAGTGGTAACAGTCCCCACAATTTGACAACACACAGCGCTAACACTCCCCACAGTTCAGATAACGCACAGCGCTAACACTCCCCACAGTTCAGACAAAGCACAGCGCTAACGCTCCCCCCAGTTTGACAACACACAGCGCTAACACTCTCCACAGTTCAGACAATGCACAGCGCTAACACACCCCGCATTTCAGACAATGCACAGCGCTAACACGCCCCACAGTTCAGATAACACACAGCGCTAACACTCTCCACAGTTCAGATAATGCAGAGCGCTAACACAACCCACAGTTTGACAAAACACAACGCTAACACTCACCACAGTTCAGATAACGCACAGTGGTAACAGTCCCCACAGTTTGACAACACACAGCGCTAACACTCCCCACAGCTCAGATAACGCCCAGCGCTAACATTCCCCACAGTTCAGATAATGAAAAGCGCTAATACTCCGCACAGTTCAGATAACGCACAGCGCTAACGCTCCCCCCAGTTTGACAACACACAGCGCTAACACTCCCCACAGTTCAGATAACACACAGCGCTAAAACTCCCCACAGTTCAGACAACACACAACGCTAACACTCCCCACAATTCAGACAACACACAGGGCTAACGCTCCCCACAGTTCAGTCAACACACAGCACTAACACTCCTCACAGTTCAGACAACACTCAGCATTAACACTCCCCACAGTTCAGACAAAACACAGCGCCAACACTCTCCACAGTTCAGACAACACACAGCGCTATCACGTCCCACAGTTCAGACAACACACAGCGCTAACACTCCCCACAGTTCGGACAAAGCACAGCGCTAACACTCCCCACAGTTCAGATAACGCACAGCGCTAATACTCCCCACAGTTCAGATAACGCACAGCACTAACACTCCCCACAGTTCAGATAACACACAGCGTTAACACTCTCCACAGTTCAGACAATGCACAGCGCTAACACTCCCCGCAGTTCAGACAAAGCACAGCGCCAGCACTCCCCACAGTTCAGATAACGCACAGCGCTAACACTCTCCACAGTTCAGACAACGCACAGCGCTAACACTCTCCACAGTTCAGATAACGCACAGCACTAAAACTCCCCACAGTTCAGACAACACACAGCGCTAACACTCCCCACAGTTCAGACAACACACAGCACAAACACTCCCCACAGTTCAGACAACGAACAGCGCTAACACTCCCCACTGTTCAGATAACGCACAGCGCTAACACTCCCCACAGTTCAGATAATGCACAGCGCTAACAATCTCCACAGTTCAGACAACGAACAGCGCTAACACTCCCCACAGTTCAGATAATGCACAGCGCTAACACTCCCCACAGTTCAGATAATGCACAGCGCTAACACTCCCCACAGTTCAGATAATGCACAGCGCTAACACTCCCCACAGTTCAGATAACGCACAGCGCTAACACTCCCCACAGTTCGGACAAAGCACAGCGCTAACACTCTCCACAGTTCAGATAACGCACAGCGCTAACACTCCCCACAGTTCAGACAACGAACAGCGCTAACACTCCCCACAGTTCAGATTCATTGTCCGTAAGGGTGACCCTGAGCTTTCGGTCGCCTGTCACTTTAATTCTCCGCTTCACTCCCACTCTGATCTCTCTGTCCTCGGCCTATTACATTGTTCCAATGAAGCTCAACGTAAGCTCGAGGAACAGCACCTCATCTTTCGATTAGGGACTTTACAGCCTTCCGGACTCAATATCGAGTTCATCAATTTCAGATAATAATCCCAGCCCCCATTTTTCATGCAGTATGATTTTGCCATTCCCATTTGCAACATTTTCACAGTATGTTCTTTCAATTCCTTCCTTCCCTCCTAACCCCCCCACCCTGTCTCTGCACCTGCTTAATATGTTACATTTCCAGCTTTTTCCAGTTCTGATGAAGGGCCCCAGACCTGAAACGTTGACTCTGTTTCTCTCTCCACGGATGCTGCCTGGCCTGCTGAGTATTTCCAGCATGTTCTGTTGTTATTTACCACAACTCACTGTTTTCTGTTCTTAAGCCAATTCCTTATCCGAGCTGCCACTGACCCACCTATTGCATGAGCCTCAATTTTGTTAACCAGCCTTCTGTGTGGTACTTTGACAAAGGCCTTCCTAAAATCCATGTAGACAACATCCATTGCATTCCCTTCATCGATCCTCCCTGTTACTTCATCAAAAACTCAACTAGATTAGTCAAACACGATCTGCCTTTTACAAATCCATGTTGGCTCTCCTTAATTAGCTTAAAGCTCTCCAAGTGCCCGTTCACATTTTCCTTGATTATTGTTTCTAAAACTTTACCCACCACTGAAGTTAAACTGACCGGCCTGTAGTTACTAGGATTGTCCTTACACCCATTCTTGAACAATGGTGTCACATTTGCCACTTTCCAATATTCAGTCACCACCCCCGCATATAGGGAAGATTGGAAAATTATGCCAAGCCCTTCCACTATCTCCTCCCTCAATTCCCTTAGCAATCTGGGATGGAAGCCATCTGGACTAGGCGACTTATCCACTCTAAGCATACCCAGCTTTTCTAGTACATCCTGTCGATCAATTTTCACCCCTTCCATTGCTTCTACCTTTTCCACTGCTACCGACATTTTGTCAGCATCCTCCTCCTCAGTCTTCTTCTTCCTAGGCAGTCCCTTGGAACCGAAGATGACTTACTTCCACACTAAAAATGAGTTCTCAGGTGACTGATGAGTCCAATGTGGGACCTACAGTCTCGGTCACAGGTTGGTCAGACTGTGGTTGAAGGGACGGGTGGGTGGGGTGCGTGGGTTGACGTGCGCTCCTTCCGCTGTTTGCGCTTCGCTTCCGGGGAAGAGACTCGAGGTGTTCGGCGCTTTCCCGGATGCTTCTCCTCTACTTTGTGCGGTCTTGGGCCAGGGATTCCCAGGTGTCAGTGAAGATGTTGCACTTTTTCAAGGAGGCTTTGAAGCGTTTCCTCTGCCCACCTGGGGCTCTGTTGCCATGTCGGAGCTCCGAGTAGAGCGCTTGTTTTGGGAGTCTCGTATCGGGCATGCGGACGATGTGACCCATCCATCGGAGCTGATCGAGTGTGGTCAAAGCTTCGATGCTGGGGATGTTGGCCTGAGCGAGAACACTGACACTGGTGCGCCTATCCTGCCAATGGATTTGCAGGATCTTGCGGAGGCAGCGTTGGTGGTACCCCTCCGTGCTTTGAGATGCCTGCTGTACATGGTCCATGTCTCTGGAGCATAGAGGAGGGCGGGTTTCACTACTGCTCTGTGGACCATGAGCTTGGTGCTGGGTTTGAGGTACTGGTCTTCAAACACTCTCTTCCTCAGGCGACTGAAGGCTGCACTGGCACACTGAAGGCAGTGTTGGACTTCGTCATCGATGTCTGCCCTTGTTGACAGTGGGCTCCTGAGATATGGAAATTGGTCCACGTTGCCCAAGGCCTCGTCATGGATTTTGATAATCAGGCGGAGGTATAGTGTGGCGGGGGCAGGTTGGTAAAGGACCTTTGTCTTACGGATGTTTAGTGTAAGGCCGATGCTCTCATACGCTTCGGTGAAGGTGTTGACGATTGTTTGGAGTTCGGTCTCAGAGTGTGCGCAGACGCAAGCGTCGTCTGCATACTGTAATTCAATGACAGAGGATGGGACGACCTTGGATCTGGATTAGAGGCGACGGAGGCTGAACAGTTTCCCGTTTTTTCTGTAGATTAGCTCCACTACAGCAGGAAGCTTACTGAGGGTGAGATGGAGTATTGCAGTCAGGAAGATTGAGAAGAGCGTTGGTGCGATGACACAGCCTTGCTTGACCCCGGTCCGTATGTGAATTGGGTCTGTGGTGGATCCATCAGTCAGGATCACGGCTTGCATGTCGTCGTGAAGCAGGCAGAGGATGGTGACAAACTTTTGAGGGTAGCCGAATTTGAGGACACTCCATAATCCCTCACGGTTGATGGTGTCGAAGGCCTTTGTGAAGTCAAAGAAGGCCACGTACAGCGGTTGGTGCTGTTCCCTGCATTTCTCTTGTAGTTGAAAATCATGTCCTTGTGCCCCTTTGTGGGCGGAATCCGCATTGTGACTCTGGGAGGAGCTCTTCAGCCACTGGAGAAGGCAATTGAGGAGGATTCTTGCGATGATTTTCCCTGTGGCAGACAGCAGGGAGACTCCTCTGTAATTACCGCAATCAGACTTGTCACATTTCTTGAAGATGGTCACGATTACGGCATCTCTGAGATCCCCTGGCATGCTCTCCTCCTTCCAGATAAGAGAAATGAGTTCATGTATTTGCACCTCCTTACTAAACAATGATACAAAGTACTCATTGAGTATTCCAGCCTTGCCCTGCGCCTCTAAGCATATAACACCTTCTTTGTCGCTAAAAGGCCCCACCCCGGCTCTTACTACCTGCCTACAGTTTACATGCCAGTAGAAGAATTTTGGGTTCACTTTTATGTTAACCGCCATTCTACTCTCATATCTCCCTTTGCCAATCTTATTTTCATCTTCACTTCCCCTCTCAACTTATTGTATTTGGTGTCATACGTGGGTGGGCGGTACAGAACAAGGATTTTTTTTTTATTCGTTCATGGGATGTGGGCGTCGCTGGCAAGGCCAGCATTTATTGCTATCCCTAGTTGCCCTTGAGAAGGTGGTGGTGAGCCACCTTCTTGAACCGCTGCAGTCCATGTGATGAAGGTACTCCCACAGTTCTGTTAGGGAGGGAGTTCCAGGATTTTGACCTAGCGACGATGAAGGAACAGCAATATAATTCCAAGTCAGGATAGTGTGTGACTTGGAGGGGAACTTGGAGGTGGTGGTGTTCCAATGCGCCTGCTGCCCTTGTCCTTCTAGGTGGTAGAGGTTGCATTTTTTGGAGGTGCTGTTGAAGAAGCCTTGGCGAGTTGTTGCAGTGCATCTTGCAGATGGTACACACTGCAGCCATGGTGCACGGGTGGTGGAAAGAATGAATATTTAAGGTGGTGGATGGGGAGCCAATCAAGCGGGCTGCTTTGTCTTAGATGGTGTTGAGCTTCTTGAGTGTTGTTGGAGCTGCACTCATCCAGGCAAGTGCAGAGTATTCCATCACACTCCTGACTTGTGCCTTTTGGATGATGGAAAGGCGTTGGGGAATCAGGAGGTGAGACACTCGCCGCAGAATACCCAGCCTCTGAACTGCTCTTGTTGCCACAGTATTTATGTGGCTGGTCCAGTTAAGTTTCTGGTCAATGGTGACCCCCCAGGATATTGATGGTGGGGGATTCAGCAATGGTAATGCCGTTGAATGTCACAGGGAGGTGGTTAGACTCTCGCTTGTTGGAGATAGTCTTTGCCTGGTACCTCTGTGGTGCGAATGTTACCTGGCACTTATCAGCCCAAGCCTGAATGTTGTCCAGGTTGTGCTGCATGCGGGCATGGACTGCTTCATTATCTGAGGAGTTGCAAATGGCACTGAACACTGCAGTCATCCATAAGCATCCCCACTTTTGACCTTATGATGGAGGGAAGGTCATTGATGAAGCAGCTGAAGATGGTTGGACTTGGGACACTGCCCTGAGGAACTCCTGCAGCGATGTCCTGGGGCTGTGATGATTAATCTCCCACCACCACAACCATCTTCCTTTTGCGCTAGGTATGACTCCAGCCAGTGGAGAGTTTTCCCCCCCCCCGATTCCCATGGATTTAAGTTTTCTGCATCCTTGATGCCACACTTGGTCAAATGCTGCCTTGATGTCAAGGGCAGTCACTCTCATCTCACCTCTGGAATTTAGCTCTTTTATCCATGTTTGGACCAAGGCTGTAATGAGGTCTGGAGCAGAGTGGTCCTGGCAGAACCCAAACTGGGCATCAGTGAGCAGGTTATTGGTGAGTAAGTGCTGCTTGATAGCACTGTCGATGACACCTTCCATCACTTAGCTGATGATTGAGAATAGACTCATAGGGCAGTAATTGACCGGATTGGATTTGTACTGCTTTTTGTGGACAGGACATACCTGGGCAGTTTTCCATATAGGGGGATAGATGCCAGTGTTATAGCTGTACTGGAGCAGCTTGGCTAGAGGCGTGGCTAGTTCTGGAGCACAAGTTTTCAGCACGACAGCCGGGATGTTGTCGGGGCCCACAGCCTGGATGTTGTCGGGGCCCACAGCCTTTGCTGTATCCAGTGCACTCAGCTGTTTCTTGATATCACGTGGAGTGAATTGAATTGGCTGAAGACTGGCTTCAGTGATGGTAGGGACCTCGGGAGGAGGGCGATATGGATCATCCACTCAGCACTTCTGGCTGAAGATGATTGCAAACGCTTCAGCTTTGTCTTTTACACTCACGTGCTGGGCTCCACCATCATTGAGGTTGGGGATATTCATGGATCCTTCTCCTCCAGTTAGTTGTTTAATGGTCCATTCATGACTAGATGTGACAAGACTGCAGAGCTTTGATTTGATCCGTTGATTGTGGGATCACTTAGCTCTGTCTATAGCATGCTGTTTCTGCTTTTTTGCATGCATGTAGTCCTCTGTTGCAGCTTCCCCAGGTTGGCATTGCATTTTTAGGTACAACTGGTGCTGCTCCTTGTATGCTCTTTTACACTACTTATTTAAACAGGATTGGTCCCCTGGCTTGATGGTAATGGTAGAGTGAGGGATATGCTAGGCCATGAGGTTACAGATTGTGGTGGAATACAATTCTGCCCACAGCACCTTATGGGTGCCCAGTTTTGAGCTGCTAGATCTGTTCTGAATCTATCCCATTTAGCACAGTGGTAGTGCCACACAACACAATGAAGTGTGTCCTCATTGTGAAGACAGGACTTCATCTCCACAATGACTGTGGCGGTCACTGCTACCAATGCGGTCATGGAGATGCGCATCTGCGACAGGTAAATTGGTGAGGACAAGGTCAAGTAGGTTTTTCCCCTCGTGTTGGTTCCCTCACCAGCTGTGCAGGCCCAAACCGACAGCTATGTCCTTCAGGACGCGTCCAGCTCGGTCAGTAGTGGTACTACTGATCCACTCTTTGTGATGGACATCAAAGCCATCCACCCAGAGTATATTCGGTGCCCTTGCTACTCTCAGTGCTTCTTCCAAGTGGTGTTCAACATGGAGTACTGATTCATCAGCTGAGGGAGGGCAGTCAGTGGTAATCAGCAAGAGGTTTCCATGTCTATGCTTGACCTGAAGCCATGAGACTTCATGGGGTCCAGAGTCTATGTTGTGGACTCCCAGGGCCACTCCTTCCCGACTGTACCGCCACCCCTGGTGGGTCTGTCCTGCTGACGGGACAGGACATATGCAGGGATGGTGATAAAGGTGTTTGGGACTGGCCTAGCAAGCCATCAGTTGTAAACCACTCCATCTCCACCTTTGATATCCTCAACATCACTACATTCCCCCTCTGCCATTCTGCTTTTCCATCCTGATATCTGGCACACAACAGGCTTAAACATCCTTTGCCAAATGAGGCAGGTAAGAGCAGCTGTTCTTGACATCAAAATACAGGAAACTGTCCGGAATGCTCGAGCCACCGGCAAAAATCAGGAGCCGTTTCGTTAGTTTTTTTTTTCTTTTCGTTGCATTTTTTTCACACCAGTCAGGCTCTGCAAGGTCTCGCTGAAGCTGTTGCTAAGCTACAGAGAGGCTTGCAAGGTACGGCCAACTGTTTGGAAGCTGTTACTAAGCAACAGGATTTGTTGCCAGATACGGAGCTCAAAATCTCCGTATGTTTCAACATTAGCGCTGGTTTGTCTGGCAGTTTTGATGGGACGGCAACAGCTCGGTCCCATCGGTGCCGGATAGCACAAAGTTTCCTGTAGCATTCAACCAAGCAAAGCACCAAGGAGCCCCAGCAAATCCTATATAATTGGGGGTCTATGGGGAAAAACTTCAGTTCCTGGAGACATATCAGATGCTGCACATTCATATTCTTGACTGAGTTTGCAAACTCTGGAGGCCTGAAGACATGGAGCTCCCATAGCATTATCAGATTTAGCAGATGCAATGGTCTGGAGACCTATGATGCTCAGTGTCTGTACACCCTGAAAAGGGATAAGTTTAAGCATTTATGTAGAGTACAGCTGCCGCTTCCCTGGTTTATGGCTGACCAAGTTGAGAAGCAGCTGCATGAAGTATCTGTGAGGACTGTCAGTCCATCATACCCGACCCCACTCTGTAAATTGGCAATTTGTGGCAGCTGTTGTGTATCTGGAAACATGCATGGCATACCAACAGGACCTGTAAGAACTCCCCTGTTTGTTGGGGGAAGTGAGGGCTCCACAACAAGCAGCCTCCCACAAAAGGAAACAATTGGCCTCAATGCTACAGGGGAGGGAAATCAGCAATGGAACTACACCAGAGAGTTTGTTATCTCTGGGGCAGTTGACAGAAAGATGCTTTCTTGTAACTTTCTTTTTGCTGCATTTAATGCTATGTTGGATGCAGAACTCCCAAACTACCTCCACATCTTGCCTGTGCCCAATGCTGTGAACATCCAGATCTGGGAGGCATTTCCTCAGTTGCATTTGGTGTTCTTCCAGTCTTCCCATGGCTTATTTTATCCCCAAATTTATCATATATTCTCAATTTTTTTCCCAATCTTCCATAGGCCCTCTCCATCATTTCCAGATATTATATCCCTAACACACTGCTACATGTCATTCTGATCAAAGGTACAATGCAGAGAAACAAAGAAAAAGACAAGTTGAAAAATGCTTTAAAAACTTTATTCTTAAATTTAAGAAAAGGATCCAGAAATATATATACACAGCAGCTGAATGTACTTGGGGAGGGGGAGAAAGCACCATGGCTACAAAGGTACACGTGGAACAGTGTTAAACAGTCAAGTTCAAACATAAGAAAATAAAGGACATTTTCAAGAGCAACTTTCACAATGTAGAAGGCAGGTTAACAAGGCTCAATACAAGTTTTCCAAACAGCACTTGAAGAAATTGTTTCTTCTAATGAAAAATTCAAGTAACCTGTACTTTATAAAAAAAAAAAAAAACAGCAATGGACTTATTCCCACCAAAGAAAAATAAATTCTTCAGTGACCCTGACACAGCAACTCCATTACAAGCAGCACTAACATTTTGTTGTAGAACCTGGTGGTTACTAATAATCATCAACACTAACCAAAGTAGTTTCCATTTTGTACAGTAGCAAAATACTGCAGATGCTGGAAATCTGAAATAACAGAAAATGCTGGAAACACTCAGGTGGTCAGGCAGCATCCGTGGAGAGAGAAACAGAGTTAATGTTTCAGGTCCTTGACCGTTCGTCAGAACTGGAAAAAGTTAGAGATGTAACAGGTTTTAAGCAGGTGCAGAGGCAGGGAAAGGGGGGAGGGGAGGAAAGAACAATAGGGTGGACCTTCCAGGTGAAACAGAGATTTACCTGTACTTCTTGTAATTTAGTATACTGTATTTGCAGCTCCCCTATATTGGGGAGACCAAACGCAGATTGGGTGACCGCTTTGCGGAACACCTCCATTCAGTCCATAAGGGTGACCCCAAGCTTCCTGTCGCTTGTCAATTAAATTCTCCGCTCCACTCCCACTGACTTCTCCATCCTCCGCCTCTTACATGTTCCCATTGTCTGAACTGTGGGGAGTGTTAGCGCTGTGTGTTGTCTGAACTGTGGGGAGCGTTCAGACAACGCACAGTGCTAACACTCCCCACAGTTCAGACAACGCACAGTGCTAACACTTTCATCATTCAGACAAATCACAGCGATAACACGCCCCACAGTTTGACACAGCGTTAACACTCCCCACAGTTCAGTCAACACACAGCGCTAACACTCCCCACAGTTCAGATAAAGCACAGCACCAACACTCCCCACAGTTCAGACAAGGCAGTGCTAACACACCCCACAGTTGAGATAACGCACAGCGCTAATACTCCCCACAATTCAAACACACAGCACTAACACTCCCCACAGTTCTGATAAAGCACTGCGCTAGCACTCCCCACAGTTCAGATGAAGCACAGCGCTAACACTCCCCACAGTTCAGATAACGCACAGCGTTAACAGTCCCCACAGTCTGATAAGACATAGCATTAACACTCCACAGTTCAGATAACGCCCAGCGCTGACATTCACCACAGTTCAGACAATGCACAGCGCTAACGCTCGCCCCAGTTTGACACCCCACAGTTCAGACAACACACAGTACTAACACCCCACAGTTCAGACAACACACAGTACTAACACCCCACAGTTCAGACAACACACAGTGCTAACACTCTCCACAATTCAGACAATGCCCACCGCTAACACTCTTCACAGTTCAGGCAACGCACAGCGCTAACACACCCCGCATTTCTGACAAAGCGTCACAGACTTGCAACATTAACTGTTTCTCTCTCCATGGATGCTGCCAGACCTGCTGAGTGTTTCCAGCATTTTGTTATTCCATTTTGTGCATCTAATTTTTGAATTAAAAAAACTAGCTAATACTTAAATGGCATTAGATGTACCAAATTATTAAAACACTTAATAGCAAGCTGTATTTGCAGCCTTGTATACAGTAGCATTTGCTTATACATACTGTATAACATTAATTTTTGGCCTGGTTTCACTAGTCAATCTCTTCCCTAACTGTGTACTTCAATAAATATAAAAATAACTAGATCAATAAGTAATTTCATTCGCAATTTTGTACATCCTTCACCAAATTACACCAGGAAAAATACCAAAGCTTAAAATAACTATGTACAATAGACAATTTTTATATGCATTGCAGAAACTTAGTTGATAATCTCTAAATATAATCACATTTGTGTTTCCAAACTTCTATCAAATCTAGCACAACTCTTGTCTTGGTAACTTACACACATGAAAAGCAAACATTTAGAAAAAGGAGAATGTAGAGTAGATATTCACAAGGACTGCAATTACCAATTCAGCATAACTACCAAAAAGCAAAATTATTTAGAGGTCTAAAAATAGTTTAAACTGAATCAGGCAAATATACCCGATTGACAGATTTCATTTCCATTAACATGGAATCTCTTCTTTCATGACTTGGATCTAATACAATAAATAAAATGGAATATTACCACATTTGAAATCAAGGCAGAATTTATAGCACTTCCGAATGCGTCAAAAAAAATGCATGTTACAGTATGTCAAAAATGCTATGCATCCTAATACACAATAAGAGTTTAATTGGGATAAATGTACTGTACACAGGGAATAAAATCATTTTTTTTAATAAATCAGATTTTCAGACCTTTAAAACTCTTACACAGGTTATACAATACGAAGTATGTTGTGGGCAGCAGCAGCAGCTAACAAACTTAATATTTAAAGAAGGTCATGACTACTGCTTGCATCTAATGGGTTCCAAGTAGATTTTCAAAGCAGAATTTGAATCAGTGAAACCATTTTCAAAACAAGGTTGGGGCAGGGGTAGTAAAAATTGTGCAATTCATTCACTTTATACAGTACGTTTATAAAAAAAAATGCTGGAAACGCACAGGTCAGTCAGCAACTTGCATTGGTCAATGTTTTGACTAGGACCCTTTATTGGGTCCTGATAAAAGACCCTGCCCAAAATTTCAATATTGCTTTCTTTTTCAGATGTGTTTTCCTAGCATTTTTGGTTTTTATTTGAGACATGGCATATGGCAAGTATAGCATGCTTAGGAGGATCAAGTGATTTGGGAACTATAGTTCCCAAAGCTTTCCACCACTAGTGTTTGCCCCTCCCTTATGCCGGTGTCTGTTGTAGACTAATTGATAGAGATTGATTGGCATGATTAGTTAACAACTCAATCATCATTGCATCATGCACCTACCAGGTTGGTAGAAGGCAAACTGGATGGATTATGGAAATAACAACAGAAAATGCTGGAAAAACTCAGGTCAGGCAACATCTGTGGACAGAAATTTGAGTTGACGTTTCGGGTCGAACCCTTCTTCAAAACTGGAAAGAAAAGATAGATCGGAGGCAGGGCTGCGATCGGACAAAAGAAAAGTAAAAAAGAGACAATGAAAGGTGTTAGAAGCTAGACGAGATGGTAATAGGCTGAGATTGGGTGTAAAGTGTACTGGCAGGGCAAGGGATAGCTGCCAGGTGTGAGAGCGAAACAAAAAGAAAAAGGGGGGGGGGGGGGGGAAAGGAGTGGAAAAATTACAAGAAAAAATGAAATAGGGGCCGAGGTTATGATCTGAAATTGTTGAACTCGATATTGAGTCCGGAAGGCTGCAGACTGCCTAATCGGAAGATGAGGTGCTGTTCCTCGAGTTTACGTTGAGCTTCCGTGGAACAATACAAGAGGCCAAGGACGGTGAGGTCCGAGTGGGAATGGAGCGGTGAATTAAAATGACAGGCGACCGGAAGCTCGGGGTCACCCTTACGGACTGAACGGAGGTGTTCCACAAAGCGGTCACCCAATCTGCGTTTGGTCTCCCCAATGGTCTTCTTTCATCTAGCAATTTCTATGTTCACCTCCCCAATAAAAATGTCTTTGGATGTTCCCCATGTTTACTGAATGATGTAATTTATGTGCTTGCGTGAAGCATTAGAGAAAAGGCACACATGACCACACTGTAGAAAGGATTTCAAGGCCTTGGAGAGGGTGCAGAGGAGACTTCCTAGAATGGTACCAGAGATGTTATCTGGAAACTAGAGAAGCTGGGATTGTTCTCCTTAGCAGAGAAGGTTAAGGGGAGATTAAATAGGTGTTCAAAATTATGAGGGGTTTTGTCAAGAGTGGATGGGGAGAAACTGTTTCCACCAGCAGGAAAGTCAGTAACCAGAGGACAGAGATTTAAGATAATTGTCGAAAAAGGCGCGGGGGGGGGGGGGGGAAAAAAGAGAGATGAGATGAGAATTTTTATGACTCAGCAAGTTATGATCTGGAACGCATTGCCAGAAGTAGATTCAATAGTAACTTTCAAAAGGGAATTGAATCTCTACTTAAAAAGCATAAATTTGCAAGGCTTTAGGGAAAGATTGAGGGAGTGGGACTAATTGCTAGCTTTTCCAGAGAGCTGGCACAGGCATGATGGGCTGAATGGCCTCCTTCTGTGCTGTATGATTCTATTGTATGTCTCAAACCACACAATTTAAGTTAGTAAGCAGGCTATACTACACACTTGTGGATGTGACGTTTTCTGTGATTTCAAGTAGCCCATTATTTTAAGCTATCATAAACTGAACAAGGTGTTGATAAGTTTATACAGCACAACAGAAATGGTTACACTGTTGCATTACAGAACTCAATTCTATGCAGGAAAACAAGTCAGTTTTATGAAGCTTAAACTATACGTGATTTCAATCAGTTGTTTAATAGTCAGTAGCAGAATAGCACATTGGACAACACCACAAGATGATCAAACCATTAAATAAAATCAGCAGAAAATGAGACCACAATAAAGAAGATGGGGGAAAAAGGACTTGGGTAAGCAAGGTTGCCCTCTTTGAGGCTACAAATATTTACCTCAGAAGAAACCACAACACTAAAGAATAGTAACTAGCAATATTCCAGCATTATAACTCCAGCAGTCAAAATGGTATTCAGCACAGAAAGTTCTATTTAATAGCTCACCGAAAAAAGTGCAATAGTAGAAATAACTATAAAATACATGTATATTGAGCATATCATATAGACACAGCTATATAAACTGACTGCACTCAGGTTAATAATCAGATGTATGGCATATATGCAAGCAACTACATGTGTCTGAGCTATCAATTCAGTTCCCCATGTGTTTTTAAAAAACAAAATTCCTCAGCAACTGTGGAATGAAACATTCATAGAGCAAGGGGGTAGTAAATTAATTTCATTGACTTCAATGCCTCCATAGTGCTTATACTATATATGCTGGTAAATGTTTAAGTTTGTGAGCATATCTGGTAAATTGAACAAGTATACTGAATTTTTAATCGGCATGGGCAAAGTACTACGATAATTGAATAATCAGTGCTCATTTCATTAGATTGTATCAGAACAATGAGCCACTAATGTAGCCCTGATGCAATTCTTTAATATATGTAATTATAAAAACATGGTCATTTAAAGCTTAAATTCCTTGCAAGGAACATTAAGATGTAATTTTTACGAAAGTGTAGAATTGTTTATCAACTGCATTTGGTTCTTTAATTTGTTTTACCAGATGCCACAGCACAGGCACCAGTTAATCATCAAGTCAACCATGCATGTTGCCAATACCAGCAGCAAAGGGTTAATACAAATAACCCATTTAAAGGCCTCATTCCGAATGCCACTCTTGACCTAGGTTTTTAATTTGCACTCAGGTATATTACAAACTACCGAGTGACAACTGAAAAGATAAACAGGTAGTTCTCCACAGCAATATGCCCATTACTCACATTGTTCTTGTGTGACTGGGACAATCTAGATACAGTACTGAAGTGCAAAAATTCTAAAAATCTTACTTCTGAACATAATTCCTAAGGTTAAGATGGAAGCAGGTAGGCTACATCTTTCCATTTCTGATGGTTCTTTAATTTGTAGATTTCCTTGGATTTCCAATAATAACCTCCATTTGTTACAGCGCCCTTTGAGAACACACCTTGAACCATATTATTGACTTTTAAGAGATGGACATTTGTTGTTAATTAACTTTTTCCTGCATGTTTGGGCTGTTTCCAATGTCCACTGTGATGTTGGTGTACAAAGGAAGCTCTTCCTTCTGAAGCAAGTTGTAGTCTATGGAGTTCATCCCATCAGATCGCCACGACTTGGATACTTTTACCACCATGTCAAATCTGTGAATTAACCATATTCAAGTCTTAATGAATGGCCTGCTGTAATCGCAGATAAAAAATAAACAAACATTCTGCCTTCTGCTCTCCCAAATGCCTTTTTTTTAAATTAGGTATTTTACTTCTGCAGTTATCACACCACTCTGCACTTACAAATGTTTAAACAGAAATGAAAACTTTTAGTTCTGTTAACTATATCATTCCATGGTGGTATGCCTGAGCTAATTGTGGAACATATGAGCAGTGCCTTTCCCAAACAGGCAGTAATTAGTTTTGTTGGTTCATAAGCCCCTTAAATCTAGAGCTGAACTCGGTAGTCCTTTTCTAATGAGTAAGAGACCTCTTGTGCTTTTTGTTCAAAACAGTTCCATTTTAAAACCGACTTTGCTCCTTTATTTTACTAGAAATACAAAAAGCAGTATCCACTTGAGTCCAGCCTGAAGGCTTGGAGAATCTCACTATTTGCAATCCATAGATTAAAAAAGGGGGACAATTGTGTCCTGGCCCCAATTGTAACAGTAGAGTGCCAAAAGCTGGCAACAGACTTCAGGTTGCCAATGTGAAAGGAAAGATAAATGTGAGCATAAGACTGGTTTTTGCTTCTCTGCTCATATCAATAAACAAGAAAAAATTATAACCTCTCCACTGGGTGCAAAATGCACCATGGCATAATGACAAATAAACAAGTTAGAGCAGATAGAAAATGCTCTCAACAAAAATAACCACCAGAATATTAACAATCTCATCGCCCCTTTTTTGCCCCCTACCCATTGCTGGTTTATGCTTATCTGCATGTTTGTACTTGCCTTCAAAATCTAACTATATTGGGCCAGAAATTAGGATCGGGTGCTTGCCGCGCGTGCAAGCCCCCGATGTGCACTCACCCGGCGCGCCGACATCTGAAGCCCGGGCCTGCTTGCATTTCCTGTCACTGGCCCGGTTCAGATGTCGACGTGATGTGCCGGCTGGGATCAGGTGAGCACTCTGCAGCAAATCAGGGGAGGGGAAACTCATTCATGAGTTTGATAGTAAAGACTGTCAAACTCATGAAAAGTACGGGCACCCAAAAGACTAGTTTAACTTTAATTAAAATAACATCCCAATAATTAAATAAACTATAAATAACTTAAAAACTATTTAAAACAATTAATAAAATTTTTGAAAAAAATATTTTACGAAATCGGGTCTAAAAATAAACTTACCTTACTGTAAAGTCCTTAAAAACAATGAAGCTGTGGAAAAAATGTAATAATTTTAAATAATAGACCACTTACCTTCAAGAATCCACTCCTTACGCCTCCTTTTTCCTTTCTAAAAAGTTCAGGCCCTTGCACACGCGCAAACCTGTCAAAAAGGAAGTTCAACGCGTGCGCGCAGAGTCCTGCGCGCACGCGTTGGACCTCTGAACCCCTTGGAGGAAATGCCGGTTTCCCGCGCATGCGCTGTGCATGCTGAAATCCGGCACTTCCAACGGGCCCACGCGTGAGTACACCGTCCGTACTCACGTGTTGGGACCGGAATTACTGGCCCATTATCACTACATAAAAATCAATAGGATCTGTTTTTGGCAAACACCACAAAAGACTGAATTAACATGTAATTTAGCTTGGGGCAGAAATTTGGGTCTCCACGGGTGAGTACGCACGGGGTACTCACCCATAAGCCCAATGGAAGTGCCGGTTTCCTGCATGCACTGCGCATGCGCGGGAAACCGGCACTTCCATTCCCCTGAAAGCAGGGGTTCAGAGGTCGAACGCGTGCGCGGGAGAGGCTGCGCGTGCGCATTGAACTTGCGTTTTTTTATTTTATTTTTAAATACAGGTTTTCCCGGGAGGGTAAGTCTGCAGAAGTTACATTTAAAAAGCAGTCGTAAGGCCTGCTTTTTACAAGGTAAGTGGTGAATTAATTAAAATTAAAACATTTTTCCCCCACAGGTTTATTATTTTTAAATACTTGAAAGGTAAGTTTATTTTTAGCCCCGTTAGAAAATAAAATTATTTTTCAAAAATTTAAATTGTTTAAAATAGTTATTTCATGTAATTTATAGTTTATTTAAAAAATGTGATTTAAAAAAAAATTTGAAGATGTAGTGATGTTTTGGGGCCGTAGTATTTCTAAGTTTTGACAGCACTGTCAAGCTTATGAATGGAACATTCCCTGCTCCGATTGGCTCCCCATGGCCCACGTGATCCCAGGGGACGCATCGAACTAACTGCGCCCCTGGGATACGCAAGCACTGCGCGCCGACAGCTGGAGTAGGCCCAGGATCAGAATTCCACGGGGGCCCACAGCTCAACGGCCGGCGCGCAAGCTATGTGCAGATCGGGGGCCTACACCCGCGGGAAGCCCCCGACCCGAATTTCTGGGCCAATATTTTTAAATGCTAAACCAGTCAAAAATAAATTTGATCTAAAACACCAGTTTGCTGTATACCCAGGGGTTACTACAGTGAAGCTTGCCATATAAATTAACTTCTGAAAGTACCTTTTTTCATTTTTTTCATTACCCACATCCATACTATGCGAGATCATTTTGTAATGTCCAAGCGAGAGGGGAGTTCGAATTATCTTCATTCCTGCTAAATAAATCCTAAATTAAAAAAAAGTTAACAAAATATTAAGATCTACTTACACAAGTTCTTCAAAAGCTAAGCAATCTTTACAGTTCCAATCACATGACCAAAGTGATTTTTGGTAGCCTTTAGTCCAGGAGTGTCTAAGCTTTTTGCCTGAGCGCGCCACTTGGGGATGCATCATGGAACCTCATGGGTCTCAAAATTTAAAGTCAACGTTCTAATTAATTTCCATAAATCTCAAGCTGCTGAAATTCATAGACATAGGTCTTCTGGTTTAGGATCTAACCACCAAGAGACAAGGGTGCCAAGAACAGCCCTTAATAAACCCCCATGCCAACAAAATTCAAATACAAAACAGCAAACATAAGATATTAATACAAAGAACCATGTTGCCTGGATTTCATGGGCCAGACTGTCAGTAGGCATGGGCTGCGTGTGCATTATGGGCCATAGCTTGGCTTGGAGTTCAATTTAACTATTACATTAAGAATCTTGAATACAACCCGGTGTCCTAAAAATTGTTGCACATTAGAGCTTTACCACCGATAAAGTAGGTCATGCAGTTCTAATGAGCATTATATAACGGACTTTAATGAAGAAATCCTACCTAGCAGAAATGTCATCATCTTCTCCACCCCAACCCCAGTATGTGTTTGGGAAGCCATTAATCCTTAGGTACTGATCAGGAGTCAAGGCTGAAACACCACCAAAATACATCCTATACGGTAGCCTAGAAAAGAACAAAAAAAAATGCAAAAATGAATATGCAACATCAACCTGGGGGGAAAAAAACTGCAAATTAAGTTGTAAACCATGCTTATTGTTTCAGTGAAGGTACAGAGCAAGCTTTACAGGTATCCTTCAGTTTGACCCAACATGCAGCTATTCATATACGCTTTGCACACCTGGTGTGTGTTGTGGCTTAAACAATGAAAAGTAATTTATATCAGACTATTTTGTAACTGAGTTTTATTAAATGGTTCAATGTGGCATAGAACATTAGAAGCACCTCAAAATTACAGCCAATCACTGTGGTGCTGGTGATGTTAATTGAAGTTTTAACAAGAGATGGAGATCATGCACATCTGCTAGCAACTGAATGGTGGAGAGTGAGTGATTTCAGATTATTAGTGCTGTCCAATAAAAAATCACTGACGAGCCACAGGTGTAGCTACAGCACCACCATTTTAGCCACATACACTAATTTTACTCAAATGCCATACACACAATACTGATAAACGTACTTCACATTACATAGAATGAATACAGAAAAAGGCCATTTGGCCCAACTGGGCCATGCTTCACACGAGCCTCCTCCCACCCCTCTTCATCTAACCCTATATTCCTTTTTTCCTCGTATTGATCTAGTTTCCCCTTAAATGCATCTATGCTATTTGCCTCAACTACTCCTTGTGGTAGCGAGTTCCACATTCTAACCACTTTGGGTGAAGATGTTTCTTTTGAATTCCCTAATGGATTTATTAGTGACTATTATATTTATGGCCCCTTGTTTTGGTTTCCCATATCTTCTCTACGTCTACCCTATCAAACACTTAAAGACCTCTATCAGGTCACCCCTTCAGCCTACTCTTCTAGAGAAAAGAGCCCTAAGCCTGTTCAATCTTTCCTAATGGTTATAACACCTCAGTTCTGGTATCATCCTTGTAAATCTATTTTGCACCTTCTCAGGTGCCTCTTTATCCTTTTGGTAACAGTACTCCAATTAAGGTTCTATACAAGTTTAACACTTCTCTACTTCTCAATTCTGTCCCTCTAGAAATGAACCCCAGTCCTTTGTTTGCTTTTTTATGGGCTTATTAACCTGTGTCACTACTTTTAGTGATGTGCATCTGTATCCCTAGATCCTTTTGTTCCTTTACCCCATTTACACTCTTATTTTCCAAAGAGTACGTGGCCTCATTCTTACAAAAATGCATCTCACTTACCTATATTGAAATTAATTTGCCAATTACACATCCATTCACGTATATATTTACTTAAACATCTACTGCCATTCAGTGCGAAACTTTGCAGTCTTTCTCTTGCAAAGTTTTGAATTCTGACAAACTCATCAGACATAAAGGGGGGAATTTTAACACCCAAGAACAGGTGGGTTAGAATCGGGTGTGTACTACAAACAGAAGAAAAACTAAGCGTGACCATAACCCAGCTGTAACGCACCCACTGTTTAATTGAAGCACATTTGGCTGCGTGCAAGTAACCTGCTCGATTAGTGCAGGCAGGTTGCCAATTAACACAGCTTTTATCATAATTACATGGGGCTCGGGAAACTCGCCAGTGAAAAGGAGGCAAGTTTCAGGTGCCGTTCATGGGGGTCTGTAAACTTCAGATTGCCCGATCTCAATGCTTACAGCTGCTTTGTCAGTCCCTCTGACAAACGTTTAGAAGAGCTTGTCAGCAGAGGTTTTTTTGAGAAGTTTGGAGCCGATCAAACAGACACCAGCAGAATGGGAGGCACCATGGAGGTTTTTGAGATTACATCCGAAGAGGAAGTCAATCACCATCCACAGCAGCGATGATGTGCTGTGGTGGGATCAGCATGTGCACAAGAGAAAGGTGGTCAGTCGGCCCTACCCATGTAACAGGGTGTACAGAGTATCAGCTTCCTTGACCTCTTGGAAGAGCAGTGCTTCTGCAGGCTGAGATTGTCATATCAGAAAGCTGCAGACATCTACCGCCACTCAGTGCAAAACTTTGCAGTCTTTCTCTTGCAAAGTTTTGAATTCTGGCATAAACTTATCAGACATAAAGGGGGAATTTTAACACCCAATAAGGGGTGGGTTGGAGTCAGGTGCGTACACCAAAAAGAAAAATTAAGCACGCCCGCAACCCAGCCACACACATCTGCAGCCTCCTGAAGATGATCTGCTTGATCTGGTGGCCACACATTACCAGTGGCTGTGAAAGTCACAGTCGCCCTCAATTTTTTTGCCTCTGGTTCCTTCCAGAGTACTACCAAAGACAAAGGGTCACAAAGTCCACTGCACATAAATGCATAAGGCAGGTGACTGATAGATTGCTTGCTTGCCAGGGCTGGGAGTTATTTAAACTTCCCCTATGACAATAGCCAGAATGAGTGGGCACTCACATTCACCTCTCTGGCTGGTTTCCCACAGGTACAGGGTGACATCGATTGCATATGTGGCAATGCGAGGACCACCATAGCAACCAGGAGATTTCAATCAACCGCAAGGGGTATTATTCCACCAATGCACAGCTGGTGTGCAACCACAAGAGGTTCATCCAGGTGTGCACTAGAGTCCCTGGGGGCGGTCATGCTGCTTAAATGCTACGGCAGTCCAATATCCCAGACCTTTTCGTTCCAGGAAGTAGACTTAAGGGCAAGCTCGTAAGAGACAAGGGATACCCCTTCAAACTTGGCTCATGACACCTGCGAGGAATCCCACCAATGAGGTGCAGGAGCGCTACGAGGACCACATGACCACCAGGTGAGTCATAGAGCAAGCCTTTGGAATGTTGAAGATGGGCTTCAGTTGCCTAGAGACACCCTTCAGTACTCACCAGCGAGGGTGTCCAGAATTATAGTGGTGTGCTGCATCCTGCACAACATTGCACAGCAGAGGATTACAGGTAGAGGAGGACAAAGGTGCAAGTCAGGCATCTTTGGACGAGGAGAACATTGAAGAGGATGAATACGAAAATGGGGCACCCATCGCCAAATCAGCCACGTACATTCCTGCCCGGGATGCCCTCATAGCTAGAAGGCTCAGTTAATTATTTCGAGTGGAACAAATAAAAGCCACCACTAGCACTGAGCACCACCCCACCCCTGCACTAAACAGTCATTCAACCACACAAACACCCAATGGGTCCCATCATGTATTGACATTAAATCATTAAACAAATTAAAAAGGGCAAGTTGGCAACCAGGACGCAATAATGGGCAAGACATGGTAGTGGTGCCAATCCATACATTATGTGGCATTGTAAGAAAAGGGAACTTAACATAACATTTTGTCAAACACCCACTTGCATACCCATGGCAAATTACTTGCGCTTCAATGTGGTGCATCCCGGCTTCAGCAGAGGTAGAGGCCGACTGCTCAGATGCTTCTGGCCTATGACCTCTTGATTTCAGAGCCCGTGGGCCCCTTTCGCCATCATCCCTCTCGTGGGCCAGCGCTGCATATCACTCCTACCACTCTGCTGCAGACCAGCTTGATGAAGATCAGTGAGCCACTGTAAGGCCACTGATAAGGTAGCTGTCATCCGGCAGACATGGAGAGTGGAGGCAGCCACACTCTCCATGGAAGACACTCAATTCCCTGTGCCACTAATCCACTTGTTAGAGTTGGACTCCTTCATCCCCTCTGCTATTGTGGAGTGTGTGTGGTACGTCTGTCAGTACCTCAAAGTTGCTGATGCACCTTTATCATTCCCCTTCTCAACGATGGCCCCCCACAGGGTCCATCAGTCGTGTCCAGCTGAGCAGAGCTTGTAGAGGAATGCACCCCCGACAGACTTTCCACAGCTGTCTCTGCCACCAGCGTCTGCTCCTGCTCACTTGTGAAGTGTGAATGACCAGGACGAAAGCCCAACTAAGTCACTAACTGGACCCACCAAAAAGAGAGTATTTGCACTGGTGCATAGCTTTAGGTCCAGTGACTGTGCACCCTCAGAAGGAATGAGGTCCTCCGAGGAATCGTCCTCATGAATCTCCAGCGACTCTTGCTGTACACACGAAGGCCCTGGAAGACAAAAGAAAGTGCTACGAATTAGTCATGGCAAAGTCACAATCTTGGCAATCACCACACTCAGGCTTCTCATAGTTTCGTCATTGATGAAATAAGTTCAGCATGTGCGTCAGATATTTTTAATTCTGTCACCGGCCATTGCAAGTTCCCAGTCTCTCCATCTCCAATTGAGATGTGTCACTTACCTCCATGGCATCTCCCTCTGTATCTGTGAGCTGCACAATGTGTGGCGGGACACCTCCAGTCTTCTCCCTCGTGTTTTGCTCTCTTGTCCTACAAGGGGCAAAAAGACCAGTGAGTGAATGAAGGTCATGTAGTCACCCAATGGGTGCAGTGCATTCGGTGAGAATAACAATGAGACAAATTCATCACATTGCACAAGCACTGGGGCGAGTGGCAGTGGTGGATGGATACATGGGGAGGTGATGAAGTGCACAGAAAGTGAAGGATGGGAGCTGCTGAAACTTAAGTGGGTGCGAGGAGTGATGTGATGGAGCATGCTTAGAACAAAGTGAGGGGACAGGCAAGAGTTACACCATGGGATGTAGTGAATGAGTAACTGTACTTACTTTTCCTGACCTGGTTAGGCCATTAAACTGCTTCCTGCACTGCATCCAAGACTAGAACACAATGCTCCTGCTGCTCACCACCCCAGCCACCTCCAACCATGCCTTCTGGGTGATAGCATCGGGTTTCTTCCTCCCATTGATGGGGCTAAGTATTTCCTTCCTGCTCCTGACTGCAGCCAGCAGTAATTCCAGGGAAGCATCATTAAATCTGGGTGCTGCCCTTGCTCTCTGTGCATCCATCCTAATCACCTCCTGGCTCCTCAAAATTCTATTTCTGCATTGGCCCTTTAAATAGTGGACTTCAGATCGCGTCACGTGGCTGCGCATCACACCCACTGTGCAGCTTGATGATGCAAAACCCGGAAGTCATAATTTCATGCCTCAGTCAAGCTGAAATCGCAGAATACGACCCGCTGACTTTACTTCTGGGTTCCGTGCATTAATATCGGGGCCAAAGCATCTTACTGCAGCTTCTAGATTTTGTCCAGTAGTTGTGAGTGGTATTTTTTACTTCAGAGTAATAGCGGAGAACGTTAGCTCGCATGAGACCGGCCAGACTTGCCCCTGCTCAGGGCACCGATCGCATTTGATGTTGCTTCCCCTTTGCCATTTGTTGGAGCTGCTCATTATTGTTTGGGCTTGCTTCCTTCAGTTGGCCTGGTGCAGTTATTCTGATTGGTTGAGCTGACCACAATGACAAATCCCTCTCCATACGATGTTGGTGAAGTCCAGCATTTTCACCCATGTTATACTCATTTTAGCAGACATGAAGGGTTTTGATAGAGTAAATAAGGAGACCCCGTTTCCACTGGCAAGAGGATTGGTAACCACTGGACAGATTTAATGTAATTGTGAAAAAGAGGGGAGACGAGGAGATTTTTTTTTATGCAGCGAGTATACTGCCCAAGTGGTGGAAGCAGATTTAATAATAACTTTCAAGTGAGAAATGGTCTTTGAAAGTTGTTAAAATATACAATTTCACAGCTTATTTTGGAGTACATATGTCAACTTTTGTTTCTCAATAATACTTTTATAAGAGGTTAATACAGCAATACTCAGTCATAGCTGTAAGTTCTCAATCTGTATTTTCACCATGTCAGAGTAAAATTGTTATAAATAATTATGCTTACTCCTGAGCAGTGAGCTGCTGAAACAAATTCAGTGATACTGTTGTATCGGTCTTTTGATGCAGCTCAAAATACTGTTGCTTAGAGACCTACTTCTCTTCAATGTCTGTCCTTCAAAGCTGGTTATACATTTGCAAACACAATTCTGTTGAAGGAACCAGTCCACAGACCATTGTACTGATTCTCAACAATGAAATTAATGAATGAAAGGGTAAAAGGATGTCCAGCATCCCCATCATTATTTTTTCAGTAACTGCATCTCTGCAAGTGATTTTCAAGCTTGTGTGGGGGACCCTTTGTAAATATTGACAGGACAGACTGGGGACCCCTGTCCCAACTTCGAAACACCATATGTTGGCTACCCAAAAAGGAGGGAAAAAATGCCATCATTGCAGAAAAAAATTGTATACAACAAAAATAATTCACTAGTACAACAGATACAGTAAAATAAAAATCAGATGAGACTGACAAAAATCTAATAACCTGGTAGACCCTCTGGGATCTCCTAGTAGACCCCTCATCACAGGGCATCACACAAACTACAAAATAAAATGGAATCTTCAAAATTGAATGCTACTTTTTTTTTTAATCGTTCCTAGGATGTGGGCGTTGCTGGCAAGGCCAGCATTTATTGTCCATCCCCAATTGCCAGAGGTGGTGGTGGTGATGAGCTGTATTCTGAACCGCTGCAGTCCGTGTGGTGAAGGTACTCCCCACAGTGCTGTTAGGGAGGGAGCACCAGGATTTTGACCCAGCGGCGATGAAGGAACAGCAAAATAGTTCCAAGTCAGGATGGTGTGTGACTTGGAGGTGATGGTTTTGCTATGTGCCTGCTGCCCTGTCCTAGGTGGTAGAGCTTGCGTGTTTGGGAGGCGCTGTCAAAGAAGCCTTGGCAAGTTGCTGCATTGCATCTTGTAGAGGGTACATACTTCAGCCACGGTGCGCCAGTGATGAAGGGAGTGAATGTTGAAGGGAATGGAGTGAATGTTGAAGGGAGTGGATGGAGTGCCAATCAAGCGGGCTGCTTTGTCCTGGATGATGTCGAGCTTCGAGTGTTGTTGGAGCTGCACTCATCCAGGCAAGTGAGAGTATTCCATCACACTCCTGACTTGTAGATGGTGGAAAGGCTTTGGGGAGTCAGGAGGTGAGACAGTCGTCACAGAATACCTAGCCTCTGACCTGCTCTTGTAGCCACAGTATGTGTGTGGCTGGTCCAGTTAAGTTTCTGGTCAATGGTGACCCCCCCAGGATGTTGAGAGTGAGGGAAATTCGAGGATGGTAATGCCGTTGAATGTCAACGGGCGGTGGTTAGACTCTCTTTTGTTGGAGACAGTCATTGCCTATCACTTGTGTGGTGCAAACATTCCTTGCCACTTATCAGCCTAAGCCTAAATGTCATCCAGGTCTTGCTGCATGCGGACACAAACTGCTTCATTATCTGAGGAGATACGAATGGAACTGAACACTTGTGCAATCACCAGCGAACATCCCCACTTCTGAGCCTGGAGGTGGTCATTGGTGAAGCAGCTGAAAATGGTTGGGCCCAGGGCATTGCCCGGGGGAACTCCTGCAACAATGTCCTGGGACTGAGAGGATTGGCCTCCAACAACCACCTTACTTTATGCTAGGTATGACTCCAGCCAATAGAGAGCTTTCCCCAATTCCCATTGATTTCACTTTTACTAGGGCTCCTTAATGCCACACTCGGTCAAATGCTGCTTTGACGTCAATGGCAGTCACTCTCACCTCACCTCTGGAATTCACCTTTTTTTGTCCATGTTTGGACCAAGACTGTAATGAGGTCAGGAGCAGAGTGGTAACTGGCCAGATTGGATTTGTCCTGCTTTTTGTGGACAGGACATACCTGGCAATTTTCCACATTGTCGGGTAGAGGTCAGTGTTGTAGCCGCACTGGAATAGCTTGGCTAGAGGTATGGCTAGTTCTGGAGCACAAGTTTTCAGCACGACAGCAGAAATGTTGTTGGGGCCTATAGCCTTTGCTGTATCCAGTGCGCTCAACCATTTATCACGTGGAATGAACCAAAATGGCTGAAGACTGGCTTCTGTGATGGTGGGGACCTTATGAGGAGGCCAAGATGGATCATCTACTCGGCACTTCTGGCTAAAGATGGTTGCGAACGCTTCAGCCTTGTCTTTTGCACCAATGTGTTGGGCTCCAACATCATTGATGATGGGAATGTTCATGGAGCTTCCTCCTCCTCCAGTTAGTCATTTAATTGGCCACCACCATTCACGACTGGATGTGGCAAGACTGCAGAGCTTTGATCTGATCCGTAGGCTGTGGGATCGATAAGCTCTGTTCTGCTGCAAGGTCATCGACCTGAAACCTTAACGGTTTCTCTCTCCACAGATGCTGCCCGACCTGCTGAGTATTTCCAGCATTTTCTCTTTTTATTTCAGATTTCCAGTATCGGCAGTATTTTGCTTTTGTTCAGAGATATGATGCGTTAAGTTCAGTTAATACTGTGTTATTGTAATTCCAAGCTCAAAATCCAGTTTGTGATTATGTCGACAATCATATTCTTGGCTACATACATTAAGTGGAATAAAGAAATTGTTAGTACTGCATCAAATGGCACCTTTTCAAACTGCAATTTCTTTGAAGTGAGACAAGTGTTCAATGTGCTTTTTTAACTAGTGCGATACTACTGGTTACACCCTGCTCATGGGCAAACTATCTGTGTCTTTGAACTAAATCAGACTGTGGGGAATACTAAAGTCAGATTAGGCATCATATTAAAAATAGAAAAGAAACTAAATCCTGATCCATTATTCCTACAAAAAGGTAATAGGAAGGAGGAAAAACCCTTGGGATATGATCTTTGAAGTTAAGAAATAAAAGCTTAAATCATGATTGATGAAATATACACAGCTTAACTTTCAATGTTTTAAGATGTTAAATACTTAAATACTTTGTGTAGTCATTGCATGGAAGTGCAGCATCTGCATTGAAAGAGCACTTAAATTAGTATTGGTCAGTATGAAGAGTGGTTGAATACAAGATATGCATTTATATAGCGGCTTGCCTTTCAACGACCTCAGGACGTCCCAAAGCACTTTACAGTTAATGAAGTACTTTTTTAAAAAAATGTAGTCACTGTTGCAATGTAGAAAACGTGGCAACCAATTTACACACAGCAAGCTCCCACAAACAACAATGTGATAATGACCAAATAATCTGTTTTAGTGATGTTGATTGAGAGATAAATATTGGTCAGGACACCGGGGAGAACTCTCCTGCTTTTCTTCGAAATAATGCCAAGGGATTTTTTACGTCAACCCGAGAGCGCAGACAGGGCGCCTTGGTTTAACATCTCATCCAAAAGACAGCACCTCCAACTGTCTGCACTGCAGTGTCAGCCTAGATTTTTGCACTCTAGTCGCTGGAGTGGGACTTGAACCCACAACCTTTTGACTCAGGTGACAGTGCTACCAACTGAGCCATGGCTGACACCTTATAAATGGAGTTATGTACATGTTAAAATAAGTTTAGTTTAGTTGACAAGTTAAAATACATCAGAACATGAAATTAAAACTACTATAAATAATTATTCCTGTTATTTTCAATACCTGTACTTGAATTTGTTCATAGCACTGGACACATGTTTGGGGTATCTCTCATTGCAGACATACAGATTGTGATCATTCTCCGGAATAAGGTCGACATCATGTAAAAACAGACAGTCCCACTCCTCATCCTTTAGTGCTTCCCTCACTCCAACATTAAGCAGCTTTGCCCTGTTAAAGGTACGATTTCCAGTCTGATGGGGAAATAATTTGCATTTTATTTCAAAACAAAAGACATTTAAAATATTGAACAGACCTGGCACCCAGCTTTGCATGCAACCCATTGAGTTTACATACTGGAAATGGCTCATTATAAACAAATGAGTATACACAATGCAGTTCAGAATAGCTATTTAGAATTCAATAATTCAGTCTTGGATCAGAAAAATTTGATAAGTTACTGAAATGCATCAAATCTCACTGTAAATCAAAATTCCTGTGCAAATGTTCCAGTTACCAATAATGAAATTATTACAGTACTCTATGCAGAGACCAATTTGTTACCATGGCTGCCTTTAAAAGGATTGGCCACAGTATCGAGAAAATTGACAATGTGAATTTATTTAGCTACTAATTCTACCTTCTCATTGTTGATTACAAACTAGAAAAGCAACTGGTCTATTTAGCATGTGTACTCAGTTAAAAAAATTGAAACATTAAGCCTTTTGATTTTGCAGTTAAACCCAATTAAATCAGATAACTTAGATAATTATCCCCTTGAAAGATGAATTCCAAGAGTATAACTAAACCAGAGAAAACCAAAAAACATTTGAACTGCACAATGTGATACATATAGTAGCTTTCCGTTTGGCAGAGAGAGAACTTTATCTTTTTGTAATGCTGAGCAGCACCAATGTTAAACACAAGGTAACACCTTCAGCAGTGTCAAAAAAGAGAGTTGAAAGAAGTTGTGGGGGTGGGGGGCACGAGCGGTGCCAAGGTTGCAGCCAACACTCATTAGGTTTTGTAAGCACAGTTGTAATTTTTTATCAAAGTATTTGTTCTTCCACAGTGCATTTGCTTATAAAAGCAAGTCTTCTAATTAAAACACCTTTAGTAAAATCTCAATTATTCTATTCATTTGTATTAGTCATGCAAATAGCTGCTTAAAAATATTACATGGTTTTAACGTCATTAGTCTGCCCCTCATCTTTCCCCTCGATTTCCATTTGCTCTTCTATATTCAATGTAAAAAAAGTTAATACCTGTAGTATTTATTCCTTATCTTCTGTTTTAATTTAATTTTAGAGGGATGAATTCTGTGCTTAAAATTTAAGGTCATCAACACAGGTGAATTTTCCCCCCGCTTTTAATATCCAGTGTCAGAATCAAGCACCCCCAGGTGAAGTATACCATGCTTTTCACTCTGCTCAATCGTAGAATAACTCCTATATCACCAACATGAATGTTTCTATTTCACCTTCAGTCCGACTGCCAATTTTGTGGGAATGAATGTAGTATTAAGAACTGGATCAAGGCTAATCAAAGTCATTGCAGAGAGACCTTACAGCCTGCAGACAGGAGGACTTTATTCTGTAATTAATGTGAATAAGTGTGAAGTGATGCACTTTGGGAGTAACATGGGAAGGCAGTATAATCTAATTAGCACTATTTTGAGGGGTGTGCAAGAGCAGAAGGACCTGGGGGTGCATTTTCACAAATCTTTGAAGGTGGCAGGGCAAGTTGATAAGGCAGTTATGAAAGCGTATGGGATATTTGGCTTCGTAACTAGTGGCACGGAATACAAAAATAAGGAAGTCATGTTAAACCTTTACAAATCACTGGTTAGGCTTCAGCTGGAGTATTGTGTACAACTCTAGGCATTACACTTTAGGGAGGAGGTCAAGGCCTTGGAGAGGGTACAGAGGAGGTTTACCAGGGATGAGGGACTTCAGTTATGTGGAGAGATTGGAGAAGCTGGGATTGTTCTCCTTAAAGAGGTTTAGATTGGGCTACATATAGATTGGGCTACCCAAATTAGTAACAATACTGTGGAGGAGGAATTCCTGGAGTGTATACGGGATGGTTTCCTGGACCAATATGTCGAGGAACCAACTAGAGATCAGGCCATCTTAAACTGGGTATTATGAAATGAGAAAGGAATAATTAGCAATCTTGTTGTGCGAGGCCCCTTGGGGAGGAGCGATCATAATATGATCGAATTCTTCATTCAGATGGAGAGTGAAGTATTTGACTCAGCGACTAGGGTCCTGAATTTAAATAAAGGAAACTACGATGGTATGAGGCGCGAGTTGGGTAGGATTGATCGGGGAATGTTACTCAAAGGGTTGACGGTGGCTAGGCAATGGCAAACATTTAAAGATCGCATGGATGAACTACAGAATTTGTTAATCCCTGTTTGGCATAAAAATAAAACAAAAAAGGTGAATCAACCGTGGCTAACAAGGGAAATTAGGGATAGCATGAGATCCAAGGAGAGGACATATAAATTGGCCAGAAAAAGCAGCAAACCTGAGGATTGGGAGCAGTTTAGGATTCAAAGGAGAACAAAGGGATTAATTAAGAGGGGGGGAAATAGTGTAGGAGAGTAAGCTTGCAGGGAACATAAAAACTGACTGTAAAAGCTTCTATAGATATGTGAAGAGAAAAAGATTGGTGAAGTCAAGCATAGGTCCCTTATAGTCAGAATCAAGAGAATTTATAATGGGGAACAAAGAAATGGTAGACCAATTAAATACATACTTTGGTTCAGTCTTCACAAAGGAGGACACAAATAACCGCCCAGAGATGTTGGGGAACATAGGGTCTAATGAAAGGGAGGAACTGAAAAAAAAATAAAAAATCAGTATTTGTAGGGAAATGGTGTTAGGGAAATTGATGGGATTGAAGGCCGATAAATCCCCAGGGCCTGATAATCTACATCCTAGGGTACTTAAGGAAGTGGCCCTAGAAATAGTAGATGCATTGCTGGTCATCTTCCAGAGTCCATAGAATTTTGGAACAGTTCCCATGGATTGGAGGGTAGCTAATGTTACCCCACTATTCAAAAAAGGTGGTAGAGAGAAAACAGGGAATTATAGACCGGTAAGCCTGACATCGGTAGTGGGGAAAATGCTAGAGTCCATTATAAAAGATGTAATAGCAGAGCACTTGGAAAACAGTGACAGGATCAGACAAAGTCAACATGGATTTACAAAAGGTAAATCGTGCTTGACTAATCTACTGGAATTTTTTTGAGGATGTATCTGGTAAAATAGATAAGGGAGAACCAGTGGATGTGGTGTATTTGGACTTTCAGAAGGCTTTCGATAAGGTCCCGCATAAGAGATTAGCGTGTAAAGTTAAGGCACATGGGATTGGGGGCAAGGTACTGACTTGGATAGAGAACTGGTAGGCAGACAGGAAGCAAAGAGTTGGAATAAACATGTCTTTTTCAGAGTGGCATGCAGTGACTAGTGGGGTACCGCAGGGGCCAGTCCTAGGACCCCAGCTATTCACAATATATATTAATGATCTAGACGAGGGAACTAGATGTAATACCTCCAAGTTTGCAGACGACACAAAGCTGGGTGGGCATGTGTGCTGTGAGGAGGATGCCGAGAAACTCCAGTATGATTTGGACAGGTTGGGTGATTATACTGCATCTGCTATGCATCTGCCCAATGTGGATAAATGCGAGGTTATCCACTTTGATGGCAAAAACAGGAAGGCAGATTATCTGAACGGCAATAGATTGGGAGAAGGGGAAGTGCAATGAGACCTGGGTGTCCTTGTGTACCTGTCGCTGAAGCTAAGCATGCAGGTGCAACAGGCGGTTAAGGCGGCAAATGGTATGTTGGCCTTCGTAACGAGAGGATTCGAGTACAGGAACAAGGATGTCTTGCTGCAGTTGTACAGGGCGTTGCTGAGACCACACCTTGAGTATTGTGTGCAGTTTTGGTCGCCTTATCTGAGGAAGGATATTCTTGCCATGGAGGGAGTGCAGCGAAGATTCACCAGACTGATACCTGGGATGGCAGGAATGACGTAGGAGGAGAGATTGGGTCGATTGGGCTTATACGTGCTGGAGTTTAGAAGAATGAGGGGATCTCATTGAAACTTAGAAAATTCTAACAGGACTAGACAGACTTGATGCAGGAAGGATGTTCCCGATGGCCAGGGAGTCCAGAACCAGGGGTCACAGTCTAAGGATAAGGGGTAAGCCATTTAGGACAGAGATGAGGAGGAATGTCTTCACCCAAAGAGTGGTGAACCTGTGGTATTCTCTACCACAGAAGGCAGTTGAGGCCAATTCATTAAATATATTCAAGAAGGAGTTGGATATATTTCTTAAGGCTAAAGGGATCAAGGGATATGGGGAGAAGGCAGGGACAGGGTACTGAATTTGGATGATTAGCCATGGTCTCATTGAATGGCGGAGCAGGTTCGAGGGGCCAAATGGCCTACTCCTGCTCCTATCTTATGTTTCTATGTAAGGGCCGGCCTAATAGAAGTGTTCAAAATTATGAGGGGTTTCGATAGAGCAACTAGGGAGATACTGTTTTTGATCAGTAACCAGAGGGCACAGATTTAAAATAATTGGCACAAGATCTAGAGGGGAATGAGAAGTCTTTTCACAGAGTATTAATAAGATCTGGAATTCACTACCCAAGAGAGAGAGTGGTGGAAGCAGATTCCATAGGAACTTTCAAAAAGCAATTGGACATCTACTTGAAGAGGACACATTTGCAGGGTTATGGGGAAAAGTGGGACCAAATTGGACAGTTCTTTTAAAAGAGCCAGCACAGGCACAGCAGGCTGAATGGCCTCCTTCTGTGCTGTAAGACTATGATTCTATTAACTCTGGGCTAGATATGAACCCATGCCCCAGAAGAAAAAGGCCATGTACTCTTAGGTCACCAAGTCTCCCTTTTAATAATTTGATCTCTTCTCAGATACTTCAATGGACTTGAACTCCCCTCTTGTGCTACAAGCCAAAGAAGGTTTCGCCCTGATAAACTGGTCTTTCCAGTCAAAGAATCTCAGGATGGAGTGTGATTTAGTTTGGTTATTGAAACAAGGTCAAATTTAGTTCAGCTCATAAGGGTGCCCCCAAGCTTCCGGTTGCCTGTCACTTTAATTCTCTGCTCCACTCCCACCTCACCGTCCTCAGCCTCTTACTCTCTTCCAATAAAGCTCAATGTAAGCTCGAGGAACAGCACCTCATCTTTCAATTAGGCACTTTACAGCCTTCTGGATTCATTGAGTTCAACAATTTCAGACCATAACCTCTGCCCTTATCTTTTTTTCCTCACATGGCAGCTGTCTTTCATTCTCCATCGCCATTTACACTTCATCTAGAGCCATCTTTTGTTTCTTAACTTGTCCCATTACCATCTCCTTTTGCCTTACACCATCATCCCTTTTGTCTCAATCTGTCCTGCCTTCCATCCTATCACAGACTGTCCCTTTTGTTCTTTCCTCCCCTCCCCCCTTTCCCTGCCACTACACTTGCTTAAAAACCTGTTCCATCTCCAGCTTTTTCCAGTTCTGACGAAGGGTCATCGACCTGAAACATTAACTGTTTCTCTCTCTACAGATGCTGCCTGACCTGCTGAGTATTTCCAGCATTTTCTATTTTAGGTCAAATTTATGATTTCTTAAGCAAGCATCAGTTATTCCAGCCACACACTCATCAGCAGTCTAGGGGGCTAATTACTACCAAAGTGTACCCAAAGGATTAATGCAGCATTTTAGGAACAGGAGTAGGGCATTCAGCACCTCAAGCCTATTCCCGCCATTGAATTAGATCATGGCTGATCTGTATCTTAACTCCATTGACCTGCCTTGGTTCTGTAACCCTCAATACCCTTGCTTAACAAAAATCTATCAATCTTAGTTTTGAAATTTTCAATTGACCTAGCCTCAACAGCTTTTTGGGGGAAGACAGTTCCAGATTTCCACCACCCTTTGCTTGAAGTGCTTCCTGACATCACCCCTGAATGGCCTAGCTCTAACTTTAAGCATATGCGCCCTTGGAATCAGAGAATGATACAGTCATTCGGCCCATCTTTGAAAGAACTATCCAATTAGTCCTATTCCCCTGCCATTTCCCCATAGCCATGCAATTTTTCCCCTTCAAGTAATTATCTAGATCCCCTTTGAAAGTTATTATTGAATCTGCTTCCACTGCCCTTTCAGGCAGTGCATTCCAGATCATAATTCACTGTAGAAAAAATTCTCTTCCTCACCTCTGGTTCTTTTGCCAATTACCTTAAATCGGTGTCATCTGGTTACTGACTCATCTGCCACTGGAAACAGTTTCTCCTTATTTACTCTATCAAAACCCTTCATGAATTTGAACACTTCTATTAAATCTCCCTTCAACCTTCTCTGTTCCTTGTTCTGGACTCCCTGCCAGAGGAAATAGTTTCTCTTTACCCTACAACGCCTTTAATCATCTTAAAAACCGCAGTTAGAGCACCCCTTAATCTTCTATACTCACAGGAATACAAACCTAGTCTATGCAACCTGGCTTTATAATTTAACCCTTTCAGCCTAGGTATCAAATTCTGGTGAATCTGCGCTGCACTCCCTCCTACCTAAGGTGCAGTGCCCAGAACTGAATGCGGTACACTAAATGGGGTCTAACCAGAGCTTTATATAACCAACAATTTCCACCCTTTTGTATTCCAGCCCCCCTTGAGATAAAGGACAACATTCCATCAGGCTTTTGTTATTTTCAGTAACTAATGAAAATTAAACTAAATAACTTACAACACAGTATTCATTTTTTAGTGATATCGCATCAGTGTTTTGATCTTTGTTGCACTTTGCTTTTGATAGTACTGTATACAAGATGTTTGAAACTAAATGAACACCCAAACTTTTCTTGTACGACTGACGAGCAAGGATCATGGGGCCCTCCCGTGGACAGAACGTACTCAAACCATTTCATCTCATTCCTCCCTTAGTGCTGAGCTTATATATCCTGCTAAAACAGGAAGGCAGCTATTTTTTGGGCACTTTAAGTCCCTATTCACCATGTCAGCTGGAAGCCTATTCTATAAGTTAACACTGTGACGCCAACTAGAATGTGTACAAGAATTAATCAGAGGGCTTTCCCTCTTTCTAAAAAAAGGGGTCTGGACACATACTGGCATGCTTCAGAGAAGTTAAAATTAACCTTGCAATTCCATAACATACACCAATTAACTTGGCTAAAGTTTCAGACAGTGGGCACACGACTACCTGATCAAACCTAAACGAAATATAACAATGCTGAAAATAGGATTTATAGACTGGCACCGTTAATTCATCTTGTAACGTGCATAGTGCTTGCTAGCTTTTAATGTTGAGTTAAGGAATGCTACTGTTCTAGTGCAGACTCGCTTGGAGTGTCTGAGGAGTCAACAATTATTTCAGCGCTGCATTAGGACAACATTGCTTTTAACCAGTTTTCTACAAAACTGCAACACAAATATCTGGAGTTCCAATTATAATCCCAATCCTAAGCATTTTAAAATTGTAACTAACTTGGATTTTCCTCCCTTCTCACAACTACATTCTGCAAAGCCTACAGTGCAGATTTTAAAGCGAAGGCGCTTGAAGTGAAAATCTGGTGACTTTTTAAAAAAAAAATAGATCAACTTGTCACCTCTATTTATTATCCATTAGATATTAAAAATCTATAAAAGGTCTCAAGATTTGAAAGGTATGCACCTGGAAGGCGCTGTAAACATGGGCCGGATTTTCCGACCCCCACGAGGTCCGTACGCACCCGTAGGGGTCGCGCTAGTGCCGGTTTCTGGTATGCGAAGTGCATGCGCTAAAAACCGGCACTTGTGATCTGTCAAGAATTCTCTTGACAGATCATCCGCATGCACAAGAAAAGTGCCTCTATGGGAGGAGAGTTGCGCTTTTTGCACAACTTCTGCCCGCTGAATAACTGTCAAATTCTTACGCCTGGTAAAAGCAGGTGCAAGGCCTGCTTTTACCAGCTTAAGAGTTTTAAAAAATAGAAAAGTGAAATTTGATAACTCATTTATAAATTAAAAATATTCAAAAAGGTACGTTTATTTTTAGTTACGTGATTAATACGCCTACATTGCGCAGCTGCAATAAACAAAAACAGGAAAACATTAAAAAAGTTAGCTGAATGAGTAGCTTATTCACCTAAAGGTCCATTGAATATACAACAATGACTGAAGAGAAAGGCATGGGCTGAAAAGTAAATTATTCAGGCAAGGCCTGAGGCCCAATTTCAGATGAGATTCGGGCCTCTGCCTTGCAATGAGCATGCCAACCATTTCTGGCCCAAAAACCAGGCCTAATAAAAATTTCTCCCCCACTCTCAATTTCATCAATGGCATGTGCAGACACTTCAGTGTCCTACACCCAATATATGCTAAACCCAACACAAAGTGACAAGTGTTTTAATGGGTTTTAACTAATTAAAACTTGTGCATTTAAAATACATTCACCTGCGACATTATTTTTCCATCTAAGTAGCCCCGACCAAAATACTAACGTAAATCCAGAAGATTCGCAATTGTCATTGACACGATGGAGCCAAGATAATCAACTTTTCTCTGTTTCGGCGAGGATATTGGCAGAATGGCACACAAGTCCCAGGAAATTATGGCGCAGCGTTAATAATGCTGTAACCCGCCATTATTTGCAGGGACCTGCTTTTGCTGGAAAACAAACCCAATGCTGTAGATGAGCCAGTCTCCAGGAAATTCTGTACCAATATTAATTTCTGCCACCATAAGCTACAGCTGGTTATCACATTAACTACAGCCTCTATAGTGGTGGCAGAAAAGAATGACCTGTTAAAAACAAGTAGTGGAACTGAATAAAATAAAGATCAAGCCCAGGGAATAATCAAAATCATGTTGCCCAATTAGTCGTCATGTACAAGTAATCTAATTATAGGGGCTCAATTATAGCAGAGAGTTTTAAATTTAGGACTAATCATAGCCGAATTGTGACATTAGATCCTGTGACACTGTAGTGTGTTAGAAGTTAATGATTACAGGAAACTTTTTTTTATCCGGCACGGACGGGACCGACGTGGTGCCGGTTCATCAAAAATTCCGGATAACCGAACGCTATAGTAAAAGATAGGGAGAGCCGACAGCTCCGTATAAAGCAACAAACCCTGTTGCTTAACAACTGTAGAACAATGGCCTCAAGTTTCAAGCGTCTCTGTAGCTTAGCAACAGCTGCAGCCACACCCTTGCACAGCAACAGATGGAAGGCAAAAAAATATGAAGTAAAACCTACTCCTGAATTTTGCCGGTTAACCGAGATTTCCATATATTTGGGTGCCGGTAAATCGAAAGTTTCCTGTATTTAGCTTTTGCTTTTTTCTAAAGCCGCAAAACCATAACTCAGTCACCAAAATAGCCTAGAGGAACTTACTAGAATAAAAATGATATGGATAGAAACTCCTGATGCAGACAGAATTTATTCCAATAGATCAACATGTCCCTGAACAAGATCAATACATTTGTACTTGAGACTTTCTTGAACATAAATGGTGGCAATGTGTATGAATCACATGAAAGATTTAAAATAAAAACCACCAGTAATAAAAAAAGGAAAGCTTAAACTCAACCAAAATCAGTTGCAAAGAAATATTTGTACCAACTGTTAATTACCTGATGGATGACATATATTGCATACTGAAGCTGTTGACGCTGCAAGAATGGATGAAGGTAATACAGAAGATGGCGCAAATGTCGCTCTCTGTTTCGATGAGGAACAAGGATTGCTGTCTTATACGGAGCTTTGCAGTGTGGGGGAGTGTACCGTCCACCAGCTTGAACATATGGATTTTTTCTTGCAATTTCGCTCATAACTGGAATTTTCTGAAAGCTGATTGTCAGTGGTCCAACTGTGTAAATGTTGACAACAGATCAGTCTACTGTACATGCTTACAGTAATAGACATGAAACACAAACATCCTCAATTATAGCAGAACTATCTTACTACATTCACAATGCAACAGTATAGAATCATAGAATTGTTACAGCACAGAAGGCGGCTATTCGGCCTGTGCCGGCTCTCTGCAAGAGCACTTCAGCTAGTCCCACTTCCCCCTTTCCCTGTAGCCCAGCAATTTTGTCTCCTTCAGGTACTTAATCCAATTCCCTTTTGAAAGCCACAATTGAATCTACCTCCACCACCCTTTCAGGCAGTGCATTCCAGATCATAACCACTTGCTGCGTAAAAGAGTTTTTCCTCATGTCACCTTTGGATCATCTGCCCATCACCTTAAATCTGTGCCCTCTGGTTCTTGACCCTTCTGCCAATGGGAACAGTTTCTATCTACTCTGTCTAGATTCCTCATGATTTTGAACACCTCTATCAAATCACCCCTCAATCTTCTCTGGTCTAAGGAGAGCAACCCCAGCTTCTCCAGTCTATCCACGTAACTGAAGTCTTTCATCCCTGGAACCATTCTTGTAAATCTTTTCTGCGCCCACTCTAAAGCCTTCACATCCTTCCTAAAGTGCGGTGCCCAAAATTGGACAATACTGCAGTTGTGGCTGAACCAGTGTTTTATAAAGGTTCATCATAACTTCCTTGCTTTTGGACTCTCTGCCTCTATTTATAAAGCCCAGGATCCCATATGCTTTTTTAAAAAAGTTTGCTCAACCTGCCCTGCCACCTTCAACGATTTGTGCACATACACCCCCAGGTCTCTCTGATCATGCACCCCCTTTAGAATTGTACCCTTTAGTTTATATTGCCTCTCCTCGTTCTTCCTGCTTAAATGTATCACTTGGCACTTTTTTGCACCAAATTTCATCTGCCATGTGTCTGTCCATTCCACCAGCCTGTCTATGTTCTCTTGAAGTCTATCACTATCCTCCTCACTGTTCACTATACTTCCAAGTTTTGTGTCATCTGCAGTAGGAAAAAAAGAGGCCCAAGGCCTAGGACCTAGCTTGTTGAAGTCCTTCAGATGTTTTCAGCACAAAAAGTTCAAACATATACAGTAAACTGAAATTTTTTGGCACCTATTTTCTGTCTGCAGCACTACTCATGCAGCTCACTGGAGGGGGAAAAAAAACAGAAAAATGGTACTGCAATACCATACCAAACAAAACTTGTAAAATATTGCAGCAAAATGCATTTTGATGTTTGCTAACCGAAACAAGAACTTCTGCCTCCAGTAGGATCATACACTAGAGCACCAAAATTCTGTGCCACAGAACCATGGGATATAGGTTTGCAACCACAATCACCATACACTACAAAGAGGCATCACACAGAGGCAAAGTCTTTCCTCATGGAGCGAAAAAGACATTCCAACTGAAAATCAAGTTTGACTACTCTGCAGAAATGCAACAAGCATTAATCTTTTGGGATTTAGTCTAGTAACAATAACGACTGTAGTTCAAAATTATTTCACTGGCTATGAAGCACTTTGGGACAATCTGGCAATGCTTTGTAAATGTAAATGATTTCTTAATGCAACAGTTATTACTCTGTGGTGCCCTTTTTCACTGCTATACAATAGTTATTCAATACATTTAAAAAAAACACACCTCACTTCCTTCACCCCCTACAAACATTAATTTTCAAACGACCACATTTGAACCACTCTGGGGGGCAATTTGTCCACAAGGGATTCTAAAATAGAATATAGTTTTGGTTTCTCTCGGAGATACTTCAGTCTCGAGACCCTTTGAACAAGAAAAGTCACACTAGAATCAATCACAAACTTGGGAGAAATGGTTCTAAAGTACCAATAGCATTATGCCAACACCCTAGTTATGCTCAACTCCAATAAGAGTTCCAAATCAGAAAAATCAGTTTTGCAGCTGGTATTGTGAATTTTCTTTAGTGTGATTAAATTGCCAAGTAGTACGTATGACAGAATCGCTGACCTTCTGCACAAGCAACTCACCTCGGAAAATACAAATGATGAAATTGAAGGGTACACAGTTATGCGTGCTGCAATATATCCCTAATTTACGAGGGAAATTAAGTCAGGGAGGTTAAAATTGCATATGTAGAACTTAAATAATTTATAATTGTAATGTCCGTGTGTAATTGAGACACGGACTGCAGAAGTTGGTTATAACAGGTGTTTACTGAATGGAGACAAAACTGGAACTACTATACAAAGTTACTACACAGGCTTATATACAGGGGTGGTCACTACTGGTACTGCAGTATACAGGGGCTGCAGAATATAGTTCCTTCTTCAAGGTACATACACTACAATAATGATTTGAAAGAACTGGCAACCATGCCATTAAAACTAATTGCACAATATAACTTCAACATTAATGTAGTAATGTGTTCAACATTTTAAACCAGTTTCAATTTGTAATGCTCCATGATCAAGGGAGTCAGGCCCGAAAGTGGCAGTTCATCGATTTTTCCACCTGTACCGTCATTAGTAAACCTACGCAAGACGACATTAATAAACTTGCAGAATGGGCATATAATTGGCAAATGAATTTCAACACAAATAAATGAGATATTATATTTTGGCAAGGAAAATGAGGTCACATTTTACTTGGAAATTAAGACTCTAAATCGGGTAGAAGAACAAAGGGATCTCAGAATACAAATACACAAATCACAAAGTAGCAATGCAGGTTAATAAGGCCATAAAAAAGGCAAACCAAGCACGAGGATTTATTTCTAGAGAAATAGAATTGAAAAGTAGTGAAGTTATGCTGAACTTGTATCGAACCTTGGTTAGACCACACTTGGGAGTACTGCGTACAATTCTGATCGCCATATTATAAAAAGGATAGAGGCACTGGAGAGGGTGCAAAAAGGATTTACAAGGATGATACCAGAAATGCGAGGGTATACATATCAGGAAAGGATGATCAGGCTGGGTCTCTTTTCTCTTGAAAAAGAGAAGGCTGATGGGTGACCCAATATAGAGGTCTTTAAAATGATGAAAGGTTTTGATACAGTAGATACAGAGAGAGAGTTTCCACTTGTGGGGAAGAGCAAAACTAGAGGCCATCAATATAAGATAGTCACCAAGAAATCAAATAGGGAATTCAGAAGAAACTTCTTTACCCAGAGAGTGGTGAGAATGTGGAACTCGCTACCACAGGGAGTGGTTGAAGCGAATATAGATAGCAACAACTTGTATTTATATAGCACCCAAGGCATTTCACAGGAGTATTAAAACACAAAATTTGACACCAAGCCACATAAAGAGAAATTAGGGCAGGTGACCAAAAGCTTGGTCAAAGAGATAAGTTTTAAGGAGGGTCTTAAAGGAGGAAAGAGAGATAGCGAGGCAGAGAGGTTTAGGCAGGGAATTCCAGAGCTTAGGGAACAAAAGGCACGGCCACCAATGGTTGAGCGATTATGATCAGGGATGATCAAGGGGGCAGAATTAGAGGAGCGCAGATATCTCGGGCAGTTGTGGGGCTGGAGGAGATTAGAGATAGGGAGGGGCGAGGGCTTGGAGAAATTTGAAAACAAGGATGAGAATTTTGAAATTGAGGCGTTGCTTAACCCATTATTTATGGGGAGGCTAGATAAGTATGAGGGAGAAGGGAATAGAGGGTTATGCGGAGGAAAGACGGAAGGAGGTTCAAGTGGAGCATAAATGCCGGCATGGACTGGTTGGGCCGAATGGCCTGTTTCCATGCTGTATATCCTATGTAAACTATTGTAGACAAGGTAAATATCCAACCCCATAAGATAACTGATCAAATATTGCAATAGCTTGGAAATATGTTTCTATTCCTACCTTAGACCTCAGGAAATCAAAATTCCAGCATTTCTTTGTGCTAGCTTAGTCTTTCGGGCCACAATATTTTAAGTGCTTTTGAAACACAAAGCAATATAACCAAAATGTAACTTGTGTTTGTGGACCTGCATTCGTAATTAACTGTTCAGTCGATCTGGCTGGTAACCAAAATAAATCTAGATAAATTGCAGTTTTGCCTATAAAGTAATGGTGGAGTCCATTCCCTGCTACAACTGCTAAAAGAGCCGTTATGTTGGCAGGCACTATATACATAGATCTCACAGTCGGCAGCAACAAGCTAAACTAGCTGGATTAGGTGAGGCTGGTAGAGGCAGGGCTTTTTAAAAATAAAACAATGGCCCAGAAATTCAGGTTGGGGGCTTCCCGCAAGTGCAAGCCCCCGATCTGCACTTACCTTGCGCGCCAGCCGTGGAGCTGTAGGGCCCCGTGGAATTCCGATCCGGGGCCTGGTCCAGCTGCCGGCGCGCAGTGCTTGCGTATCCCAGGGGCGTAGTTAGTGCGATGCGTCCCCTGGGATCACGTGGGCCATGGGCAGCCAATCGGAGCAGGGAATGCTCCATTCATAAGTCTGACAGGAAGTGCTGTCAATACTTAAATACTACGGCCCCAAAATAGCACTAAACCTTCAAAAAAGTTGTTTTAATCACATTTTTAAAATAAACTATAAATTACATGAAATAACTATTTTAAACAATAATTTAAATTTTTGAAAAAAATAATTTTATATTCTAACGGGGCTAAAAATAAACTTACCTTGCTTTAAAGTATTTAAAAATAATAAACTTGTGGAAAAAATGTTTTAATTTTAATTAATTCAACACTTACCTTGTAAAAATCAGGCCTTACACCTGCTTTTTACATTTCTAAATTCTGCAGACCTACCCTCACGGAAAAACCTGTAAAAAAAACCTAAGTTTGATGCGCACGCGCAGCCTCCCCCGCGCACGCGTTCGACCTCTGAACCCCTTCGTTCAGGGGAACGGAAGTGCCGGTTTCCCGTGCATGTGCAGTGCATGTAGGAAACCAGCACTTCCATCGGGCCCACGGGTGAATACCCCGTGCGTACTCACCCGTGGAGACCCGAAGTTCTGGGCCATTGGGTCTTCCACCAACTTTCAAGAATCTTTCCATCAGCTGCACAAAACCTTCATCAGGAGCCCTGCAGCAACACAGTGGCACTAAATCAATCTGAAAGCAAATAATTCCCCAGTAGTAACAATTCAAGTGGTAGAGTGAACTTCAATGGAAAGGTAAATCAGGCAGGGTGCATAATGGGTGGCTAATCCACTACTGCGCAAAGTTGAATGTTCTGGCCTTCGTCTTCATTTCTAACTGCTTGCGCAAATAAATTTATTTTACATGTTTGCAGATATTGCTCTATCTTTAGGAAAGTTACTGATTAAAGAGTCAATTTTGCTGAAAACCACTTAAAATTGCTGGGCTAAGAAGCTAAGCTTCCAGAACAAAACATTTAGTCACATGGTCCTATATTACTAGTGTCCACCATCCTTGACCACCAGAAACACCGAATCAAATTGTCAAACTGATCCCAACTCACTCATTGTGCAAATTTTATTTCAAACCTGGTGTTATATTTCTAGGTTATGGAATTATTTCTTGCTGACAACCAAACAGACATATTGATGAATTAGAAAATGCTCAAAATGCAAAATGCAAGAGCAAGATTTGTGAATTTTGGTTAAGATGAAACCAGTTAAAGGATGACAGCATTAAGGAATTACCAGAAGAATGTCCACATAAGAGGAAGACATCCACACACTTCTCAATTAGTAAACCCTTGTTGCTGTAATTTGTGTTTTATAAACAGCTAGAGAAAGTAAACAAAATACGTGTAGAACTTTTCAATGTCCCAAGTAAACATACGACCAGCAAACTTGCAGCGTTTTTTGCCAAGGTCATACATCTCTGGCTGCAAGTTAGTCCAAAATGAGCACAATTATAATGAATGATGAAACGGCTCTGGAAAACTTGCAAATTTCACTTCCCCCATAAGTAGTACAGGTTGAGAGTCCTGAATCCGGCAACCTCGGGACCAAGGCCAAGCCGGTTTTCATGTTTTTCCGGACTTCGGAACGTGTTTGACGTTCGGAAATATCGCAACCTGGGCTCGGGCGTTTCCGGACATCAGAAACACGTTAGAGTCCGGAAATGCCTGGGCCTAGGTTGCGATATTTCCAGTTTTTCGGCGTCACCTTGCAGTTCTTCTCCTCGCAGGCCTCGCTTCTTCGCAATGCACGGTAACACAGAAACATAGAAGCTAGGAGTAGGCCATTCGGCCCCTTGAGTCTGCTGCGCCATTCACTGAGATCACGGCTGATCATCCAAACTCAGTACCCTGTCCCTGCCTTCTCCCCATATCCCTTGACCCCTTTAGCCTCAAGAAATGTATCTAAATCCTTCTTGAATATATTTAATGAATTGGCCTCAACTGCCTTCTGTGGTAGAGAATTCCACAGGTTCACCACTCTCTGGGTGAAGAAATTCCTCCTCATCTCTGTCCTAAATGGCTTACCCCTTATCCTTAGACTGTGACCACTGGTTCTGGACTCCCCGACCATCGGGAACATCCTTCCAGCATCTAGTCTGTCTAGTCCTGTTAGAATTTTCTATGTTTCAATGAGATCCCCTCTCATTCTTCTAAACTCCAGCGAGTGCAAGCCCAATCGACCCAATCTCTCCTCATACGTCATTCCTGCCATCCCAGGTATCAGCCTGGTGAATCTTCGCTGCACTCCATCCATGGCAAGAACATCTTTCCTCAGATAAGGCGACCAAAACTGCACACAATACTCAAGGTGTGGTCTCACCAAGGCCCTGTACAACTGCAGCAAGACATCCTTGTTCCTGTACTCGAACCCTCTTGCTACAAAGGCCAACATACCATTTGCCTTCTTAACCACCTGCTGCACCTGCATGCTTACTTTCAGCGACTGGTGCAAAAGGACACCCAGGTCTCGTTGCACTTCCCCTTCTCCCAATCTATTGCCATTCAGATAATACTCTGCCTTCCTGTTTTTGACACCAAAGCGGATAACCTCGCATTTATCCACGTTATATTGCATCTGCCATGCTTCTGCCCAATCACCCAACCTGTCCAAATCATACTGGAGTTTCACAGCATCCTCCTCACAGCACACACGCCCACCCATCTTTGTCTTGTCTGCAAACTTGGAGATATTACATCTAGTTCCCTCATCCAGATCATTAATATATATTGTGAATAGCTGGGGTCCAAGGACCGATCCCTGCGGTACCCCACTAGTCACTGCCTGCCACTCGGAAAAAGACCCGTTTATTCCAACTCTCTGCTTCCTGTCTGCCAACCAGTTCTCTATCCAAGTCAGTACCTTGCCCCCAATCCCATGTGCTTTAACTTTGCACGCTAGTCTCTTATGCGGGACCTTATCGAAAGTCTTCTGAAAGTCCAAATACACCACATCCACTGGTTCTCCTTTATCTATTCTACCAGTTGCATCCTCAAAAAATTCCAGTAGATTAGTCAAGCACAATTTACCTTTTGTAAATCCATGTTGACTTTGTCCGATCCTCTCTCTCGTTTTTGCAACGCAGTACTCTAACTGTACTTAATGTCAGCTTCCCGGCCTGTATCTTTTGCTACCATCTTCAAATTTGAAAAGGAATGTACAGTACTCAAAGCATGAAATATAATTACTGTTTTACAAATAAAACCTTTAAGTTATGAAATATAAAACAGTAAATGAAGGCTTTTATTTGTTAAAGAGTAAAAATAAACAGGTACAGTTACAATTGGCTGGAGGTTGTGCTTGAGGTAGAGGGCTCAGCTATGGTGTCTGGAGCTGATGGGCCAGCAGTAGGATTATCAAATGTGGAAATTACTTGTGTAGTTGCACGCTGTAGGTCTTGGGCCTTATGTTGCGACATCTTTTGAAAGAGATTTAATAATGTTGTTTGTTTAAATAATTTGGGCTTTTCTTTCACTAATCTTTCCCGAATTCTGAAGACCTGCAGTATTTCTTCTTCACTTATGAAGCTTCGTTGCTCTAAGGCGTGAATTAATTCTTGACAAAGATTGATTATTTTGTCAATCGGCACTTTTTCAACTTGATCACAGGCATCATCATCCTCACTGCTTTCATCCTTTTCTTCTGGATGCAAAACCCTCTGCATGATTTCTTCATCTGTCACTGCATGCACAATGGGAGCATTGTTGTCTATGACTTCTGCAACATCAGCCTCATTCAATTCCTGCGCAGCTTTGCAAGTCAGCTCTCCTGCATAATCTAAAAGTTGAGCAATCATTGCCTTCTCTCCCTGGACACACGAAAGCCTTGAAAGTCCTGAGGAGCATCATCGTCAGCAAACATAGTTGATGGCCAGATGTTATGCCAAGCATTGACCAAGGTGTCTGCAGTTACAAAGTTCCATGCATCCGCAACTGTCCATATAGCGTCCTTGATGGAGAAAGCTTTTGAAAATGCTTTTATTCCCATGCCGGTGTTCACAGCATTAAGTAAACACCTCATGAACTCGTTTTTTGTACAGACACTTCATCGATCTCAAAATTCCTTGGTCCATTGGCCGTATCAGTGATGTTACATTTGGAGGCAAGTAGATTCCATGGACATTATCTTTCCCAAAAGCTCAGCATCGGGATGTGCTGAGCAATTGTCTAGCTGCAAGTATATTTTGCAGTTTTCCTCAAGGCCAGCTTCCGTGCGATGAGCACGCGCCTGAGGGACAAAATTCTTCTCAAACTAGTTCAGAAAGATTACCCTGGTTACCCATGCTTTCCTATTGGCATAATAATGCACTGGCAATACTCTCAAACCCTTGAAACATCTTGGACGCTGGCTTCTCCCAGTGACCATAAGCTTACACTCGTGTCCCAGCCGCATTTGCAGCAGCAAGCACAGTCAACCTATCCTTGGCGTCTTTAATACCTGCTGGCTGAGTTTTTCTGCTGCTGCTAATGTCTTCCGCGGTACGTAGTGCCAAAACAGTGCTGTCTCGTCAGCATTGTACATTTGCTCAGGTGAAAATTTATCAGCAATTAGTTTGATGAACTCATCAATATAATTTTCAGCTGCCTCATGATCTACTGAGGCTTTCTCACCACGTACTTTGAGTTACCTGATGCCATGACACCTTTTAAATTTAGCTAGCCAACCAGAAGAGTACTCGCATGGAGTTTCAATCCCCAGTTGTGCATGGAATATCTGAGCTTGTTGCACCACCATTGGGCCAAAGGAACCTTTTCACTTCACCTCTTGCCACCATTCCATCACTGCTCGATCCAAATCACATTTCAGCTTATGCATACTTTTTCCTCTTACTCATTTCCTTATGAACATCACTTTCCGCATAAAACTTCATGAGCTGTTCTTTCTATTTTCTAATATCATAGATGGTGGAGAGTCCAACACCATACTCCTCACTGAAGCACCTCTATCTAATCTCTGAAGTAACTCAACCTTCTTGGAAATTGAAAGTGAACTATGCTTCCTCTTTCCTTTATCTGAACTCATTGGGGTATCTATTGGCCTTTTTGACATGTTTGCAATGACAACACAAATTCACAATCTTTACCTGTGCAGATCTTTAAATCGGGAAAAACACCACAGCAATGGAGTCAGGTTGGGTGGGGTCTCAGCATGGGGTGTAGGTGGGTCACCCTGGGGTTGAGTCTGGCCAAAGGGACTTGCGTGCTGTGCAGAGTTGATTCAGGCCAAAAGGGACTTGCGTGCTGTGCAGAGTTGATTCAGGCCAAAGGGACTTGCGTGCTGTGCAGAGTTGATTCAGGCCAAAGGGACTTGCGTGCTGTGCAGAGTTGATTCAGGCCAAAGGGACTTGCGTGCTGTGCAGAGCTGCTGCGGACCCAGGAGCAGCGGTGCGGTAACTGTGAAGACCTGGCCTGGAACTGGTAGGATTGGGGTTTTATTCTTGCAATTTTTGTCACTGTACAGTAGTTGGATTTCATTGTGACTTTTCACTGGGCCCGGCTGGCAGCGGAAATGGTTTGACAGGGTGTCCGGATTCCGGATGACCCTGCCACCAATCGTCGCGGAGTCCGGATGCTCAACCTGTATCTACATAGCAGCATAGAGGGGAGAACAGCTGAAATGTTTCAGAGTAGGAAATTTGATTTTCTGCAAAAAAAAAAAATCAAGGGACACTTATAATATATTTTTTCAAAATATAGATTGGGGACACCAATCTTCCCCTTTAAAATCAAGTAAAATTAGTAAGATTATCTGCTACATGTTTTTAAGGCTCTCTTCAGACATGCATAGAAAAAGTTAGTTCAGGCTACGTTCAAAGCAACTTGCATTTCCAAGGCACTCATTTCATAGAGTCAGATCTCAAGTCACTTTACAAGAGTAGTGTACAGCAAGTAAACATCAAGCCAGATGGGGAAAAGAGGGGGGGGGGGGGGGGCAAACACATGATTGAAGAGGAAAGTCTTAAGACTTTTGAAGGCAGGAAGGAAGTGACAAGACAAAGATGCTGAAGGAGATAGTTCTAGAGGGTGGGTGCAAGTTAGCTGATGGAGCAGAGAACAAGTAGTAGGCTAGTATTGAAAGTCCCCATGGTTATAAACAGTGCCATAGGAGATCTACTAATTGTATGAAATTGCCATATACACATTACACTTTACTAAACACTATTAACACTAATGGAGGATGTTTTTGAAACATGCAACCATGACAGACCTTGGATTTGATCCTCACTTTGCAAATGTGGATTAGGTCCATTACATAGTAGAGAAGTGGTATCTCCTGGGGGGTTTACTAAAATGCTTCAAAAATACAGGTGGCAAGTTGAGGCTTTTTTGGGCAATGGATGCTATTCTGGTAACATAGAAACATAGAAGATAGGAGCAGGAGTAGGCCATTCAGCCCCTCGAGCCTGCTCCGCCATTCAATGAGATCATGGCTGATCATCCAAATTCAGTACCCTGTTCCTGCCTTCTCTCCATATCCCTTGATCCCTTTAGCCTTAAGAAATATATCCAACTCCTTCTTGAATATATTTAATGAATTGCCCTCTACTGCCTTCTTTGGTAGAGAATTCCACAGGTTCACCACTCTCTGGGTGAAGAAATTCCTCCTCATTTCAGTCCTAAATGGCTTACCCCTTATCCTTAGACTGTGACCCCTGGTTCTGGACTCCCCGACCATCAGGAACATCCTTCCAGCATCTAGTCTGTCTAGTCCTGCTAGAATTTTATAAGTTTCAATGAGATCCCCTCATTCTTCTAAACTCCAGCAAGTATAAGCCCAATCAACCCAATCTCTCCTCATACGTCATTCCTGCCATCCCAGGTATCAGTCTGGTGAATCTTCACTGAACTCCTTCCATGGCAAGGACATCCTTCTTCAGATAAGGCGACCAAAACTGCACACAATACTCAAGATGTGCTCTCACCAAGGCCCTGTACAACTGCAGCAAAACATCCTTGTTCCTGTACTCAAACCCTCTCGCTACAAAGGCCAACATACCATTTGCCTTCTTAACCGCCTGCTGCACCTGCATGCTTACTTTCAGCGACTGGTGCACAAGGACGCTCAGGTCTTGTTGCACTTCCCCTTCTCCCAATCTATTGCCATTCAGATAATACTCTGCCTTCCTGTTTTTGACACCAAAGTGGATAACCTCACATTTATCCACGTTATATTGCATCTGCCATGCTTCTGCCCAATCACCCAACCTGTCCAAATCATACTGGAGTTTCTCAGCATCCTCCTCACAGCACACGTCCACCCAGCTTTGTCTTGTCTGCAAACTTGGAGATATTACATCTAGTTCCCTCGTCCAGATCATTAATATATATTGTGAATAGCTGGGGTCCAAGGACCGATCCCTGCGGTCCCCCACTAGTCACTGCCTGCCACTCAGAAAAAGAGCCATTTATGCCAACTCTTTGCTTCCCGTCTGCCAACCAGTTCTCTATGCAAGTCAATACCTTGCCCCCAATCCCATGTGCCTTAATTTTACACGCTAACCTCTTACGCAGGACCTTATCGAAAGCCTTTTGAAAATCCAAATACAACACATCCACTGGTTCTCCCTTATCTATTTTACCAGTTACATCCTCAAAAAATTCCAGTAGATTAGTCAAGCACGATTTACCTTTTGCAAATCCATGTTGACTTTGTCCGACCCGGTCACTTTTTTCCCCCCCAAGTGCTCTGCTATTACATCCTTTATAATGGACTCTAGCATTTTCCCCACTACTGATGTCAGGCTTACCGGTATTCTCCGTTTTCTCTCTACCACCCTTTTTGAACAGTGGGGTAACATTAGCTACCCGCCAATCCATGGATACTGTTCCAGAGTCTATTGAATTTTGGAAGATGACCAGCAATGCATCTACTATTTCTAGGGCCACTTCCTTAAGTACCCTAGGATGTAGATTATCAGGCCCTGGGGATTTATCAGCCCTCAATCCCATCAATTTCCCTAACACTGATTTCTATCAGTTCCTCCCTGTCATTAGACCCTATGTTCCCCAACCTCTTTGGGATGTTATTTGTGCCCTCCTTTGTGAAGACAGAACCAAAGTATGTATTTAAATTGGTCTGTCATTTTTGTTCCCATTATAAATTCCCCTGATTCTGACTAAGGGACCTACGCTCGACTTCACAAATCTTTTTCTCTTCACATATCTATAGAAGCTTTGAGTCAGTTTTTATGTTCCCTGAAAGCTTACTCTCATACTCTATTTTCCCCCTCTTAATTAATCCCTTTTCCCCCTCTTAATTAATCCCTTTGTTGAATCCTAAACTGCTCCCAATCCTCAGGTTTATTGCTTTTCCTGGCCAATTTATATGTCCTCTCCTTGGATCTTATGCTATCCCTAATTTCCTTTGTTAACCATGGTTGAGTCACCTTTTTTGTTTTATTTTTATGCCAAACTGGGATGAACTAATTCTGTAGTTCATCCATGCGATCTTTGAATGTTTGCCATTGCCCATCCAGTCAACCGAGTGACATTCCCCAATCAATCCTACCCAACTCACACCTCATACTATCGTAGTCTCCTTTATTTAAATTCAGGGCCCTAGTCTGAGTCAACTATTTCACTCTCCATCTTAATGAAGAAGTCTATCATTATGATCGCTCTGACCCAAGGGGCCTCGCACAACAAGATTGCTAATTAATCCTTTCACATTACATAATACAGTCTAAGATGGCCTGATCTCTAGTTGGTTCCTTGACATATTGGTCCAGGAAACCATCCCGTATACACTCCAGGAATTCCTCCTCCACAATATTACTATTAATTTGTTTAGCCCAATCTATATGTAGATTAAAGTCACCCATGATAACTGCTGTGCCCTTATTGCACGCTTCTCTAATTTCCCATTTAATGCCATCCCCGACCTCCGCATTACTGTTTGGAGGTCTATATACCACTCCCAATAATGTTTTCTGCCCCTTGGTATTTTTCAGTTCTACCCATACAGAATCCACATCATCAGAGCCAATATCCTTCCTTTCAATTGTGTTAATCCCCTCTTTAACCAGCAATGCTACCCCACCTCCTTTTCGCCTATCTTTCCTGAATATTTAATACCCCTGGATGTCGAGTTCCCAGCCTTTGCCACCCTGGAGCCATGTTTCCGTAATCCCAATCATATATTCATTTACCTCTATTTGTGCAGCTAATTCATCCACCTTATTACGAATGCTCCTCGCATTAAGACACAAAGCCTTCAGGCTTGTTTTTTAACGCTTAGATCTTTTAGAAATATTATTTACTGTGGCCATGTTTGATTTAAACCCTTGATTACTCTGCCTGCCACTTTTGTTTTTCTCCTTCCTGTCTTTTGCTTTTATCCTTGTTTCCCTTTCCTGTCTCCCGGCTCAGGTTCCCAACCCCCTGCCATTTTAGTTTAAACCCTCCTCCAGAGCATTAGCAAACACTCCCCCTAGGAAGTCGGTCCCGGCCCTGCCCAGGTGCAAACCGTCTGTTTTGTACTGGTCCCACCTCCCCCAGAACCGGTTCCAATGTCCCAGGAATTTGAATCCCTCCCCCTTGTACCATTCCTCTAGCCACGTATTCATCTGAAATATTCTTCTATTTCTACTCTGACTAGCACGTGGCACTGGTAGCAATCCCGAGATTACCACCTTTGAGGTCCTATTTTTTAAATTTACCTCCTAACTCCCTATATTCAGCTTTTAGGGCCTCATCCCGGTTTTTACCTATATCATTGGTACCTATATGCACCACGACAACTGGCTGTTCACCCTCCTCTTCCAAAATTTTCTGCAGCCGCTCGAGACATCCTTGACCCTTGCACCAGGGAGACAACACACCATTCTGGAGTCTCGTTTGTGGCCGCAGAAACGCCTATCTATTCCCCTTACAAAAGAATCCCCAATTACTATAGCTCTCCCCCTCTTTTTCCTCCCATCCTGTGCAGCAGAACCACCCCTGGTGCCAGGAAGTTGGCTGCTGCTGCCTTCCCCTGGTAAGCCATCCCCCCCATCAGTATCCAAAGCGGTATATCTGTCCGAGGGGGAGATGGCCACAGGGGACCCCTGCACTACCTGCCTGCGCCTACTACTCTGCCTGTTGGTCACCCGTTCCCTTTCTGCCTGTGCCACCTTTACTTGCGGTGTGGCCAACTGATTAAACGTGCTATTCACGATGTCCTCAGCATCGCGAATGGTCCAGTATGTATCCAATCGCTGCTCCAGCGCCACAATGCGGTCTGTCAGTAGCTGCACACTTCCTGCACACATGGTCGTCAGGGACACAGGAAGTGTCCCTGATTTCCCACATAGTGCAGGAGGAGTCAGCTCCTGACTCCCCAAAGCCTTTCCACCATCTACAAGGCAGTCAGGAGTGTGATGGAATACTCTCCACTTGCCTGGATGAGTGCAGCTCCAACAACACTCGAAGCTCGACACCATTCAGGATAAAGCAGCCTGCTTGATTGGCACTCCATCCACCACCTTCAACATTCACTCCCTCCACCACCGGCGCACTGTGGCTGCAGTGTGTACCATCTACAAGTTGCACTGCAGCAACTCGCCAAAGCTCCTTCAACAGCACCTTCCAAACCCGCGACCTCTACCACTTAGAAGGACAAAGGCAGCAGACGCATGGGAACATCACCGCCTACAAGTTCCCCTCCAAGCCACACACCATCCTGACTTGGACCTGTATCGCCGTTCCTTCACTGTCGCTGGGCCAAAATCCTGGAACTCCCTTCCTAACAGCATTGTGGGTGTACCTACACCATATGGACTGCAGCGGTTCAAGGCGGCGGCTTACCACCATCTTCTCAAGGGCAATTAGGGATGGGCACTAAATGCAGGCCTAGCCAGCCAGCGACACCCACATCCCATCAATGAATAAAAAAAACCCACGGCACCGGGCTGTCCTGCCATGACTTACCCTTTAATTAATTCAAATTAAATTAAACAAATCAATCCCACCAATTTCACTACAGTTAAATGATATATTTAAGGGCCCTGGTTTACAAACCGTCCCCGCTACACCACAGAGATTAGAAAGTATAAACCAGAGTTAAAGTTTTAAAAAGAGAAATACTCACCAACCACTTACCTGCTTTCTGGTGACGTCACACCTCAATTACTTTTTACTTCTCTCCCTCGGAGATTGGTACGCCTACCCGCGCCTTAGGCTTACCTTATATACTGCCGCCGAGATTCCCGCCGCTGCCGCACCGAGGCCTACCCGCGCCTCGGGCTCACCTTAAATACTTGCTGCTGCGCTGTAAGCATTATAAACCATTAAAGATTCACCCATGTTATAACAGTGTCTAGACTCTGGTTGAGTTTACATAGCTGAAGAGTGTTGCACAACTTAACAGTCTTAAAATAGACTGATTTGGACAAACAGTGCAAGGTTTTCATGCTTTGGTCATCACAACCCAAGCATGCCTCACAACCTTATACTGCAATAGGTGTTTTCTTGGTTCCTTATCCCCATTTCTCAGCTGCCCTGTCTCAGATCTACCACCTTCTGTTATTGTTTATAATGAGCAATCTGAATGAACTGCTTAATCAATAAGTTTTAAAACTGCAATATTCACATCACAAAAGTACATGTTTTGAAGATTAGTATGGTAAAAACTCAGTACATCACGACAGGCTCAGGATAATGACCGAAAACCACACTACGTATTTTACAAGGTCAAGTCACTTTTTTGCATACCCACTGCCAAAAATGTACGAATAAAAAGAATACACTATGCGTAACCACTGACATTAGTGGGGCACTCCCTAATGCTAAATGACAGGCTTTTGTGGTCTCCCTCCAAGAACAAACTAACCTTGCATTTATATAGCACCGTGCACAAGCCAAGCTCAGGATATCCCAAAGTGCTACACACGAGAGGCACACAGCATCTTGCAATTCAATGTAGCCTTTTATCACAAATATAAAAAAGGATACTGTTACGTCCGTGTATAATCAGACACAGACTGCAGAGAACGGTACAAACGGTGTTTACTCAACGTGGCTCAGACTGCAACTGAAATGCACAGATTACTACTCAACGTTATATACAGATGTGGTCACTGCCGGTACTACAGTATACATGAGCTGTAGGAAGTAGTTCTCCACCTTAAAAAAGGTACATACATTACAATTCCTCCCCTTTTAGATTAACAGTACCATAACACTCATTTAACAATTAAATATCAAACTAATTACAACACTTTTAACATGCAACATTAGCTGAAAATAGTCTATTTATAAATTCAGTCTTTGGGGAGGCTTCCTGATCCTTTCTGGATAGCGCCTTTCCTGAGTGTCTTGCTCTTGGTGTGGAGGCGATTCTGGCCCCGTCGTCGGTTGGTTCATCAGCTTCCGATACTACTGTTTCTGGGGTAGATGCTACCTGTAAGTCGGGTTCATCACCAGGTACGTATCGGCGAGGCATGGGGTTGACTTGTTCCTGTGACTCTAGGGTCTGGTCAGCATGGCGTCTCACGCTGCTCTCCCCAACATCCACTGTGTACATTAGTGGGCCCTGCCGTGTGCATATCATTCCTGGCTGCCATTTTTCTGTTCGGTAGTCGCGGGCCTAGTCTGGCTGCCCTACATTGGAGCTCCTTGTTGGCTTCTCATGGATGTGCTGGAATTGCTTACTCTCAACATCTCTTCGTACGTTTGGTCTGAGCAAATCCAGGCGAGATCTTAACCTTCGGTTAAAGAACATCATGGCTGGGGCCTGGTTGGTGACTGCATGTGTCGCATTCCGGTAGGCGAACAGGAAATTGTCCACCTTGTGCTGCAGCGGAATGTTGTCATTGTACATAGCCTTTATTGCCTTCTTAAAGGTTTGTACGAACCTCTCAGCCAATCCATTTGTGGCTGGATGATACGGGGCAGATGTGTAATGCCTTACCCCATTCTTTTTCAAGAACCTCCGGAACTCTTCGGACACAAACTGCGGTCCGTTGTCGGAGCAAATCTGTTCTGGCAAGCCATTCCTGGCAAAAATGGTCCGTAGGACTGCAATAGTTTTCTCCGTGGTGGTGGAGGACATTTTGATGACCTCAGGCCATCGAGTGCGCATCCACAGCTATTAAAAACATTGAGTCCATGAACGGACCAGCAAAATCAATATGTACCCGTTGCCATGGAGATGAGGGACACTCCCATGGGTGTAGAGGGGCCTGTGGTGGTGCATTTTGGACTTTCTGGCATCCTGGGCAGCTCTTGCTCAGGTCCTCGATTTGTTTATCGATTCCCGGCCACCACAAGCCCTGGCTAGGCTTTTCATTTTTACCCCTCCCAGATGACCCTCATGAAGCTCATTGAGCACTCTATCCCTTAACTTGGGTGGAATTACCACTCGGGATCCACACATCAAGGTCCCCCGGCACACTGACAGCTGTTCTCTCCTTGGCGACTCACTGTTGCCAGCATTCTCGACATGTGCTGGCCATCCCTTCACCGTCAAATCATACACCCGAGACAGTGTCGGGTCATTTCGGGTTTCCTTTTCGATACAAGAGTTAGTTACTGGTAGGTATTCAACTATAGTCGAATGGAATATTGCGACAGGATCCACTGCTGGTGCTTCCTCCGCAGTAGGCAGTGGCAGGCGTGATAGCCCATCAGCATTTCCATGCTGTTTCGTGCCCTTATATTCAATCTCATAGTGGTGCGCCCCTAGAAAAAGTGACCATCTTTGTAGTCGTTGCGCAGTCATCACCGGAACGCCCTTCTTCGGATTAAAAATGGAGACAAGCAGCTGGATCAGTCAGCAAGGTGAATTTCTGCCCGTGCAGATAGTGATTGAACTTTCACTCCCCACACTAGGCTGAGGGCCTCCGTCAATCTGGACGTAGTTACGCTCGGCTGAGGTTAGTGATCGTGACGCAAAGGCTATTGGCCTCTGAGCCGTCCGAGAATTTGTGCGACAGCACCGCTCTAATGCCGTAGGGTGACGCATCACATGCCAACCGAATTGGTAATGCTGGGTTGTAATGGGCCAATACCTCTTTCGATGTGATTAGTGTTTTGCTCTTCTGGAAAGCTCGTCTACGTTCGTCACTCCACTTCCATGGCACCCCAGTTTGCAGTAGGGTGTTCAGTGGGTGTAGTATTGTAGACAAATTTGGTAAGAACTTATGGTAGTAGTTTACCAGCCTGAGGAACGACCTCAGTTGTGACACATTTTCCGGTGCTGGAGCCTTGACTACTGCCTCAATCTTCTCTGGGGACCTATGTAACCCCTCTAATCGATAACGTGGCCACAATACGAGATCTGTTTTCTAAAAAACTCGCATTTGGGGCGGTTAGCTCGGAGCCCATATTCCTGCAATCTAGTGAGCACCTGCTCCAGGTTGGCAAGGTGGTCACTGTCATTTTCGCCCGTGGCCAGGATGTCGTCCAAATAACACTGGGTCCCTGGGATCCCTTGCCCTCTGCCAAATAGCCGGAGCTGATGCTACCCCGAATACCAGCCGGTTGTATTGGTAGAGACCTTTATGGGTGTTGATTGTGAGGTATTTTTTTGATGCTTCTTCTACCTCCATTTGCAGATACGCCTGGGCCAGATCAATCTTAGTGAAGCGTTTCCCTCCAGATAGCGAGGCGAAAATATCTTCAATCCGCAGAAGTGGATATTGTACGGTGTGAAGGACCGGGTTCACGGTTACCTTAAAATCCCCACAGATGCAAACCTTCCTTGGTTCCCCAGGCGTGCTGCTCAACGACTTTCATCACAGGGACGATGGGTGTAGCCCACTCGCTCCAGTCTACCTTGGACAGTACACCTGAACGTTCCAGACTCTGCTTCGACGGCTGGGCGGATCGCATAAGGTACTGGTGTGGCCTTAAAACATTTTGGGCTTGCGTTTTCTTCAATTTTAATCGTCGCGGTCATGCCTTTTAGTGTTCCGAGTCCTTGCTGGAACACTTCTTTCGCGTCAGTTAGGATCTTTGACAGTCGCCCAGGTGTGATGTCGTCATCCTTTGTGTCAGCCACAGTCAGTGCCTGTATGGAATGTCAATCCAGTTGTATTTTCCGGATCCATTCACGTCCCAGTAATGGTGGTCCTCCATCTTGCAATACATACAGGTCTAGTTTTGGTGTTTCCTTACCGTTATATATAACGGTCACCCTTATTTTTCCTTTGGGGTAGACTTTTTGCCCTGTGTACGTCTTCAAAATAATTTGTGTCTCTCTCAAGGGTATGTGCGAGAATAGCCGCTCGTAGTCCCGTCTTTTGTTCGTCTGAACTACTCTCCGTTATCTTATGTACCTTCTTGTACTTCCCTTTGGTCGGTTTCTTATTGCTGGTTTTCTTTCCCGACCTGCAGACTCGTGCTATGTGTCCTACTTTTCCACACTGTCTGCACACTTTGTCTTTGAACCAGCAATCATTCTGGTCGTGTATTGTTCTGCCACAGCGATAGCACTTCTCTGTTCCATATGACATTTTGTTTGTGCCATATTCTTGCGGTCTCTGTTGTATCTCTGCAGCGCCCCGTGCTGCTGCTTCATATGATACTGCAATGCTGAAAGCCTTTTCCAGCGCAAGGTCCTTTTCAGATAAAAGCCGTTTCTGGGTCCCTTCACTTTGAAGCCCACACACAAACTTGTCCCTTAAGGTATCTGCCAGTCCCGCTCCAAACTGGCAGTGTTTCGATAGTTTGTGCAGTTCTGTTAAATAATCAGCATTGCTTTCATCCTTATGCTGGTTCCGTTTGTGAAACTTGAATCTTTCTGCAATCAGCAGCGGTGTGGGGTTTAAATGTTCCTTTAGTATCGTTACTATGTCTTCAAAACTCTTCCATTGGCTTCGTTGGGGTTACTAGATTTCATAATAAACCATACGTCTTTGCACCCATTAAATTCAACAATACCAACGCTTTCTTGTCATCTAACACATTTGCCTTGCAGTACACCTCTATTCGTTCGACATATGTAGTCCAATCTTCGACTTCATTGTCAAATGCGGTGATACTGCCACTCTTCGGCATTTTGGGTGTGGTTTAAAATGGCGTCTCCCAATGGCTTAAACTGGCGTCTCCCGCGCTTTCCTTCCTCCCCCGCTGCTGCCGATGCCAGTCCCGGCGGTTCTCGTGACAATGGCGGCGCCCTGTAGGTTTCGTGCGCTTCTCTCGCTCCCTCCGACGCTGCTCGGCCCCTTAACACCGGCTGCGCCGTGTGCTCTGCCCTCTCTCTCCCCCGTCGACGCTGCTCGGCCCTTTGCTGTGCCGCTCAGTCGGCTCTAGCCGCCGCTGTCCGGGAAAGGTCTGCGCACCACCTGTTGCCAGCCCATTTTGCTGGACCACCGACTGGAAAGCCAAGCCTGGCTCTCGACAGCCTCCCCCACAATTCTCGAGTCTCTGCTGAATGACTGGGCGGTTGCCCGTGGTCGACGCCCAAGTCTCTGGCCTTGACCTCCAATCCACTGATCTCCAGGAACGAATCCCCGGGAGGTGATGGAGTTGCAGGTAGGTTCGAACCTGCCTCGTCGCCAATGTTGCGTCCGTGTATAATCAGACACAGACTGCGGAGAACGGTACAAACGGTGTTTACTCAACGTGGCTCAGACTGCAACTCAACTGTACAGATTACTATTCAACGTTATATACAGGTGTGGTCACTGCCGGTACTTACAGTATACATGAGCTGTAAAAAGTAGTCCCCCCCCCCCTTAAAAAAGGTACATACATACCACACACACACACACACACACAAATATATATATTTTTTTAAAGTGAAAGGGCACAACATTCTCCTGGTATTTCACCTGTAGATGGCGCTGTGGCTCACTGACATTAGTGGGGCACTCCCGAATGCTAAGTGACAGGCTTTTGTGGTCTCCCGCCAAGAACAAACTAACTTTGCATTTATATAGCACCTATCACAAGCTCATGATGTCCCAAAGTGCTCTACACAATTAAGTACTTTTGATTTGCAACCGCTAGTTTAATGTAGGGAAACACAGCAACCAATTTGCACACAGCAAGATCCTACAGTAATATAAGTGACCAATGTTTTAGTGACATTGGTTGAGGGATAAATATTGACCTGGACACCAGGAGAACTCACCAGCTCCAACAGTGCCCATGGGAATTCTTACACCCACCCGAGAGCACAGACAGGGTCTCAGGTGCTTGTCTTTCAGATGAAATGTTGCACTGACAGTACAACACTCCCTTAGTGCCAAGTGCCAACCTAGGTTATGTGCTCAAGTCTCTAGAGTGGAGCTTGAACCTAGAACCCTCTAACTCAAAGGCAGAGTGCCAACTGTGAGCCAAAGCTAGGAGGAGGAGCCTGTGGCCCAGGAGGACAAAGTCGCCAACTTTGAACAGAGGCTGGTCAGCGAGATGGAACTTCGCCCGGAGCGCTCGCCGGTTGACGAGGGGGGTCCAGCACGGTGACCTGCCGGCCAAGGTACCGCACCGGTCTTCCAGAGGAAGCTGAAGCAAGTCAAGCTGTTCGAGGGGACTTCAGTAACATGCCAAAATTAGGCATGTAGTTTAAGAATCCTTCCATGACCTACTTGTAAGCTCTGAAACCATTCCATTACCTTATTTTGTACAAGCGGTAGAAAAATAAAGTCTCAGATTACCCCGGTTTGCTTTACTGCCCTGGTCTCATTTCCCTTAAAAGCCTATTTTCTCAATACTGCTGGCGCTGACATTTTGGACCCTCTCCTTTTACCAAAGTACAGTAAGAAAATCAACTTACCCGTTGACTGAACTCTCCTGACCGCCCTACCTTCGAGGTCATTGGCATTGCCCTCAAAAGAATTGCCCAGACTGACAGACTACTTGACCCTCCCGCTAACCTCGTTTGACGCGAGGACTACTGTCCCGGTGTAAAGCCACCGGACAGCTTAACAGGCGGGAGAAGCCGCTGTTCTCAGGCGGAGGAGGAAGGTTTGCATTCTGTTAGACACCCATTACAAGAGCTCCCACTGCCCCTCTGCCCTCCCGGGAGCCGGGCGTGCGGCTGAGCCGCTCTCCAAGCCGAGCTCGGCTCGCGGAGCGCAAATAAGAAAAGTTTTGTTCTTACCGAGCAGCGGCGACTCGGCCGGACACTTGGCTAAAGTGTCCCGCTCCGGGCTCGGGGTGACCGAACTGAGGTTGGTGTAAACGTCGTGAGTTTTGGAGTAATCCCAGCGGCCGCCGTGGTCGTCTTCGTACAAGAAGCTGGCGAAGGAGCCGGAGAGGCTGCGGCGGTACAGGAAGAGGACGAAAGCCAGCTGGAGGAAAGCCAGCAAGAGCAGGGTGTAGGGCCGGTTCGGGGAGCACAGGCGGTTCATCCTCCACCCGCTTCCAGGAACGGCAGGCAGCCCGCCCGAGCTGGGTTACCGCTCGGCTTCACAGCGTCAATTCATCCCCGTCCCCGCCTGCCTCATTGCCTCCAACGGTGGTGAAGAAATAATTCGGCGTCGCTACATGGACGCACATGACAGTTTAATAACGAGCCAAGCATCAGCCTGGAGCGTATCCTCCCGCCCCCTACTGCTTTCCGCACTGCCCGAGGGGCGGTAACCATAGCTCCCGCACATGCGCACTGTCCGAGGGGCGGGGACCATAGCAACCGCACTGCCCGACGGGCGGTGACCGCAATACCGGCCCCGCCCGCCTCGCACCTGCGCACTGCCCACTACTGACAAGCACATGAGACTGCGCTAACGGTCACCAATTTCAAACCGGCGCGTGCGCGGATTTCTCTCTGGACTGGGAGGGAAGAGTCAGTGGTTCAATGGTGTGGACAGAGGGCAGGTCCAAGGATCAGGGCGGACTGGAATTGGGGGCAAGGAGCGGTCAGAACTGGAATGGCTGTAGCTAAGACAGTTGGGTGGGATGGTGAGGATGCAGATCAATTTCAAGATCAAGGTACAGAGTCAAAGGTACACCCGTTGCATTCTGAGGTGATTGCCAAGACCATGAAGGCCCTAAAGAGTGACGAGAAGCTAAAAGGGAGCATCTTATACTGGGAGCTTTGGCGTCTGATTCTAAACCAGCAGCAAGACTGGATGGCACTTTGGAGATACGTATCCTTTAGATCAACAACAGCCAGCTAGTTTCTAGAAAGCACTGCCTGAATAAAGTGAGACAGTTTTGGCATCTTTTCCTGTTTCAGCAACTTATTTAGGGCTCTGTGGTCTTAAGATTACAAAACCTACTGGATATTTTGGGGGACCACCAAATAGTATGAGTAAAACCCATTCCTTTCTGAATGTACTCCATAACTAAAGAGGATAGAACTGTCCTTTACAGACACCACTATCTTTACTGGATGGAGTTCTTCTGAGATGGTTGGGCTGAAAGCTCTGGCGAAAAGTAAGGCGGCTCGGTCCAAAAATGCAAAGTGTATCGTAACCTGATGGTCACCAAGACCTGAGCATCATTGGGCCTCTGGCCACACTACTGTAAACTTTAATTTTTGAAGCTACTGAATGGTACAGGGATGATCACAATGTTGTAAATGTGTTTAATGTTGAATAAATCCATTTTTAAAAATGCCCAATCTGAGAAGATAAGCAGAGTCAGGGCTGGTTAGCACTTGGATGGGAGACTGCCTGGGAATACCAGATATAGCAGGCTTTTTCTGGACCTGGTTAAGATGGCAATTCACAGATCCAGGATGAGCGCAGCCCATGGGGAGGGTTGTTCTGTCTGGCTGACTCATCCATGGTCTTGTCTGTGCTCGGGGTAGTTTGGGAGAGGGAGCATAGTGGCCACCAGTACACGTGAGTCCTTCCATGACTGGTGGGCACCACAGAGAATAGAGTGTCCAATAGACATTTGCAATAATATTATGATTTAGTTACATAAGGTTCCTTTGGTTTTGTTTAAAGCATCTTTCAGTTTACTTGGACCACATGTTAGATTATTGTAATAATTCCTTCTGTCAGGTGACACTGGGGCAACTCAGTGCCACCCTTACTGGTCTGATTAAAATAGGCCCAAGCTTCATTGGTTATTTTCTATCAACGTTCCACCAGAGTCCTTAAGGCGTCCTCGATTGGGAAACCCGTTAATGTGGGCTTAGTTGAATTGTTGAGTTAAGGGCTGGATTCTAGCCCAAAAAGAGTCAATGATGAGTAGCAACCCAAACTGCCCCATCCTACTCTATTGCCAACCTTCCCATCCTCCATGCCTTCTGGGGGCTAATCTTGGCAACCTCATTCCTGTCCCACTCACCTCTCCCACCGCACCGCCCCTCTCCACATTTCCCTCCAGAATGACCATTCACTTGCAAACAAGGCCCTTGCTATCCATGACCTTATGGTGGATGATTGCATAGACATCATGGCCACGATGGAAACTTGACTCACAGATGATGAAACCTTGTCCTTATCGTAGCCTGGTAATACCTTCCACCATCTGCTCTGCCCAAATCACCGTGGTGGTAGTGTGGCCCTTATCATCAAAGCTCGCCTTAGTCTGTCCCACTACTCCTTTGGCACCTTGAGACGTTATACTAGAACAACAACAACTTGCATTTATATAGCACCTTTAACGTAGTAAAATGTCCCAAGGCGTTTCATGGGAGCATTATCAAACAAAATTTGACACCATGCCACATAAGGAGATATTAGGACAGGTTGGTCAAAGAGGTAAGTTTAAGGAGTGTCTTAAAAGGAGGAGCGAGTGGCAGAAAGGTAAAGAGGGTTAGGGAGGGAATTGCAGTACTTGGGGCCTAGACAGCTGAAGGTACGGTCGCCAATAGTAGGGCAAAGGAAATCAGGATGCAGAAGAGGTCAGAATTGAAGGAACACAGAGTTCTCGGAGGGTTGTAGTACTGGGAGAGGTAGAGAGATAGGGAGGGGGTGAAGTCATTTAGGAATTTGAACACTTGGATGAGAATTTTAAATTTGAGGCTTTTTTGGTCAGGGAGCCAATGCAGGTCAGCGAGCACAGGGGTGATGGGAGAATGGACTGGTACGAGTTCAGATAGGGGCAGCTGAGTTTTAGATCAGCTCAAGTTTATGGATGGTGGGAGGTGAGCCATGAGAGCATTGAAATAGTCGATTCTGGAGGTAACAAAGACATGGATAAGGGTTTCAGCAGCAGATGAGCTGAGGCAGGAATAGATGTGAGCGATATTACGGAGGTGGTATTGGTGATGGAGAGCAATTGGAGTTGGAAACTTAGCTTAGGGTCAAGTAGGACGCCAAGGCTGCGAACAGTCTGAATCAGCCACAGACATTGGGAGGGGGATAGAATTGGTGGTTAGGGAACAAAGTTTATCATGGGGGCTAAAGACAATGGCTTCAGTCTTCCCAATATTTAATTGGAGGAAATTTCTGCTCATCCAATAATGGATGTCATACAAGGAGTGCGACAAATCGTAGGCAGTGGAGGGGTCGAGAGAGATAGTGGTGAGGTAGAGCTGGGTGTTGTCAGCGTACAAGTGGAACTTGACATTTTTCGGATTATGTCGCTAAGAAGCAGCATGTAGATGAGGAATAGGAGTGGGCTAAGAATGGATCCTTGGAGGATTCCAGAGGCAACGGTGTGGGAGTGGGAAGAGAAGCCATTGCAGGAGATTCTCTGGCTACAACTGGATAGATAAGAATGGAACCAGGCGAGGGCAGTCCTACTCAGCTGGACAATGGAGGAGAGGCGTTGGAGGAAGATGTTGTGGTCAACCATGTCAAAGACTGCAGACAGTTCGAGAATGATGAGGGAGAGTGCACCATGCTCACAGTCACATAGGATGTCATTTGTGACTTTGATAAGGGTCGTTTCAGTGCTGTGGCGGGGCGGAAACCTAATTGGAGAGGTTAATGAAGTTGTGGGAAAGGTGGGTATGGATTTGGGAGGCAACAACACAGGGTCTTTGGAGAGGAAGGGAGGCTGGAGATGAGGCTTCATCTACATGAATGACACTATATAAATGCAATTTGTTGCTGGAAACTATATGCATAGATACAAAATAGAAGGGAGAACTTTTTGTACTTTCTGCCATGTACAAGAGGAATGTTTTTTACAATGTTTTATTGTATTTCAAAATTAATTGATTAAAAATACTCTTATGAGCCAGCTCTAGTTCGTCAAGAGTCTACAGAATCAGTGCTGAAATATAATTTATTTTGCCTTTATAATGTAATACTTCCAACAATGCTTTACTAACAACATTGTAATGTTTTTGCCACATTACTGACCTTCAGGGTTATTGAAAATGATGTTTAATCACCACGTATTGCTGTTGCTGTTATTGTTGTTGATTTTATCTTCTAAAATATTAGATTAAAAGTTTTTTTAATGTTTCAACCATAGATTCCTGGATTTTTTTTGGGTTGGTGGATCAGTAAAAAGTGAATCTTTCCCAATTTTGGCATAAAAACCCCTGGATTCTCCATTTTTCACTTAAAATAGGGTCCCGAGATGTGTTCATGCATGTTGAGTGATTTATGTGCTGTACTAGATGAGTGTCAAGTACAACACCTAGGCCTGGAGTTTCCTCTTTGGACACAACCTGCAAGGTGCACCTGAAATTGTGCCTGAAGCTGCGCCCATTTTGCCAATGTCAAGTTACGTGCATGTATCCTCCAAATCTCATTACAATCTACCCAAATTTAAAAGAGGCATAATTAGGCATAAATCAGCGTAAACAATCGGGGCCCAAGGAAACACCGAACCTACACAACTATATTTCTTCTTTGTGTCTTAAAATTAAAAGTTTTAACTCATTTCACCATCATTCATGTACATCAGACACAGGATTTTTAAGCATTGAGGAAATTTTTAAATTTTGAATGTGATTTATACTTTTGCTATAAAAATGCATTCAAAGAAATGTGGGTCAGTGTGGGTCTCTGAGGATAATTTTTTTTTTAAATCAAAAAATTGCAATTAAAAGTCCAGAAAATTATTTTGTTTCCTGTTGTGCCTGAAAATCTGGATGCAATGTTGAGAGACCCCCCAGAATAAGCGCAATTGGAGGATACTCGCATTTGAGTCAGGGCATGGTCAGTTTTGTAGGCGCAGATTCATTCAGGTGGAAGGTTTGATGGACAGATGTAAAAGGTCGAGCAGACTTTCACGTATTGTAGTTATGCGTGCAACTCACGCCCAAAATTCCCTGATCGCTTAAGCCACATCTGGATGCAGTTCAGGAAATCATCATTTTAATTTGATAAGCTTGATTCCACTATTTTGTTTTCCTGTATCTCCATTTTAAATTCAGAGGGTCTGAGCAATATGTTGCAGGCAGCATGCTGGTTGTGTGCAGATGCCTCCAGTGCTGCCTTCTCATCCTCCTCCTCTTCCTCCAAGAAACAGAGAATAACAGATATTTCCAAAGAGAATATCATTAACGCTGGACTCATCTTACATAAGGATGTTCTCAGCATTAGGCGGGACAGAGGTGCAAACATCGAGAAATCCAACGTTTGATTCTAATACATCATTTGCATTGAATTTTAATATGCTTGCCCATTTTTCAGCGGGCAATTTCTGCCCTTACTATCACTTCTACAGAAAATTGCCATTAGTGTTTCTGTGGGTAGGGATGCAGCGTTTTGTGTCCCACCCCATTTTGCACTCTCAACCAATCTGAAACCACCCAAAATTGGGTGTTTAAAAGGTTGGAAAATTCAGCCACATTGCATATCTGCAATCTTGATTCAATATACAGTTCTTTGTGCAGATAAAGCAATACAATTGGAATTCTGAGTACTCTGTGATGAGTGGCTTACCTCCTGGCCACTCAAGACCTCTCCACCAACTGCAAGGGTCAAGTCAGGAGTGTGATGGAATACTTCTCACTTGCCTGGATGGATGTATTTGTAACAACACTCGAAGATCCAGACCATCCGGAATAGATCAACTCAACTGATTGGTGCACTGACCCTGTATCTACCCCTCCACCAATGGTGCACTGCAACTGCAGCAACATTCTGCGCATCGACTGGGAGGTCCCGCACAGGCCGCTCACCAGCTGTTGCCGCTGGAAAAGATACCGTGCATGTGTGGCCATGCACAAATTTAAAGGGACCGCGCACAAAAAAAATTAGAGGTAACATTGAACTGTACATTCTACCCTACGTAAACTTGAGGTGATCCAAAACTCTGTTGCCCGTGTCCTAACTCGCACCAAGTTCCGTTCACCCATTCCCCCCTGTGCTCACTGACCTACATTGGCTCCCGGTTAAGCAATGCCTCAATTTCAAAATTCTCATCCTTGTTTTCAAATCCCTCCATGGCCTCGCTCCTCCCTATCTATCTCTGTAATCTCCTTCAGCCCCACAACCACCTACACCACCATCACCCCACCCTCCCCCCCCGCCCCGAGATATATCTGCGCTCCTCAAATTCTTCCCTCTTGAGCATCCCTGATTATAAACGCTCAACCATTGGTAGCCGTGCCTTCTGTTGCCTGGGCTCTAAGCTCTAGAATTTCCTGCCTAAACCTCTCCATCTCTCTACCTCTCTTTCCTCCTTTAAGATGCTCCTTAAAACCTACCTCTTTGACCAAGCTTTTGGTCACCTGCCCTAATTTCTCCTTATGTGGCTCAGTGTCAAATTTTTTGTCTTATAATACTCCTGTGCATGCCTTGGGATGTTTTACTATGTTAAAGGCGCCATATAAATACAAGTTGTTGTTGTTGTATGTACAATCTACAGGCTGCACTGCAGCAACTTAACAACAACTTGCATTTATATGGCGCCTTTAACGTAGCAAAACGTCCCAAAGTTGATTGAGGTTAACTCATTGAGATTGCTTCAACAGCAGTCCTCTCCCCAGCGACCTCTACCACTGTGAAGGACAAGATTAGCAATGTCGTAGAAACACCATCACCCCCTCTCCAAGTCACACACCACCCTGACTTGGACATTTATTACATTCCTTCATCAATGCTGGGCCAAGATCATGGAATTCTTTACCCAACACCATCATGGAAGCTCCATCATCATAAGGACTGCAGTGATTCAAGGATAAGGCCCACCACTATCTTCTCAGGGCAACTAGGGATGGGCAATAAATGTGGTGTTCCACATGTTGCCTACATCTCAAGAACAAATACAGAATGCTTACTTTAGAAAAGATGGTAAAAAATGTCTCCTTATACACCAGTAAAGAACTGAGAACAGTTTCCTCTGGTTAATTGATTCAACTAATAAAACTAAATGAGGCAATCTGAGAATTCAGATATCTGCTTAAGCAGCATTTATCAGAGTAGTAATTTTTTTTTACATAACAAGTTGTTATGATCTGGAACACACTGCCTGAAATGGTGGTGGGAGTAGATTCAAAAGAGAATTGGATATATACTTAAGAAGGAAAAAAGTTGCAGGGCTATGGGGAAAGAGCAGAGGAGTGAAACTAACTGGACAGCTGGCCAAATGGCCTCCTTCTGTGCTGTATGATTCTATAAGTAAAATGTGCTGTTAAACCTGTGTTATACATTTCTTTAAAAAAATCAGAGGAGCATTCTTAAATTGACACTTTATACACGATTTACAAGATGGCTACTTGTGGACAGCAAGTTGTCAGTATAACGTGGTATACATACATAAACTGTGTGTGCAATATTGAACCACCATGCAAAATTCTTTGGCAAAATATTTCGAAGGATAATAATGAATGTAGTGTTCTTTCCTTTAATATGATCTTGGGTGCAATATTGTTGGCTGCTATGTCATGCCCCCTTTGATTGAGCCAGTGAACCCCAATTTAAAAAGGTTATGGAGTGCAGCTTGGAACAGAGTGTAAGCCTGAGAGTTTGTTGAGTAAAGGAGTGAATCTTAAGGGTTAATCTCTATTTTTTATATAAAATCTAGTCTTGTGTGCCTGCAATTAGCATTTAACTTAAATTTACAGTTTTTAAGTTTTAAGTTTCTTCCAGGCTTGGGCAGGGCAAAGCAAGCTCTGTACTGGAGAGCGGGTGGGGCTAGTTAGTTAATTAGCTGGTTTAATCTGGATCTGCAACTGCCAGAGAGCTGACCCATAAATCTCAGTAGTATAAATAAGGAAGGCTAGAGTGCAGTTGTCATGGAGTGCAGCTTGGAACAGAGTGTAAGGAGGTGAGGTGAGGTGAGGTGAGGTGCTGTGCTCCTTTCTTTTTCTATTTTTGTCAGCCTCCAGGAGAGCAGGAGTTAAAAAATCTGTGCGCGAGTTCGGCTCTGTGAAACCTCCCAACCGCCTTCGGAGAAAAATAAAAGGTGACATCACAGGGAAAAGGCAGAGGCAGCAGACCTGAGCGGGAGCGAGAGCAGAGGCGGAGCAAATAAACAGTGCAGCAGAGGAAGGCCCGAGAGCAGAGACAGTGGACCTGACAACAAAAACAAGGAGTGATGTCACAGGAAAGCAGGGAAGTGATTGGTTGGTCAGCATTTCTCTGTTTTCTTGGGCATTGGTTTAAATTAAGAGCCGGGATTAAAAACTAAGGGGGAGAAATTCAGTTGTTAGCGCCACCCGTTAGTGCCTTAAGAGGGCGATAAGTTGGGCGCGAAGCGGCTAGCGCCTGGGCGCGGCGAGACCTGCGCCTCTCGCGACATTGAGCGGATGTTTAGCGGCAGCGCAAAACCGCAACGCCCACTCAGCTGCGCGCGCAGATCCTGACGTCATTTCATGGTGCAACGCCCTTGGGGCGCCACGAACCGGAAATTCAGTGGCACCCCCCTCCTTTCTGCCTGGCGCTCCCATAGACTGCTTGACTGGAACGGTTCCCAGTCGCTGTGGGGCTGGGGGGGGGGCGCTATTTAAAGGGGGCTCTTCCTGGCTTCTTAGTGGTAGCCATTTTTGGACCACTCCTTCTGTGAGAGAGAGAGAGAGATTTGCAGAGAGACAAAGGGAGAGAGCTTTCTGCATTGAGTCAGCGCTCGCACAGGTACTTCTGGCTTCGGCCCAGAACTTTGCAGTTGGATTGATTTTTCAGTACCATAACCTTGAGTGGCCACATACTATGGGGGCTGCAATGGGTGGAAATGTTGGGTTTCTCCATTGCATTGAGAGGGCTCAGAGACGCCGAGAGAGAGTGCCAATCATGGCCAGACGGAGGAGGGCACAGGAGGCCTTACCCTCCCAGGGTATTCCGCCAACAGTTCTCCTACCTCAACATGTCTGAGGAGTAGTGTTTTCAGAGGCTTCGATTCAGCAGGGAAGTGGTCACTGAGCTCTGCCACCTGCTTCAGCCAGATCTGCAGCCTCAACTGAGGAGCAGGACGTCTCTGTCGGTGGCAGTGAAGGTGACAGTGGCTCTCAACTTCTATGCCACTGGCTCCTTCCAATCCGCTACTGGGGACATTGCCAATGTCTCCCAGTTCGCGGTGCATTGCTGCATCCGCCAAGTCACGAATGCCCTCTTTAAAAGGAGACGTCAGTACATTTCCTTCCCCATGACGCTGGACAAGCAGCAAGAGCGCGCAATGGGATTTGCAAGAATAGTGGGCTTCCCCATGTTCCAGGGTGCCATTGAATGCATGCATGTGGCTTTGCAGGCGCCGCAAGAGAATGCCGAGGATTACCGCAACTGGAAGGGGTTCCATTAGTTGAACGTGCAGTTGGTGTGTGACCACAGACAGCTGATACTAGCTGTCAATGCCCGCTTTCCAGGCAGCAGCCATGATGCCTTCATCCTGCGCCAGACTTCTGTGGCAGACCTTTTCGAAGCCCCGGCTCACCCAGGAGGCTGGCTTCTCGGGGACAAGGGCTATCCTCTGTGCACCTGGCTGATGACCCCACTCCGTGTGCCCAGCACCCCTGCTGAAGAATGATGCAATGTGAGCCATCAAGCGACCAGGAACATCATTGAGCACACAATCGGCATGCTAAAGCAACGGTTCCACTGTCTGGACCATTCCGGGGGAGCCCTTCAGTACTCACCTGAGCGAGTCTCCCATTTCGTTGTAGTGTGCTGCATGCTGCACAACCTGGCTATCCTCAGGACTCAGCCACTGCCAGCAGACATTGGAGCACCAGCAGAGGAGGAGGAGGAGCACCAAGATGGGAGGGAGGCACAAAGTGCAAGGGCCATCCGTCAGCGGCTTATTGCAAGTCGGTTCTAGGCCCCCGCTGAGGGAATGGCTTGTGCCATTGAAAGAACATGAATTGAACCGTTCCGCAACCCCTGAGCCGGTCAAGGCAACAAATAGTTCAAAGAGCAAACATGCACAATCTGAATAAAGACACTTCTTTATTTAACAAACTGTGTGCCCTTCCCACATGACAAAGTAATAGAGAGAAACCCCCAAAAAAGCAGTCAGACACATAACTGGCTCTCACAACCTGGAGACAATGAACAAAAGAGTTAACAAAAAATGACCACGATCCTCGGCCTTCACTAAAAAAATTAACAGCATTTTGCCACACCTCCTACTTTTTGCCCTTCGAGGGTGATCTGCTTCGCTTGGCCCATTCCTACCCTGCAGCTCCTCCGCAATGGGACCCCAGTGGCTGCAGCAGGGCTGGGGGAAGGCTGCTGAGTGTCAGAAGCTGAGTCGGCAGATGCCCTTGGGGGACGGCCTGGACCAGCTCTGGGCCTGGAGGGCCCGGCTGCTGACTGCTCCAACTCTGCACGGGCGGCAGCAGTCTGTCCTATGGGTGGTGGCAGCTGCAGTGGAGAAGTGACAGTGTTGGCAGCAGGAATGCTGCCATCCTGACAGAGAACAGGCACTCCCTGGTCGGACAACACACGGGCACTCCCACGGGGCAGCACTGCAGCATGCGGAGCAATATGCTGAAGCACAGACTGCTGGCCTTCTGCGGCGCGGCGAGGGCCCCGGCGATTCGTGCCCGATGCAGCGAGTGTGGCAGCAGTCAGTGCTCATGTGGCCTCAATCTGTGTCTGCATCAGACCAGCCACTGACTGCATTGCACCACTAAGCACTTGCGTGGAATCCGCCTGAGCTGCCTGTGCTGCACTGAAGTCCTGCAGACTCCTTGCCTGTGCTGCACCGAAGTCCTGCAGACTCCTTGCCTGTGCTGCACCGAAGTCCTGGACACTCCTTGCCAGTAACTCAATGGATTCGGGCATCCTTGCCACTGCAGCCATGAGCTCAGTGTGCCTCTGCTCCGCCTGGGCGCCCATTTCAGCGAGGAGCCGCACCTCTTCTGCGCTCACTGTAGCAGGACTCGAGGCCAGACTCTCCCTCCGGGGAGAAGGCCGCCGAGCTTCCCTACCCCCCCTGCGTTGCTGCAGCCCGCTGGGCCCCGGAGCTTCACCCTCCTCAGACCCTTCCCCCTGCTCCCCTCCAGGGAAGACGTGTCCCCATTATGGCCATGGGCTGCCTCAGCTGAGGGTGGCACTGACGGTCCGGCTTCCTCTTCCTCCTCGCCTTCAGAATCACTCACAGTGGCAGCTTGAGGGCCCGCCTCCTCACCTGGCGAATCACCATCTGAAAGCAGGGAGGTACAAGAGTTGCTTTAGCATGAGGACAGGGCGGCAGCGAGGGAGGCATGAGTGTTCGATAGTGGCAAAGGATGCTGGTGTGAGGCACAAGTGGAAGGAGAGAGGTCAAAAAGGTGATGACCTTACCATTGCTGTCCAGAACGGGGTCGGCATCTCCAGTGGCGATGGGGCCAATTATCTGGCCTGCCATAATGCGCTGGACTCGCTGCTCCAGATCGCTGAGGTCTTTAAGGTGAGGCCGGCCTCCCCCGGTCCGTTGCTGCTGCCTCCTGTTATGGGCCAGCTTGCCCTGCAAGAGAAAGGACGGGCTCTGAGTACAGTGTGAAGCCCTGATCTTGGCTGCACTGCCTCCCATGGTGGAATAGCCCTTACAGTGTGAAGCCCTGATCTTGGCTGCACTGCCTCCCATGGTTGAATAGCCCTTACAGTGTGTAAAGTGCTGAATGTGCGTGTGAGTTTCATGAAAGGCCCATAGGTGTAGGATGAGGGCTGGGCATTGGGGCTTTCAGGACGCTTTGGCCATAAAGTGAGGTGCACATGCAGGGATGAAGAGGATACTGAAAAGGGTACTCACCCTGACGACCCGAGTGAGGTCGTTGAACTTCTTCCTGCATTGCACAGGGGTCCTACGCACCATGCTGCTGGAGGTCACTCTGTGAGCCACCTCCCTCCAAGCTTTGCGGTAGTCAGTGGGCAGCGACCTCCTGCCACTGTCCGGAAACAGGATAGATCGCCTGCGCTCCACTGCGCCAACCAGAACCTGCAGGGCCCACTCACTGAACCGCTGCGCTCGCTCCCTGGCCCTCTCCATGGTCCTAGGCATTAGAATGTGGCAGCAGGTCTGTCCAGGCCGAGAATCAGGGCTCCGATGTGCAGGGTGTGGCTGCAATCCAAGCTCAACCCTCCCCTTTAAGAGCTGACCGGCGCCAGCGTGTCTGCGTGCAATCGCTAACTGGCCACACCTGCACTGCGCCCGCCCTCGGTGGTAGCGCTTCGCTTCTCCGGCTTAGTGCCTTAGGACAGTCGTGCAGCGCCTGCTTTAGCACTCCAAGCACCTCTTGGGGCGAAGCAGGTCAATTTAGCTGAAGGTGGCGATAATTTGCGCTGGGCGCTAAATTTCGCGCCCGCTCGAGTATAACGCCCCAAACGTGGCGATACTGAATTTCTAGGCCTAAACGTTCAAAACTTAAACAATTAATTAATTAAATACATTAGAGATGGCAGGGCAGGCGATATGTTACTGCTGCAACATGTGGGAGCTGGTGGACACCATTGAGGTCCACGGTGATCACATTTGCAGTAAGTGTTGGTTGCTCGAGGAACTTTGGCTCCATGTTGATGAGCTGGAGTCCAAGCTTCAAACACTGCGACACATCAAGGAGGGGGAGAGTTACCTGGATGTTGTGTTCCGGGGGGGGCAGTCACACCCCTTAGATTAATTAATTCAAATTTGGTCCATAGTCAGGGGCAGGTGGGTGTGGTTACGAGCGAGGCAGGTATGGGGACCCAGGAGGTAGTGGTGGAGGAGCCTCAGCCCTTGCTCTTGTCCAACAGTTACGAGGTTCTTACTCCATGTGGACGAGAGCAGAGACTGCAGGGAGGATGAGCAAACTGACCACAGCACTGTGGTACAAGGAGCCATTCAAGTGGGGGGAGCAAAAAGAAATGTGGTAGTGTTAGGGGACAGTATAGTTAGGGGGATAGACACTGCTCTCTGTAGCCAAGACCATGAGTCCCGAAGGCTGTGTTGTCTACCCGGTGCCAGGGTAAAGGACATCTCCTCTGGGCTGGAGAGGAACTTAGAGTGGGAGAGGAAAGATCCAGTTGTCGTGGTCCACGTAGGTACCAATGACATAGGTAGGACAAAGAAAGAGGTTCTGCTGAGGGAGTATGAGCAGCTAGGGGCTAAACTAAAAAGCAGAACCACAAAGGTAATAATCTCTGGATTACTACCTGAGCCACGTGAAGGGACTGAGTGTAATGTAGCCAAATTTGCTGATGATGCAAAGATAGGTGGGAAAGCAAATTGTGTGGAGGACGCAAAGAGGGAAAGATTTGGTTACTTAGCAACTGCCGTTAGCGCCTCCGGGGAACGCTAACGGGACACTAGGAAGTTAGCGCCCGAGCACGGCGATTTTAGTGCCGCTCGTGAAATTGACCAGACATTTTGCGGCGGCGCTAAGCACTACCGGCACGATCTCCTGCGCTCGCAGATCGTTACGTCAGTCGAGCGTGCAACACCCCAGTAGCGCCCCGGACCGGATATTGAGTTGCACCCCCTGCCTTTCCGCATGCCGCTAGCAACAACAGGTAGAGGGGAACATTTTGCAGTCGGGAAAGGGCTGGAGGAGCGCTATTTAAAGGTGGCTGCTTCTTGCCTTTTCTTGTTGGTGAAATTTTTGCACCACGCATTCTGAGAGGTGGAGAGATGTCTGGAGAGATTCAACGCTGTGTGAAGGAATTTTGGGTCCTGAGCAGACTTTGCAGGTTCATTTTGATTTCACCTTTATTCCAGCGATTTAGAAGAGACTGTGTGTGTCATTTATTCAGGACAAACAATTAGAAACCAACACAACAAATCATGAACTAACAGAACTCGTTCTCACAAGATGGAGATAAACGGCAAAACAGTAAACAAATGTAATCACATGAACCTTGACCTTTACCACAAACATTCCCTCCATTTATTTAGACCTCCTACTGTTTGCCCTTCGAGAGTGATCTCCATCCCCTGCGCACTTCCCCCCTTCCCACCCTACTGCTCCCTGTAATGGGGCGCCAGTGGCTGCAGCAAGGCTGGTGGAAGGCTGCTGAATGTCAGATCCAGAGACTGCAGGTGCCCTTGAAGGATGCCCTCGACCAGCTCTGGGCCTGGAGGGCCCGGCTGCAGACTGCACCAACTCTGCATGGGCGGCAGCAGTCTGGGCTGGCTGTGTTGCAGGCTGTGGCAAGTACAATGGGGAAGTGCCAGTGGTGGGAGCAGGAATGCTGTCATCCTGAGAGAGCACAGCACCTTCCTGCTCGACTGATGCACTGGCACTCCCATGGGGCAGTACCTCAGCATCCGGAGCAATCTGCTCAAGCACAGATTGCTGACCTGTTGCAGTACTGTGAGATCCCTGAGGGACTGTGGGCAACCCAGCGAGGATGGCAGCAGTCAGTGCTTGCGTGATATCAATCTGAGACTGCCTGAGAGCAGTCTGAGACTGGATGGCACCAGCCAATGAATGAATTGCAGCACTAAGCCGTTGCGTTGCATTGGCCTGTGCTGCAGCGGACTGCTCCACACTCCTAGCCAGTCCATCCATGCTTTCGGGCACCCTTGCCATTGCACCCATGAACTCAGTGTGCATGCTCAAGGCCTGGCTATTCATGGCCGCGATGGCGCGGTTCTCATCGGAGTCCTGTGCAGCAGAACTCGCTTGCCTACACACCCTCTGGGGAGCTGGCCCCCTGAGCTTCCTTACCCCCATGGCATTGCTGCAGCCCGCTGGGTCCAGGAGCTTTGCCCTCATCAGACCCTATCCCCCTGCTTCCCTCCAGGGAAGGCGTGGTCCCAGTGTTGGAATGGGCTCCCTCAGGAGACACAGGTGGTGCGGCTCCGGCTTCCTCTTCCTGCTCGTCTGGGGCGCCGTTGCCACTGGTAGGATGAGGGACAGGCTGGTCAGCTGGTGGTTCACTATTTGAAAGCAGGGAGGTACAAGGGTGGCTTTAACGTGAGGACTGGGGGGCAGTAAGGGATCAAGGACTGGAGACAGTTAGTAAGTTGGATTAAAAGTGTAAAAGGCTGGTGTGAGGGGCAAGCGGTATGAGAGAGGAGAGAAAGCTGATGAACATACCATTGCTGTCCCCAAGGGGGTCGACCTCTCCAGCAGCCATGGCACCTATGACCTGGCTGGCAACGATCCTGTGCACTCGCGCCTCCAAATCGGTGAGGGTGTGTAGGTCAGCCGGTCCTCCTCCCGTGCGTTGCTGCTCCCGCCTATTATGAGAGAGTTTGGCCTGCAAGAAAAAGGACAGCGTCTGAGTGAATGTGCAGCCATGTGCTTGCCTGATGTGCCTTCCATAGTTGAATAGCCCTTAATGTATGCAAGGTGTGGAATGTGCATGTGTGTTTTATGAGATGGCCATAGGTCTTGGATGAGTGTTGGGCATTTGGGGTTTTCAAAACCTCTGGGCACAGAGTGAAGTTGAGATGGAGGGATGTAGAGAATGCAAAGCAACCACTCACCCTGACCACCCAAGTGAGGTCATTGAACTTCTTCCGACATTGGGTGTGGGTTCTCGGCACCAGGCTCCTTGAGGAGACGGCTGAGCCACCTCCCGCCAGACTCTTCTGTAATCCCAGGGCAATGGCCTCCTGCCACTCTCTGGGTAGAGCACTGCCCTTCGCCACTCGACAGCGCCTACCAGAGCCATCAAGGCCTGGTCGCTAAAGTGTTGAGCTCTTTCCCTGGGCCTATCCATTAATGGCTCCAGCACAATTTCTTTAGAGGTCTCTCCAGGCCGAGATTCAAGGCTGCAATGAGCAGGGTGTGGCTGGCAAGCAAGGTGGCTCCTCCCCTTTAAGAACTGGCCGGCGCCAGTCTGTCTGTGTTCCATTGCTAACTGACATCACATGAGCTTCGGTAGCGCTCTGAGGTAGCGCCTCGCTCCTCGACGTTAGCGCCTTAAGAGAGGTGTGTAGCACCTGATTTAGCGCTCAAATCACCTCCAGGGGCAATAGAGGCCAAGTTTGCAGTCGGAGGCGATAATTAGTGCCGGGCGTTAAACATTGCGCCCGACCGATAATAGTGCCCCAAACGCGGCGATACCGAATTTCTCCCCCAAAGAATCTCCAAAGGGATATAGATAGGCTAAGTGAGTGGGCAAAAATCTGGCAGATGGAGTTTAATGTGGGAAAATGCGAGGTTATCCACTTTGGTAGGAAAATTTAAAAAGCAAATTATTATTTAAATGGGGAGAGATTACAAAATGCTGAGGTATAGAGGGATCCTTGTTTCTAAGGTGTGATATTCATCATCTAGAATCGGGGCAGAGGGTATTTAAGAATAATATTAATAAATTTAATTAATTACATAGAATGGGAGAACAGGTGATGTGTTGCTGCTGCAATATGTGGGAGCTGGTGGACACCATTGATGCTCACGGTGATCACATTTGCAGTAAGTGTTGGCTGCTCGAGGAATTCCGGCTCCGTGTTGAAGAGCTGGAGTCCGAGCTTCAAACACTGAGACACATCAGGGAGGGGGAGAGTTACCTGGACTCTGTGTATCACGAGGTATTCACACCAATTAGATTAATTAATTCAGATGTAGTCCGTGGCCAGGGTCAGGATGGTGTGACTAGAAGTGAGGCAGGTACGGGGATCCAGGAGGTAGTGTTGGAGGAGCCGCAGCCCTTGCACTTGTCCAACAGGTTCGAGGCTCTTACTCCCTGTGAGGATGGGAACAGGGACTGCGGGGAGGATGAGCAACCTGGCCACAGCACCGTGGAGCGGGGGGCCATTCAAGTGGGGGGAGTTAAAAGAAATGTTGTAGTGGTAGGGGATAGTATCGTTAGGGGGATAGATAGAGTTCTTTGCAGCCGAGAGCGAGAGTCCCGAAGGCTGTGTTGCCTGCCTGGTGCCAGGGTTAAGGACATCTCCTCTGGACTGGAGAGAAATTTGGAGTGGGAGGGGGAGGATCCAGTTGTCGTGGTCCATGTTGGTACCAACGACATAGATAGCACAAGGAATGAGGTTCTGCTGAGGGAGTTTGAGCAGCTAGGGGCCAAATTAAAAAGCAGAACCACAAGGTAATGGATTATTACCTGAGCCACGAGCGAATTTGGCTAGGACAAATAAAATTAGAGAGTTAAATGCGTGGTTCAAAGACTGGTGTGGGAGAAATGGGTTTTGCTTCCTGGGACACTGGCACCAGTACTGGGGCAGGAGGGAGCTGTTCCGTTGGGATGGGCTTCACTTGGCCAGTGCTGGGACTAGAGTCCTGGCGGATCATATAACTAGGGCTGTAGAGAGGGCTTTAAACTAACTAGTTGGGGGGAGGTTCCTAGAGAGCAAATAATAAAAATGACAACAGAGAAGGTCATAGACTTAGGTAGCAGTGGGGAAATTAAAAACCAGAGCGTGTCAGGAAGGGGCAGAAGGTATGGAGTAAAAGGTAAAGTAATAAAAAGGGCAAAAGCAGGAACTAAGTGTCACAAAACATATTTGAAAGTTCTCTATCTGAATGCACGTAGCATTTGTAACAAAATAGACGAGTTAATGGCATAAATAACTACATATGGGTATGATCTTGTGGCCATAACAGAAACATGGCTGCAGGGTGACAATGCCTGGGAATTAAACATACCAGGTTATTTAACGATCAGGAAGGACAGGCAGGAAGGAAGGGGAGGTGGGGTGGCTATGTTAATAAAGGAAGGAATCACTGTAATACAGAGAAATGATATTGGGTCAAAAGATCAGGATAATGAAACAGTTTGGGTGGAGGTAAGGAATAATAAGGGGAAAAAAACACTAGTGGGCATAGTCTATAGGCCTCCGAACAGTTGCAACTCTGTTGGACGGAGTATCAATCAGGAAATAGTTGAGGCTTGTAATAAGGGAACATCTATAATTATGGGGGATTTTAACTATCATATTAATTGGACAAATCAAATTGGGCAGGGCTGCCTTGAGGATGAGTTCATTGAGTGTATTAGGGATGGGTTTCTTGAGCAGTATGTAACTGAACCGACCAGGGGGCAAGCAACCTTAGAGCTGGTCCTGTGTAACGAGACAGGATTAATTAAAAATGTCCTAGTAAAGGATCCCCTTGGAATGAGTGACCATAACATGGTTGAATTCCATATTCAATTAGAGGGTGAGAAGGTTGGATCTCAAACAAGCGTGCTAAGCTTGAATAAAGGAGACTATGAAGGTATGAGAGCGGAATTGAGTAGAGTGGATTGGGAAAATAGATTAAAGGGTAAGATGATACATGATCAGTGGTGTACATTTAAGGAGTTATTTTACAACTTCCAAAAAAAAAATATTCCACTGAGAAGAAAAGGGTGTAAAAGAAAAGACAGCCATCCGTGGCTAAGTAAAGAAATTAAAGATAGTATTCAACTAAAAACAAGGGCATATAAGGTAGCCAAATCTAGTGGGAGGATAGAGGATTGGGAAAACTTTAAAAGACAGCAAAAAATAACAAAAAGATTGATTAAGAAAGGGAAGATAGATTATGAAAGTAAATTAGCAAAAAATATAAAAACAGATAGTAAGAGTTTTTATAGTTATATAAAAAGAAAAAGGGTGGCTAAAGTAAATGTTGGTCCCTTAGAGGATGAGACTGGGAAATTAATGGTGGGAAATATGGAGATGGCAAAAACACTGAATGAATATTTTGTATCAGTCTTTACAGTAGAAAACACTAAGAATATCCCAACACTGGACAAACAGGGGGCTAAAGGGGGGGAGGAGCTAAACACGATCAAAATCACTAAGGAAGTGGTACTCGGTAAAATAATGGGACTCAAGGCGGATAAATCACCTGGACCTGATGGCTTACATCCTAGGGTCTTGAGGGAAGTGGCGGTAGGGATTGTGGATGCATTGGTAATAATTTTCCAAAACTCCCTGGACTCTGCAAAGGTCCCGGCAGACTGGAAAACTGCTAATGTAACACCCTTATTTAAAAAGGGCAGTAGACAGAAGGCTGGATACTATAGACCGGTTAGCCAACCATCTGTGGTAGGTAAAATTTTAGAGTCCATTATTAAGGAGACAGTAACAGGACATTTGGTTAATCATAATTTAATAGGACAAAGTCAGCATGGTTTTATGAAGGGGAAGTCATGTTTGACAAATTTGCTGGAGTTCTTTGAGGAAGTAACATATAGGGTGGATAAAGGGGAACCAGTGGACGTAGTGTATTTAGACTTCCAGAAGGCATTTGACAAGGTGCCACACAAAAGATTATTGCTTAAGATGAAAAATCACGGGATTGGGGGTAATATTCTGGCATGGATAGAGGATTGGCTATCTAACAGAAGGCAGAGAGTTGGGATAAATGGTTCATTCTCAGACTGGCAATCAGTAACCAGTGGTGTTCCGCAGGGGTCAGTGCTGGGTCCCCAACTCTTTACAATCTATATTAACGATTTGGAGGAGGGGACCGAGTGTAACATATCAAAGTTTGCAGATGATACTAAGATGGGAGGGAAAGTAGTGAGTGAGGAGGACATAAAAAACCTGCAAGGGGACATAGACAGGCTAAGTAAGTGGGCAGAGATTTGGCAGATGGAATACAATACTGGAAAGTGTGAGGTTATGCACTTTGGCAGGAAAAATCGTAGAGCAAGTTATTATCTTAATGGCAAGAAACTGGAAAGTACTGAAGTACAAAGGGATCTGGGGGTCCTGGTGCACAAAACTCAAAAGGTTAGTATGCAGGTGCAGCAAGTGATTAAGAAGGCCAATGGAATGTTGGCTTTCATTGCTAGGGGGATAGAATATAAAAATAGGGAGGTATTACTTCAGTTGTACAAGGTATTGGTGAGACCGCACCTGGAATACTGTGTACAGTTTTGGTGTCCATACTTAAGAAAAGACATACTTGCTCTCGAGTCAGTACAAAGAAGGTTCACTCGGTTAATCCCGGGGATGAGGGGATGGACATATGAGGAGAGGTTGAGTAGATTGGGACTCTACTCATTGGAGTTCAGAAGAATGAGAGGCGATCTTATTGAAACACATAAGATTGTGAAGGGGTTGGATCGGGCGGATGCGGGAAGGATGTTCCCGATGATGGGTGAAACTAGAACTAGGGGGCATAGTCTTAGAATAAGGGGCTGCTCTTTCAAAACTGAGATGAGGAGGAACTACTTCACTCAGAGGGTGGTAGGTCCATGGAATATGCTGCCCCAAAAAGCTGTAGAAGCTACATCATTACATAAATTTAAAACAAATAGACAATTTCCTAGAAGTAAAGGGAATTAAGGGTTACGGGGAGTGGGCAGGAATTTGGACATGAGTGTAGGTTCGGATCGGTCATGGCCCTGTGGGTAGCGGAGCGGGCCCAGGGGCCGTGTAGCCTGATCCTGCTCCTATTTCGTGTGTCTAATTCTGTTAGATTCAGGAGATGGTTCTGTGATAGTAGATTGGCGGTTAGGATCAGATCAGCCATGATCTTATTGAATGGCGGAGCAGGCTCGAGGGGCCGATTGGCCTACTCCTGCTCCTATTTCTTATGTTCTTATGTTCTTATGAATCACAACAAGTTTGCATGCAGGTCCAGCAAGTAATTAGGAAGGCAAATGGAGTGTTGGCCTTTATTGCAAAGGGAATGGAGTATAAAAGTAGGGAAGTCCTGTTACAACTGTACAGCGCATTGGTGAGACCACACCTGGAGTACTGCATACAGTTTTGGTTTCCTTATTGAAGGAAGGATATACTTGCATTGGAGGCAGTTCAGAGAAGGTTCACAGGGTTGATTCCGGAGATGAAGGGGTTGTCTTATGAAGAAAGGTTGAGCCTATACTCATTGGAGTTCAGAAGAATGAGAGGGGATCTTATTGAAACATATAAGATTCTGAAGGGGCTTGACAGGGTAGATGCGGAGAGGATGTTTCCCCTAGTGGGGAGATCTAGAACTAGGGGTCATAATTTCAGAATAAGGGGCACCCTTTTAAATTGGAAATGAGGAGAAATTTCTTCTCTCAGAGTGTCGTGAATCTTTGGAATTTTCTTCCCCAGAGAGCTGTGGAGGCTGGTTCATTGAATATATTTAAGGTGGAGATAGACAGATTTTTGAAAGGTAACAGAGTCAAGGGTTATGGGGAGCGGGCAGGGAAGTGATGTTGAGGCCTAAATCAGATCAGCCATGATCTTATTGAATGGCGGAGCAGGCTCGAGGGGCCAAATGACCTACTCCTGCTCCTACGTCTTATGTTCTAATGTTTATAATGATATACACGCTTCTGAAAGCCTTCACTGACATAATTGTTCCTGTTCTTGTCATGCTTTCAATGTTATTGAGTGTTAATGCCCAATATAAATTTAGAAAAGAGTCAGCAGTGCAATTCCAAATGTCATAAAAATAATTGAACATTGGTAACAAAGTACAGCAACATACAATCAAGGAAACAAAAGTAGCAAAAAGTGTGTTTAGAATTTTGAAAGATTCAGGAACAATGTCTGAATTGTAAAAGATGCAACAGTAACAGAAGTATAACAGCCAGCAGCAATTGCATTCAAAAATAGAAGACAATGGGCCAAAGATTCGGGTCGGGGGCTTCCCGCGGGTGCTAGCCCCCGATCTGCACTCACCCTGCGTGCTGACATCTGAAGCCCGGGCCTGCTTGCATTTCCTGTGACAGGCCCGGTTCAGATGTCAGCGCACAGTGCTTACCTGGTCCAGCGGCGTAGTTAGTGCGATGTGCCGGCTGGGATCAGGTGAGCACTGTACAACTAATCAGGGGAGGGGAAGGTTCATTCATGAGTTTGAGAGTAAGAACTGTCAAACTCATGAAAACTACGGGGGCCCAAAACACTATTTAAACTTTAAATAAAAATTTAAAAAACATCCCGATCATTAAATTAAGTATAAATAAGTTTTAAAAAATAATTTAAACAATAATTTTTTTTTTTGAAAAAAATAAACTTTTAATAAAAAGGGTCTAAAACTAAACTTACCTTATTGTAGATTCTTTAAAATAATAAACCTGTGGAAAAAAAAATCTAAAATACACTAAAATACCACTTACCTGTAAAAGTAAATACTTACGTGTGCTTTTTACAAGCGTAAAGACCGGAGGCCTTTACACATGCGCAAATCCCCCAAAACAGAGGAAATCCAAGACGCACGCGCTGCCCCCTACAGCGCATGCACTAGCCTCTTCAACTCTTGGGTTGGAGGAGAGGAAATGCCGGTTTTCAGTGCATGCTGAAAACCGGCATTTCCTCCAGCCAGACGTGTGAGTACCCCTTCCGTACTCACGCGTTTGGGGAGGAATTTCTGCCCCATTAATCTGTAGAACCTGCACTGCATGAGAAAAATACACTAGTTTATCGAATTCCATATAAAAGAAAGAAGCTTGGAATTTTTGGGATGATTAGGGAAACGTAGCAACAACATTCATTACTGCAGTCTTATCTCAGTTGAAGCTATTCTTCAGTGTAGAAATTAACCATAATTCCACCCATCCCCCTCCCCCGGCCGCCCCTGAAGAAAATGCATTTATCTTTAAAGTGTGATGAAACTCCACTTAGTAGTACCAGCAGCAATAAAAATCATTAACAATAAACTTTTTCCAGGATTTTCTTCCTTATGCAAGGAGATAGTAAAGCTTGTTAGTTGTGGTAACAATCCTGAAATAAAACTAAGATCCGTTTGAAAATAGATATGAATATATTTAACCTGGATACCATGATATAGTAATGTTAGACAGTTAGATATTATGTGGACAAACTAATCTAAGGCTATCATTATGTCACCTATTTGAGAATAAAAGCAACAACTCAATATACTCAATTATTTTCCAAGGACATTTAATTGACATCACATGATCACCCAGGGTCATTGGCAAAAGATTCAGAAAGCACTGTGAGTGCCTATTTAATTTGTTGGGGACTGAACCAATCTTGTGATAGATATTTAAGATTTTAACGGGGAGGGGAAGAATTGAAAGAACTCAAACCCAATATTATTGGAGTGTTTTTTTTTGTTTGTGAACCGTCTTTCATTTTACCCGATGGCAAAATGTACTGGTTTGTGGATTTACAAAGACTATATTAGAAAAATACCCATGAGCTATGTGTTATAGGATGGGAATTATCATTTTCTTTTCTTTAAATTTATGCCTGATAATTGTTCTATAATCATCTATGTCACTTTGAAAAAATCTGGTTATATGAGTGAGAATCTTCTTACCCAAGAACCAAGGTATAAAAACGAATGATTAAAAAAAGAGGGGTAAAATTGAATACTGATTTTGTTGCTATAGATAACAAAATGGAGGTACAAAATAAGATCCGATGCCTGCATTTGTATTGTGCTATTGACCTAAGACTAGTAGTTACAAAATCAATAGTATTGCCAGGCAGGAATTGCATTGTTGAAACCAGGAAAGAGCTCTGCATATGCATGCTTCTACCTATGTGCAGAACTCTGGTCCACACCAATAAATTTTTAATATTTGGAGAGCAGAGATGGGAGTGTCCACTTTCTGAAAACATTTATAAAATCTCTGCTTAAGTTTATAAAATGCCTAGGATGTTCCCTTGAGCATCAAAACTTGATACCATTGTGACACACATGACACATTTTTAATTAGTTCTATTTTAGTGGTTGTTCATTTAAATCCAGTACATAAGCAGTTAAATCAAATCAAATCAAATCAACTTTTATTGTCATTGTTAGTGCACAAGTGCAGTACAACGAAATGTAGGCTTGCGGCTCCCGAGAGTGTACATTTGGATTAAGACATTTAAACATTCAACATACATTTGGCTTGTAGTATATTAACATAAATATGACCATAATAAAGTGCATTGGCAGATGTGCAGGCTTTAGAGTTTATTTGTGGAGTTCAGTAGGATGACAGCCCTGGGAAAGAAGCTGTTCCTAAATCTGGTCGTACGGGTGCGAATGCATCTGTAGCGTCTCCCAGATGGTAGGAGGGCGAACAGACTGTGGCTGGGGTGGGTAGGGTCTTTGATGATGGTCCGTGACCTCCGTAGACAGCGTTTCTGGTATATGTGCTCTATGGTCAGTAGCCGGGTGCCGGTAATGCGTTGGACAGTTTTGACTACCCGCTGCAGGGCTTTCCAGTCATAGTAGCTACAGCTGCCATACCATACTGTGATACAGTTTGTCAGGATGCTCTCTATAGTGCAGCGGTAAAAGTTAGAGAGGATCAGGGGTGACAGATTACATCTCTTCAGCCTCCTTAAGAAATATAGGCGCTGCTGGGCCTTCTTCACCAGAGAGAAGGTATTGAGGGACCAGGAGAGGTCTTCCGTGATGTGGACTCCGAGGAACTTAAAGCTGTCCACCCTTTCCACCACAGTCCCATTGATGTGGATGGGGGTGTGACTTCCGCCTTTGGACTTCCTGAAGTCCACAATGATTTCTTTTGTTTTCTTGGTGTTAAGGGCCAGGTTGTTATCGGCGCACCACTTCATGAGATGCTGGACCTCCTCCCTGTAGGCTGACTCATCGTTGCAGGTTTTATTCTTGTAGCAAGCTCATTTCAATACAGTGTTACAAGTTTTGTCAGTTACAGGAGAAATTACATTTTGTACTTAAATAATGATACTGTGTGATTGTTTCAGTGTGTATATGACAGACAGTTCATTTTAGATTTGCATAGTGGAATATTCAAAATCCAGTAAGCCCTAGAAGCTCTTTCTGGAATATGAAAGACTGATTCTGTCTGAATCTCGGGGTCAATTTCAAAATCTTGGATAGAATAGGTCAGTTTAAAACTGAAGGACAGAAAAAGAAATCAATTTGAGTTTCCAAGAAACAGTTTAGATTAATTAGCCTTCTACAGCAGTAAAGAATTCAAGGGAAATAACACTATTATTTAAAAATGATCAACAAACAATGATCTGATTTATAACAGTTATGGTCCCTCAAATTCCATGGAGGTATCTCCATAACGCTGGCAGGAGACTGGAGGAAACCCTAAAGAAACAGCATAAATGGCTGTGCCATTTACTTAATTTCGCTGGGGGTTCACAAATGGGAAGTGTCCAGCAGCGGTTTAATACTACAACAACTTCAATTTATATAGCACCCGTAACGTAATAAAATGTCCCAAGGCGCTTTACAGGAGCATTATCAGACAAAATTTGACACCAAGCCACATAAAAAGATATTAGGACTGGCGACCAAAAGCTTGATCAAAGAAATAAAGCTTTAAGGAGCATCGAGCAGGACCTCGAGGGTAATAATCTCTGGGTTATTGCCCGAGCCACGTGCAAATTGGCATAGAAGCAGACAGATCAGGAGAATTAACATGTGGCTAAAGGGCTGATGTGGGAAAGAAGGGTTTCTTTTCATGGGACACTGGCACCAGTTCTGGGACAGGAAGGATCTGTACTGATGGGACTAGTATGTCCGTGTGTAATTGAGACACGGACTGCAGGAGTTGGTTACAACAGGTCTTTACTGAGTGGAGACAAATTGGAACGACTATGCAAAGTTACTACACGGCTTATATACAGGGCAGCACGGTGGCATAGTGGTTAGCACTGTTGCCTCACAGCGCCAGGGACCCGGGTTCAAATCTGGCCTCGGGTGACTGTCTGTGTGGAGTTTGCACATTCTCCCCGTGTTTGCGTGGGTTTCCTCCGGGTGCTCCGGTTTCCTCCCACAGTCCAAAAGATGTGCGGGTTAGGTTGATTGGCTATGATAAATTGACCCTTAGTGTTAGGGGGATTAAATACGTGGGGTTACGGGGATAGGGTGGGATATGTGTTGGTGTAGGGGTTACGGGGATCGGGTGGGATATGTGTCGGTGCAGGCTCGATGGGCCGAAATGGCCTCTAGCTGCACTGTTGGGTTTCTGTGATTCTGTGAGGGGTGGTCACTACTGGTACTGCAGTATACAGGGGCTGCAGAATATAGTTCCTTCTGCAAAGTACATACACTACAATTCCTCCCCTTTTAGCTAAACAGTACATAACATTCGATTAATAATTAAATAACATATTTACAATTACAGTTGCTAGATACATTAGCTGAAGTTAAGCAACTATAAGTTCAGTCTTTGAGGAGGCTTCCTGATTCTGTCTGGATAACGCCTCTTTGGGGTATCAGGTTCTTCTGGCAAAGTTGATTCGGGATCAACGTCGTTGTTTGGTTCGTCTGCTTCCAATATCACCGATTCTGATGTAGATGCAATTGGTACTTCGGTTTCATCACCAGGTGTATCGGATCGTGGTGTGGAATTGACGTTTTCCAGTGACTCTAGAATCTGGTCAGCATGGCGTCTTACAATGCTCTCTCCAACATCCACGGTATACATTAGGGGTCCTTGCCGTGTGCAGATCATTCCTGGCTGCCATTTCTCTGTGCGGTAGTCCCGGGCCAAAACTCCTGGTCGGCCTTTCATTCATATTCTGAAACTGCCTGTTCTCCACATCTCTTCTGATGTTTGGCTTAACCAAATCCAAGTGGCATCGTAGTCTTCGATTGAAGAACATCATGGCTGGAGTTTGGTTGGTAACCGCATGTGTCGCATTCCAGTAGGCAAACAAGAAGTTATCCACCTTGTGTTGTAGGGGTATGTCTTCATTACACATTGCCTTGATAGCCTTCTTGAATGTTTGAATGAACCTCTCAGCCAATCCATTGGTGGCTGGATGATATGGGGCGGATGTGTAATGCTTAACACCATTGTTCTTTAAGAACCTCCGGAACTCTTCAGACACAAACTGTGGTCCATTGTCGGAGCAAATCTGTTCAGGCAGCCCATTTCTGACGAATATGGTTCGTAAGACTGATAGATTTTTCTGTGGTGGTTGAGGACATTTTTATTACCTCTGGCCACTTTGAATGTGCATCCACCGCAATTAAAAACATCGAGTCCATAAATGGACCAGCAAAATCAATGTGCACCCTTTGCCATGGAGATGAGGGCCACTCCCATGGATGTAGAGGGGCTTGTGGTGGGGCGTTTTGGACCTTCTGGCATCCTGTACAGCTCTTGGTCATCTCTTCGATTTCTCTATCGATTCCCGGCCACCACACAAACGCTCTGGCTAAGTTCTTCATTTTTACCCCTCCCAGATGACCCTCATGAAGCTCATTGAGCACTCTATTCTTCAATTTGGGTGGAATTACTACTCTGGATCCACACATCAAGGTTCCTCTGCACACTGACAGTTGTTCTCTTCTCAGCGAGAATGCTGGCAACATTGGTTCGCCATGTGCTGGCCATCCCTTCACCGTTAAATCATAGACCCAGGAGAGTGTCGGGTCATTTCGTGTTTCCTTTTCTATGTTTGCATTTGTCACAGGTAGACATTCGACTATGGTCGAGTGGAATATCTCCACAGGATCCACTGCAGGTGCTTCTTCCACCGTCAGCAACGGTAGGTGCGACAATCCATCAGCATTCCCATGCTGTTTAGTTCCTTTGTACTCGATCTCATATTGGTGTGCCCCTAGGAAAAGGGACCACCTCTGTAGCTGTTGTGCTCTCATTATCGGGACGCCCTTCTGAGGGTTGAAAATGGAGACAAGAGGTTGATGATCAGTTAGTAGAGTAAATTTCTGACCGTGCAGGTAGTGATTGAACTTCTTCACCCCCCACACCAGGCTGAGGGCCTCTCTGTCAATCTGGGCGTAGTTACGCTCAGCTGAAGTTAACGAGCGTGACGCAAAAGCTATCGGCCTCTCTGAACCATTAAGGAATTTATGTGACAGTACCGCTCCAATGCCGTAGGGAGACGCATCACACGCCAGTCTTATCGGTAGTGATGGGTTGTAGTGAGCCAATACTTCTCTTGAAGTGATTAGGTCTTTACTCTTCTGAAAGGCCCGCTTACATTCGTCGCTCCATTTCCATGCTACTCCAGTTTGTAGTAGGGCATTCAGTGGGTGCAGAATTGTGGACAAATTTGGCAAAAACTTATGGTAGTAATTCACCAATCTGAGGAATGACCTCAGTTGCGACACATTTTCAGGCGCTGGAGCCTTAACCACCGCTTCAATTTTGTCAGGGGACTTATGTAACCCCTCTTCATCAATCACGTGGCCACAATACGATATCTGTTTCTTAAAAAACTCACACTTGGGGCGATTGGCTCATAGCCCATGTTCTCTTAGTCTAGTGAGCACCTGCTCTAGGTTGGCAAGGTGTTCACTGTCATCGTCACCTGTCATTAGGATGTCATCCAAGTAACACTGAGTCCCTGGAATCCCTTGCAGGACTTGTTCCATCACTCTTTGCCATATCGCCGGAGCTGATGCTACTCCGAATACCAGTCAATTATACTGGTAAAGACCTTTGTGAGTGTTTATCGTGAGATACTTCCTAGAGGATTCTTCAACCTCCATCTACAAATATGCTTGTGCTAGGTCAATTTTTGTAAAACGCTTCCCTCCAGATAGTGAAGCGAAAATATCTTCTATCCTCGGGAGAGGATATTGTACTGTGTGAAGGACTGGGTTCACCGTCACCTTGAAGTCCCCACAGATGCGAACCTTCCTTGGCTCCTCAGACATATTGTTTAACGTTTTCTTCATGACAGGAACGATGGGTGTCGCCCACTCGCTCCAGTCTACCTTAGTTAAGATGCCTGCATTCTCCAGATTCTCCAGCTCTGCCTCGACGGCTGGGCGAATTGCATACGGTACCGGTCTTGCTTTGAAAAACTTGGGAATTGCATTCTCTTCTATTTCTTTCGAGGCAGTTACTCCTTTAAGACTTCCCAGTTCTTGTTGAAATACCTCTTTGGTGTTAGCTAAGATTTTTGACAATCGTCCAGGTGTGACGTCGTCATCCTTTTTACCAGCCACCGTCAGTGCCTGAATGGAGTGCCAGTCTAAACTTATCTTTCTGATCCATTCACGTCCCAATAACGGTGGTCCACCATCTTGCAGTATGTACAGATACAATTTCTGTATTTCCTTGCCATTGTATTCGACAGGCACCCTTATTTTCCCTCTGGGGTATACTTTCTGCCCCGTATATGTCTTCAAAACAATGGATGTCTCTTTCAAGGGTATGTGTGAGAATAGCCGCTCGTAGTCTCGTCGATTCATGACGGTCAGGGCTGATCCTGTATCCAATTCCATTTTGACTTGGGACCCTGCTATCGTGAGGGTGACCCACATGGTTCGGTGATCCTCTTTTGCGATTACGTTGTGAAGTTTGAGACAGCTTAGTCTCTTGTTCCCGGATTCACTATCACTCTTCTGGTCTTCGGAACTACTGTCCATCACCTTTTGTACTTTCCTGTACTGTTCCTTAGTAGCCTTTTTGTTGTCGTTAGTCTTCTTTCCAGACCTGCAAACTCGTGCAATGTGTCCCATCTTTCCGCATTGCCTGCATATTTTGTCCTTGGACCAGCAGTCCTTCTGGTCATGGGTTGTTCTGCCGCAGCGATAACATTTTTCAAATCCCCGTGTCATTTCGTGGGTGCCGTATTCCTGTGGCTTTTGCTGTATTTCTGCAGCTCCCCTTGCTGCTGCTTCGTAGGATACTGCCACGCTGAAAGCCTTATCTAGCGTCAGCTCTTTCTCTGAGAGTAACCTCTTCTGGGTTCCTTCACTCAGGAGTCCACAGACAAATTTGTCCTGTAGAGTATCTGTCAGTCCTGCTCCGAACTGGCAGTGCTTTGATAGCTTGCGTAGTTCCGTAAGTTAATCAGCATTGCTCTCATCTTTATGCTGATTTCTCCTGTGGAATTTAAATCTTTCTGCTATCAGCAGCGGTGTAGGATTTAGGTGTTCCTGTAGGATATCAACAATTTCGTTAAAACTCTTCGCCATCGGTTCGGCTGGAGTGATCAGGTTCCACAATAGGCCGTACGTTCTTGCGCCCATTAAGTTTAGTAGTACCGATGCCTTTTTCTCATCGGCTCCTTCATTTGCCTTGCAATATACTTCGACTCTTTCCACATACTTGGTCCAGTCTTCTATTGCATTATCGAAGGCAGTGATATTGCCAGTCTTCGGCATCTTGGAAATCTAAGATGGCGCCTCCCGCGCTTTGCCTTCTTCCCCGATTTAACAAAATGGCGCCTCCCGCGCTTTGCCTTCTTCCCCGCTGGATTAAGATGGCGCCTCCCGCGCTTTCCGTCTTCTCCGCTGCTGCTAGCGCTGTTGCTGGCGTTTTATGCCTTGATGGCGACGCCCTATGGTCTTCGCGCACTTCCCCCCACGCTGCTGCTAACGCCGCTCTCCGCGGTTCCCGTGGCAAACTGCAGCTCCTCGCGGCTTTCTGCGCTTCTAATTTCTTTTATTTTCCCGTCGTCAGAGCAACCCTATGGGACACTTTCCTCCCTCTTCTCGGGTCTGTACGCTGCCCGGCTTCGTAGCACCGGCCACGCCCTGTGTGCTCCACCCTCACTCTCTTTCTCCTCTTCCCGACAACGCTGCTCGGCCCCGTTGAAAAGCCACCCGATCGAGCTCTAGCCCGCCGCAGCCCAGGAAGGATCAGTGTACTACCTGCCACCAGCCCGATTAGCTGGAACACCATAGACAGGATAACCAAGCCCCGCTCTCGACAGCCTCTCCTGCAAATCTTCAACTCCGATGAATCAGAGGCGGTTGCCCACGGTCGACGCCCTTTTCTTCTGTTTGTTTGGTTTTTTTTCTTTCTTCCTTCTGGCCTCGACCTCTAACAACTTCGCTTCAGGGATGGATCCCCATGAGGTGGTAAGTTCGGATCTGCTCGTCGCCAGTATTATGTCTGTGTGTAATTGAGACACGGACTGCAGGAGTTGGTTACAACAGGTCTTTACTGAGTGGAGACAAACTGGAACTACTATGCAAAGTTACTACACGGCTTATATACAGAGGTGGTCACTACTGGTACTGCAGTATACAGGGGCTGCAGAATATAGTTCCTTCTGCAAAGTACATACACTACAGGGACGAGCTCCACCTGAACCGGGATGGGACCTGTGTCCTAGCGGAAAGGGTAAATAGGGAGGTGGCAAAGGCTTTAAACTAGTAAGGGGGGAGGGATCTACAAGAAACATAAGCAGCCTAAATACAGGAAACTCTCGTTTAAACGGCACCTAAATATCCGGAATTCTCTATTAACCAGCAAAATTCTCACTCCGAAAACAACACCTCAATAACTGGCAATGTTGCCGAGTCCGAGTCCGAGTCTCCCGCGGTGGCCGAGTTAGTCAGTGGGGGTAGTTCTCCAAACTGCCACTACTCGGCTTCTTGGCGCCGTCGGAAGTCGGAACACCTCAATACCCCTGTAACAGGAGTCTGATTCTCCCGTGCTGCCAGTTGTCTCTTCTGATCCGCCATTTTACAGGGGTACTGTGTGTCTCCCACGCTGCTGGTAGTCATTGCATTGCATTACCCTTAACTGGCAGTACTGTACTTAATCAAGCATCTTCCACCATCCATTTAACACAACATTCTGTAGGTGAGTACCCAATTACTGTATACTGCACATTTCTTGATTTCTTGATAACCCTCTCTGTCTTCCGGAATTTTTGATCAACCGGCAACACGCCAGTCCCGTCGGTGCCGGATACCAAAGAGTTTCCTGTTTAAACAAAACAGGAAGAGTGAGCATAGGAAAGAATAAAGTAAGGGAGGATATTGACGGCAAGGGAGCAAATAGAGTTACAGAACAGGAGTCTAAAAAGATGGTTAACAGAAAGTGAGAGGAAATCCTATAAAAATGAGTTCAACTGTCTGCACAGCAATGCACACAGTGTCCGAAATAAAACAGGGGAGCTGGAGGCAATCATGTGTTGGGAGGAAGCAGACATAGTAAGGATTACTGAGACATGGCTACAAAAAATCAGGACTGGGAATTAAGCATTGCAGAGGATAACATATTTAGAAAAGATAGAGCAGGAAAAAAGGGAGGTGGAGTAGCTGTACTTATTAGGGATAACGTAATGGCAGTAGAAAAAAGGGACGTAGATATCAGCAAGACAAAAATAGAATCCACATGGATAGAGATAAAAGATAATAAAGGATCAATCACACTAATAGGTGTAGTCTACAGACCACCTCATAGCAGAAGGGAGGTGGAGGAAGAACTATACAGATAAATTAGAGAAATGAGTAAAATACATAGAATAATAATCATGGGGGATTTCAACTACCCCGATATTAATTGGACAGAAGTGGTAGGTAAAGGAGATAAGGGAATGGAGTTCCTACAATGTCTACATGACTCCTTTGTAACCTAATATATAAAAAGCCCAACCAGGGAGGATTCGCTATTGGATCTAGTTATGGGGAATGAGCCACAGCAGATAAAAGAGGTAAAAGTAGGGGAACATATAGGCAATAGTGACCATAATATAATACGCTTTAAGATGACAATGGAGAAGGACATAAGAATGACAAAAACCAAGTTAATAGATTGGAGAAAAGCTGATTTTGAAGGGCTGAGAATAGAACTTGGGAAGGTAAATGGGAACGATATTGGCAAACAACGATGTAGAATGACAATGGGAAACATTTAAAACGGTGTTCAACAGAATGCAGGATAAATATATTCTGCTAAAGGGAAAGAACAAACGAAACACTAATAAGACTCCAAGGATGAATAAAGACATAAGGGAACAATTGAGGGTAAGGAAAGAGGCATACATTAAGAACATAGACAGCAGAGGAGTACATGATAAGAGAGAATACGAAGGGATTAGGAGAGAAGTCAAAAAAATAATTAGGAAGGCAAAGAGAAACTATGAAATTAAATTATCAAGGAACATAAAACAAAATATGAAAATATTTTACAGGCACATCAATAAAAAAAGGGAAGGTTGGGATGGGAATAGGGCCATTAAGGGATGGACAGGACAATACCACAGGTAACGATAGGAAGATGGCAGAAATATTAAATCATTATTTCGCTTCTGTATTTACCAGGGAGATAGAACAGGTGGACATGACATTGGATGATGAGATGAGTAATGAGATAAGTGCATTTAAAATTTTTAAAAAGGGGTATCTATTATATATATAAAGTGGTTGGTTTGTCTGTCTGTCTGTTTGTCTGTCTGTCTGTCTGTCCGCTATACACTCAAAGGTTATAGAGCGTATGTACACGCATGTTATATCAAAAGAAAGCTTATCATTAGGGGAGTCTCATAGGCGTATTTACTTTTTGGTCAGACAAAAATTGTTCAGACACTATACAAAAAACGTTCAAAAAAAGGACAAAATCCGCTCATTAGCGGTTGACCAATCCTACCGCTCATTAGCGTTGAGTGACGTGATGGTTGACCAATCCTACAGTTCAGTGACCTGATGGTTGACCAATCTGCTGTCTGTGGGTGGGCCTAATCCTGCAGCCTCCCGAAACTTCGCCGCCAATTTTTTCATCCCCACAGCGACAGCACCAGCCAAACAAACCCCCACATTGCGGCACCGGGAGCGGGAGGTGAGTTGGAGTCACTCGGGCCGGGCCTCACAACCGCTCGGCCCGAGACACAGAGCGGGTGGGGGAGCATCAGCGGCCGGCCGTTAACCACGCCATGGCGCCCTGCTGCACTGGGAGCTCAGCTGGGGTCCGTCTCGGCCCCAGAGCCCGGCCGGGCCTCAACCGCTAGGCCCCGCACGTCCACCGCGGCTGGGCTCAGTTTGCAAAGCCCGTCCCCTGGTCCCAAATTATCACAACGGCACCGGGCCTGAGGCGCTAGGGAGGGAGAGGGGAGGGAGGGACAGAGATCAAAGCAGGGAGAGACAGGGGGAGGGAGAGCGAGAGGGGGAGGGAGGGGAGAGAGGGAGAGGAGAGTGAGAGAGAGGGAGGGAGAGAGAGAGGGGACAGACAGGGGCAGGGACAGCGATGGGGGGAGAGACAGGGGACACACGGGCAGGGACAGAGAGGGGCACAGAGAGAGATGGGGAGGGAGAGAGAGAGGGTCATGGAGGGAAAGAGTGACACAGTGCGGGGGAGCGGCAGCGCCCGGCCGTAAACCGCGCGGCCCAAAATTGCCCTGGCAACGCCGGCCCCCCCCAGCTAGTATTAAATAAACTAATCAAATTCAAAGAGGATAAAACCCCTGATCTGGATGGATTGCATCCACGCATTTTAAAAGAATCTAGGGAAGAGATAACAGAGGCATTACTGCACATCTTTAATAATTCGTTAGAAAAAAGTGTAGTGCCAGAGGACTGGCGGATAGCTAACGTAATACCAATATTTAAGAAGGGGGATAGAACATGTCCAGGGAATTTTATTTGTTTACGGGATGTGGGCATTGCTGACAAGGCCAGCATTTATTGCCTATCCCTAATTGCCCTTGAGAAGGTGGTGGTGAGCCGCCTTCTTTAACCGCTGCAGGGGAACTTGGAGGTGGTGATGTTCCCATGCGCCTGCTGCCCTTGTCCTTCTATTGGAAGAGGTTTTGGGTTTGGGAGGTGCTGCCGAAGAAGCCTTGGTGAGTTACTGCAGTGCATCTTGTAGATGGTACACACTGCAGCAACGGTACGCCGGTGGTGGAGGGAGTGAATGTTTAAGGTGGTGGATGGTGTGCCAATTATAGACCAGTCAGCTTAATATTGTGGTTGGAAAAATAATGGAATCCCTACTAAAGGAGAGAATTGAAGAACATCTAGAAACAAAAGTATAATAATGAATAGTCAGCATGGATTTCAAAAGGGAAAACCTTGCTTGACCAACCTTTTTAGAATTTTTTGAAGAGGCAACAGAGAGTAGACAAGGGTAATGCAGTAGATGTAATTTATCTAGATTTTCAAAAGGCCTTCGATAAGGTACCCCATAATAGACTAATGAATAAGGTCAGAGAATGCGGAGTCAGAGGACAAGTAGCAGAATGGGTAACTAGCTGGCTTCAAGACAGAAAGCAGAGAGTGGGAGTAAAGGGTAGCGATTCACAGTGGCAGAAGGTGGGTAGTGGTGTTCCACAAGGATCAGTGCTGGGACCACTGCTGTTCACAATTTACATTAATGATTTAGACTTTGGAATCAAAAACACAATTTCTAAATTTGCAGATTGGGGGGGATAGTCTATACTGAGGAGGACTGCAACAAATTACAGGAGGGCATTAATAAACTTGCAGAATGGGCAAATAATTGGCAAATGAAGTTCAACACAGACAAATGCGAGGTATTACATTTCGGTAGGAAGAATAGGGAGGTCACTTATCACTTGGAGGGTGGGTGTCTATGTGGGGTAGAGGAACAAAGTGATCTGGGAGTACAAATACACAAATCACTAAAAGTTGTGCCACAGGTTAACAATGCCATTAAAAATGCAAACCAAGCACTAGGATTTATTTCTAGAGGGAGAGAATTGAAAAGTAGGAAAGTTATGCTAAACCTGTATCGAACCTTGGTTAGACCACACTAAGAGTACTGCGTGCAGTTCTGGTCGCCATATTATAAAAAGGATATGGAGGCGCTGGGGAGGGCGCAGAGAAGATTTACAAGGATGATACCAGAAATGCGAGTGTATACATATCAGGAAAGGATGAACGGACTGGGTCTCTTTTCTCTTGAAAAAGAAGGCTGAGGGGTGACCTAATAGAGGTCTTTAAAATTATGAAAGGTTTTGATAGAGTGGATACAGAGAGAATGTTTCCACTTGTGGGGAAGAGCCTAACTAGAGGCCATCAATATAAGATAGTCACCAAGAAATCTAATAGGGAATTCAGAAGAAACTTCTTTACCCTAAGAGTGGTGAGAATGTGGAACTCGCTACCAGAGGGAGTGGTTGAAGTGAATAGTATAGATGCATTTAAGGGGAGGCTAGACAAGCTGTTACATAGTTATGTTGGGACTACATTGTACAAGTGTACTAACACTCAAATCAAGTGTAGCAGCACTACGATGCTGGGAAAGTAGTGCGCAGGCGCCGCACAGGGCACTTGGAAATATCAACGCGCACCATGCGGCAGGCAGCCATTACAACTCAAATAAAACAGTAGTTTATAATTACAAACTACCGAGTCCAGAGGCGTCTTTAGAAAGCACTACGAGCGCTAGAAGACATAACACAAGCATATGAGGGAGAAGGTAATAGAGGGTTATGCTGATAGATTTAGATGAGGAAAGACGAGAGGAGGATCAAATGGAGCATAAACATCGGCACGGACTGGTTGGGCCGAATGGCCTGTTTCTGTGCTGTATATCCTATGTAATCTTAAAGGAGGAGCGAGATGCAAAGAGGTTTAGGGAGGGAATTCCAGAACTTAGGGCTTGGGCAGCTGAAAGCATGGCCGCCAATGGTGAGGCAATGGAAATCAGGGATGCACAAGAGGCCAGAATTGAAGAGACACCGCGATCTCAGAGGATTGTAGGACTGGAGGAGCTTACAGAGATAAGGAGGGACCAGTCCTTGGAGGGATTTGAACACTCGGATTAGAATTTTAAATTTGAGGTATTGCTAGAACCAATGTTTTGGATGAGCTGAAGTTTACGGAAGGTGGGAGGCCGGCCAGGGGAGCATTTGACTAGTTGAGTCTGGAGGTAACAAAAGCATTGTTGAGCGTTTCAGCAGTAGATGGGCTGCGGCAAGGGTGGCGATAGGCGATATTACGGAGGTGGAAGTAAGCGGTGTTGATGATGAAAAGGATATGTAGTCGGATGCACAGTGTGATGAAATATTTCCATTCATCACTGCCTGTGACTGAGATCGGTTTCAGTGTCATTTCCCTTCCCCCAGACCTCATTGTATTGTGTACTGGAATGTGCTGTATTGTATACTGGAATGTGCTGGAATGTGCTGTGTGTAGGGCTCCGCCCATACCTGGCCCCGTTTGTAAGCTAGCTTCAGTCTAGCCCCAATCTCCAGAAGGACGACATCTCTCTCGCTTACGTGTTTCGTTCTAAGTTAATAAAAGCCTTGTTTTGTTCTGCTACCTTCGAGTCTCGGAATTATTGAGGCACATCAATTTTATTAACTTATTTTTTCAACACTATGGATCAACTCCTGAAACCCGAACGTTTGGATTTGGATCAACATGCTCCGGACGCATCAGCACGCTTCGGACACTGGTTTGAGTGTATGGAATTCTTCCTGGACAATTCCGCAGCCGTCAAAGACGCTACGGACGCTGCAAGGATGAGACTCGGAATTCTGCGGAATTGGGTAAGCCATCGGGTTTACCCCCTCATCCAAGACGCCGAGACGTACCTGGCCGCCTGCGACATCTTAAAGGCGCATTACCAGCAGCCTACGAATGAGGTGTATGCTAGGCACCTGCTCGCCACCCGCGCACAGCGACCTGGGGAATCGGTGGAGGAGTTCCTAAGCACCCTGAAAATGCTTGGCAAAGACTGCAAGTGCCGAGATGTAAAAGCTGTGGTGTACACTGACGAGCTTGTTCGCGATGCCTTCATCACAGGCCTCAGCTCCACTTACATCCGGCAAAGACTGCTGGAAAAAACGGGGTTGGACCTGAAACAGGCTGCGGACACCGCGCGATCCCTGGATGTGGCCCAGAGAAACTCGGACGCCTACTCTTCAGCCCGCGCCGTCCACGCCGCCACGTGTGCACCGAGGGCGCCGCCATCTTGGAAGGCATCTTCCCCGCCCGACAGCCCGACACCCGCTGGGCCCCGCTCTCCCCCCAGAAGCCCTACGACAGCCGCGACGCGTCAGGGACCCAACTGCTACTTCTGCGGGCAGCCAAAGCACACCAGAAACCTGTGCCCGGCGAAAGGCACCACTTGCTTTAAGTGTGGTAAGAAGGGGCACTTCGGGAAGGTGTGCAGAGGGAACCCCGCCGGAAAACCCGCCACCGCCGCGTGTGCGCCGTGGGAGCGGCTATCTTGGACGCCATCTTGCCCGACCTCGTGGGGTCCGCCATCTTGTGAGCAGACAGCGTGGACGCCATCTTGTATCGATCAGGGCCCTACAGTGGCATCGGTCACAGTGGACCAGACCAGGCCGCACCCGCTATCCAGATCAATGGTGGACATCGAGGTAAACGGGTGCCGGGTTAAATGCTTAATTGACAGTGGAAGCACGGAGAGCTTTATCCACCCAGAACTGGCACAACAACTCTCCCTAAAGGTGGTCCCTACTCAGGGTACCATCTCTATGGCTGACAAAACCCAGACATCGACCATTCTGGGTTACTGCACGGTACAATTGTGCGTTAACGGAACTGTATATGATAATTTTAAAGTATTAATCATGAAGAACCTATGTGCGAGCGTGATCTTGGGCCTGGATTTCCAGTGCAACCACCAAAGCATCACGCTCAAGTACGGTGGGTCCCAGCCGCCCCTCACAGTGTGCGGTCTGGCTACCCTGAAGGTAAAGCCGCCTTCGCTATTCGCGAACCTTACCCCTAACTGCTGGCCAATAGCGACCAAAAGCAGGAGGTACAGCTGGGAGGACAGGCGGTTTATCGCGACCGAGGTAGACAGGCTCCTGAAAGAGCGCATTATTGAACGCAGCAACAGCCCGTGGCGCGCCCAAGTGGTAGTGGTAAGGGGTAGCGAGAAGAAACGGATGGTGATCGACTATAGTCAAATGATCAACAGGTACACCCTACTAGATGCCTACCCGTTACCCCGCATATCAGAAATGGTGAACCAAATCGCCCAATACCGCGTGTTCTCCACCATCGACCTCAAGTCAGCGTACCACCAGCTCCCTATCAGACCAGAGGACCGCCCGTACACCGCCTTCGAGGCGAACGGACGCCTCTACCAATTCCTCAGAGTCCCCTTTGGGGTGACGAATGGGGTCTCGGTCTTCCAGAGGGAGATGGACCGCATGGTCGATGACCACCACTTGCAGGCAACCTTCCCCTACCTCGACAACGTCACCATCTGCGGTCACAACCAGCAGGATCACGACTCGAACCTCAAGAGGTTCCTGCAAACCGCACAAAAACTCAACCTCACCTACAACGAGGACAAGTTCGTTTACAACACCACGCGCCTCTGCATACTAGGCAGCGTGGTGGAGAATGGGGAAATTGGACCAGACCCCGACCGATTGCGCCCCCTACGGGAGCTGCCCCTGCCCAACACTCCCAAAGCCCTGAAAAGATGCCTGGGGTTATTTTCTTATTATTCCCAATGGGTCCCCAACTACTCCGACAAAGCCCACCCCCTCTTGAAAGCATCCTCTTTCCCGCTCTCTGCTGAGGCCCACGCCGCCTTCAAAAGCATTAAGCAGGATATTGAGCGGGCCACGCTACAGGCAGTGGACGAGAACACTCCATTTCAAGTGGAAAGTGATGCGTCTGACTTCGCCTTGGCGGCCACCCTCAACCAGGCGGGGCAGCCCGTAGCTTTCTTCTCGAGGACCCTCCACGGGCCCGAGATCAGACACTCCTCCGTGGAAAAGGAGGCCCAAGCCATCGTGGAGGCAGTGCGCCACTGGCGCCACTACCTAGCCGGCAAACGCTTCACCCTACTTACCGACCAGCGGTCGGTAGCGTTTATGTTCAATAATAAACAGAGGGGGAAGATTAAAAATGATAAGATTCTTAGGTGGCGGATCGAGCTCTCCACCTTCGAGTACGACATCATTTACCGGCCAGGGGCCCTTAACGAATCCCCTGACGCCCTCTCACGAGGGATGTGTGCCAGCGCCACCGGGGATCGGCTACAGACCCTCCACAACGACCTCTGCCACCCAGGGGTCACGCGGCTGTTCCACTTCATAAAGTCCCGTAACTTACCCTACTCGATTGAGGAAGTTCGGTCCCTGACCAGGAACTGCCGCACTTGCGCTGAGTGCAAGCCTCGGTTCTACCGCCCAGATAGAGCCCACTTAATCAAAGCTACACGGCCCTTTGAGCGGCTCAGCTTAGATTTCAAGGGCCCCCTCCCGTCCGTCGACCGCAATGTTTACTTCCTGAACATTGTGGACGAATACTCCCGGTTCCCATTCGCCTTCCCCTGCCCAGACATGACCAGCGCCACGGTCATTAAATGCCTCAACAGCCTGTTCTGCCTGTTCGGTATGCCGAGCTACATCCATACGGATAGGGGGGCGTCCTTCATGAGTGAAGAGCTACGCCAGTACATGCTGTCCAGGGGGATCGCCACGAGCCGTACCACCAGCTACAACCCCCGGGGTAACGGCCAAGTGGAGCGAGAGAACGGGACAGTATGGAAAGCAGTCACTCTAGCTCTAAGGACCAAGGGCCTCCCTATCTCCCGCTGGCAGGAAGTCCTCTCGGATGTGCTCCATTCGATACGGTCGCTATTGTGTACGGCCACTAATACCACGCCTCATGAACGAATGTTTGTCTTTCCCCGGAAATCCACCTCAGGCGTATCCATGCCGTCATGGCTCTCCACCCCAGGTCCGGTACTCGTGCGAAGGCATGTGAGGGGCCACAAGACGGACCCTCTCGTGGAGCCAGTACACCTACTCCACGCCAACCCCCAATACGCATATGTCCGGCACGCCGACGGAAGGGAGGACACCGTGTCCATAAAAGACGTCGCCCCAGCCGGCATCGACAACAACCACGGCAATAGCGGCAACGACGATCACAGCAACTCTTACCCACCCACTACTCTTTCATCACCCCCGGAAGAACACCGACCAACGGCACCCCCACCAACTACCCCTTCAACAACCCTGGCGGCACCCCCGGCAGAGACCCAGGAGGCTACCGGGGACACCCAGCCGACACCCGCGGCACCGCAACAGCCACGTCGGTCGCAGAGGACTATCAAACCCCCGAACAGACTAAATCTATAGAAGGGGTGAATGTGATGAAATATTTCCATTCATCACTGCCTGTGACTGAGATCGGTTTCAGTGTCATTTCCCTTCCCCCAGACCTCATTGTATTGTGTACTGGAATGTGCTGTATTGTATACTGGAATGTGCTGGAATGTGCTGTGTGTAGGGCTCCGCCCATACCTGGCCCCGTTTATAAGCTAGCTTCAGTCTAGCCCCAATCTCCAGAAGGACGACATCTCTCTTGCTTACGTGTTTTGTTCTAAGTTAATAAAAGCCTTGTTTTGTTCTGCTACCTTCGAGTCTCGGAATTATTGAGGCACATCACACAGCTCAGAGTCAAGTAGGACGCCAAGGTTCCAAACAGTTTGATTCATCCTCAGACAGTGGACAGTGAGAGGGATGGAGTCGATGGCAAGGGAACGGAGTTCATGGCGGCGACTAAAGTCAATGGCTTTGGTCTTTCCAATATTTAATTGGAGGAAATTTCTGCTCATCCAGTACTGAATGTTGGACAAGCAGCATGTCAAATCAGAGGCAGCAGAGAGGTCAAGAGGAGTGGTGGTGAGGTAAAGTTGGGTGTTATTAGCATACACGTGGAATCAGATGTTGTGTTTTCAGATGATGTAACTGAGGGACAGCATGTAGATTAGAAATAGGAGGGAGCTAAGAATAGATCCTTGGGGAACTTCAGAGGTAAAGGTGCAGGAAGAGAAACCATTGCAGGAAATTCTCTGGCTATGACAACAACAACTCATATTTATATAGCGCCTTTAACGTAGTAAAACGTCCCAAGGCGCTGCACAGGAGTATTATAAGACAAAAAATTTGACACCAAGCCACATAAGGAGAAATTAGGGCAGGTGACCAAAAGCTTGGTCAAAGAGGTAGGTTTAAATGAGCATCTTAAAGGTGGAAAAAGAGGTAGCGAGGCAGAGAGGTTTAGACCGGGAATTCCAGAGCTTAGGGCCCAGGCAACAGAAGGCACGGCCACCAACGGTTGAGTGATTCTAATCAGGGATGCTCGAGAGGGCAGAATTAGAGGAGCGCAGATATCTCAGGCGGTTGTGGGGCTGAAGGAGATTACAGAGATAGGGAGGGGCAACTCCATGGAGGGATTTGAAAACAAGGATGAAAATTTTGAAATTGAGGCGCTGCTTAACCGGGAGCCAATGTAGGTCAGCGAGCACAGGGATGATGGGCGAACGGGACTTGGTGCGAGTTAGGACACGGGCAGCCAAGTTTTGGATAACCTCAGGTTTACGTAGGGTAGAATGTGGGAGGCCAGCCAGGAGTGTGTTGTAATAGCCAAATCTAGAGATAACAAAGGCATGGATGAAGGTTCCAGCAGCGGATAAGCTGAGGCAAGGGCGGAGACGGGTGATATTACAGAGGTGAAAATAGGCGGTCTTTGTTATGCTGTGGATAAAAGGTTGGAAGCTCATTTCAGGGTCAAATATGACACCAAGATTGCGAACAGTGTGGTTCAGCCTCAGGTAAATGTTAGGCAGAGGGATGGAGTCAGTAGCTAGGGAACGGAGTTTGTGGCTTCGGTCTTCCCATTATTTAATTGGAGAAAATTTCTGCTCATCCAGAACTGTATGTTGGACAAGAAGTCTGACAATTTATAGACTGTGGAGGGGTCGAGAGAAGACGTAGTGAGGTCCGTGCATCAAATACAAGAGAAATGCAGGGAACAGCACCAACCGCTGTACATGGCCTTCTTTGATCTCACAAAGGCCTTTGACACCTTCAACTGTGAGGGATTATGGAGTGTCCTCCTCAAATTCGGCTGCCCTCAAAAGTTTGTCACCATCCTCCGCCTGCTTCACGACGACATGCAAGCCGTGATCCTGACCAACAGTTCCACCACAGACCCAATTCACGTACGGACCGGGGTCAAGCAAGGCTGTGTCATCGTACCAACGCTCTTCTCGATCTTCCTTGCTGCAATGCTCCATCTCACCCTCAGTAAGCTCCCCGCTGAAGTGGAGCTAATCTACAGAACAAACGGAAAACTGTTCAACCTCCGTCGCCTCCAGTTCAGATCCAAGGTCGTCCCATCCTCTGTCATCGAATTACAGTATGCAGATGATGCTTGCGTCTGCGCACACTCAGAGGTCGAACTCCAAACCATCGTCAACACCTTCACCAAAGCATACGAGAGCATGGGCCTTACACGAAACATCCGTAAGACAAAGGTCCTCTACCAACCTGCCCCCACCACACAGTACTGCCCCCAATTATCAAAATCCATGATGAGGCCTTGGAAAATGTGGACCACTTTCCATACCTTGGGAGTCTACTGTCATCAAGGGCAGACGTCGATGGCAAAGTCCAACATCGCCTTCAGTGTGCCAGTGCAGCCTTCGGTCACCTGAGGAAGAGAGTGTTTGAAGACCAGGACCTTAAATCTGGCACCAAGCTCATGGTCTACAGAGCAGTAGTGATTCCTGCCCTCCTGTAGGCTTCAGAGACATGGACCTCGGCACTGGAGAGGTACCACCAACGCTGCCTCCGCAAATCCTGCAAATGTCAGTGTTCTCACTCAGGCCAACATCCCCAGCATCGAAGCTTTGACCACGCTCGATCAGCTCCGATGGACGGGCCACATCGTCCACATGCACGATACGAGACACTCAAAACAAGCGCTCTACTCTGAGCTCCGACACGGCAAGAGAGCCCCAGGTGGGCAGAGGAAAGGCTTCAAGGACACCCTCAAAGCCTCCTTGAAAAAGTGCAACATCCCCACCGACACCTGGGAATCCCTGGCCCAAGACCGCTCAAAGTGGAGGAGAAGCATCCGGGAAGGTGTCAAACACCTCGAGTCTCTTTGCTGGGAGCAAGCGGAAGCCAAGTGCAAACAGCGGAAGGAGCGCAAGTCAACCTGAGCAGAGGCTGAGGGAGGATAGCAGTGAAGATATCTCAGTAATAACATTTTTATGGTACTTGGGTGGACGTTAGAGAACAAGAATTTTAAATGAGAGGTGAAAGGGGTGGAATAAGGTGAGATGCTCAAAGGAAGAGAAACTGCCAAAGGAATAGGGGGATACACCAAGGTGTGATTTGGTGATGAGAGCCACACCGCCACCACGGCGGTCTGGGTGGGGCAAGTGGTGGATGGTATAACCAGGAGGGGAGGCTTCATTTAAAGGTAAGGTGTCGTCACCCCTCAACCAAGTTTCCGTCAGGACTGGATAGATAGGAATGGAACCAGGTGAGGACATTCCCACCCAGCTGGACAACGGAGAAGAGGTGTTGGAAGAGGGTGGTGTGGTCAATCGTGTCAAAGGGTGCCCACAGGTAAAGAAGGGAAAGGAGGGATAGTGCACCACGGTCACAGTCATAGGATGACATTTGTGACTTTGTTGAGGGCCATTTTAGTGCTGTGGCGGGGCAGAAACTTGATTGGAGAGGTTCAAACATGGAGTTGCAGGAAAGAAAAGCATGGATTTGGGAGGCAACAACACTTTCAAGAACTTTGGAGAGGAAAGGAAGGTAATTTGCAAGGATAGAGGGGTCAAGGATTTTTTTTGAGGAGAGGGTGATGACGGCAGATTGAAAGGGAGGAAGAAAGTACCAGAAGAGAGGGAGTCCTTAACAATATCAGCCAAAATTGGGGCAGGAAGGGAAGTTGGCTGGTCAGAGGTTTAGTGGGAATAGGGTCGAGGGAGCAGGAAGTGTGTCTCATGGAGAAGATGAGCTCGGAGAGGGTATAACAGGAGATAGGAGAGAAACTAGAGAAAGAGACACACTTCCCCAGGTTCAGGGTAGTGGGGACCCTTGGAGGAAATTTGGCTTGGTGGGCTAGGGAAAGTGGCAGAGGCAGCTGAACGGATAGTCTTAATCTTTATGACAAAGAAATCCATGAACTCCTCACACTTGGTGGAGGGGGTGGAAGACAGTTGTAATGAAGAAGAGAAGCCGGGGGTTATCTTTGCATTCCAGGATGATCCTGGAGTAGTGAACAGTTTTAGCATTGAAGAGCAGGATCTGATAGTGCTTTATGTGGTCAAGCCAGATCTGACGATTTATGGCTAAACCAATCGCCCGCCATAAACGTTTAAGACTGCATCCCTTGGACTTAAGAGAGCGGTGATGGGGACCATTGCAGGAGGAATGACCAGGGTGAGAGAGAGTTTATTGGGGACAAGAGCATCAAAGAATGAGGTGAGGGTATGATTCAGCAGATTGGTAGCTGCAGAAATATTGTGGTGAATGAATATAACATGAATTGTAGCTTCTGGATGGTTCGAGATCCGTGGGACCTGGGAAACCATACTATAACACCCAGGACAGAGCTTTTGCATTTTGGCTAATTTACAGATCAAGCAACCAGATCTGGTTCCATAGCCACTTTGTTACCAGGCCTCCAAGTTGTGCAAGGGCAGTCAGCTTTTATCTCAACTATAATTATTTCAAAACTGTTTTACATTAAATAAAAACAATTGTCCTAAGTAATGTAGGATGAAAGGTTCACTTTCATTACATGACGTTCCCTTCTGGAGAGACAGTTACTCGATGGTGTTATTACATGGCTTTTGCCTTGCTTATGTTGATATGATCAGGACAGTTCATAAGTATTGCAGTTAAAGCAGAATGTTCAGAAAATTTTCTGATGGATGTGTTTTCGCTGCAACTATCCACTCTTGCACTTTATGCTTCTGCACCATATGACAAAAGATGTAGGCATAGTCTGGCTGGCATTGGATTACCAAAGTTTATCCTTAGGGTGAACTACCTTCCATAGCCAGTTAGAAACATAGAAAAATGGGAGCAGGAGTAGGCCAGTCGGCCATTCGAGCCTACTCCGCCATTCAATATGATAATGGCTGATCCTCTATCTCAATACCATATTCCCGCTCACTCCCCATACCCCTTGATGCATTTTGTGTCTAGAAATCTATCTATCTTCTTCTTAAATATATTCAGTGACTTGACCTCCACAGCCTTCTGTGGTAGAGAATTCCACAGGTTCACCACCCTCTGAGTGAAGAAATTTCTCCTCATCTCAGCCCTAAATGTCCTACCATGCATCCTGAGACTGTGACCCCTCGTTTTAGACCCCCCAGCCAGGGGAAACATCCTCCCTGCATCCAGTCTGTCTAGCCCTGTCAGAATTTTATACGTTTCAATGAGATCCCCTCTCATTCTTCCAAAGTCTAGTGAATACAGGCCTAGTCGACCCAATTTCTCCTCATTCGACAGTCCTGCCATCCCGGGAATCAGTCTGGTGAACCTTCGCTGCACTCCCTCTATGGCAAGTTTATCCTTAGGTAAGGAGACCAAAACTGCACACAGTACTCCAGGTGTGGTCTCACCAAGGCCCTGTATAACTGTAGTAAGACATCCTTGCTCCTGTACTCAAATCCTCTTGCAATGAAGGCCAACATATCATTTGCCTTCCTAACTGCTTGTTGCACCTGCATGTTTGCTTTCAGTGACTGGTGTACAAGGACACCCAGCTCCATCTGTACATCAACATTTCCCAATCTATCACCATTTAAATAATACTCTGCCTTTCTGTTTTTCCTACCGAAGTGGAAAACTTCACATTTATCCACGTTATACTGCATCTGCCATGTATTTGCCCACTCACTCAACTTGTCTAAATCGCCTTGAAGCCTCTTTGCATCCTCCTCACAACTCACAATCCCACCTAGTTTTGTGTCGTCAGCGAACTTGGAAATATTACATTTGGTTCCCTTATCCAAATCATTGATATATATTGTGAGTAGCTGGGGCCCAAGCATTGATCCTTGCAGTACCTCACTAGTCACCGCCTGCCACCCCGAAAAAGACCCATTTATTTCTACTCTGTTTCCTGTCTGATAACCAATTTTCAATCCATGCCAGTATATTACCCCCAATCCCATGTGCTTTAATTTTGCACACTAACCTCTTATGTGGGACTTTATCAAAGGCCTTCTGAAAATCCAAATACACCACATCCACTGGTTCTCCCTTATCTATTCTACCAGTTACATCCTCAAAAAACTCCAGTAGGTTTGTCAAACACGATTTCCCTTTCATAAATCCATGTTGACTTTGTCTAATCCCGTTGATATTTTCTAAGTGTCCTGTTATCACATCCTTTATAATAGACTCTAGCATTTTCCCTACTACTGATGTTAGGCTAACCGGCCTGTAGTTCCCTGTTTTCTCTCTCCCTCCTTTTTTAAATTAGTGGGGTTACATTTGCCACCCTCCAATCTGCAGGAACTGTTCCATAATCTATAGAATTTTGGAAGATGACAACCAATGCATCCACTATTTCCATGGCTACCTCTTTTAGTACTCTGGGATGCAGATTATCAGGCCCTGGGGATTTATTGGCTTTCAGTCCCATTAATTTCTCCAGCACTATTTTTTTACTAATACTAATTATCTTTAATTCCTCCTTCTCACTAGATGTTTGGTTCCCTAGCATTTCTTGGAAGTTATTTGTGTCCTCTTCCGTGAAGACAGAACCAAGTATTTGTTTAATTGCTCTGCCATTTCCTTGTTCCCCATTATAAATTCTCCCGTTTGTGACTGTAAGGGACCTACTTTTGTCTTCACTAATCTTTTCTTTTTACATATTTGTAGAAGCTTATACAGTCCGCTTTTATGTTCCTTGCAAGTTTACTCTCATACTCTATTTTTCCCCTCTTAATCAATCTCTTGGTCCTTTTTTGGTGAATTCTAAACTGCTCCCAATCCTCAGGCTTGCTACTTTTTCTGGCAACTTTATATGACTCCTCTTTGGATCTATTTGTTTAATTGCTCTGCCATTTCCTTGTTCCCCATTATAAATTCTCCTGTTTCTGACTGTAAGGGACCTACATTTATCTTCACTAATCTTCTTCTTTTTACATATTTGTAGAAGCTTTTACAGTCCATTTTTATGTTCCTTGCAAGTTTACTCTCATACTCTATTTTTCCCCTCTTAATCAATCTCTTGGTCCTATCCTGCGACAGTCGATGAAAGCTTTATGAGACTTCTGCTGTTTTCTGCTTCTAACTGTATGATTGCTACCTAACTGCAGCAATTCCCCACCACTGAGGAAGTCACCTGGCTGTCAGCCAGTGTAGAGTTATGGGCTGCATCTACTGGATCCCCACTCTGGCCTTGTAGTGGTTAAGCCTCTCCCTCTTTCAATTCAGTCTGGTGCTGCTTTTCCTTTTACTCTGCCTCATACTTTTCTTCCTTCTCCTGCTTCCACTGCTGCTGCTTCACTATCTCCTCATAACTGTACCATTCTTTTCCTCCATCTATCACCTGTCCATGCACTTCAGCTTCAGGACAGTGTTGATTTTTCTCCACTGTCACATGAGCTAATTCTATCTATCCATGTCTTTGTGAGTTCTTCTACTTATAGTAACTGCTGCTTTCTCCTCGTAATGAATTTAATTTAAACTTTAAACAGCCTGTTTAGTCTGCAAGTGATATTTATCCCACCTTATCTCTCATCAAATGTTACAATCCAGGCTTTCTCCCAACACTATTAGCTTGTGCTTACTAGCAGCTGTTTCCATAAGGAGATTTTTTGTGTCATGAGTACAATAGTGTGCCATTGGACTAACAATTATCACTTAACCACAGTATATTATGCTAGAGATCACAGGGCCCACCCAGCCATGTTGTTCTATCTACTCTGAAAGACAGTAAATACCACACTGTATATCCATATATTCAGTTAAAACTATTGGTGAAATTTATTTACAAGTAAGAAAACATACCGAGGCAGTAAGTCATGGTTAAAAAAAACTAGTTGAATCAGTCCACAGGGGATTAAAATGTCCACTTCAGAATTTATTTCTTAGACAGTCTGATAATCTGGAAGACTTTTAGATGAAACAGTCATTCAAAGACTTCCTCATGCCATGTCAGTAGATGTGTAAAGCATGTGACCAATGCCTTGTTTGCTCAAGCAAGCAATGTAATCTCTTTCCCCATGGACAACGGACAGGAACATGAGAAGAGTGGTAGGATTCCTGAAGGCCTAAGGGATTATAGATTCCACTGTGTGACTATGTTTTCTCTCACATAATGTCACTACCTACTTGAATTGGAGAGGATTCCATCTATCAATGTTCAGCTTGTTTGCATCAGAACCAGGATATGTAAGTGAATGCTCGCTTTCCAGGCAGGTGTCAAGAGGTATTCATTTTAAGGCAATCTTTTGTTTTTTTACAATATTTGACCCACAAGGACAAGTTGCAGGATTGCTTCTGCACAAACAATTACCCTCTGGGATCATGGCTCATGAGTAGCCAGAGAGCATACAATACACATGTTGAAGCAACATTACATGTATTTGGATAGGGCTAGAGGTGTCCTACAATACAGCATGGCTTATTTTTCAAGAATCGTGGTACTCCACCCTTCAAAGAGGCATCATCACAGAGGCCCCTGAGGAAGAAGGCCTTAGATGCATTCCTCACTCTCCAGTTCCCTGGGATGGGTGTCTCTGAGCTGGTGCTCAAGAAGGGTAAGTAAAGTTAGTCACATGCTTCAAATATCTACTGACACATACTCTGAAGTACAGGGGAGAAAAAGCAGAGGAGAGGTTACAATAGTTTCCTGAATGGCAGAGTTGATCTGTAACTTACAGTAGAAGGAATGTGAAGAGAGCTCGACATGATAATAGACACATAGAAAAATAGGAGCAGGAGTAGGCCATTCAGCCCTTCAAGCCTGCTCCGCCATTCAATATGATCATGGCTGATCCTCTATCTTAATACCATATTCCCACTCTCTCCCCATACCCCTTGATGCCTTTAGTGCCTAGAAATCTATCTAACTTCTTCTTAAATATATTCAGTGACTTAGAACATAAGAACATAAGAAATAGGAGCAGGAGTATGCCAATCGGCCCCTCGAGTCTGCTCCGCCATTCAATAAGACCATGGCTGATCTGATCCTAACTGCCAATCTACTATCACAGAACCATCTCCTGAATCTAACAGAATTAGACACACGAAATAGGAGCAGGATCAAGCTACACGGCCCCTGGGCCCGCTCCGCTACCCACAGGGCCATGACCGATCCGAACCTAGACTCATGTCCAAATTCCTGCCCGCTCCCCATAACCCTTTATTCCCTTTACTTCTAGGAAACTGTCTATTTCTGTTTTAAATTTATGTAATGATGTAGCTTCTACAGCTTTTTGGGGCAGCATATTCCATGGACCTACCACCCTCTGAGCGAAGTAGTTCCTCCTCATCTCAGTTTTGAAAGAGCAGCCCCTTATTCTAAGACTATGCCCCCTAGTTCTAGTTTCACCCATCATCGGGAACATCCTTCCCGCATCCACCCGATCCAACCCCTTCACAATCTTATATGTTTCAATAAGATCGCCTCTCATTCTTCTGAACTCCAATGAGTAGAGTCCCAATCTACTCAACCTCTCCTCATATGTCCATCCCCTCATCCCCGGGATTAACCGAGTGAATCCTCTTTGTACTGACTCGAGGGCAAGTATGTCTTTTCTTAAGCATGGACACCAAAACTGTATGCAGTATTCCAGGTGCGGTCTCACCAATACCTTGTACAACTGAAGCAATACCTCCCTATTTTTATATTCTATCCTCCTAGCAATGAAAGCCAACATTCCATTGGCCTTCTTAATCACTTGCTGCACCTGCATACTAACCTTTTGAGTTTCGTGCACCAGGACCCCCAGATCCCTTTGTACTTCAGTACTTTCCAGATTCTTGCCATTAAGATAATAACTTGCTCTACGATTTTTCCTGCCAAAGTGCATAACCTCACACTTTCCAGTATTGTATTCCATCTGCCAAATCTCTGCCCACTTACTTAGCCTGTCTATGTCCCCTTGCAGGTTTTTTATGTCCTCCTCACTCACTACTTTCCCTCCCATCTTAGTATCATCTGCAAACTTTGATATGTTACACTCGGTCCCCTCCTCCAAATCGTTAATATAGATTGTAAAGAGTTGGGGACCCAGCACTGACCCCTGTGGAACACCACTAGTTACTGATTGCCAGTCCGAGAATGAACCATTTATCCCAACTCTCTGCCTTCTGTTAGATAGCCAATCCTCTATCCATGCCAGAATATTACCCCCAATCCCGTGATTTTTTATCTTAAGCAATAATCTTTTGTGTGGCACCTTGTCTTTTGGAAGTCTAAATACACTACGTCCACTGGTTCCCCTTTATCCACCCTATATGTTACTTCCTCAAAGAACTCCAGCAAATTTGTCAAACATGACTTCCCCTTCATAAAACCATGCTGACTTTGTCCTATTAAATTATGATTATCCAAATGTCCTGTTACTGTCTCCTTAATAATGGACTCCAATATTTTACCTACCACAGATGTTAGGCTAACCGGTCTATAGTTTCCAGCCTTCTGTCTACTGCCCTTTTTAAATAAGGGCATTACAGTAGCAGTTTTCCAGTCTGCCGGGACCTTTGCTGAGTCCAGGGAGTTTTGGAAAATTATTACCAATACTTCCACAACCCCTACTGCCACTTCCCTCAAGACCCTAGTCTTATGTTCATTAATAAATAGACATTCTTATTATGAACACAGCTAGCTCTTGCTAGACACTTTTATTGAGCACATGTGGACTAGGTACGGTATCTGTAGAGGCATCCATCTTGACTGCTGCCTTATGGGTAGCCTAGTGCCTCATGGGTAATGTAGTCTTAATATACATACAGCTGGGTAGTGTAGTTTTATACATACAGCTATACACAGCTCTACACAGCTCTACGGCTCCACCTAGTGTCCACTATAGAATGAGATGTTATTGATCATTACATCCCCCTTTCTTTGAGGTTGAACAAAATCAATATCAATCAACTTTCAAGAAAACAATGAAGATAATATCAGTAACACTTTTGTTAGTGCTCTATAAACATAAACATTTTCAAAACAGTCAACACATTTTCAAAGCTTTACATTGTATTCAAAGATTAAGTCTATCAGGCTTTTTTACTTCACGTGTGAATCTTCTCAACACGGGTAAGCCTGATGTGTCTTCATGAGATTGTTCTGGTGGTGAATGACAAGATGCAGTTGCGGCATTGTCATCAATCTGGTCTTGAATAGTCTCTCGTGTTTTTAGGAGGGAACGGCGGTTCCTCTTGAGAATCTGTCCTTCCTCAGTTCTAACAGTGTATGACCTTGGTCCTACTTCCTCAAGAACTGTGGCTTTCCTGTTCCATGCATCTGGATCCTCAATCCTGACAACATCATCCCTTGTCAATGGTTTTAGAGTTTTGGATGACTTGCCATAGTATGATTTCTGTTTCAGCTTTAACAGTTGAAGTCTCTGTCTCAGTTCCTCACTTTGCTGTTCTTTTGCACAGCAGGGTAGCGTGGTGCACAACCTGCGACCCATTAGTAGTTCAGCAGGTGAAGAACCACAGTCTAAAGGTGAAGCTCGGTAGCTCAGCAGGGCGAGATAAGGATCAGACTTTCTTTCTATCGCTTTCTTCAGTAGCTGCTTGAGAACTTGAACACCTTTCTCTGCCTTACCATTTGACTGAGCATACAAAGGACTGGATGTGATGTGCTGAAAGTCATAATGTGCTGCAAACTGTTGCCACTCCTTACAGTTGAAGCACGGACCATTGTCACTAACGGCAATCCTGGGAATTCCATGTCTGGCAAAGATGGATTTCACATGCATTATGACACTGCTTGCTGTGGTGCTTGAGAGCAGCGCCATCTCAGGATAGTTAGAATAGTAGTCAATCACTATTAGATAGTCTTTACCATTTAAATGAAAAAGGTCCATACCAACCTTTTGCCATGGTGCTGTTGGTATGTCAGCTACTATCATTGGTTCCTTTGCTTGTTTGTTTTGGTGTTTCTGACATGTCTCACATTTGCCTATCATGTTCTCAATGTCCTTATTTATGCCAGGCCAATAAACAGCGTCTCTTGCCCTCCTTTTGCATTTTTCAATTCTGAGGTGTCCCTCATGAATCCTTTTGAGCATGTCTTGACGTAGAGCCTGTGGAATGACTATTCTGTTCTGTTTTAGTAATAGTCCACTTGCGACACTCAATTCTGACCTTATGTGAAAATATTTTGGACAGGAACCTTTTGGCCAACCATGATGAATGTTCTCTATTACTGTTTGTAACTATCTTTTACTGTTTCTTCTGCTATTTGCTTTGATTTTGTGCCTGACACGGGCAGCGCAGCAGTGACCATACTCACATGAATATCCACATCTTCTTCAGTAGAGCTCACATGACTCATTGTGGGTGCTCGGGATAGTGCATCTGCTAACACTATGTATTTGCCTGGTGTGTAGATCAGTTTAAAGTCATATCTTTGCAGCTTCATCATGAGTCGTTGAATCCTTGGAGACATCTCATTCAGGTTTTTTTTTATGATGGCAACCAAAGGGCTGTGGTCTGTCTCAACTGTGAAGGTGGGAAGTCCATATATGTAGCCATGAAACTTTTCTAGTCCAAATACCAAGCCTAGACATTCCTTTTCGATCTGGGCGTATCGACACTCAGTATCAGTCATAGACCTGGAGGCATAGGCAACAGGCTTCCAATCTTCACCCTCTGCTTGTAGCAAGACCGCACCTAGGCCATCTTTTGATGCATCCGTTGACACTTTGATTCTTTTTGTTGGGTCAAAGAAGGTGAGTACAGGTGTGGTTGTCAGCACTGTTTTGAGGTTTATCCACTCTTGTTCATGTCTTTCTGTCCATGCGAACTCATTTGTTTTATGTAGCAGGTCTCGCAGACAGGCTGTCTTGGCTGACAAGTTAGGAATGAACTTTCCAATGAAGTTTATCATCCCCATGATGCGTAGCACTCCTTTTTTGTCAGTGGGTTGGGGCATTTTGAGTATGGCGTTTACTTTTTCCATATCTGGCTCTATTCCTTTACCAGATAGATTATCTCCTAGGAAAGTGACTTCCTGGACGCCAAACTGACACTTGGCTTTGTTGAGCTTCAGTCCATTCCGGCGTATGCTCTGTAGCACTTTAGTCAGTCTCTCATCGTGTTCTTTCAGTGTGGAGCCCCAGATGCTGATGTCATCAACATAGACCCGAACTCCTTCCAGACCTTCAATTATGTGTTCCATCGCTCTATGAAAGATTTCAGATGCAGATATTACCCTGAAAGGCATTCTGAGGAAACAATACCTGCCAAATGGTGTGTTGAAGGTACAGTATTTGGTGCTCTCTTCATCCAGTTTTAGTTGCCAAAATCCTTGTGAGGCATCGAGCTTTGTAAAGTATCTGGCACCTGACATTTCACTGGTGATTTCTTCTCGCTTGGGAATCTGGTAGTGTTCACGTTTTATGTTTGCATTTAAGTCCTTTGGATCCATGCATATTCTTAGATCATTGTTCTTTTTCTTTACACATACCATGGAGTTAGCCTAGTCTGTTGGCTCTTCGACTTTCCTGATGACTCCTAGTGTGGTCATTCTGTCCAATTCATTCTTGAGCTGGTCATGCAGGGGTGCTGGAACTCTTCGTGGAGCATGTACCACTGGCTGAGCATCCTGCTTTAGCTGGATCTTGTAAGTGAATGGTAGAACTCCAAATCCTTTGAACACATCCTGGAAATTATTCACTACAGAATCCACCGAGTCATCTGGTCTGCTTATGGCACAGTTTATATGGTAGACTCTCTTGACCAGTTCTAAGTCCTCACAAGCTTTGTCACCCAGTAGTGAATCAAGTCTTTCAGCCACAACAGAAAACATGAGATGATGCACTTTGTCTTTGACTGTCACTTTAAGTCTGCATACACCTAAGCTATCTATTTTCTGTCCATTATAGTCCTTCAGTAGTACTGACTTTTTCTGTATTTTGGGCTTTACTTTCATATTGTTAATGTCACTCATACTGATTAAGTTTGCTTTTGCCCCAGTGTCTAGTTTCAAGGTAACTAATGCTCCATTTACCTGCAGTGGGATCATCCATTTGTCCTCTTTTACTGCATTAACTTTATGTTCAGCATTGTCCATTTCTGAGGGCTGCACGTTTTCTGTATCCTTTTTGATATTGTCACATGACACCATTCCTACAAAAAATGTCTCACTTAAATCAGTGTCCTCAATTACATTAACTGGTTGCCCTTTCTTAGTTTGTACTTTTGAAAAGCATTCTTTGGCAAAGTGATTCTTTCCATTACACTTTGTGCACATTTTTCCAAATGCTGGGCATTGTCTTAATGGGTGTTTGTAACCACAGCATTTACAATTAAAAATTTCATCCTCCGATTGCTTTTCATTTCTGTTCTGCCCATGATTCTTCCCCTTATAGGACACAGCACCGACAGCAGCATTATCACTCATTACAATCGCATCATTATTGATTTCACTGAAAGTCTTCGCGTGCTTTCGTGCTAGCTCGCTGGCTTGGCATATTTTCACCGCATTTTCCAAATTTAGTTCGGTTTCTCTCAACAGACGTTCCCTGACTTTTTTATCATGAATACCAAACACAATCTGGTCACGAATCATGGATGCTTTGAGCTCAGAGAAATTACATGTCTGTGCTTTCAGTTTCAGATCAGTTATAAAGCTATCAAAAGTCTCATTTTGTTGCTGTGTCCGAGAACGGAAGATGTATCTTTCATACGTCTCATTCTTTTTGGGAGAACAATGTGCATCAAATTTCTGCAGCACATCGTCTAATTTGTCTCTGTTCTCCGCTGGATTAAATACAAATGTATTAAATACCTCTATCACCTGTGAGCCTGCAACCGTAAGCAGCAACGCTATTTTCCTTGCGTCTGGCTTCGTACCGAATCCGATGGCTGCAATGTAGAGTTCGAATTGTTGTTTAAAAGTCTGCCAATTGTAGTCGATATTTCCTGTGAGTTTCAAACGCTCTGGTGGCTTCAAATACCTCCATGTCGCTTTTCACAATTTTCAGCAGATCTTCACCATCCTGGTACCATCTTATGTTCATTAATAAATAGACATTCTTATTATGAACACAGCTAGCTCTTGCTAGACACTTTTATTGAGCACTTGTGAATTAGGTACAGTATCTGTAGAGGCATCCATCTTGACTGCTGCCTTATAGGTAGCCTAGTACCTCATGGGTAATGTAGTCTCAATATACATACAGCTGGGTAGTGTAGTCTTATACATACAGCTATATACAGCTCTACACAGCTCTACGGCTCCACCTAGTGTCCACTATAGAATGACATGTTATTGATCATTACACCTAGGATGTAAGCCATCAGGTCCAGGTGATTTATCCGCCTTGAGTCCCATTATTTTACCGAGTACCACTTCCTTAGTGATTTTGATCGTGTTTAGCTCCTCCCCCCCTTTAGCCCCCTGTTTGTCCAGTGTTGGGATATTCTTAGTGTCTTCTACTGTAAAGACTGATATAAAATATTCATTCAGTGTTTTTGCCATCTCCATATTTCCCACCATTAATTTCCCGGTCTCATCCTCGAAGGGACCAACATTTACTTTAGCCACCCTTTTTCTTTTTATATAACTATAAAAACTCTTACTATCTGTTTTTATATTTTTTGCTAATTTACTTTCATAATCTATCTTCCCTTTCTTAATCAATCTTTTTGTTATTTTTGCTGTCTTTTGAAGTTTTCCCAATCCTCTATCCTCCCACTAGATTTGGTTACCTTATATGCCCTTGTTTTTAGTTGAATACTATCCTTAATTTCTTTACTTAGCCACGGATGGCTGTCTTTTCTTTTACACCCTTTTCTTCTCAGTGGAATATTTTTTTTTTGGAAGTTGTAAAAGAACTCCTTAAATGTCCACCACTGATCATGTATCATCTTATGATCATGTATCATCTTACCCTTTAATCTATTTTCCCAATCCACTCTACTCAAATCAGCTCTCATACCTTCATAGTCTCCTTTATTCAAGCTTAGCACGCTTGTTTGAGATCCAACCTTCTCACCCTCTAATTGAATCTGGAATTCAACCATGTTATGGTCACTCATTCCAAGGGGATCCTTTACTAGGACATTTTTAATTAATCCTGAGATTATTACCTTTGTGGTTCTGCTTTTTAATTTAGTCCCTAGCTGCTCAAACTCTCTCAGCAGAACCTCTTTCTTTGTCCTACCTATGTCGTTGTTACCTTCATGGACCACGACAACTGAATCTTTCCCCTCCCACTCCAAGTTCTTCTCCAGCCCGGAGGAGATGTCCTTTAACCTGGCACCGGGTAGGTAACATAGCCTTTGGGACTCACGCTCCTGGCTGCAGAGAACAGTGTCTATCCCCCTAAATATACTGTATCCTACTACAACCACCTTCCTTTTTACTCCCCCCACACTTGAACGGCTTCCTGTACCACGGTGCCTTGGTCAGTTTGCTCGTCCTCCCCGCGGTCCCCGCACTTGTCCACAAGGGTTGCAAGAACCTTGAATCTATTGGACAAGTGCAGGGACTGAGGCTCCTGCAATACTACCTCCTGGACCCCCGTACCTGCCTCACTCGCAGTCACACCCTCCTGTTCCTGACCATGTGTCAATTCCAAAGTATTTAATCTAAGGGGTGTGGCTGCCTCCTGGAGCAAAAGGTAACTTTCTCCCTCCTGATGTCTCGCAATGTCATGGTGTGGAGATGCCGGAGTTGGACTGGGGTGGACAAATGTAAGAAATCACACAACACCAGGTTATAGTCCAACAGCTTTATTTGAAATCACAAGCTTTCGGAGCGCTGCTCCTTCTTCAGGTGAAGTGGAGAAATGCATAAAGACACAGCTTATATAGTCAGAGAATCATGTCAGATGTTTACAGGTAACCTTTCCAACTGCCATTTATCGCACCTCGGCAGAGAGATAATCACAGCAGTCAAAGGTGTGAATGGTGTCCAAACAGGTCAGTCAGGGAAACATTACATCAAAGAACAATGAGGTGGGGTCACAAGGGGTCAAATATTGCAGATGCTGGGGTCTGTATGAAAAACAAAAAAACAGACAAAAAACATTTTTTTTGGCTGGAAATCACAGCAGGTCCAGCCGCATCTGTGTAGAGAGAACAAGCCAATGTTGACTCGAGTCTGGATGACCCTGCATCAGGTGGGGTTACATGTAGCATGACATGAACCCAAGATCTCGGTTAAGGCCGTCCTCATGGGTGCGGAACTTGGCTATCAGTTTCTGCTCGACGATTTTGCGTTGTCGTGTGTCTCGAAGGCCACCTTGGAGAATGCTTACCCGAAGATCGGAGACTGAATGTCCTTGACTGCTGAAGTGTTCCCCGACTGGGAGGGAACACTCCTGCCTGGTGATTGTTGCGCGGTGTCCGTTCATCTGTTGTCGCAGTGTCTGCATGGTCTCGCCGATGTACCATGCTCCGGGGCATCCTTTCCTGCAACGTATGAGGTAGACAACGTTGGCCGAGTCACATGAGTATGTACCATGTACCTGGTGGGTGGTGTCCTCACGTGTGATGATGGTATCTGTGTTGATGATCTGGCATGTCTTGCAGAGGTTGCTGTGGCAGGGTTGTGTGGTGTCGTGGTCGCTGTTCTCCTGGAAGCTGGGTAATTTGCTGCGAACGATGGTCTGTTTGAGGTTAGGCGGCTGTTTGAAAGCGAGTAGTGGAGGCGTGGGGATGGCCTTAGCGAGGTGTTCGTCGTCATCGATGACATGTTGAAGGCTGCGAAGAACATGGCGTAGTTTCTCCGCTCCGGGGAAGTACTGGACGACGAAGGGTACTCTGTTGGTTGTGTCCCGTGTTTGTCTTCTGAGGAGGTCTATGTGATTTTTCGCTGTGGCCCGTCGGAACTGTCGATCGACGAGTCGAGCTCGGACTCCAGCTCCTCAACTCAGAGCCGAAGTCCTCGAGCCGCAGACACTTACTGCAGATGTAGTCATCCTGGACAAAAATGTCCACAAGCTCCCACATATTGCAGCAGTAACACATCTCCTGTTCTCCCATTATTTTATTTATTTTATTAATTTGTTTAGTGTTAATCAAATTATTTACCTCGTTTAGTTTATTAGATTAATTAAATAATTTTAATTTATAAAATTTAGTTATATGCTATATGTTAACTTAAAACTTAGCCCACAGTCACTACCAATCACTTACCTGCCTTACCTGTGACGTTACACTGCAGTTAATAATGAAGTTGACCACGGAAATACATGTGGGGTCAGTGCACTAAAAGGTCAAATGGTTTCTTTTTCTTTACTGGACAATCTATGTAAAAAATATCTAGCCCAATGACCACATAGAACCACAGAAATAACCATTGAAGTTTACAGCACAAAAGGCTGAATGGCCTACTCTGTTCCTATGTCATGTGGCCCATTGTGTCTGATGTAATAAAACTCACTATGCACTTGGGTTGAGCATAAAGCAAGGCTTTAATCAATTTGTTTCAGAACATGGAGGTCTAGTTGTACTTCACTAGTACCGTGTCTTACAAAATGTCCCTAGCAAGCTGGGGCCGACGCCCGAGTATTTATACTCCTTGGACGGCGCCACCAGCTGGCCGTCCAGTGTTATTTCATGAGTAGTTTCTTGATGAATGATGAGATTTATAACATTCTTCCTGCCTAAAAGATTTGGAAGTCCGATGACTTCCTCTTAGCGGATCAGGCAGACCACGAATAGCCGCAGTCTTTTAGATTTTAGTTTATGGCCAGAAGGCACGTCTCCCCGGACCATGTCTTGGTCCCTGGGCCACTTGATCCATACCGGTGGATCGACAGGACCCGTGTTGCTCTGATCGACCCGAGGGAGGCTGGGGAGATCATGACTCTGGGTGCGGGTCCCCACAGGTGCAGAACTGGCTTCATCCTGTTGGATAGCTGGGGATTGACCAGCATCCTGACCTCGGGTGGCCATCCCATGGGGAGCGCTCAGCTCCCCGAGTGGATCCAGTGGGGCAGCTGGCAGATCCCTCGATGCCCCAGGTAGGGCATCATCTTCGGGAGAGCACAGAGTGTCGGCATCATCCCTGTAGGTCCCTCTATTGGTTGAGTCCATGGAACCGGCTGGAGAGGGAGCCAGGTCCCGGAGCAAAACGGTGGACTCCCGGCCATCAGGGTACCGCACGTGCGCATACGTGGGGTTGACGTCCGTGAGTTCTACCTCGTCGATGAGAGGATCGGTTTTAGATGATCGGACGAATCTTCGGAGCAGCACGGGGCCAGGAGCTGCCAACCATGATGGTAGAGACGTCCCATGGGTGGAGCGACGCTGGAAGCTGAAGAATCGCACGTGAGGTGTGACATTGGTAGACGTAGAAAGGAGAGAACTGATGGAATGCAACACGTCAGGGAGCATAGTTTCCCACTGCTGGTCTGGTAGGTTGCGTGACCTCAGCGCAAGACGAACAGCGTTCCAAATGATAGTGTTGTATCTCTCAACCTGTCCGTTACCGATGGGATGGTACGGTGTCATTTTACTTGTGGCGATTCCCCGTTGGGAGAGAGAACTTTTGAGTTTGCTTGACATGAAGGAGGGACCCCGATCCGAGTGGATGAAATTGGCCGTACCGCAAAGGGAAAAGACTTGATCAAGGCATTTGATCACTGTGGAAGTAAGCATATTGGGACAGGGGAAAGCAAAGGGAAAGCATGAATATTCGTCCACCATAGTCAGTAAGTAGGCATTTCGCATTGAGGAGGGCAATGGCCCTTTAAAGTCAATGCTGAGTCACTGCATAGGCTGCATACGCGTGTATGAGTGAGCCATCCGATGGGCGGAAGAATTGCGGTTTTAATTCCGCACAAATTCTACAGGAAGAGCACGTTCTTTTCACATCTTCCGTAGAAAATGGGAGATGTTTAGATCGCACAAATTGCAACATACGGGTAACACCAGGATGGCATAAGTCAGTGTGAAGATCCGCCAGAGTCGAACTTGACATAGAAGAGCAGAATGCCTGCGTGAGGGTATCCGGGGCCACATTCTCTTTGCCGGGTCGATAATGTGTGGTGTATCCAAAGGCGGCCAATTCCACCCTCCAGAGTTGTATTTTGTTATTCTTGATCTTAATGCATTTCCGGTTATCCAGCATAAAGGCCACTGAGCGCTGATCAGTTATAAGTGTGAATAAGCGACGAGCGAGAAAATGACTCCATTTACGTACTGCTTTGATGATGGCCGTAGCCTCCTTCTCGACAGGAGGATAATGGGGCTTGCTACCCTGCAAAGTTCTGGACAGAAATGCAACGGGTCGACCACCTTGATTCAAGGTAGCAGAGATCGCCACATCCGATGCATCGTACTCGACCACGAAAGGAAGATTTTCATCAAGGGAATGAAGCGTGGCTTTTTCCAGTTGTCGCTTGAGGAGGTTGAAAGCTGAAATAGCCGTTGCCTCCAATGGAAATGATTTTGCATGAAGCAGGGGCTGGATCTTGTCGGAGAAGTGGGGTATCCATTTCGCATAATAGGCGAACATGCCGAGTGCCCGACGAAGAGAGCCAAGATTCGTGGGGGGAGGGAGCTCCTGAAGCGGACGAAGTTGCTCCGGACCTGGTTTGATGACACCGTTGCCCACCCAGTAGCCAAGGATGTTGACTGATGGTACTGATTTCACAGATTTAGACTCATTTAAGGTTAAGTTGCGACGATGGAGAACATCAAAAAAAAATTCTGGAGGTTGGCATCATGCTCTTTCTGGTCATGACCAGCAATGGTGATATTATCCAGATATGGAAAAGTGTCCGTTAAGTTCGCCTGTTTGACTAGGCTATTGATTGCCCGTTGAAAGACGGCCACCCCATTGGTGACCCCAAATGGAAGGTGACAAAACTGGTAAAGCCGACCATTGACCTCAAAGGCCGTATACTTCTTGTCAGAGTCCTTTAACGGCACTTGATGATATGCGCTCTTTAAATCAAAAGTTGAAAATACCTTGTAGTTGGCAAGGTTATTGACCATGTCATCGACGCGTGGTAGTGGGTAGGCATCCAGGTTGGTATACTGGTTAATAGTTTGCGAGTAATTGATGCAAAGACATTTCTTGTGTTGCTTCAGTGGATTTTTAACAACGACAACTTGAGCCCGCCAGGAAGATGAACATGGCTCAATGATACCGTCAGCTAGAAGGCGAGAGATTTCTGTTTAGATAATGGATCGATCATCTTGGCTGAAACGTTGTGATTTAGTGACTATGGGCTTACATCGGGGGGAAAGATTGGCAAACAAGGAGGGCCCATTGAGCGAAGCCGCCGAAAGCGCACAAAACGGTACTTTGGAAATAGTAAGCTCCAGCTTTGACCCTCCAAACTCAAAAGTGAGTCTTTTGTGTTGTTTCTGGAAATCCTGTCCCAGGAGCACATCACTGCATAGGTTTTTGAGCACCCCGAGCCGGGTGGAGAAATAAGTGCGGCCATTGAGAATAAGGTCGACAAGACAAAAGCCGGAAGAAGTGGTGGTCAATGTCGTCAGAGCCATTGCAATTTCCCTGTCTGAGGGGTAAATACGCAGTTTTAATTTACTGACAGCCCGCTCACTAATGAAGCTGTTAGAGCTGCATGAGTCGATTAGTGCGCTCAAAATGTGTCAATTTACCGAAGCCTTCGTGGCTGTATGGGACAGACTTTGGGGAAAAACAGCTGTGATGGGAGGAGGGGCAGTTTTACCCTTGACAGCTGTAACCTTAGTAGTGGTTCTTGGGGGAGGAGCAGCTTTATAGATTGCAGCTGTAACCTTAGTAGTGGCTCTTGGGGGAGGAGCAGTTTTATAGATAGTAGCTGATAGTAACAGGAGCTCTTGACCGGTATACCTTAGAAAAGTGGCCTTTCTTACTAACAGCGGCTGTTGACTGGCATACCTTAGAAAAGTGACCTTTCTTGCTGCAATGATTGCAGGTCGCGTTATGAGCAGGACAAACTTTCCTACAATGGAACGCACCTCCACAGAAGAAACACTTCCTTCCAGATTGCCAAGATGCTGCTAGGGCGGGGTCATCATCAGTGTAGGTTTCTAGGGTAGGGTTGTCATCAGCTGGGTTGGAGTTGTCATCCGTGAGGGCTTCCGCCCGAGGCCTATCGAAAGAGTCACTAAAAGTGATAACAGCAGCCCGTGCACATGGTGAAAGATAGGTGTCTGCATTCCTCTTTGCTAAGTCCAGAGAACATGCCTGGTCATAGGCAGCCTGTAACTTGAGGGTTTTATTCTCCAACAGACACTGACGTATGAAGGGAGACGCAATCCCATTAATAAAGGAATCATGAATTAACTCCTGGTACTGCTCAGCTTTAATAGCTTTAAGATTACAATCCTTGCTGAGCCTGTGAAGTTTCTGAAGGAATTCGTCAAGTGATTCCCCAGGTTGTTGTCGAGTTGTGGTCAGTAGATGCCGAGCAAAAATTTCATTTGGGGACTTGACATACAGCTGCTGTAGTATTTGGATAGCGGCGTCCTAGTCTACACAGTCTTTGATATAATCAAACACATGAGGGGATACATAATTAGCAAGCATTCGTAACTTGTTAGGAACATTCTCACCACACACCCTGAGGAAGTTGCTGAAAGTACAATACCAATGTTTCCATACCTTAGTGGCTGTAAGTGAATTCGGGTCCAGGTCAAGATGGGCGGGTCTGAGTAGTTTCTCCATGATGGATCGATTACTTGTCTGAGTTCCCTTCTACGGTTTGATTGTAGCTGGCTGTTCCTGAATCACCCAAAGCGTGGAGTCGATATCAAGTTGATTAAATTGACGTAATAAAACTCACTACGCACTTGGTTTGAGCATAAAGCAAGGCTTTAACCAACTTGTTTCAGAACACGGAGGTCTAGTTGTACTTCACTAGTACCTTGTCTTACAAAATGTCCCTTAAAAGCTGGGGCCGACGCCCGAGTATTTATACTCCTTGGACGGCACCACCAGCTGGCCGTCCAGCGTTATTTCACGAGTAGTTTCTTGATGAATGATGAAATTTATAACAGTGCCTATTTGATAGAGCAATCCAAAACTATGCCCAATACTCTGCTCTCTCCCCATAGTCTGCATCTTCTTCAAACTATTTATCCAATATGTACTTAAAAGATACAATGATCTCTGCTTCAACCACAACCAAAGCAAAGCATTCAATGCTCCAACAACCCTCTGTATAAAGAAATGTCTCCTTACTGACAATTTTGAATTGATGACCCTTTGTCACTGACTCTCCAATCAGAGGAAATAATCTTCCCCTAATCACTGTATCAAAACCCTTTATAATTTTTCAAACGTCTTTTAAATCTGCTCTTTGCTTTTTCTGCTCCAGTAGAAATAATCTTTTTTGTTTTAAGTCTCTCCTAATAACTACAGATACCCATCCTGGCATTATCCTGGTAAATCAATGCTGTACACCCTCTGTAACTAACATCTTTTCTATTATGGGGCACCCAGTTCACAGTAATCTTAATTGTGACTGAACCAATGTTTTGTACAAATTAATCATGACTTTTTTTTTACTCTTGTACTCTATGCACCTATTTATAAAACCCCAAATACTGTTGGCCTTTTTATGGCTTTATTTACCTGCACTTTGAGGAAATTATCACCCGGATTTTGCGGTCAATGGCGAACGACAAACATCGGTCGGTGTTTATTACGTTTGCAGCTGCCCACAGACTTTTAGTGGGCTTTTGTGCTGCAGCTTATGGTTATTAGAAATCCATTTCAGCAAGGCTGCCTGTAATGGGGATCTGGGACCTGTGCGAGCAGGGAAAGCAACAGCGTGTCTCTTCAACCAACCAAATTGAAGAATCCTTACTGAGACATGCAGGGCTAGAAATTCGGCTCCTTTGCACCTGCCGTTAGCACCTCCACGGGGGTGCTAACAGGGTGCAAAGCGCTTATCGCCTGGAGGGATGGGGGGGTGAAAAAGTGCCTCCCGAAAAATTCAGTGGGGCGTTGCTGAGGCGCTATCCGATAGCGCCACGCCCCTGCCGGTAGTGACCCAGGCCGCTGCACCGCTGGCGATGACATCATCGGCTTGTGCCGTGACCCCTGAGTGCCCCTCTGTGGCCCCTTACTGCCCCGCGACAGAAGTCCAGCTGTGCTCCGCGAGACTGCCGTGGGCGGTGTCAGCACCAGCCTTGCAGTGTCATGAACCGGGCCAAACTTCACTCACGGGGCGGTATTTAACGGGGAGGTGCAGCTACGACCCGCGCCGCTAATTTCTTTTTTTGGCCGACCGCCAGGTCGGCCCTCAGTGGTGGGCCATGGCGTGGTCCTGGCCGCCATCGTGCAGCCTGGCACTTCGTCACAGTGCCGGACTGCGACACCACACCGCCCTGGTGGCCTAGTGTGGGCCATCGGAGGCCTTGCAGAGTGTGCAGCGGCCCTGCCCTTTAACTGATGGAGATGGGTGTTGAAAAGCGGAGCGCTGCCGATCGCGCCCCGACATCGGTTACAGCCCGAGATTACGCTCCACTTCCTGTGTGGGGCGGTAAGCCGAATTTAGCGGCCGGGGTGGTACTTCCGCGCTGGGCACTATGGCCTAGAAATTCATTGTAGCCACTTTTGGGGCGGTAAAGTCGGGCGGCCGCTAAAGTTTGCGCCCGCCGCCAAATCGAGGCCACTTCTCCGATATTCATTAGCTTCGCCCTAAGAGTTTGCTCGAGCGCTAAAACTGGCGCTGGACGCCTCTCTTTAGGCGCTAAGCCGGTGGTGCTGAGCGAGAGCGCCGAGGCCGGGCGCAGCGCAGATGCGGCCATCTCGTGATTGACAGCAGACACCCTGGCGCCGGCCAGCTCTTAAGGGGGAAGGGTCGACTTGGTCTGCTGCCACGCCCTGGATAGTGGAGCCCTCCAGCTAGGCCTGAACACTGCTGCTGGACCCAAATAGCGCCTGAAGCCATGCAGAAGGCCCGTGAACGAGCGCAGCGCTTCTCAGAGCGTGATCTGAGTGTGCTGGTTGGTGGTGTGGAGAAGAGGCGCCATATTTTGTACCCGGACAATGGCAGGAAGGCGCCGGTCCGCATCTACCGGAGAGCCTGGAGGCATGTCGCCAGCAAGCTGTCAGCCAACAGCGACGTCCCCAGGACCAGTGTCCAATGCTGCAAAAAGTTTAATGACCTCACTCGAATTGTCAGGGTGAGTACCCTTTCCAGTGACCTCCTCATCCTTGCATGTGCACCTCACATTATGGGCAAAGGGACCTGAAAGCCCTAATGGCCAGCCCTCATCCAGCAGCTATGGGACAGGCATGAACATCAATTGCACATTCTGCACTTAACACACTGGCCAAGCTATTCCACCATGGGAGGCAGTGCACACAAGATCAGGGCGACACACTGGCCAGGCTATTCCACCATGGGAGGCAGTGCACACAAGATCAGGGCAACACACTGGCCAGGCTATTCCACCATGGGAGGCAGTGCACACAAGATCAGGGCAACACACTGGCCAGGCTATTCCACCATGGGAGGCAGTGCACACAAGATCAGGGTGACACACTGGCCAGGCTATTCCACCATGGGAGGCAGTGCACACAAGATCAGGGCGACACACTGGCCAGGCTATTCCACCATGGGAGGCAGTGCACACAAGATCAGGGCGACACACTGGCCAGGCTATTCCACCATGGGAGGCAGTGCACACAAGATCAGGGCGACACACTGTACTTAGAGGCCGTCCTTTCTCTTGCAGGCCAAGCTGGCCAATAACAAGAAGAGCCGGACTGCGACTGGGGGAGGCCGACCCCAGATCCAGCCGCTCACCGAGCTGCAGCATCTCGTGGAGCGCATCATGGGTGGCCGGGTGATTGGCCCCGTTGCATGTGGAGATGCCGACCCTGTTCTGGGCACCAATGGTAAGGACATCACCTTTTGGACCTCTCTCGTCCCACTTGCGCATCAGATCTACATCCTTTGCCACTGTCCGACCAATGCGCTGAATGCCACCACTCATGCATCCCTCGCTGACGCCCTCTCCTCACTCTAAAGCTACTCTTGTGCCTTCCTGCTTTCAGATGGTGAGGAGGAGGTCCCTGAACTTGCCAGTGACAGCCCCTCAGAAGAGGAGGAGGAGGAGGAGCAAGAGGAAGGCGGCCCATCAGGGGAACCCTCAGCCGCGGCAACCCATGCGAATGTAGGGGACACGTCTTCCCTGGAGGGGAGCGTGGCGGAAGTGTCGGAGGGGAGGGGAGCTCATGGGACCTGCGGCCTGCAGAAATGCGGGAGGGGGGTGGAAGCTCGGCGGCCTTCTCCCCAGAGGGGGGAAGGGTCGGAGGGGAGTCCAATTGCTGGGCCCAGCGGCGTCCAGCAACGCAGGAAGGGTCGGCGAGCTCGGCGGCCTTCTCCCCAGAGGGAGAGTCCGGCCTCCAGTCCGGAGATGGTCTTCGCCGAGGAGATGGAACGCCTCGAGGACTTGTACGCGGACTCGGAGCGCCGGCACACGGAGCTCATGGGGGTAGTGGCACGGTTGCCTGAGGCCATCGAGTCCCTCTCTCGGAGTGTGACCGACGTCGGGGCCTCACAGGCCATCAGTTTGGCGGAATTCGGGGCAGAGCAGGCAGCGAGTCGGGCGGCATTCGGGGCAGCTCAGGCAGCGAGTGGGCAGCTGATCAGTGGTGCCGTGCAGTCACTGGGTGCTCTGATGAGGTCACTGAACAGGTCAACATGGGCACTCACTGCTGCCACACTCGCTGTGTCAGCCAGGCATCGCCAGGGCACCCGGCGCGCTGCAGCAGCACAGCAGTCTGTCCCTCGGCAGATTGGTGCGCATGCTGCAGTGCTGGCCCGGGCGAGTGCCAGTGTCTCAGGCGACCAGCGAGCGACTGCCATCCGCCAGCTTGCCCCCATTCCTCCAGCCGCCACTGCCACTCCCCCAGTGGAGCTGCCAGGAGCTGCTGCAGCGACTGATGCTGGCCAGCCACAGCTGCAGCATTCAACAGCCGCCCACTCGACGGCCAGACCTCGACTAGGCCGACCCCCAAGGGCATCTGCCGTCACGACAGGTGCCCCTCTGGAGCCTGCCCCCAGCCTTGCAGCAGCCAATGGCCTTACTTTGAGGAGGAGCAGCAGGGCGGGCAGGGGCCACACAAAGATGGCCAAGGCATCGCCCTAGCGGCCCAAAAAGTCGAATGTGTGGCCAGTTGTGTTTGTTTTTTGAGGCCGAGAATTGGATGTTTGTTTTTTGAAGGCCGAGAATTGAATGTTTGTTTTTTGAAGGCCGAGGATGTGATGTTTGATTTTTACGAAGGCCGAGGATGATGGCCATTTTAGTTGCACTGTTTTGTTAATCCTCTCCAGGTTGTGGGAGCGAGTAATGTGTTTGAGTGTTTTTTGGGGGTTTCGTCTGTTTTTGGTTTTCATGTGGGAAGGGCCCTGAGTTTGTACAATAAAGCATTTTATTTATTAACATTGTCCATGTTTGATCTTTGAAGTGTGTAAGAATTCACAATAATTTACAGTTCTGAAGATTCATGTTTTTGATTAAAGGATCCCTGAGCGAGGTGCTTTTAAGTTTCCAAAGATAAAAATGGCTGTCACACCACATGGACAAAAGAGGTTTGGAATGCAGCTTTCTGTGTCTGGAAGTAAGGTTCAATGAAGACAAAGGACAATGCTTTGTTTACAAAGCAACTGAATGCTATTAGCATTTGTTTAGATACACCTGAAACTGCAGAAGAGACGTTTGCACCTTGAATGGGAAGCGTTAACTTTGAATGGGTTTCCAATCACCCAGTACTGGACTATAGAGCAGATGTATCTCCCTTTTGTTTCAGCAAAGGGAGCTCTGAAAATCACATTAACTCAATCTAACCACTTTGAGTTAGCCTATCACAGCTTTGGGGTTAATTTTGCACACAGCCCTTGCAAGGCACGGATGTGAGGGGCTCACCAGGTATAAAAAAAGGGCTGAGCAGCCAGCTCGCTTTCTTGGCTCTTGGCTCTTGACTCTTGACTTCCTGGGACGATAAGGTGAGCTCTCTCTCTCTCTCTCTCTCTCTCTTCGCTGGACCATGTGAGCAGAGATTTTCTGACTCTCAACAAGGCAACCTAGCAGGAGTTAAAGGGGGATGGTGATTTAAGGGAATTGCTAAGATTGTTTAAATAACATTGTAGCCATTGTACCCCTCGTTTTTGCCGTGTGTACCCCCTTGATATATAGTTTTACAATTTTACTGTGTTCGTGTGGGATAGTTTGATATTGTGATTGTAGTTTCTTTTAGTTAATAAAGCTTGATAATTTCCTCTCATCCAAACCACGTGTTCCGTTTTAATATCATTAATTATAAGTTCCTCCACTCAGAACTAAAGGAGGGGTAGCGAAATTGGTTTAGAGTGCAGCAGCAAAAAGACTGCTGGCCAGGTAGATTACCTTAAACCAGTTTAAACGAAGCCCCCGAAATCCTTACAATGGTGAGCCAGGTAGGAGTGGAGGCAGTTTTTGATTTAATAAGTGGTCTGGATCTGGTGAAAGCATCAGCTCTTGTTTCTCTCGTTGTTTTCAGTATGTGGGTAGCCCTGCGGATGTTAGCAGCAGCGTGTAGGCTGACCTATCGGGGTATAGGTGGCTGGGTTAGGGAGGTTGTGAAGAGAGAGCAGGAGGAAAGGTTTAGGGAAGCAAAGGCAGCTTATAAGCTGGCCTGTGCCCTAAGGTATGAGGAAGCAGATCATGGCCCCTGTAGTGCAGAGGTAGAAAGCCTTAACATGGCTTTAAATGCATCAAGGGGGATGATTTGTCTGATCAGCCCGAAGGCAGGTCAGCTGGATTTTACTAGCAGCCCAAATCAAACCGCCCCACAGGCAACACCCAGGGAAAGGCTGGCTAGGGAATTAGAGATCCCAAGACAGCAGCCCACAGCTTCGGGTCTTGAGGAGCTCTGGCAGCGAGGAGAGGTGGACAATGGGGTGGTAGGAGAACACCAGCAGGTCCCGCTAGGCAGGCGGGGACCAGGACCAGTGTACCCCCTCCAACAACGGAGGTACGGTCCGCCCGTGAGGAGTGAGCCTGAGAATAGGAATCCTCAGCCCACAGCAAGTTCGAGTTCACAGGCAAGCACTGTGGCTTGTGTGGGGGGAGGAGCCATTCATATTCAGAATAACCTGTTCAAGCCAGGGAACAGGAGAGGAGAGTTCTCGGACCCCTGTAGAGCAGGCCCAGTAGCAGAAATCCAGGACAAGGGAGGCACGCAGGGGATAGTTTTGGCCTCAGGAAAAAGGCAGGTCCAAAATTCCCCAGTTAAAGCCACCTGGGTGAGGGAACATGAGTTTGTTGTCCATGCAAGTTCAAGTTCACCGCCTGTAAAGACAGGCACTGTGGCCTATTTAAAGGAGCCAGCTTCCCAGCCCGCTTCTAGAGGGGTCCCCCCCATGATGTGGGACCCTGCGGGGGCAGGGATAGCAATCCCTCTTGCAGGAGACATAGGGAGGGAGCTGACACCAGGTTTTAAACATGGGGAGGAAAATTTCCAGCCACCAGCCGCGGGTGGTGAGAGTATACCTGCCCCCAGCACAGGAGTGGGCAGGGAAGAGCAGACAAACCCAGAGAGAGATTTGCACCGGCAGGCTGCCAGGTACATTATACAGTGCGGGCTATTTGGACATGGGGGAGAAGGTTCCCAGCCAGCTGGGGCTGTGACCCAAGCTCAGGGTCTGCCAGCCAAAGTTTCCCCCAGAGAGACACCCCTCAGAAGGTCTCAGCGGGTGCCCCAGCCTAAGAAAGCATGGTCACCCACTTTACAGTGGAGTAGGGCGGTTTCCCGAGCCAGGGAAAAGCCAGAGAACAGAGGCCCCCACTCAACAGCCATAAGCTGCGAGGGACCAGAGACAGGAGGCAGTCCAGCTTCGCTGCAGTCAGCAGCAATCTGCGACAGTGCCAGAGATTAGACTGGCCGTCCGGAGACGGGCAGCATTTGTATTATAGCTATGTGTGTGTATATAGCGTGCTTGGAAGGTGTATTTTAAGTTTTGTTAATTTAACTAGTTTGTTAAGTAAGTGCAAAGAGTTTAAGTTTACATGTGTGCCGAATGTTTGTATTTTGGTCCGAGGTCGAGGGACCCGACCATGTCTCCAGCTAAGGCAGCAGGTCAGTGAGACCTGGCTGCATGTCCCTTTTAAGTTTTGCAGGAGATTGGAAAATGAAGCAGCCATGTTCGCCCAGCCCGAGCTGGACATCGAATGAAGATACGGAATGTTGGGGATCACCTCGCCACTGGATGAATCCAGGAGACCCCGCAGCGATCTTTGGGAAAAACCGGACAGAGTCCGGAGGAACTTGCCTACTCCTCCTACGGGGAGGAGATGGCCCCAGCTGGGTGGGGCACGGCCCCCAACCCAGCACTATCCTGACCGAAGTTCACGTGCGAGAGACCTCGCTGTTGAGGAGTCACGATGGGGAAGCGCGGGTGCCTGGTCATAGGGACGCGTTCCCCGGGGATGGGTGGTGATGGCCCGGGAATGATTGTATAGAGGAGGGGGAGACCCAAGAGTCGCGTGGGTGCGGTCGGGGGAGGGAGGAACTCACCCGGGGGCCCACGGGCAAAGAAGAGAAGTTGTGACTGGGAAGGATGAGTGGGTGGCCGGATCAGTGTGGGGCCAGGGAGTGCCGCCACACAGGCACCCATCATTTTCTGCAGCCAGTCGAGGGAAGACGGGAGGGGGAGGGACTGGGAGTCATGAGATCCCATACTCCCTGGTCTCGGTCTGTGGAAGGTAATTTTAAACGTGAGGGGTACCCCGCCTCCACAAAAGGACAAGGGAACGGCTCGGGGCTGTCGGAGCAGGCTGGTCGCTAAATCCATTCTGCCTGTTTTAAAGTTTAAGCCGATCAAAGGGGGGTGGAAGGTACTTTTACTGCCCGAGTGGGAGGAGCAATACTCACTCGAATTTCACGACCCATCATCGGCCCATGATGATCGGGGTTCATAAGCATGTTGTTTAATGACTTTTTGTATTTTGTGTTGCAGCCCCAAGTTGAGCAGAGGCGTGAGGTCCTCTCCGTGCTTGGGACCAGTTTGTGACAACTCCAAGTTGAGCAGAGGCGTAGGACCCTCTCCGTGCTTGCGATAATTTTTGAGTACATTGTGTAACTAAGATTGCAACATTTTGTAATAACTTATGATGCAAAAAGAAAAGGTGATTGTAAATTTGGTTTACACTGTATAATTTTACAAGCGTGTAGGGGTATGAGACCCCTTGTTGAAAACTGAAGTATCTGTAAGATGCCTACCGTACCATGGTTTTTTTTCTTGAATTTAAGGGGAATAGATGGGACGGGGATCAGTGGCAGATAGCTATTAGGTAAATACAGGGGATGGTTGTTTGTGGGGGGTCAGAAATTATTGCTCATTTCTTCAAGAGGATACTACAAGCAAGCTGGAAGTATCCAAGGGCGGACTGTAAGAATTCGCAATAATTTACAGTTCTGAAGATTCATGTTTTTGATTAAAGGATCCCTGAGCGAGGTGCTTTTAATTTTCCAAAGATAAAATGGCTGTCACACCACATGGACAAAAGAGGTTTGGAATGCAGCTTTCTGTGTCTGGAAGTAAGGTTCAATGAAGACAAAGGACAATGCTTTGTTTACAAAGCAACTGAATGCTATTAGCATTTGTTTAGATACACCTGAAACTGCAGAAGAGACGTTTGCACCTTGAATGGGAAGCGTTAACTTTGAATGGGTTTCCAATCACCCAGTACTGGACTATAGAGCAGATGTATCTCCCTTTTGTTTCAGCAAAGGGAGCTCTGAAAATCACATTAACTCAATCGAACCACTTTGAGTTAGCCTATCACAGCTTTGGGGTTAATTTTGCACACAGCCCTTGCAAGGCACAGATGTGAGGGGCTCACCAGGTATAAAAAAAGGGCTGAGCAGCCAGCTCGCTCTCTTGGCTCTTGGCTCTTGACTTCCTGGGACGATAAGCTGAGCTCTCTCTCTCTCTCTCTCTCTTCGCTGGACCATGTGAGCAGAGATTTTCTGACTCTCAACAAGGCAACCTAGCAGGAGTTAAGGGGGGATGGTGATTTAAGGGAATTGCTAAGATTATTTAAACAACATTGTAGCCATTGTACCCCTCGTTTTTGCCGTGTGTACCCCCTTGTTATATAGTTTTACAATTTTACTGTGTTCATGTGGGATAGTTTGATATTGTGATTATAGTTTCTTTTAGTTAATAAAGATTGATATTTTTCTCTCATCCAAACCACGTGTTCCGTTTTAATATCATTAATTATAAGTTTCTCCACTCAGAACTAAAGGAGGGGTAGCGAAATTGGTTTAGAGTGCAGCAGCAAAAAGACTGCTGGCCAGGTAGATTACCTTAAACCAGTTTAAAAGAAACCCCGAAATCCTTACAAGTGTTTGTTGCCTTAACCGGCTGAGGGCTTGCGGAGCGGCTGCAATCATGTTCTTTCATTGGCACAAGCCATTCCCTGACAGGGGGCCTAGAAGTGACGTTCAATAAGCCGCCGACAGGCGGCCCTTGGACCTTGTGCCTCCCTCCTGGGCTGGTTCTCCTCGTCCTCCTCCTCCTCATGCTCCTCCTGCTCCTCCTCCTGAGGTGGTGGTCCAACGTGAGGTGGCAGTGCCTGAGTCCTGCGGATAGCCAGGTTGTGCAGCATGCAGCAAACGACGACGAATTGGGAGACTCGCTCCTGCGAATACTGGAGGGCTCCCCCGGAGCGATCGAGACAGCGGAACCGTTGCTTGAGGACGCCGATTGTTTGTTCTATGATGTTCCTAGTCGCTTGATGGCTCTCGTTGTATGCCTCTTCAGCAGGGGTCGTGGGCGCGCGGAGCGGGGTCATGAGCCAGGTACACAAAGGATAGCCTTTGTCCCCAATATGCCATCCTCTTGGGGGAGGCTGTGCCTGGAACATGTCAGCCACAGTTGTCTGTCGCAGGATAAAGGCATCGTGGCTGCTGCCTGGAAAGCGGGCATTGACAGCTAGGATGCGCTGCCTGTGGTCACACACCAGCTGTACGTTGAGGGAATGGTAGCCCTTCCGGTTGCGGTAATCCTCGGCATGCTCCAGAGGTGCCCGCAAAGCCACATGCATGCAGTCAATGGCGCCCTGCACCATGGGGAAGCCCGCTATTCTTGCAAATCCCACTGCACGCTGCTGCTGCTTGTCCGGTGTCATGGGGAAGGAGATGAATTGATGTCTCCTTGTGAAAAGGGCTTCGGTCACCTGGCGGATGCAGCAATGCACGGCGAACTGGGAGATGTTAGCGATGTCCCCAGCAGCGGATTGGAAGGAGCCGGTGGCATAGAAGTTGAGAGCCACCGTCACCTTCACTGCCACCGACAGAGACGTCCTGCGCATCAGCTGTGGCTGCAGATCTCTGTGAAGCAGCTGGCAGATGTCTGCAACCACCTCCCTTCTGAATCGCAGCCTCCTAACACACATCGCGGCAGACATGGTCAGATAGGAGGACTGCTGGCAGTATACCCTGGGTGGGTAAGGCCTCAGTTGGCGACGCCTGTTGCCCCCTCTGCGTCTAGCCAGGGCTGTCACTCTCTCACGGCGTCTGTAAGCCCTTCTGGCATAAGGCTGAAAGTCAGCGTTGGCACCCAATGCAGCCCCCATTATATGCTGGCAAACACTGAGCTCTCAATGAAGGCAAAGATAATTGCTAAGCTCTGGCCTGAGCCAAAAATACCTGCCCTAGTGTTGGTCCAAACCAGTAAGCTCTCCTCCTTGGTCTCTCTCCAAAAAACCGTTGCACAAGAGTGAATGCTGCAAAATGGCTGCCCTTTATAGTGCAGGGTAAGTGCCCTTTAATTAGCGCTCCCCGCGGCCCGCCTCGGCTGTGTACCGTTCCACTTCACAGTCGTTAGGGCCGCCCGGCGCACAATGGGCCGGCGCGAGTGAAGTTCCGGTTCGGGGCGCACAAAGGGCATTGCACTAGTAAATGACGTCATGATCTGCGCGCGCAGCAGGGCGCGCGCTAAGACTTTGCGCTGGCGCTAAATGTGTACTGAAGTTGGGGCGAGGCGCAGATCGCGCTGCGCCCGGGCGCTAAGCGCCTAGCGCTCGAGATCTACTCCTCCTAAGGCGCTAACGGCTGGCGCGCCCAACTGAATTTCTAGGCCTAAATGTCCGGCCTTAATTCGGTTACTGCCTGCAAACGGGGCGTAAATGAATTTCGCGCCCGCAGGGTCTAAACCAGGAAGTGCAAGTTAGAATATTTAATTCAATGTAAAATCATGTACAGAAACCAAAATAAAGAGGGAAAGAAAAATAGGATAGAGAGAGATAAGAGGCAGAAGAAAAAGTTAAAAGAAAATTATTTTAATTTAAAAAAAAATTTAAATCTCCAACAATATTTAAAATCTGAAGGAATGAGACTCCACATTTGTTAAAGTAAATTTTCAGTGCCAGAGAGGTTGTTTGGTAGTAATTAAGACTCATCACGCTGTTAAAAGTTCACTTATATTTGAATGGACAAGCCCATACCTTTTCTGGTGTGTTTAGTGGGTAACTACTGGCTAAGTACCGCGAATTCACACCCTTCATGTATTTTAATGCTGAGTCTCTCGGCGAGGCTTGTGGAGGAGCAGGGCAAATCGGACAGCAACTTTCTGTTTTCCGCATTTAACTGCGCATGTGTGGACGCTGGAAGTTGATGTCTGATTTACTGCTTAATAATGGTTAGCACGGATAGCCTCACCGTTATGCCTATCGCAAAATCTGGGCCAATGTATTTGAACCTCTCCTATTAAAGAGCTGTCAATCAATCAATCTATCAAGTTCAAAAGTACAATGAAACTTCTTGTGCACGGATCACTTGGCAAGCATTCCACATAGGATTACATAGGATATACGGCACAGAAACAGGCCATTCGGTTCAACCAGACCATGCCGATGCATATGCTCCACTCGAGCCTCCTCCCATCTTTCTTCATCTAAATCTATCAGCATAACCCTCTGTTGCCTTCTCACTCATATGTTTGTCCACCTCCCCTTAAATGCATCTATACTATTCGCTTCAACCACTCCCTCTGGTAGCGAGTTCCACATTCTCACCACTCTTTGGGTAAAGAAGTTTCTTCTGAATTCCCTATTGGATTTCTTGGTGACTATCTTATATTCATGGCCTCTAGTTATGCTCTTCCCCACAAGTGGAAACATTCTCTCTGTATCCACGCTATCAAAACCTTTCATAATTTAATAGACGTCTGTAGGGGGTGGCGTGTGCTCAGTCAGCTCTGCCCCGACTGTCTCTGAGCGGTTCGAATCGCTCCCACACCCCTGGGTTCTAGACACCGGACATAGGTACCGGCGGCGATACAGAAAATAGAGTAGACAACTGGTTTGGTGCAAGAAAACCATAATTTTTTATTAAAGGCACAATAAAATCACAACACTGAGAATTACTAGGATAATTACAGGCATGTAAAATTACACTTATTTGGGAATGGGGAACACACGGCACATCAAGGGAGCAAACACATTAAAATTCCCACTACCCTTATCCCACCCCCAATACCTAACTAGATTAAGCTATGAGGGGCCAGGGATTTATGCTCACCAATGGGGTTTCCTTGACAATTCAAAACCTGTTGATCGAGCTGGTTGTGGTATTGGGGTTCACTCTTGTTGTCCTTTGGGGCCTGCCATCGTCACGTGGTCACAGGGCGCGGCGATGGAGTCGTCTGTGCAAAAATACCCTCCTTTTTCTCCGTTAGAGAATAGGGAGTAAAGTCTTTCGTTGGGTACTTCACCTTGCAGGGATGGTTGTTCTTCTGGTGGCGGTTTGGTCGCCAACGGTTTTGTTGCGGTTGGGGCTCGGTTGGTGGTTTATATTGTCACTTTGATCGTTCTACCCATGCTTCAAAACGCCAGCTTATAACTAGGCCGGGGTGTGTACCCGCTCGTCCCCAACGCTTCTTTTTCGCTGCCCTTCTCTGCTTTATCGGTTTTGGCCGTTCGTCTCGTCTCATCTGCCCTTCTCTGCTTTATCGGTTTTGCTGTTTCGTCTCGTCTCGTCTGCCCGTTTGTGGCCCCGTGTGCCCTGTGTGCGTTCGAGTTGGGTCCCTTTCTCCTCCCGCGTTTGGCCCCCGGTGTAGTAATAGGCGTCCTCGGTGTCGAGCACCGCGGGGAGGGAGAAGAGAGCCAGCAACGAGGCATGAAGCAAGAGCGAGAGGCAAGAGAGAAGAGAGCTTGGCTACCGGTGGGCCTACAATTATACCCGGTTCTTCACCCCTTATCTGCGTGCCAAATCAGGTCAGTTCTTTGTCTAAATTTTGGCGGGCTTGTCTAAAGTGATTACAGCCATCCACTTTAACAGCTTTTGGGGCGGTTGTCTCCTGGTTTAATGGCTTCGCTATCCTGGCTGTTTGTTATTTATGAAATTTAATCGTCTTTTCCTGGCTTGGTAGCTGTGTTGAGCTGTTACCGATTATGTATGCAAAAAGTTAATAGCCTCAAGATTAGGTCCATCCTGACTTGATCTGTTCCAAGATGAAGAATGCATATTCTGTGTTTACCTAGCTGTCTGGCTTCACAAAGTCTTTCACAGATCCATGCATGTTAGGTTTTGTTTCAGGTTTTGAAAGGGCCTGCCTTTGCTTTTAAATCCTGTAGGTTTTGGTCACGAGGTTTCAGAAGCCATTTTGGGTACCCTTTTTAATAACTTGTCCATACAGGGCCCCTTTCGGGGAATGTGGTAATTTTGAGAACCCTACACTCCCCCCTGTTGATATTAAACTCGCTTTAAGTATCATCCAGACAAGGTGAGCAAAATTCCCGACCCTCCATAGTCAATCTTCCCCTGTAATTACCTATCTATGATCCCACGACACATGCATTTCCCATTCTGTAAAAATGTAGTGTACATGAGCAAACATAGACAGAATACCTGCAGGTGTTTACACACATCCAAGCATGGAGGGGTTCCAACACCCCTGCACCACTTGGTGCACATACATCTTTATTAAAAATAACAAATCGAAAATCTTTATTAAAAATAACAAAACCAAAAGAAAAAATAATCTTTATTCAGAAACACACAAAATAAAAGATTCAAACAGGTGTATCTCCCTCCACCTTGACATAGTGTTCCTTCCAGGTCCTTTGGTTTTGGAATTCTAGTATTTGGCCTTTTCCCTTGCACTGAGTGCACACTAGGTACAATACTATTCCCAGCTGGCAAACTATGAGGATGTGGGAAGCCAGTCTAATCCATGAAGGGACCTCTATATTTTCAAAAATGTCCCACCAGGGTGGAACTACAATGTCCAGTATCTGGGCCCCTATCTCTACTGTCTTCTGCTCTAACGTGTAGAAATGTTTTTGTGAGACTATTACTGCTTTGAGTATTTTGGTAAGATGTTCTGGGAGAGGGGGATTTCATAGCCGAAATGCACTACATACTTTTGCAGGTTGGTGAAGTTCTCTTTTACAGTGAGGTGAACAGTGGAGGATTCAGGAATGGGGACAATTCGTTCCTGGGCCACTTGAACTTCTGCCTCGGGTTTAAAGCAGAAACTGCTGTCACTTACCAGACACCAGCTATCCTGTCCATGCTGGTAGTGGGGCGCACCTGTGGTGACGCAATATGTCCCACCTCCTATATATGCTACCTGTGGGGGAACATGGTCTTGTGCCATTGCCTCCATGGTACAATTTATAGGTTTTGCGCCAGCAGCTTTAAACCCGCACTGTGGTTTTGAATAGGCGTTTAAGTGTTGGGGACACAGTATTATGTGTGCTCCCCGGCTCTGGCACCCCGAGAAGTCAGTACCTGTCATAGCGTGCTCCCACTTTATGACTATGGGGACCTCAGCACTCAGACCGATCCCTCACTTGAGACGCTGCCCTTTTTAAATGGGGAGCCGGTGACCATGGTTTCCTCGGCTGGGGCGTCCATGGGGACCTTCTGGGGACTTTGGCGGGTGGGGTTTTTCTGGCTGGTGGGCCTTTAACACGAGCCACTGCCCCCTCTGGTGTGGTCTGTGGACTTACCACTAACGCTGGCTGGGGATCTTCATCCTCAGGCTTTACCTCTCCTGAACCTGGGCTAGGGGCAGGTAACTCTTCGCAGCCTGGTGCTGCGGGCTAAGGGTCCTCGCCCTCAGGTCCCACCTCCTCTAAACCTGGGTCAGGGGCGGGGTCTTCGCCCTTGGGTCCCTCCTCCTCTACACCTGGGTGAGGGGCGGGGTCTTTGCCCTCGGGTCCCTCCTCCTCTAAACCTGGGCCAGGGGCGGGGTCTTCGCCCTCAGGTCCCACCTCCTCTAAACCTGGGTGAGGGGCGGGGTCTTTGCCCTCGGGTCCCTCCTCCTCTACACCTGGGTGAGGGTCGGGGTCTTTGCCCTCGGGTCCCTCCTCCTCTAAACCTGGGCCAGGGGTGGGGTCTTCGCCCTCGGGTCCCACCTCCTCTAAACCTGGGTCAGGGGCGGGGTCTTCACCCTCGGGTCCCTCCTCCTCTAAACCTGGGTCAGGGGCGGGGTCTTCACCCTCGGGTCCCTCCTCCTCTAAACCTGGGTCAGGGGCAGGGTCTTTGCCCTCGGGTCCCTCCTCCTCTAAACCTGGGCCAGGGGTGGGGTCTTCGCCCTCGGGTCCCTCCTCCTCTAAACCTGGGTCAGGGGTGGGGTCTTTGCCCTCGGGTCCCTCCTCCTCTAAACCTGGGTCAGGGACAGGGTCTTCGCCCTCGGGTCCCTCCTCATCTGAATCCCAGAAGAGTGGGGGAGTGTCCCAAGCGATGGGCGGGATGGCCCCTCCCCTTAAACAAGCCACAGCACCTGCCTGTGCAGTCTGTGAACTTGTTCCCGCTGCAGGCTGAGGATTTCTATCCTCAGACCTTGCCCCAACTGGCTGTTCTCTCTTCTCGGGCTTAAACAGTTTATACTGATTAATATGGAACCATTTGGTGCGCCGAGGCATCTTAATGGTGTATACCATGGGGCTGGCCTTGTCTACAATGCTGTCGGGCCCCATGTATAGCGGTTCTAGACTTCCTACCCGAGCAAAATTCCTCACCATGACCAGATCCCCTATTTCCCACTCGTGGTGTTTTCGGGGTTCTAACAGCAATCGGTTACTCCGATGCTGCTTTCCCATGTTCCCAGCTGCCTGCCCGTGGACCTGCTTAAGGTGCTCAAAGAGGTTTCGGGCAAACCTGTCCCGGTTTGCCTCCCTGAGCTGACCTTCTGTGAGCACTGGGGCTAGTACATGTGTGGGGTCTTGGGATCACTACAGTTAAGAGGCGGCCCAAACTAATCAAGTCCCAGGACTGACACAATGGGGCAGCAGACTTGGAGGAGCCGATGTGCACTCAAAACAATACCCCTGTCCTCACACCTACCTGTATAAATATGGAACACAAGAAGGACCAACGCTGAGAGAGACCTATTACCAGAAGAACAAACAGGAGAGCGAGTTAAGACGCTGAGGGAAAAGACGAGCCCGGGAGGGACGAGCTGGGGCGAACTAACATCTAAAGAACTCCAACCGCGCTGAGGAGAAGATCCACCATCAGGCCCCAGGCTCAATCGGTATACTAAAGGTTTACTCCGCTACCAGACGGCGCAACATCGCCGCAAGAAGCCGTACCGTATACCGACTCCCGTTCCGGGGACCTCGACAAGAAGACACCAATGACCAAAGTGGCTGTGGAAGACGGCATTCACTCCAGTCATTTCGGGAACCTTTTCCATCAAGCACAAACCAACCAACGACAACCGATCGAAAGCGCAATCAACAAAACCAAACTTCGAGAAAACCCGACCAGACGCAGCAAGGTACTCTCTGAGGTTCAGGGTACGGTGAACCCCGAGGCAGAGGTCGAATTCCAACGATGACAGCAACAACAACAACCCAACAACCGCACTCAAAATTCTATCTGTCAAGGGAGGAGCCTGTGAGTATAATCCAAGGGCCTGCAACTGTCAGTCTAGTTTAGGTAGGAAAGTGGGTTGGTGGGATTGGACTTGGTAAAGATAAAACTGTGTAAACATTCTCATTGTGTCCGTTCTCTCTCATATTTTATTTATATAGTTATAAATGTGTGTGTGTGTTTGTAGTGTCCGCGTATCAATAACACACAGACTGCAGGAGAACAATAATAACAGGTATTTACTGAACAGAGGGTATGCTGAAACTGAAAGTACAGAAGCCTGCCATGGCTTTACATACAGGTGTGGTCACTGCCGGTACTACAGTATAAAATCAGTTCTCTCTTAAAGGTACATACACAACAATTCCTCCCCTTTTAGATAAACAGTACATAACATTCATTTAACAATTAAATAATAACTAATTACAATTACAATTTTCTCTGTACGATATACATCAACTGAAATAATCATTTATAAATTCAGTCTTTGAGGAGGCTTCCTGATCCTGACTGGATAGCGCCTTTCTCAAGTATCCTGTTCTTGCGGCGGAGTCGATTCTGGCTCATTGTCATTGGTTGGTTCGTCAGCTTCCAATACCACTGATTCTGAGGTAGACGCAATCTGTACTTCGGGTTCATTTCCAGGTGCACATGCTCGTGGTATGGGTTTGGCTTGTTCCTGTGACTCTAGAATCTGGTCAGCATGGTGTCTCACGATGCTCTCTCCAACATCCACTGTGTACATTAGTGGTCCCTGCTGTGTGCATATCGTTCCTGGCTGCCATTTTTCTGTTCGTTAGTTGCGGGCCAAGACTGGTTGCCCTAACTTGAAGCTCCTGGTTGGCTTCTCGTTGATGTGCTGGAATTGCTTATCCTCAACATCTCGTCTTATGTTTGGTTTGAGCAAATCCAGGCGACATCTTAGCCTTCGGTTGAAGAACATTATGGCTGGAGCTTGGTTGGTGACTGCATGTGTCGCATTCCGGTAAGCAAACAAGAAATTATCCACCTTGTGTTGTAGTGGTATGTCGTCGTTGTACATCGCCTTTATTGCCTTTTTAAAGGTCTGAACAAACCTCTCAGCCAATCCATTTGTGGCTGGATGATATGGGGCAGATGTGTAATGCTTCACCCCATTATTCCGCAGAAACCTCCGGAAATCCTCAGACACAAACTGTGGTCCATTGTCGGAACAAATCTGTTGTGGCAAGCCATTCCTGGCAAAGATGGTCCGTAGGACTGCAATAGTTTTCTCCGTGGTGGTGGAGGACATTTTGATGACCTCTGGCCATTTCGAATGGGCATCCATGGCGATTAAAAACATTGAGTCCATAAATGGACCAGCAAAATCAATGTGTACCCGTTGCCATGGAGATGAGGGCCACTCCCATGGGTGTAGCGGGGCCTGTGGTGGAGCGTTTTGGACCTTCTGGCATCCTTTGCATCTCTTGGTCATATCCTCGATTTCTTTATCGATTCCCGGCCACCACACAAACGCCCTGGCTAGGCTCTTCATTTTTACCCCTCCCAGATGACCCTCATGAAGCTCATTGAGCACTCTATGTCTCAACTTGGGTGGAATTACCACTCGGGATCCACACATCAAGGTCCCCCGGCACACTGACAGCAGTTCTCTCCTTGGCGAGAATGCTGGCAACAGTGAGTCGCCATGTGCTGGCCATGCCTTCACCATCAAATCATAGACCCGAGAGAGTGTCGGGTCATTTCGGGTTTCCTTCTCTGTACTTGAGTTTGTAACAGGTAGACATTCGACTATGGTCGAATGGAATATCTCAACAGGGTCCACTGCAGGTGCTTCCTCCACTGTAGGCAACAGTAGGCGCGACAGCCCATCAGCGTTTCCATGCTGTTTCATACCCTTGTACTCTATGTCGTATTGATGTGCCCCTAGAAAAAGGGACCATCTTTGCAGCCGTTGCGCCGTCATCACCGGAACGCCCTTCTTTGGGTTAAAAATGGAGACCAGAGGCTGATGATCAGTCAGTAGGGTGAATTTCTGCCCGTGCAGATAGTGATTGAACTTCTTCACCCCCCACACCAGGCTGAGGGCCTCCCTGTCAATCTGGGCGTAGTTACACTCGGCTGAGGTTAACGAGCACGACGCAAAGGCTATTGGCCTCTCTGAACCGTCAAGGAATTTGTGTGACAGCACCGCTCCAATGCCGTAGGGAGACGCATCACATGCCAACCGAATCGGTAGTGTTGGATTGTAGTGGGCCAATACTTCTTTTGAAGTAATTAGGCATTTACATTTCTGAAAGGCACGCTTACACTCATCACTCCATTTCCATGTTACTCCAGTTTGCAGCAGGGCGTTCAGTGGGTGCAGAATTGTAGATAGATTCGGCAAGAACTTATGGTAGTAGTTCACCAACCCGAGGAACGACCTCAGTTGCGACACATTTTCCGGTGCTGGAGCCTTGACTACTGCCTCAATCTTGTCTGGGGACTTATGTAACCCCTCCTCATCAATCGTGTGGCCACAATACGAGATTTGTCTCCAGAAAAACTCACATTTGGGGCGGTTGGCTCGTAGCCCATATTCTTGTAATCTAGTGAGCACCTGCTCCAGGTTGGCAAGGTGTTCACTGTCATTTTCGCCCGTAACCAGGATGTCGTCCAAATAACACTGGGTCCCCGGGATCCCTTGCAGGACTTGTTCCATCGCCCTCTGCCAAATAGCCGGGGCTGATGCTACCCCGAATACCAGTCAGTTGTACTGGTAAAGACCTTTGTGAGTGTTTATCGTGAGGTATTTCCTAGATGCTTCTTCCACCTCCATTTGTAGATACGCTTGGGCCAGATCAATCTTCGTAAAGCATTTCCCCCCAGATAGTGAGGCGAAAATATCTTCTATCCGTGGAAGTGGATATTGTACTGTGTGCAGAACTGGGTTCACAGTTACCTTGAAGTCCCCACAGATGCGAACCTTCTTCGGCTCCCCAGGCGTGCTGCTCAATGATTTCTTCATTACAGGAATGATGGGTGTGGCCCACTCGCTCCAGTCCACCTTGGACAGCACACCCGAACACTCCAGACTCTCCAGCTCTGCTTCAATGGCTGGGTGGATCGCGTACGGTACCGGTCTGGCCTTAAAAATTTTGGATTTGCGTTATCTTCGATTTTTATCGTTGCCGTTACTTCTTTTAGAGTCCCAAGTCCTTGTTGGAACAGCTCTTTCACGTCAGTTAGAATTTTTGACAGTCGTCCAGGTGTGACGTCGTCATCCTTTTTGTCAGTCACAGTTAGTGCCTGAATGCAATGCCAATCCAAATGTATTTTTCGGATCCATTCATGTCCCAATAATGGTGGTCCTCCATCTTGTAGTATATATAAATACAGTTTCTGTGTTTCCTTGCCGTTGTATTTAACTGGCACCCTTATTTTTCCTCTGGGGTAGACTTTTTGCCCCGTGTATGTCTTCAATACAATGGACGTGTCCTTCAAGGGTATGTGTGAGAATAGCTGCTCATAGTCTTGTCGATTCATGACAGTTAGGGCTGATCCTGTGTCCAATTCAATCTTTACTTGGGACCCTGCTATCATGAGGGTGACCCAAATGGTTCGGTGATCCTCCTTTGCGATCACGTTGTGTAACTTTAGACAACTTAGTCTCCTGCTCCCGGAGTCATTATCACTCTCCTGATCTTCTGAACTACTGTCTGTCATTTTTTTTACTTTCTTGTACTTTTCCTTAGTAGTTCTTTTAGTGTTGGTTTTCTTTCCCGACCTGCAGACTCTTGCTATGTGTCCCACTTTCCCACATTGCCTGCATACTTTGTCCTTAAACCAGCAGTCCTTCTGATCATGGGTTGTTCTGCCGCAGCGATAGCACTTTTCTGCTCCATATGCCATTTCGTTAGCGCTGTATTCTTGTGGTTTCTGTTGTATTTCCGCAGCTCCCCGTGCTGCTGCTTCGTAGGATACTGCCACGCTGAAAGCCTGTTCTAGCATCAGGTCCTTTTCCGAAAGTAGTCGTTTCTGGGTTCCTTCACTCTGGAGCCCGCAGACAAACTTATCCCTTAAGGTGTCTGCCAGTCCTGCTCCGAACTGGCAGTGCTTCGATAACTTGCGTAGTTCTGTAAGATAGTCAGCATTGCTCTCATCTTTGTGCTGGTTTCTTTTATGGAACTTGAATCTTTCTGCTATCAGCACCGGTGTAGGGTTTAGATGTTCCTGTAAGATATTAACAATCTCTTCAAAACTTTTCTCCATTGGTTTAGCTGGGGTAATTAAATTCCGCAATAGGCCGTACGTCCTCGCGCCCATCAAATTTAATAATACCAACGCCTTCTTTCCATCGGCCACCTCATTTGCCTTGCAGTACACTTCAATTCTTTCCACATACGTGGTCCAGTCTTCTATTTCATTGTTGAAACCAGTGATACTGCCACTCTTCGGCATCTTGGGTGGTTTAAAATGGCACCTCCCGCACTTTTCCTTCTTCCCCAATGGATTAAAATGGCTCTTCCCACGCTTTTCCTTCTTCCCCTTCCTGCCAACGCTGCTCCTAGCATTCTAAAGGATAATGGCGGCGCCCCGCGGCTTCGCTGCGTCTCTCTCTTTCCTTCCCCTCGATTTATTTTCTCCACGCTGCCCGGTTCTTGAGCACCGACCGTGCCCTGTGCACTCCACCCTCTCTCTCTCTTTTCCTCCCGACGACGCTGCACGGCTCCTTTTGCAGAGCCGCTCGATTGAGCTCGAGCCCGCCGCAGTCCGGAAGGGTCAGCGCACTACCTGCTACCAGCACGATTTGCTGGAACACCTTGACTGGGGAGCCAAGCCCAGCTCTCCACAGCCTCCCCTGCGATTCTCTGAACTCCGATGGATCACTGGGCGGTTGCCCGCGGTCGACGCCCGTTGCTCTGACTTTGACCTCCAAGAAGCTTCTTTTCAGGGAAAGATCCCCGCGAGGTGATGCAGTACTGCAGGTGAGTTCGAACCTGCTCGTCGCCAGTGTAGTGTCCGCGTATCAATAACACACGGACTGCAGGAGAACAATAATAACAGGTATTTACTGAACAGAGGGTAGGCTGAAACTGAAAGTACAGAAGCCTGCTATGGCTTTATATACAGGTGTGGTCACTGCCGGTACTACAGTATAAAATCAGTTATCTCTTAAAGGTACATACACAACAGTGTTTATCACGTTTGTGGTAGAACTTACCGTGGCAAATAAAATTGGTTGTCACCTGTTCTTTTTCCAAGGACTACTTGTCTCCGAGTGTCTATTTAAAGTGCATCGTTCTCCACCCAAATTCTGGAGTTAGAACCAGATTGGGGCATTAGGGCGCTTCGAACCCACCAAACAAGGGAACAGCAGACTAGGGAAAAGAGAGAGGACTCCAGGAGCACTTGGGCTCAGGAGTACCCCACAGATTAGGTATAAACTGTGTGGGTCGCCACCGTATTTTAGTCCTCCTCTATAAGCTGTTGTTCTCTATCTCCTTAGAGGGTATTTAGTGACACCCGACCTGCAGGCTAACATAAGCTGCAAGGGTATAAAGGAGACCGAGGCCCAATACATCAACAGGCACTAAAGACCCCTGCAATTGGGCAGAGCAGAGCCCCATTCCCCCTACACTGTGGTAGCCCCCATCGCGAGAACACTTCCCGGACCAGGATCCTGGCTGTACCCAGAGCTGTGGCTGTTCTGCAGGGGAAGGCTTCTACCCATTTCATGAACACATCTACCAGGACTAGGCAGTACTTATAGCCTCCCTGGGTGGTGGGCAGGGGCCCAATGTAGTCGACCTGTATCGACTGCTCACCGTCCCATCCTTGATCCTCCCATCCAGGAGCATCTGGGTGGGTGTGTGATGGGTGAGGAGGGTGATGGGAGAGGTGCCTGTGAAGATCAGCGATCTTTTCACAGCCCAATGTGTGGCCAAGAGGTGCCTCTCACAATTGGAGTAGCTCTTCTCCACATCCGGCGTCAGCCTGCCATGCCGCTCTTGGAGCAGCACAGCACTCAGGCTGTCCCCGCTGGCTGCTACCTCCAGGAAGTACTCTTTCCCCCCATCTATGGCTCCTAGAGCTGGTGCGGTCAGCAGGTCTTTCTTGAGCCTGACAAATGCTGCCTGGCAACCCTCATCCCACACCCACTCCACTCCCTTGTGTAGGAGTCGGAGCAGAGGGGCTGCCGTGGCTGCATAGTCCTCAATAAAGTCTCTGCAGTACCCGGTCAGCCCTAGAAATGACCTCACACCCATGACCGTGTTGGGGACTGGTAACTCCTGTACCGCTTCCCTCCTAGCCTTATCTATGGCCCTTTCCCCAGTATGTACGGTCAGGCCCAGGAATTTCCCCTCCTGCTGGCCGATCTGCACTTTCCTTGGGTTTATTTTAAAACCCTTTTGTCTGAGCAGCTCCAGCAGTTCGGCCAGTAGTGAGCCATGCTCCTGTCTCGAATCGGTGAAGAGGAGCAGGTCATCCACATATTGTACCAACTGTCTGGGCTGACTGAAATCCTTTAAACTGTCTGCCATGCACTGGTGGAAAATGCTGGGGCTGTTGTGGAAGCCCTGAGGCAAACAGTTCCAGGTGTACTGTTGCCCTTTAAACGTAAAGGCAAACTTGTACTGGTCCTCCCTCCTCAAAGGGATGGACCAAAACCCATTGGAAATATCCAGCACCGTGAAAGTGGTCACGGATGCTGAAATACTTCCTATCAGGTCGGCGCTGGTACCGTGGGTGCACAGGCTGGGATGTTACTGTTGAGCACCCGATAGTCCACTGTGGCCCTCCAGGAGACTACTTGTCTCCGAGTGTCTATTTAAAGTGCATCGTTCTCCACCCAAATTCTGGAGTTAGAACCAGATTGGGGCATTAGGGCGCTTCGAACCCACCAAACAAGGGAACAGCAGACTAGGGAAAAGAGAGAGGACTCCAGGAGCACTTGGGCTCAGGAGTACCCCACAGATTAGGTATAAACTGTGTGGGTCGCCACCGTATTTTAGTCCTCCTCTATAAGCTGTTGTTCTCTATCTCCTTAGAGGGTATTTAGTGACACCCGACCTGCAGGCTAACATAAGCTGCAAGGGTATAAAGGAGACCGAGGCCCAATACATCAACAGGCACTAAAGACCCCTGCAATTGGGCAGAGCAGAGCCCCATTCCCCCTACACTGTGGTAGCCCCCATCGCGAGAACACTTCCCGGACCAGGATCCTGGCTGTACCCAGAGCTGTGGCTGTTCTGCAGGGGAAGGCTTCTACCCATTTCATGAACACATCTACCAGGACTAGGCAGTACTTATAGCCTCCCTGGGTGGTGGGCAGGGGCCCAATGTAGTCGACCTGTATCGACTGCTCACCGTCCCATCCTTGATCCTCCCATCCAGGAGCATCTGGGTGGGTGTGTGATGGGTGAGGAGGGTGATGGGAGAGGTGCCTGTGAAGATCAGCGATCTTTTCACAGCCCAATGTGTGGCCAAGAGGTGCCTCTCACAATTGGAGTAGCTCTTCTCCACATCCGGCGTCAGCCTGCCATGCCGCTCTTGGAGCAGCACAGCACTCAGGCTGTCCCCGCTGGCTGCTACCTCCAGGAAGTACTCTTTCCCCCCATCTATGGCTCCTAGAGCTGGTGCGGTCAGCAGGTCTTTCTTGAGCCTGACAAATGCTGCCTGGCAACCCTCATCCCACACCCACTCCACTCCCTTGTGTAGGAGTCGGAGCAGAGGGGCTGCCGTGGCTGCATAGTCCTCAATAAAGTCTCTGCAGTACCCGGTCAGCCCTAGAAATGACCTCACACCCATGACCGTGTTGGGGACTGGTAACTCCTGTACCGCTTCCCTCCTAGCCTTATCTATGGCCCTTTCCCCAGTATGTACGGTCAGGCCCAGGAATTTCCCCTCCTGCTGGCCGATCTGCACTTTCCTTGGGTTTATTTTAAAACCCTTTTGTCTGAGCAGCTCCAGCAGTTCGGCCAGTAGTGAGCCATGCTCCTGTCTCGAATCGGTGAAGAGGAGCAGGTCATCCACATATTGTACCAACTGTCTGGGCTGACTGAAATCCTTTAAACTGTCTGCCATGCACTGGTGGAAAATGCTGGGGCTGTTGTGGAAGCCCTGAGGCAAACAGTTCCAGGTGTACTGTTGCCCTTTAAACGTAAAGGCAAACTTGTACTGGTCCTCCCTCCTCAAAGGGATGGACCAAAACCCATTGGAAATATCCAGCACCGTGAAAGTGGTCACGGATGCTGAAATACTTCCTATCAGGTCGGCGCTGGTACCGTGGGTGCACAGGCTGGGATGTTACTGTTGAGCACCCGATAGTCCACTGTGGCCCTCCAGGAATTGTCCGGCTTTCTAACCGGCCACAGTGGAGAGTTTACATGGGTGGCTATCGGTCTCAGGACCCCCTGCTGTACTAAGGAGGACATGGCTGCTTCCATGTCTGGTTCCGCTTCCCTGGGGAAGTTACACTGTTTCTGTGGTCGGGCCATGGGGTCCCCATCTACGCTGACCTCAAACCCGTTGACCCTCCCGCAGTCGTGTTTGTGTGTGTCAAATGTGGCTAGGTGGTCTTGCACAAATGCCTGGAATTCTTTTGAGGTGTTACTGACCATGAGCTCGAGGTTATAACCCTCTTTAGGCTTCATGGTGCACAGGGTTCCCTTCCCTTCTTTCCCTGGGATGACTACTACTTCGCCTTCCTTTCCTGTACTTGCCCTCCATAGGCAATGGTTTCTTAAATCCACCAGGATCCCGTGGCCTACAATAAAGTCGGCTCCCTTTTCCACCCTCCTGTTCCCACTTCATTAGGATACAGGTCCACTTAGAGTGGAGCATGCTTAAACGAATGGAGAGGAGGATGGAAAATGAGCCGGCCTGTTCTCTGCCTGTGAATCTCGACAGACTGTATGGGACCCTACTAGATAGAGGTGAGGTGGTGGGGTTAGCTGAATGGACCACGGTGCATGATGCCCCCGTATCCAACAGATAGGTCCCCTTCACCTTTTCTACCTTCATCTCCACGAGGGGTCTCTTCCATTCATCGTATCAGAGAGAACACAGGTAAACAGGCTGCACTGGCTCTAGTCATGGCTGTGTGTTGGATGGGGCTGATGGGGTCAGAGCACCGGTAGCGGCTGCTACTCTTCCCTGGCCAGTCAATAGGGACCTCATGGTGTCCAAAAATGACTCAACCGCGGCGGGAGGGATTCCTGTCTCTGCCTTTTGGACTGGGGCTGTGGAGTTCTTTCCCTTGTTATCTTTCCAAGGGTTTTTGCACTCCTTCCTCCAGTGCCCATCTTTCCCACACCCGTAACAATTGAGCTTAGTGCTAGAAGGGTTATTCCCTTCCTGATGCCACTCCTTCCTACCATGTCCGGGTTTTACCTCATGCACCTTCCCCTTAGGTGGGTGTGCATTGGTTCCCCTACAGTTCTTATAGGCTAGGGTCAACTGTCTGATCACCGTAAGTTCGGTGGTCAGGGGATTCCTAGGGTCGAACCAGACTTCTGCCTTAGCTCGGACCTGTGGCAAGCTGTTTGCCACCAGGCAACGAGCCAGTGGGCCAGCTGATCCCGGTTCAGGAATGCCCAGTTAGGTGCCCCAGGACAGGCGCTCCTATATACTGGCCATAACCTGTCCGCGAAAGGCTGCAGGGTTTCCCCTGCGAGCTGCACTGTCTTCTCCACACGGGAGAAAGGACTTCCCTCATTCATCCCCATGGCCTCCAGAACTTCATCCCTGAGCTCCTCATGCCCGCTCTGCCCCCTCTTACACTCGTCAGAGAGGGATTGGAGGAGCTTACTCTCCAAAGAGAACAGCAGCATTTTGGCCCGCTCAGCATCATCGCAATCGTTGACGCTGGCTGCCTGTTCCACTTCCCTGAAGTGGACCGAGGGGTCCCCTTTTTCGGCGAGCTTTGGGATATGGCTCACCATAGCCCTAAGCTGTTGGGTGCTATAGGGTAACACGAACTGGTTTTGGAGGGGTCCCTCTTCCTCGCTATCAGCGGGTGGGCCGAGCCTCCGATGCCGGGCTGGGCACATCGGTCCTGGTTCTAGCCTCTCCCGCGGGGGTTGTTCCACCTCCGCTTCTACCCCTGACTTCACTCCCCCTTGCCGCCAGACCTCACTAAAACCTGGCGCTACGGGTGGTGGTCGCGGGACCTCCTGTTCCTCAACCGGGTTGCCCCTTGGCACTACCTGTGGTGTCTGAACCGTTCACCCCTCATTCCCTGTAAAATCCGCTTGGCCTGCCTTCGGGCTTATGAGGCACACCATGCCCTTTGCCTTCCTTAGGGCAAGGCTCAGATTCTCTATCTGTTCCTTGCAGGGGCCATGATCTGCATCTTCGAACCCCTGTTCACTTGCCAACTTATAGGCTGCCTTTACTTCTTTTACTTTCTCCTCCTGCTCTCTTACTTGTCTCGCTAGGCGGGCATTCTTTTCCCGCAACCTCAACTCATTACCCTTGGCTTCGATGACCTGGCACCGTAGGTATTCCAACCTGGCCTTATGTTCTCCCATTAATTGCACCCTTTCCTGATTCAGGGCCCTCAATGCTACCAGTAACTTTTCCCCTGCTAGCGCCTTGTCCTGGACCTCCAGGGCTGACTCCCTTATCTCGGCTGCCTGTGCTGCAACAAGCCTGTCCAAAAGCTGGACCTGCTTCTTGAAGCACATCAGCCAGACTGCCTTCTCTCGGGATTTCTTGTGCTCCTTCCCTTCTGTCCACTTGGCTGCGGCATCTACCAGACGCACAGCCTTTAACAGATTGGTGATCCACTTCTTCGTGATATTCACCTTGCTGAACACATAATCAGAAATCCTTTCCTCCATCATGGTTTGCTCATCCGAACCATTGTCTACTGTATCGCACCCCTGTTGCCGGAGTCCTGCCGCGGTCGCCATTTGTATCAGGAGGTGGTCACACCTATGAAGTTAAGTATTTCAGATGTAGCCCATGGTCAGGGACAGGACAGTGTGACTACGAGTGAGGCAGGTACGGGGATCCAGGAGATAGAGCTGGAGGAGCCGCAGCCCTTGCTCTTGACCAACAGGTTCGAGGCTCTTACTCCCTGTGGGGACAGGAGCAGGGACTGCAGGGAGGATGAGCAACCTGACCACAGCACCGTGGAATGGGGGGCCATTCAAGAGGGGGGAGTAAATAGAAATGTTGTAGTGGTAGGGGATAGTATTATTAGGGGGATAGATAGAGTTCTCTGCAGCCGAGAGCGAGAGTCCAGAAGGCTGTGTTGCCTAGCCGGTGCCAGGGTTAAGGACATCTCCTCTGGGCTGGAAAGAAACTTGCAGTGGGAGGGGGTGGATCCAGTTGTCATGGTCCATGTTGGTACAAACGACGTAGATAGGACTAGGAAGCCGGTTCTGTTAAAGGAGTATGAGCAGCTAGGGGTCAAATTAAAGAACAGAACCTCAAGGGTAATAATCTCTGGATTATTACCTGAGCCACAAGCGAATTTGGCTAGGACAAATAAAACTAGAGAGATAATGCGTGGCTCAAAGACTGGTGTGGGAGAAATGGGTTTTGCTTCCTGGGACACTGGCACCAGTACTGGGGCAGGAGGGAGCTGTTCCGTTGGGACGGGCTTCACTTGGCCAGTGCTAGGACTAGAGTCCTGGCAGATCATACAACTAGGGCTGTAGAGAGGGCTTTAAACTAACTAGTGGGGGGGAGGTTCCTAGAGAGCAAATAATAAAAATGACAACAGAGAAGGTCATAGACTTAGGTAGCAGTGGGGAAATTAAAAACCAGAGCATGTCAGGAAGAGGCAGAAGGTATGGAGTAAAAGGTAAAGTAATAAAAAGGGCAAAAGCAGGAACTAAGTGTCACAAAACATATTTGAAAGTTCTCTATCTGAATGCACGTAGCATTCGTAACAAAATAGACGAGTTAATGGCACAAATAACTACATATGGGTATGATCTTGTGGCCATTACAGAAACATGCAGGGTGACAATGCCTGGGAATTAAACATACCAGGTTATTTAACGATCAGGAAGGACAGGCAAGAAGGAAGGGGAGGTGGGGTGGCTATGTTAATAAAGGAAGGAATCACTGTAATACAGAGAAATGATATTGGGTCAAAAGATCAGGATAATGAAACAGTTTGGGTGGAGGTAAGGAATAATAAGGGGAAAAAAACACTAGTGGGCGTAGTCTATAGGCCTCCGAACAGTTGCAACTCTGTTGGACAGAGTATCAATCAGGAAATAGTTGAGGCTTGTAATAAGGGAACATCTATAATTATGGGGGATTTTAACTATCATATTAATTGGACAAATCAAATTGGGCAGGGCTGCCTTGAGGATGAGTTCATTGAGTGTATTAGGGATGGGTTTCTTGAGCAGTATGTAACTGAATCGACCAGGGGGCAAGCAACCTTAGATCTGGTCCTGTGTAACGAGACAGGATTAATTAAAAATGTCCTAGTAAAGGATCCCCTTGGAATGAGTGACCATAACATGGTTGAATTCCATATTCAATTAGAGGGTGAGAAGGTTGGATCTCAAACAAGCGTGCTAAGCTTGAATAAAGGAGACTATGAAGGTATGAGAGTGGAATTGAGTAGAGTGGATTGGGAAAATAGATTAAAGGGTAAGACGATACATGATCAGTGGTGTACATTTAAAGAGTTATTTTACAACTTCCAAAAAAATATATTCCACTGAGAAGAAAGGGGTGTAAAAGAAAAGACAGCCATCCGTGACTAAATAAAGAAATTAAGGATAGTATTCGACTAAAAACAAGGGCATATAAGGTAGCCAAATCTAGTGGGAGGATAGGGAAAACTTTAAAAGACAGCAAAAAATAACAAAAAGATTGATTAAGAAAGGGAAGATAGATTATGAAAGTAAATTAGCAAAAAATATAAAAACAGATAGTAAGAGTTTTTATAGTTATATAAAAAGAAAAAGGGTGGCTAAAGTAAATGTTGGTCTCTTAGAGGATGAGACCGGGAAATTAATGGTGGGAAATATGGAGATGGCAAAAACACTGAATGAATATTTTGTATCAGTCTTTACAGTAGAAGACACTAAGAATATCCCAACACTGGACAAACAGGGGGCTATAGGGGGGGAGGAGCTAAACACGATCAAAATCACTAAGGAAGTGGTACTCGGTAAAATAATGGGACTCAAGGCGGATAAATCACCTGGACCTGATGGCTTACATCCTAGGGTCTTGAGGGAAGTGGCGGTAGGGATTGTGGATGCATTGGTAATAATTTTCCAAAACTCCCTGGACTCAGCAAAGGTCCCGGCAGACTGGAAAACTGCTAATGTAATGCCCTTATTTAAAAAGGGCAGTAGACAGAAGGCTGGAAACTATAGACCGGTTAGCCTAACATCTGTGGTAGGTAAAATATTGGAGTCCATTATTAAGGACACAGTAACAGGACATTTGGATAATCATAATTTAATAGGACAAAGTCAGCATGGTTTTATGAAGGGGAAGTCATGTTTGACAAATTTGCTGGAGTTCTTTGAGGAAGTAACATATAGGGTGGATAAAGGGGAACCAGTGGACGTAGTGTATTTAGACTTCCAAAAGGCATTTGACAAGGTGCCACACAAATGATTATTGCTTAAGATAAAAAATCACGGGATTGGGGGTAATATTCTGGCATGGATAGAGGATTGGCTATCTAACAGAAGGCAGAGAGTTGGGATAAATGGTTCATTCTTGGACTGGCAATCAGTAACTAGTGGTGTTCCGCAGGGGTCAGTGCTGGGTCCCCAACTCTTTACAATCTATATTAACGATTTGGAGGAGGGGACCGAGTGTAACATATCAAAGTTTGCAGATGATACTAAGATGGGAGGGAAAGTAGTGAGTGAGGAGGACATAAAAAACCTGCAAGGGGACATAGACAGGCTAAGTAAGTGGGCAGAGATTTGGCAGATGGAATACAATACTGGAAAGTGTGAGGTTATGCACTTTGGCAGGAAAAATCGTAGAGCAAGTTATTATTTTATTGGCAAGAAACTGGAAAGTACTGAAGTACAAAGGGATCTGGGGGTCCTGGTGCATGAAACTCAAAAGGTCAGTATGCAGGTGCAGCAAGTGATTAAGAAGGCCAATGGAATGTTGGCTTTCATTGCTAGGGTGATAGAATATAAAAATAGGGAGGTATTGCTTCAGTTGTACAAGGTATTGGTGAGACCGCACCTGGAATACTGCATACAGTTTTGGTGTCCATACTTAAGAAAAGACATACTTGCTCTCGAGTCAGTACAAAGAAGGTTCACTCGGTTAATCCCGGGGATGAGGGGATGGACATATGAGGAGAGGTTGAGTAGATTGGGACTCTACTTATTGGAGTTCAGAAGAATGAGAGGCGATCTTATTGAAACATATAAGATTGTGAAGGGGTTGGATCGGGTGGATGCGGGGAGGATGTTCCCGATGATGGGTGAAACTAGAACTAGGGGACATAGTCTTAGAATAAGGGGCTGCTCTTTCAAAACTGAGATGAGGAGGAACTACTTCACTCAGAGGGTGGTAGGTCCATGGAATATGCTGCCCCAAAAAGCTGTAGAAGCTACATCATTACATAAATTTAAAACAGAAATAGACAGTTTCCTAGAAGTAAAGGGAATAAAGGGTTATGGGGAGCAGGCAGGAATTTGGACATGAGTCTAGGTTCGGATCGGTCATGGCCCTGTGGGTAGCGGAGCGAGCCCAGGGGCCATGCAGCCTGATCCTGCTCCTATTTCGTGTGTCTAATTCTGTTAGATTCAGGAGATGGTTCTGTGATAGTAGATTGGCGGTTAGGATCAGGTCAGCCATGATCTTATTGAATGGCGGAGCAGGCTCGAGGGGCCGATTGGCCTACTCCTGCTCCTATTTCTTATGTTCTTATGTTCTTATATAGGGGGTGGTGTGTGCCCAGTCAGCTCTGCACCTGACTGTCTCTCAGCAGTTCGATTCGCTCCCACACCCCTGGGTTCTAGACACCAGACTTAGGTACAGGCGGCGATACAGAAAATAGAGTTGACAACTGGTTTGGTGCAAGAAAACCGTAATTTTTTTATTAAAGGCACAATAAAATCACAACACTGAGAATTACTAGGATAATTACTGGCATGTAAAATTACACTTATTTGGGAATGGGGAACACATGGCACATCAAGGGAACAAACACATTAAAATTCCCACTACCCTTATCCCACCCCCAATACCTAACTAGATTAAGCTATGAGGGGCCAGGGATTTATGCTCACCAATGGGGTTTCCTTGACAATTCAAAACCTGTTGATCGAGCCGGTTGTGGTCTTGGGGTTCGCTCTTGTTGTCCTTTGGGGCCTACCGTTGTCACGTGGTCACAGGGCGTGGCAATGGAGTAACCTGTGCAAAAATACCCTCCTTTTTCTCCGTCAGAGAATAGGGAGTAAAGTCTTTCATTGGGTACTTCACCTTGCAGGGATGGTTATTCTTCTGGTGGTGGTTTGGTCGCCGATGGCTTTGTTGCGGTTGGGGCTCAGTTGGCGGTTTATATTGTCACTTTGATCTTTCTACCCATGCTTCAAAACGCCAGCTTATAACTAGGCCGGGGTGTGTACCCGCTCGTCCCCAACGCTTCTTTTTCGCTGCCCTTCTCTGCTTTATCGGTTTTGGCCATTCGTCTCGTCTCGTCTGCCCTTCTCTGCTTTATCGGTTTTGCTGTTTGGTCTCGTCTCGTCTGCCCGTTTGTGGCCCCGTATGTCCTGTGTGCGTTCGAGTTGGGTCCCTTTCTCCTCCCGCGTTTGGCCCCTGGTGTAGTAATGGGCGTCCTCGGTGTCGAGCAGCGCGGGGAGGGAGAAGAGAGCCCGCAACGAGGCATGAAGCAAGAGCAAGAGGCAAGAGAGAAGAAGCTTGGCTACCGGTAGGCCTACAATTATACTCGATTCTTCACCCTTTATCTGCACGCCAAATCAGGTCAGCTCTTTGTCTAAATTTTGGCGGGCTCATCTAAAGTGATTACAGTCATCCACTTTAACGGCTTTTGGGGCGGTTGTCTCCTGGTTTAATGGCTTCAATATCCTGGCTGTTTGTTATTTATGAAATTTAATCATCTTTTCCTGGCTTGGTAGCTGCGTTGAGCTGTTACCGATTATGTGTGCAAAAGGTTAATGGCCTCAAGATTAGGTCCATCCTGACTTGATCTGTTCCAAGATGAAGAATGCATATTCTGTGTTTACCTAGCTGTCTGGCTTCACAAAGTCTTTCACAGATCCATGCATGTTAGGTTTCTTTTCAGGTTTTGAAAGCGCTTGCCTTTTGCAGGGCCTTGCTTTTAAAATCCTGTAGGTTTTGGTCACGAGGTTTCAGAAGCCATTTTGGGTACCCTTTTTAATTACTTGTCCATACAGGGTCCCTTTATCCATAACTTTCGGGGAATGTGGGAATTTTGAGAACCCTACACCGCTATTAGATCACCCCTTGGCCTTCTTTTTTCAAGAGAAAAGAGACCCAGTCTGTTCATCCTTTCCTGATATGTATACACTCACATTTCTGGTATCATCCTTGTAAATCTTCTCTGCACCCTCTCCAGCGCCTCCATATCCTTTTTATAATATGATGAACAGAACTGCACGCAGTACTCTTAGTGTGGTCTAACGAAGGTTCGATACAGGTTCAGCATAACTTCCCTACTTTTCAATTCTCTCCCTCTAGAAATAAACCCTAGTGCTTGGTTAGCATTTTTAATGGCCTTGTTAACCTGTGACAGAACATTTCTTCACACCTCATTCAGGGGCTACACCTTTCTATTAATTCTTATACCATGTATAATTTGATTAGCACCTAGAACAAATCCACTTCTAGGTTAATTTACAAATCACCAGGTCTGGTTCTGTAGCAAATTTGTTGCAAGGCATCCATCCTGAAGTTGGGCATGGGAATAAATCTTCCATCTTAACTCTAGTTATTCCAAAACTGTATAATGTATTTGATGCAGGAGAAAAACTTTGTTTTTGTCATATATTAAAGTATTTTTGATACTTGCCAAATTGGTTTTATATAAAGTTTTATAGCTTTGAGTACTTTTTAGCAACATTAAATGGTATTAGATCTTGAAAACAAAGACTATAATTCTTAGATAGCATTTTACAAGACTAATCATCTCAGGGCTTACCCCATCACTATTTATGATGTAATTTGATTGTGATAACCGTGTTACAATTTTGTAGTGTACTTCAAACTGGCTATTCTTATATATTTTTAACATTTTACTAAAGAGTATCAGCAAAAATGAATAACAGGGAAATCCCATTTGGAATGAGGACGTTTTAAACCAACTAGATTGATGCAACAGAAAGTGCTTTTCATTACTACTCAAATTTTCCTTTAGGGGGCAATAGATATATGTGAATGGCCTTAGCTGTGTAAAACCAATCAATAGAAAAGAGAACTGAGGTCAATCTACATAGAACTCACTTCATTTCTGTTTCCTATTTCAATACATTCATTATCAGATATTGGAATGAGGATGCAAATAGGACTTTTAGGCCTAGAAATTCAGTTGTTTGCGCCAGCCGCTAGCGCCTTAGGAGGAGGAGATGTGGGGCGCTAGGCGGCTAGCGGCCGGGCGCAGCACGATCTGCGCCTCTGCCCAACTTCAGTCAAGATTTAGCGGTGGCGCAAAGCCTTTGCGCGCGCTCAGCTGCGCGCGCAGATCCTGACGTCATTTCATCATGCAACGCCCTTTGTGCGCCCCGAACCGGAAATTCAGTGGCGCCGCCCTTCTTTGTGCCTGGCGCCCCCAGCGACTGGTAGAGGGGAACGGTTCCCAGTCGCTGCGGGGCGCGGGGGGCGCTATTTAAAGGGGACTCCTCCTGCAGTATAAGTGGCAGCCATTTTGTGCCAATCCCTCTGTGTGAGAGACGGATATTTGGAGAGAGACAAAGGCAGAGAGCTTTCTGCTTTGACTCAGCGCTTGCACAGGAACTTGTGGCTTCAGGCCAGAGCTTTGCACTTGGATTTCACTTTCAGTGCCATAGCCTTGAGTCGTCACATATAATGGGGGCTGCAATGGGTGGAAACGTTGGCTTTCTGCATTGCATTCAAAGGGATCAGAGACACCGTGAGAGAGTGCCAGTCATGGCCAGACGGAGATTGGCCAACAGGTGTCAGCACAGGAGGCCTTACCCACCCAGGGTATACCGCCAGCAGTTCTCATATCTGAACATGTCTGAGGAGCAGTGTGTTCGGAGGATGCGATTCAGAAGGGAGGTGGTCACTGAGATCTGCCACCTGCTTCGCAGAGATCTGGAGCCACAGCTGAGGAGCAGGACGTCTCTGTCAGTGGCAGTGAAGGTGATGGTGGCTCTCAACTTCGATGCCACTGGCTCCTTCCAATCCGCTACTGGGGACATTGCCAACATCTCCCAGTTCGCGGTACATTGCTGCATCCGCCAGGTGAACAATGCCCTTTTCAGAAGGAGACGTCAGTACATCTCCTTCCCCATGACCCTGGACAAGCAGCAAGAGCGTGCAATCGGCTTTGGAAGAATAGCGGGCTTCCCCATGGTTGAGGGCGTAGAACTGATGAACCAGCAATGGTCAGGCCTTGCTTCAGGGCTGCAGTGTGCAGGGCATGGCAGCCAAACAAGTCGACCCGTCCCCTTTAAGAGCTGACCGGCGCCAGCGTGTCTGCCTTCATTGAGCAAGTCGCCGCACCTGCGCTGCGCCCGTCCTCGGTGTTAGCGCCCCGGATCGCCGGCTTAGCGCCTAATGATAGCCGTGCATCGCCTGCTTTAGCGCAGCAGCAACCTCTTGGGGCGATGCCACTGAATATCGGCGAAGGTGGCGCGAAGTTGCGCCGGGCACAAACTTTAGCGGCCGCCCGGCTGTAGCGCCCCAAACGTGGCTATACTGAATTTCTAGACCTTAATCTTCATGCTTTCCACTTAAGCTATCACAAAGTAAACCATCAGCGACAAAGCATATTTAGCAAACCAAATGTACGTTGTTTAACCATATAATATTGTCACAACGTTATATGGTTTCAATTGGCTGGTAGAACTAAAGTTACGAAGAATCTACAATTCTTACCAGATATCAGAAGAGCAAACGTCACTAAAATGGCGGACGATTTGGAACGGGTAAATTGGCCAACATGACTGGGTGGTGATGAGACCAATGTAGAATACAAATGAAAAGTTTTTAAGAACAAGATAAAAAATGTGGCAGTCAAATATGTACCCAAAGTCAAAAGAATGAAGTGTGGTAAGAAAAAGCCAAGGTGGCTGAATGGTTATGCACAAAGACATAAGATGTAAACCAAAATGTTTCTATAAATTAAAGGCATCTAATACTCAACTAAACAGAGTTGAGTGTAAGGAACAGCTAAAGAAACAAAGGCTGCTATTAGATAAACTAAAAGGCTAATGGAAAAGAGGATCGTAGACAATTGTGGAAGTAATGGGAAAAGCTTTTTCAGTTATGTGAAGAGTCAGGGAACTGGGAAAGACTGTATTGGGCCATTGAAGGATGTTCAAGGACAGGTTACAAAGGACTCACGGGTATGGCGGAAATACTGGCTCTGAATTCGCAGTCGGTTTGACTGCAAGTTCGGGATTTCTGCACGCACTTACGCTAAATCCCAAACTTGTGATCTGTTAAGTTCTAAATAGACAGATGATCTTCTGCAACTTTCAAGTCCTCATTCAAATGATGTGCTGGTGAAATGTTGTGCATTAATTACCCTGAAATTTTTTACGGCTGGTGCAAACAGGCACAGGAGCCTGTTGTACAGCGTAAGGGGTTGGGGAGGGGCGGTGGGGGGGGGTGGGGGAGGTGGGGGTGGGTGGTGGTTGAGAAAATTGTACGCTACAGCCCATAAAAAGCATCCTAATCAAGTTTTATCATTCCTATCCAGAGGCCAGAAATATTTAACTATCAGCTAAAGTGCACTAAAGTATTAATAATTACTTTAATATCTATGCATTTAGGTTAAACTGTGTAAATCAAAATAACTTCAATTTATTGTGTTAGGTAAAACTTCAGACTTGTTCATCTTACCAGTCCTTTTTATTTAAAATGAGTTTTCTTTTAATAGTCAGCAACTAACAAAATGCATATAATTTGCATTTACTAATCACATTCACTTCTTTGGTGATTCACAATGCAAATTATTAAATGAAAATATGAATATTTAATATCATGCAGAAAGTCATGCATATCCACAAACTAAGGAAAGGGTCTTCAATAATTAATTAGAGACAGCGGGGACAATTTGATGGACTTTCTGCAATGTTTAATGCTGTCCGATCAGAGGTTTCCTGATTGGCTAAGAGTCAGGAAGGTGAAAGGAGCATGCCCCACGTGATCCCAGGTACACTTACGCACAATGGTGCACTCTGGGATCTGTGGGCCACTACACTGTGGACAACTCTGCAGCATTTCAAAGTAACTTCTCGTAGATGGGGTTCACAGCAGGTAAGTGTGGATTCCTTTTGGAGGTCGGCGGCGAACTCCTTATCTACGCCGCCGACCACAAATTCAGGGCCATTAAATGAGTACTTTGCATCGGTCTTCACTTTTGAAGACAATGCTTGATTATTAGAATTGAATGATTTTAATAATAAAACTAGTAATATTAAAATAGATTAACATGTTGGCCCATAATTTGCGGTCAGTGGCGAAGCGAGGGCAATCGCTGCTGACCTCTAATAAAGCTGCCCACAGAGATCTCTCGATCTCTGTGGCGAGAACTTTAGCTTCCTCGAGATGAAATTGATTGTAGCGCTGTCAAAAGTGCAACTCCAGCAAAGATCAGCAGTGATGTCATTAAGCTGTCTAAGCAGCCAATCACATTGAAGAATTCGCACAAACAGCAAACCAGGAAATGAAAAGCACTGATTATCTGCATTTTAAAAAATGTTACATAGAGTGAAATAAAGATTGGGGCATACACATGGGGTTAAGGTAGAAGCTGAAATATCATGAACAAACTAAAAAATATATATATTTTTAAAAATCTAGTAATTTATTTCAATGGAGAAATTTGACATTCCACAAATATAGAATTCGTTTTTCAGGGCCAGAACGGTTGTTTAGCAGTCAATACACTGTTAAAACCCAAGTTACACCTATTCCAACAAGACAACATTTAATGGGGTGTTTAGCAGCGATATTAGCATGGAAAAGCTTACGTTTTTATCAGTTCCACTGATTTCACTGATAGCCGGCTATGGGTGGGGGGTCCACAGCGTAGCCTGTGACGGGGCAGTGAATGACTGACCCCAACTTCAAGATTTCAGCATTTAGCTGTGCATGTGCTAAATCCTGAAGTTACGGTCAGTTTCAGAGGGGTAATGACGGTGAATGCTAACGGTTTGCCATCATTACCCACTGCAAAATCTGGGCCATTGTTTTAGATAGAATTAAGAACTTGAAAATAGATAGAGCAGCCGGGCCAGATGATATCCATCTGAGGGTCCTCAGGGAGATGGGACATATGCTGTGCGAGCCCCTAGCCTATATTTTTAATAGCTCACTGCACTCTGGGATGGGTCCCATAGACAGGAAGGAGGCTAATGTAATCCCCAGCTTTAAAAAGGTAACAAGACGGACCCAGGTAACTATAGGCTCATTAGTTAGACATCAGTAATAGGAAAGATGCTTGAAGGAATCATTAGGGATGCAATCTATAATTGCATGGATAGAAAGGGGCATATTAGGGACACCCAACATGGCTTCATATAAAGGTCATGTCTTACAAATCTGATTTTTTTTTTAGGAAGTCACGAAGTTGGTGGATGAGGGAAACCCAGTAGACATTTTCTACTTAGACTTCCAAAAAGCTTTTGATAAGGTACCACACAAGAGGCTTCTCTACAACATTGAGGCCTCTGATATTAGTAGTAATAGTGAGCTGGATTGAGAACTGGCTGGAAGGACATAGGCAAAAAGCAGTTATAGATGGATTTGGATCTGTTTGGAGACCAGTCACCAGTGGTGTCCCACAGGGATCAGTGTTGGGACTGTTGCTCTTTTTAGTTTTATTAATGATCTAGATGTAGGTGTTGGGGGCATGATCTGCAAATTTGCAGATGATACTAAGATCTGTACGAGTGTTAGGACTGTATACAATGCTCGACAGCGTCAAGCAGATCTTAATTTGTTGGGAGATTGGGCTCATGATTGGGAAATGATGCGTTGGGCAGGGTGAATGCTCAACATACATATACCCTTCAGGGAAAAGCATTAAAGAAGGTAGAGATTTCTAGTGCAAACATCTCTAAAGGTACATGAGCAATGCCGTGAAGCAATAGCTAGAATAGGGTGCATTCATAGGACAATTGATTATAAGATGAGGCATACTGTTTTGTCCTTGTACAAGACCTTGGTCAGGTCACACTTGGAATACTGTGTTCAGTTTTGGTCTCTTCACATGGTTGGTGATATTGTGGCTATGAAAAGGGTACAGAGGAGGGCCACTAGACAAATTTTTAGTTATCAAGATAGGCTAAAAGAGTTGGGACACTTTAGAGAAGTGTAGGCTTAGGGGTGATCTGATTGAGCTTTATAAAATGATGAAGTGAGTAGATTGTGTTCCAGTTTGACTGTTCCAAATGAAATAGTTTAGGGAGCACTTTTAAACATGGAAAATAGAGGGGGGAGTGAAAGTAAATAAAAGATCTAAATGAACAGCTGAGAGATTAGAAGAGGTGACCAAAAACCTGTTGGAAACTATGGGCTCAATTTTGCCATTGGTGCGGGCTGGAGGCGTGTCAGCCGCTTTTCGAGTTAGCCACCCGACTACAATTTGATGTGGGAAAAATATGCGATTTTCCCCTAATTGGGCAATTGATTTCCAGCATGTGGGAACCCCTGGCCCACTTAGTCTTTCCATCCTGAAAGTCGCCTCCGATGATATCATCAATGCTGTTGGATTTACGGCCTGCAAGCAGCCTTGCTTCTTCTGCAGACTGCAAACCTTATGCCCTTTACTGTGATAGATTCCTCCAGCCAATATGCCCAGCAGTAGGCCAAAGTCTGCACCAAGGTTCGATGACGCCTCCCTGCAAGCTCTGGTGGAGGGAGCAAGAGGAAATAAGGAGGTGCTCTTCCCTTCCTCAGGGAGGAAGAAGCCTCCCCAGCAGACGAAAGCTGTGTGGATGTGATGCGCTATCGATTCTAATAAAAGGCTGAGTAGAGTTCAGAACAACAGGCTTTTATTAACTACTGAATGCAACTACAAACAGATCAGGACTATGCCTCTAGTGGACGACCGAATGGCAGAGAGCTGCCGTGCAGCCGTCCTTATACCAGGTAGCCAAGGGCGGAGTCAGCTGAGGCATAGTCAGGTATAACAGTGAAACAAGAGTGAACGACAACAACAACAACAACAATAGTGAACACAGTGAACGACAGTGGTTACCACATTCACCCCTCGTTTAAAATTAAGTCCGGCGGGGTGAAGTGTATCAAAAGTTCGAGTAGGTGAGTCTGTCGGGCGGCCTCGTTTGCCATCGAGATCTTCGTGGCGACGGTTGAGATGGTACAGCTTCCAACGACACATCTTGAATGGGATCGAGCACCGGCATATCGTCCCCTTTGGCGTTGGGTGGGCGAGTGGACTCCGGCGGGTCCTGGGGTCGCGGCATGCCGTCTACTGGGGTAGAATGGACAGGGGTGAGAATTGGGTCTACTGAATTTTGGGCCGTGTCGAAGGGGGTTGTGGTGGAGGGCAATGGTGATGGGTCAGTGGACCCCGAGGGTGCCAGATCTCTAATGGAGACTGTATCCTCCCGCCCGTCTGAGTATGCCACGTAGGCGTACTGGGCGTTGGCATGGAGGAGGTGAACCTTCTCTACCAGGGGAGCCATTTTGTGGGACCTTACATGCTTCCTCAGCAGGACGGGCCCTGGGGATGTCAGCCAGTGTGGTAGTGAGGTACCGGATGTGGACCTCCGGGGAAAAACGAACATTCGCTCATGGGGGGTGGCGTTGGTGGCAGTACACAGCAGTGACCGGATGGAGTGGAGCGCATCAGGTAGGACATCCTGCCAACGGGAGGTCAGAAGGCCCCTAGGTTTTAAGGCTAGGAGGGCCGCCTTCCAGACTGTCGCGTTCTCTCTTTCAACCTGTCCGTTCCCCCGGGGGTTGTAGCTGGTGGTCCGGCCTGAGGCAATACCTCTCATGAGCAGGTACTGACGGAGTTCGTCGCTCATGAAGGATGAGCCCCGGTCGCTATGAATATAGCTGGGAAAACCGAACAAAGCAAAGAGGTTGTGCAGGCATTTAATGACCGTAGCGGTGGTCATGTCCGGGCAGGGGATGGCGAAAGGGAAACGGGAGTACTCATCAACTATGTTGAGGAAGTACACATTACGGTCAGAGGAGGGGAGGGGCCCTTTAAAGTCGACACTCAGGCGCTCAAAGGGGCGGGTGGCCTTGATCAGGTTTGCTCTGTCAGGCATATAGAAGCGTGGCTTGCACTCTGCACAGACTGGGCAGCTCCTGGTCATGGTCCTGACCTCCTCGATGGAGTAAGGCAGGTTGCGGGCCTTGATGAAGTGGAAGAACCTGGTGACCCCCGGGTGGCAGAGGTCATTGTGGAGGCCCCGTAGTCTATCGATCTGCGCGTTGGCGCATGTGCCTCGCGATAGAGCATCTGAGGGTTCGTTGAGTTTCCCGGGCCGGTACAAGATGTCGTAATTGTAGGTGGAAAGTTCAATTCTCCACCTCAAAATCTTGTCATTTTTGATTTTGCCCCTCTGCTTATTATTGAACATAAAAGCAACTGAACGCTGGTCAGTAAGCAGGGTAAATCGTTTTCCAGCCAGGTAGTGCCGCCAGTGGCGCACCGCCTCCACAATGGCCTGGGCCTCCTTTTCCACAGAGGAGTGTCTGAGTTCGGAGCCCTGGAGGGTTCGTGAAAAGAAGGCCACGGGTCTTCCCGCCTGGTTAAGGGTAGCGGCCAGGGCAAAGTCGGATGCATCGCTCTCCACCTGGAAGGGGATGGACTCGTCCACCGAGTGCATGGTGGCCTTGGCAATGTCATCTTTTATACGGTGAAAGGCTGAGCGGGCCTCCGCCGTCAGGGGAAAGGAAGTGGACTTGATAAGTGGACGGGCTTTGTCCGCATAATGAGGGACCCACTGGGCGTAATAGGAAAAGAAGCCCAGGCACCTTTTGAGGGCCTTGAGACAGTGGGGCAGGGGAAGTTCCATCAGGGGGCGCATCCGGTCAGGGTCAGGACCGATGACTCCGTGTTCCACCACGCAGCCAAGGATAGCGAGGCGGGTTGTGCGGAATATGCACTTTTCCTTGTTGTACGTGAGGTTTAGGAGTTGGGCCGTGCGAAGGAACTTATCAAGGTTGGCGTCATGGTCCTGCAGGTCATGGCCGCAGATGGTCACGTTGTCCAGGTAGGGAAACGTGGCCTGTAACGCATTCTCGTCGACCATCCGGTCCATCTCCCTCTGGAAGATGGAGACACCGTTGGTGACGCCGAAAGGAACCCTGAGGAAGTGAAAAAGACGGCCGTTTGCCTCGAAAGCTGTGTACTGGCAGTCCTCAGGGCGGATAGGGATTTGGTGGTATGCTGCCTTGAGGTCAATGGTCGAGAAAACGCGATATTGCGCTATCTTATTAACCATGTCGGCTATGCGGGGGAGAGGGTATGCGTCCAACTGGGTGTACTTGTTGATTGTCTGGCTGTAGTCGATGACCAGGCGCTGCTTGTTGCCGGTCTTAACGACTACCACCTGAGCTCGCCAGGGGCTGGTACTACCCTCAATAATCCCCTCCTTCAGGAGCCGCGTCACCTCAGATCTTATAAAGGATCTGTCCCCGGTGCTGTATCACCTGCTCTTTGTGGCGATAGGCTTGCAGTCACGGGTGAGGTTAGCGAACAGGGAGGGTGCGTGTGATTTTGAGGGTGGAGAGACTACAGGTGGGGCGCGGTGGGCAATTTAAAAACTGCTGGTTGCAGACAGTGAGTGGGGGAAAAGGTCCACCGTATGTCAAGGTGACACTCTTAAAGTGACAATGAAAGTCCAACCCCAGCAGAACGGCAGCGCAGAGATGTGGCAGGACGAAGAGCTTTACATTTTTATAAATGGAGCCCCTCACCGAAAGGGTCACTACGTAGTAGCCGCCGACGTCTGCTGAGTAAGATTTTGAGGCCATGGAGATCCGATGGCGCGCTGGCAGGACCGAGAGGGAATAATGCCGTACCATATCAGGGTGTATGAAGCTCTCCGTGCTCCCGGAATCAAAAAGGCAAGTTGTGGCGCGGCCATTTACCTGGATGTCCATTGTGGACCTGGCTAGCTGATGGGGTCTGGATTGATCCAGCGTAATGGAGGCCGCTGTGGAGTCGGGAGCGTTGCTGTAAAACCCTGGCGAGGCGGTGGGTGAGTCGGGGGCCCGTTGGCAAAATGGCAGACAAAATGGCGGTGTCGGAGAAGAAGGACAAAATGACGGCGCCCATGACGATCCCGATCCCCACGAGGCTGGAGGAAGGCAAGAAGGCCGCTCCCACGAATCGCAAGCGGCGCTGCTGAAGGTAGGGGTCTTCTGACTTCTGCAGACGCCAGCGTAGTGTCCTTTCTTACCGCAGGCAGAGCAGACAGCGTTTTTCGCCGGTCAGCGCGCCCTGGGGTGTTTGGTTTGGCCACAGAAATAACATTTCTGGCTCGGGCGGGACATCGCTGCAGCAGTTGGGGCCGGGGCCCGGGGCGGCGCCACGTCCCAAGATGGCGGCGGCCGCGACATCCACGAGGCGGCTGCGCGGTCCGGGGAGTAGGCCTCCATGTTCCGATGGGCTACGTCCAACGAAAGGGTGAGTGAAATCGCCTTCTTCAGGTCGAGCTCGCTACTTTCCAGCAGTCGCTGCCGTGTGTGAGTGGATCTGAGGCCCGCAACGAGGGCGTCCCGGATGAGCTCCTCCGTATGTTCCGTGGCTGATACTTTCTTGCATTCGCAGGCTCGGCCGAGTTCCTTCAGCGCCCGTATGTATGCTTCTGTGGGTTCCCCGGGCTGTTGTTTGCGGGACCCCAGGAGATGTCTTGCGTAAACATAGTTGACCGGGCGTGCATATTGTTCCTTTAAAATGTCGATAGCCCCCTGGTAGCTCGTAGCGTCCCGGATAAGGGCAAAAGCTCGGTGGTTTACTTTCGAATTCAGCACCCTGAGCTTGTCGGCGTCGGTGGCGACGGTCTCGCCGGATGCAGCCAGAAAAGACTCAAAACAGTTCAACCAGTGTGAGAACTTAGCAGGCGAGTCCGGTTCTTGCGGGTCGAGTTCCAGGCACTTGATCTTAAGTATCTGCAGCATCGTTATTTTTTTTTTGTCAGTAGTTAATAAAATTGATGCGCTATCGATTCTAATAAAAGGCTGAGTAGAGTTCAGAACAACAGGCTTTTATTAACTACTGAATGCAACTACAAACAGATTAAGACTATGCCTCTAGTGGACGACCGAATGGCAGGGAGCTGCCGTGCAGCCGTCCTTATACCAGGTAGCCAAGGGCGGAGTCAGCTGAGGCATAGTCAGGTATAACAGTGAAACAAGAGTGAACGACAACAACAACAACAACAACAATAGTGAACACAGTGAACGACAGTGGTTTACCACAGGATGCAAGTGGCCCAAGAGGTCAACACTTTGTCTATGTGCCGCAGAACCTGGCTGCAGTGCAGGAAGAGGTTTCATGACCTTCTGCGCACTGGGAAAGTGAGTATGACTTTCCCATCACCCTCAATCTGATCCCCATTGCCTCTCCTCACCAGCACTCAGCTTTGACAACCTCTTCCTCCACATCCCACTTGACACTGACGTCCCTGCACCCTTACCCATTCCCTCTCTCTCTATGGTCACATTCACCTAACTATTCGACTATGCAGCCCTCACACTCCCTATCGCTGTGATGCTATGAAAACAACTTACAACACACAGGGAGGGCCCTTGGTCTTGCCACCTCACTCCATCTTTGTCTCCTTCGAAACATCAATGATATGGATTCTCTACACTCACTCCTTCATTCTCACTCAAACTCCACTTGTCTCCCTCATTGCAGGAAAAGAGAGCTCACAATAAGAGGGAAAGAGCGAGGACAGGAGGAGGGCCACCCTCAGTAGCCCAGCTCACCCCCTGGGAGGAGGCGGCCCTGGAGATCGTGGGAGTGGAGGAGGATGCGCAAGTGGGGGACGGACAGACGGGTGCATCACAGCAAGTTGGTGACAGAATAGTTTATCATCTCTCTCATTGACATTGCATGAGTCACTGATAATGATTCTGATGCTCTAACAGATTGACTTTTGATCATCTGCAATATTCAATGTGCATGTAACCTTGGCCTCACATCTCTGACTCTTTCCTTTACTCCCCCACAGGACCATCGCAAGCACCCGTCCCCACTGTCCAGGAGGAACAGCCTGAGCTTCCAGACTCCTCAGAGGAAGCTGCAACCTCTGAGGGCGCTCCGTCAGCAGAATTAAGCGCACCCTGCACCAGCGCAGACACTCACACCTTGGCGGGACCTTCGGGACATAGAGTAGAGTTGTCACCTGGTGTATCCCAGCTCACAAGTGAGCATCAGCAGATGGTGGAGACAGGGACAGCAGTGGAGAGTCCTCATCGGAGGGCGCAGGTCGCTCCCAGCTCGGCTCCGCTGCATGTCGACCCTGTACCTCCGGGTCCATCCAGAAGGACAGCGGTGCTGGAACTCCAGGAACAGGTGCAGGAGTCTCTGGCAGGTTTTGTCTCCAAGGTTGCTGTGAGTGTGGAGCGAATGGAGGAGTCCATCACTAACATGAGCAGAGCCTTTGTGGAGGCGTTGGCGCATGAACGCATCACCATGGAAAGGATGGCAACCTCCGTGGCAAGGATGGCTACCGTAGAGAAGAGGATGGCTACAGCCATGGAGGAGCTAAGTCGCCAGGGTCGTGAAAACATGGTCATTGTTCACAATAAACAGACATCTCTTGAGGAGCGATGGTCAGCTATTGAGCATACAAACCAGACATTCATGCAGGTCCTCTGGAGTAGGACTTCCAGTACAGAAACGGGTCCTCATGGCCCCCCTGAAGTGCAGCAAGGTGCTGTCAAGCCACTTTCTAGCTCTGAAGTGGGGCTGATCCATGAGAGGAATGTTGGTGGCAGACAGCAAGGAAGTGGGGGCTCCTCTCCAAGCGCTCACATGACCATGCCACTGCAAGCCCCCGGTCAGAGCCCCACCAGAGTCCCCACCAAACTGAGATCGGCGTCTCAACCCCTGCACAGCCGTAGGAGCAGCAGACTGTTGCCGAGCCCTCACAGGTTCTCAACCCCAGAGGACGCCCGCCAAAAGTGTCGAAACAGGAGCAGCAGGAAAGTGAGCAAGGGGCCTCCACATCTGCTGAAGCCACAGGGGAAGCACCATGTCGGAGCACGCGTAAGAGGAAGATACTGCACAATTAATCACAAGGGTAGTCACTTGGGTGTAATGTTATGTTTAATTTTGAAAAGCCATCAGTTGGTTATTGCCATTAAAAATTCTGATGGCAAACTGTTGCAGTTATGGCGTGTGTCATGTCATGAAAACAGACCTGTGGCAACTGAAGGTTTTTCTAACAATGGAGGGCAAAGCATGGGTGGATTTCACAATCAGAGGGCCAAAGGATGCAAGAGGGAATATAAGGCTCAAAGAGGTTTCAGATACAGAATAGAGTGAGGTCATGGAGGGATCTGAAAAGGAGCACAAAGATTTTAAATTCAGTTGCGTTTTAGACAAGGTGACAGGCCAGCAAGGAGAGTATTTAAAAATCAAGTGTAGAGGTGGCAAAACTGTGGATAAGGGTTTCAGCAGCAATGTGACTGTGGTAGAAGCAGAGGTCATCAAAAATGCAGAGGTGAAAGTTCGCAGTCTTGGTGTTGGATAGGATGTGAAGGTTGAAGCCGAGGTTGAATAGGATGCCAAGGTTTTGCATAGTCTACTTCAGCTTGAGTGAATGGCTGTGTGTAGGCTGGAGCCAGTACCAAGAAAACGGGCTGAATAAGATAGCATAAGTCTTCCTGATGTTGGGTTGGAGCAAATTATAACTTGACGTTGGAGAGGGAGTCTAGCAACACAGAGGTGGTTGAGTGATGTGTTGGGGAGGAAAAACGGAGTGTTGTCGGCATGCATTTGAGAGGAGGGGGCCAAGAATGGAGGGAATTCCAGGCGTGACGTACGTCCTCAGAAAACCCACAAGGGAATGGTAGCATAGTGGCTATGTTACTGGACTAGTAATCCAGAGGCCTGGACTAATGATCCAGAGACATGAGCTGTGGAATTTAAATTCAATTAAATAAATCTGGAATAAAATAAAAATAAAAGGCTATTGTCATTAACAGTTACCATGAAACTACCGGATCGTCATAAAAACCCATCTGGTTTACTAATGTCCTTTAGAGAAGGAAATCTGCTGTCCTTACCCGGTCTGGCCTATATGTGACTTCAGACCCACGGCAATATGATTGACTCCCAACTGCCCTCTGAAATGGCCCAGCAAGCCACTCAGTTGTATTCAAGAAGGCGGCTCACCACCATCTTCGTGAGCACAATTAGGGATGGGCAATAAATGCTGGCCTTGTCAGCGATATCCACATGCCGGGAATGAATTTTTAAAAAAACTCTCGGTCCATGAAAACTATCACTCACCTTCTATTCGCCCCCCTTTGCTTTCCAAAATCCTTGAACATGTTCTCACCTCCCAAATCCGTACCCACCTTTCCCACAACTCCTTGTTTGAATCTCTCCAATCAGGTTTTTGCCCCTGCCACAGTACTAAGCAAAGTCACAAATGAAATCCTCTGTGACTGTTACCATGGTGCACTATCCCTCCTCAACCTTTCTGCAGCCTTTGGCATGGCCAACCACACCATCCTTCTCCAATATTGTCCTCCGCCCAAGGATGTCCTCCATTGTCCATCTCAGTGGGACTGTACTCGCTTGGTTCCACTCTTACCTATCCAATCGTAGTGAGCGTATCTTCACGAATGGCATTGCTCCCACAACCACACCATTATCTCCAGAGTTCCCCAAGGATCTATCCTTGGCCCCCTCCACGTCTGCCTCTTGGTGAGATCCTCTGCAGATATGAGGTCAGCTTGCATATGCGTGCATTAATGCAGTCCATCATCTCGTGCCATGTCCTTCACCCCACAGTCTGAGACCCTATGGCTACATCACAGAAATAGAACTTCCTCCTCTTGCTCCACTTCTTGCAGCAGTTTCTGTTTGTGACACTGTCAGTGTCACCCCTATTGGTTTATTTAAAATAGGCAACTGAAGCTCCTCCTTCTCAGCAAACTCCACATTTAAACAATGAGGTGAATGACATCATCAGACAAGGTTAAATCTCAAAACGACAAAATTGACTCATAAGAATACCTATATTGAATGAGCCCCCTGCCTACACACCTCTGATTCCAGCGGGCGGGTCAGAGGACCTCCGCGTATGACTGCTCCTGGGCCTGGCCAAAGTGGCCATTAATAGGTCCAGGCAGCGGGCGGTCGAGGGGGTCGTCCGGCCCGATTGCCTGCCTTTCTTCCGCAGCTATGTTCGCGCCCGGGTGGCCCTGGAGCTGGAGCATGCGGTGACCGCCGGCACACTTGAGGCCTTCCGAGACCGGTGGGCGCCGCAGGGACTAGAGTGCAGCATCACCCTGGCAAACCAAATTTTAATTTGATTTGATAATTTTTATTTAAAGTTCTTTTTAATTTACAGTTAATTTGGTTCAATAAAAGAGGACCCCTCTGATTCCACAAACCTCCAGGAAATTCATCTTTTCCAACAGATTTTTGGTCTCCTCTTCTAACCTCTCAGCTAAGCATCTGTTCCTTCAGCTATTTTCTATGTTTAAAGTTGCTATATACCCAATCGTGATATAGTGGGTTCCAATCTTAATTAAATAGACAATTTGCTTTAACTGAAGCTTTAAGGAGCTAATTAGGCATATGCATGCTCTGATGACATCACATCCTCAGTCCCACAGTGTTTAGCTGGGATGTTCCATAACCTAATAAAGAAATAGGAATGAAGCTAACAATGAGAAAATCAGTATCGGAAGATTGTATTGCTATAATTTTGTAGTATTGGATATGAGAGGAAAGTCATTTTGATTGAATAGTTTTCATATTCTATTTCTGGGGAACAGGGAACTGGTTCAATCTGCAATAACTGAATAATTAGGTAGCTCAGAAAAATAATCTACATCAGAAAGTTAACTGAATTAAAATCACTAAAGGATGTAGTTCCTTCTGCTTAATAGATTGGTAAAAAGTGGTGTGTCAAGGGTGCAGAAGGAATATTTTGGTGATAGAAACACTGGAATCTGTTCAGACACTGAAAAGTCTGCTTTGTACTGAATATTTACTAAATTTCATTTTATGCAAGTTTCTTGTCATTTCACAATTGACTGAAAATGACAGATGAAATTTAGGTTTCAAAAGTGTAATAACCATCTGTTTGAGAGCCAAATTCATAATAGCACCCTTGTATTGCATTAGTTGACAGCATAGCTTGGAGGTCCTTGGTTGTGGCCATTTGTCAAGCATATTGTGTATTATAATTGGTAATTGTGATACCTAAACTCAGACTTCCTAAATTAACTTCCATGAATTTTGTATAAAGATTAATGATCGAACCCACCTCCCCTAATGGCTTCCTGCTACCGATCGATATCTAGCAACCTCTGCTGGAAGTCCTTGTACGCAGATATCAGCTGAGGACAGGATTGGGCTCAACTCTGTTGTCCCCCCCCCCCGCCCCCCCAGTTGGGTAGTCTGCTGACACTCACTGTCATGGCTCAATTATGAATAATCCCCACTCAATCAATACATTCAGAAGAGGAAACAAGAGTAGAAAACTGGCATGAAAAAGGATTTTTGAAATCTGTTAGAACTTATATTATTAGCAAAGTACTAATTTATTAAACTATTAGACTCATTTATTAAAAAAATAACAGAAACTGTTTATTTTAAATAGAATAACACCTCAGTTAAAATAGCAGACAGGGGAATGTCATACAAATGCATTACGTGATCATCTTCCAAAATCGTCAACAGTAATCTCTAGGCTTGTATGTCGCATTGGTATGTAACCCCTCCCTATATATTTGTGAGTTTAATGTTTATGTTCAGTAATTTATGCTATGGTAGCATAGTTAGGACTCACTATTCTGACTATGCGACCATAGTATAAATTACTGAACATAAAAACTAAACTTACAAATATATAGGGAGGGGTTCCATACCTTCCCCCAATGTTGACTCGCCCGAGCTTACATATCTGTGTGGTCATATTGTAGCCAATAGCTGCAGCATATAAATTAATGCAAATCTGTCTGTCTATGATCTGATAGCATGTAAGATAGTTGAATTAGTTGTCAAAACTCTACAATGACAAGAAAACAGAATATAAATCCCATCAGTGATTAAGTCAGAATGCAAGATTATAATTCTATGGAATTAGAGCGAGACAGACAGAAAGAGTTTAAATAGAACTTGCAGAGACAGGGCTTGCTATAGTTTGGCATTCAGCCAGCTTGTTATTTTTAAGGATTGGTGGTATCTGTATTGTGGCAACAGAGGATTTTCTTACAGCTGGTACTGACTTCCTCTGGAAACCATGTGGTATTACTTGTACATGCAATTGGCATTTGGCCTTTGGGCACTGCACTATTTTGCAGACTGCAGCATGTTCTATTTTCCAATGGTCATATGTAGACTGGGTGTCTTATTGTGGTTAGCACTAAACATTTCAAGTATGACTGATAATTTATTCTAAAATCTAACCCATGCGGAGAAAACCTAATAATGAACATAAGAGGACACTTACTTAGTTCACATGGAAAACTGCTCAGCACAAGCACATACTGGAAAATCGTATGCATGCTACCAGTGTGCATAAAAATGAAACTTACAAATATATAGGGAGGGGTTCCATACTTTCCCCCAATGTTGACTCGCCAGAGCTTACATAACTGTGTGGTTATATTGTAGCCAACGGCTGCAGCATACAAATGAATGTAAATCTGTCTGTCTATGATCTGATAGCATGTAAGCTAGTTGAATTAGTTGCCAAAACTCTACAATGACAAGAAAACAGAAAATGATCCCGTTGTATTTTGGCCCTATTATTAAAATAAGAATTAATCATTGGCCCAGAACTTGCGGTCCTGATGACAGCGAACTGGCAGCATTTGCCATCATTTCATCGTTGAAACTGACCACATCTTCAGGATTTAGCACATGCGCAGCCTAATGCGGAAATCCACTGCTCATTCACTGCTCCACAGGCTGCCTCGCACCCCCCAACCAGAGCCGGCAATCATTGAAATCACTGATCTGACAAAAACATCCCCTTTTCCGAACAAATATCACTGTTAGAAACTGAGTAGTAACTACTGATAAACAACTGTTCTGGCCCTGAAAAACTAATTTATATTGGTGGAATGTCAAATTTCTCCATTAAGTTAAAAGTTATTAGATTTTAAAATTAATAAGAAAAATTATTATTTTTAAAAGTTTGTTCATGATATTTCAGCTTCTACCTTAACCCAATGTGTATGTCCCAATCTTTATTTCGCTCTCTGTAAATTTTTTTTAAAGTGATTGATTATTAGTGTTTTCTATTTCCTGATTCCCTGTCTGTGAGTATTTTGCAATGTGATTGGCTGCTTAGGCAGCTTGTTGAAGTCACAGCAGCTCGCACTATGGGATTCCCACCAATGTTCCCCCCAGTTTTTTTTAGCAGCACGGCCCCTTTAAGGGGCTGCGCGGCCCATTCACAGTAACATTGGAAAAACCGGTCCCAGGCTGTGCAGGACCAGCAGAGAGCTACGTGACCACCTGGCCATGCAGCTTAAAGGGAACATTGATTCCCACTAAACTGCATGTCAGAAAAGCCGAACTTCTCACCACAGAGATTGAGAGATCTTTGTGGGCAACTTTCTTCGGGGCCAGTGGTCAATGCCTTTGCTTTGCTGCTGACCGCAAATTACGGGCCATTAAGTTCCCTTTAATGCATCTTGTGTGACAGTCAACATTTATAGAATCAAAGAAGGTTGTAGCACAGAAATAAGCCATTTAGCCCATCACATTTGTTCACGTTTTTCTTTACGAGTCACCTAGGCCGGAATTTTCAGGGGTCCGTGTGGGTGCGATTGGAGGCGGGTCAGATGGGAAAGTTGAAATTTCTGGCAGCGGTTCGTGAACCCGCCGTTATCCCGCCTCCACGTACCTTTCCCTCGGGCGCGTCTGTCAGCGCGGCAGCGACCCAGCCGGCAGAGGCGGGTGACCCAATGTAAAAGATTATTAGCTTGTTCTCAGATGCTTAAGAGTCTTTTTAATCTTGCCTTTCCAATTTCACTGGATGCCCATGGGACTCGTGCTTCTCAGGAACCATGTCTGTCAACCTGAGGCAGGAGTTGAGTGGCCATTGATCCAGCTGATTAGTTGACAGCATCAAATATAGTATAAAAGCTCCCACCTGATAGCTGATCACTTTCCTCAGGCAGAAGCTGTTGCTCACTGCATTGCCAGCACAGATTGAGCTTTCTGCAGGCTGCCAGTCTTTCCAGCAAAGTCTCCATCCAGTGTCACCTCATTGGAGGAACCTTTCTCACCATTGACCGATTGCTTCTGTCACCTCTACATTACCTGTCATGTATTTCACCAACATGGGTACTGTTTATACTGTGTCACCTTAGTCCTCAGAATCAGACCACAATGAGCCCCAACACCAGCAACACCAGGCACACTAGCAGCACCAACAACAACAACACCATCCTTCTCCGCAATCACCTGATGTTGCACAGGACAGGGCATCAGCACCTGAGCACATTGCTGTCCGGGAGGCCAGGGATGACCTCATCATGGCCAGTTTTACTTAACTTGAATCTGTACATCCATATGGCTGCTACATGATGCACCAGGTTGGCACCACCCCACACCAACACCATAAAACATTTCTACAGTGACCAAGCCATTCATTTCACACTCACCACCATTGTTGGAGGTACCGTTATGCCTCACCATTCACTGCAACTCACTAAGCCACTTCCAAAGGTGCACACAAATCTGTCCAAGACCGGAAAATGTTGAAAATAAAGATTTTTATGTTTGACAGCACATTAACAGAAACTTTACATAAACATTGGATAAAACACTCAAGTGGCTACCCTTGTGAATCTACTTGCGTGTCATCTTTCACTTTCACATGCTTTTACGAGGTGCTACCCCTGTGGCTTCAGCAGAGGTAAAGGCAGCCTGCTCACTTCCCTGCTGCCAAGGAGCTGGAGAGCACCTTGCTGCACATCAGTGGGGCTATGAGGACCCACGTCTATGCTGATATCCCTCCTAGAGAAGAGGTCTATGAGCCTCTGGCATCTATGCTCCATAGATAGCCATCTATTCTCCATAGAGACCATGTGCTCCAGTGAGTGGCCATCCTATCCATGGAGGAGCCTACAGTCGCCATCGCCTGTGACACGGTGGTGCTCATGTTGGAGATGGACTCCTCCATTGTCTGAACATTTCTAGACACATGTTCGCAAAACCTGTCAAAGCCTCCTGCACTTCTTACTGCACCACCAGGATCGCCCTCTTTCCGGATGGCCCCCGAGGCTCAGCGTCTGCATGCAGCTGAGCAGAGCTATGGGTGTCCTGTGCCCTCCAGCGGGAACTCTACACTGCTGTCCTTTTCTCTACCATCTGCTCTTGCTCACTTGTGACTTGTGAGACACCAGGTGACAACACTACTCTATGTCGCGTGGGACCCACCGAGGTGTGAGTGTCTGCACTGGTGCTGGGTGTGCTTATGTCTGGTGGCAGTGCACCCTCAGAGGCTGGAGGCTCCTCTGAGGAGTCGTCTTGCTCTTCCTCCTGGGCAGTGTGGAGGGGGCTCTTGATGGAACTGTGGGAGAGTAAAGAGATGAGTTAGATATGTCATATGAAGACTGGGTACAGATACCATTATGCACATAATGACCATTCAATGGCTGCTGACATCAGTCCCCATATGAGTGACTCATGTACGCCATTTAGCTGTATGATATGTAATTTTGTCACCAGGTTGCTGAGATGTCCCCCTTTCTCCGTCTCCCACCTCCAGTTGCTCAGCAACTCCTGATATTTCTAAAGAAGCCTCCTCTGTTGTAAGGTTTGCAAATGATGGCGTTCCACCTCCGGTTCTCTCCCTCTCCTTCTTATTTTGGACTCTCTTTTCTTGCAAGGAGGGAAAGAAGAGGTTGAGTGAGAATGATGGAATGAATGTAAGGATTGGATGGGTTAGATCTTTAGAGGGAGACTATGATGGAGTGGGGTGCCAAAGCCAAGTGGCCCCCTTGTGTGTTGTTAGTTGGTAATGATTGCACTAGGATGAGGGTGAGTGTGAGGGGTGGTTAATCAGATGGGGATGTGATAATGTAGATAGAGAGAGAGGGATGGGTGGACGTGCAAGGTATGTTGGTGTGAGTAATGATGTGCAGGGGTAGGGTTGGGAAGGCAGAGTGCTGGGGATATGATGAGAGGCACAGCAGGATGAAGTTGAGTGTGGCTTTGCACTCACCTTTCTTGATCTAATGAGATCATTGAAACATTTGCGGCACTGCACCCAGGTCCTCCTGACCAAATCCCTGCTGTTGACCTCCTCTGCAATCTCCAACCAGGCTGTTTCGGTCTCCTGGGAGGTCTCTTCTGCCCATTGGAAGGGAAGCATATGGAGGGAGTCATCGTAGAACCTGGGTGCAGCCCTCTGCCTCTGTACAGTCATTTCCAAACTGTTTGCAGCACTCCAAAGCTGTAGTGCACTGTCTGCACTATTTTAGATTAACCTTCACATGTAATGTGGCCATGGCCCCATTAACTATCCCGGCTGAAACGCGTCATGGATGATGTCAGCAGACCCGCACCATTTAATTGGGCCGGATAACACGCAGGGTGGGCTTAATAGGCCCTATTGGCGTAAAGTTGCTTTGTGCAGCAGGATGGAGCCAGCAACGGGGTCACGATCCACCATAGCCACCGCCCGCACCGGACCCACCCTGGTAGGGAAAATTCTGGCCCTAGTCTAAGTCCAATCTCCTGCTCACTCCCTGTACCATAGAATCATTGGATGGTACAGCACAGAAGGATGCCATTTGGTCAATTGTGCCTGTGCTGGCTCTTTGAAAGAGCTATCCAATTAGTCCCAGTCTCTTGCTCTTTCCCCATAGCCCTGCAGATTTTCCCCTTTTAAGTATTTATTCAATTCCCTTTTGGAAGTTATTATTGAATCTGCTTCCACCCCCTTTGAGGCAGTGCATTCCAGACTGCGTAAAAATAATTCTCATCTCACCTCTGATTCTTTTGATAATAACCTTAAATCAATGTCCTCTGGTTACTGACCTTTCTGCCACAGGAAACAGTTTCTCCTTCATGATTTTAAACACCTATTAAATCTCCCCATAACATTTTCTGCTCTAAGCAGAACAATTCCAGCTTCTCTAGTCTCTCCATGTAACTGAAGTCCCACATCTCTGGTGCCATTTTAGTAAATCTCCTCTGTACCTTCTCTAAGGCATTGACATCCATCCTAAAGTGTGGTGCCCAGAATTGGACACAATACTCGAGCTGGGGCCTAACCAGTGATTTATAAAGGTTTAGCATAACTTCCTTGCTTTTGTTCTCTGTTTATAAAACCAAGGATCCTATATGATTTTTAACAGCCTTCTCAACTTGTCCCATCACCTTCAAAGATGTGTGTGTGTATACCTCCAGGTCTCTCTGTTGCTGCACGCCCTTTAAAATTGTACCATTTTGCCTCTCTCCATTCTTCCTACCAAATACATCACTTCACACTTCTCTGCATTAAATATCATCTGCCATGCATCTGCCCATTTCACCAGTCTGTCTATGTTCTCCTGAATATTCCTTTAATATTCCTCTTTTTAAAACCACTATCTATAATTATCTTTTAAAAGTATTTCTGGACTTTGCTTCAAGAACACTCTGTGACAGAATTCCACATTCTCACCAGATATTTTTTAACCTCCCTTTCACATCCTTGGGACATCCCAGAGTACTTTACTTTTGAAGTGCAGTGCAGTTATTCTGTTATGTAGGCAAATGCAGCAGCCAATTTGCATACATCAAAATCCCACAAACAGCAAATTGATGAATGACCAGATAACAGGGGAGATTTTCCTCTTTTTTGCACTGGACATTACTCAGTTCCCAGGTGCAACGAAAAGGAAATGGGGAACAGAGACCCGTTACATCACATCTCCACTCCAAGTGCACCTCCCTGCGACTTTCTGGGAAATCCTAACTGAGCTTAAGACTGTCACAAGCTCTGATACATGAGGCTGTAGGGGGCATTCCTGACCCTTCTGCTTCACTTTCTGCTGTATCTCTCCATGGGGCACCCAAACGTGGGATGCCCCAAAAGGCTCAAAATTGGAACTTGCACTGGTGTCCAAAGAGTCTGTGACCTTTTACTTCCCAGCCAGGGGAGAGCTGTAACACTGACTTCCTCGCCATTAGTGATTTGCCAATATTAAAAAAGAGCAATTTCTCCTTCTCCCCTTTTGAGTTTAAAAAGAATGGCAGTGAAATGGTCTTGGGTGGTAGCATGAAATAGGCGACAGCAAATCAGCAGCCCATTTTATACACCGCCACAACTTTGTTCAGATCAACATTTGTACAATCAAAACCAACCACCCTAACTCTAATTGCATCCTTATTTGTGGCTGCTCACTTAAGTCAATTCTGATATTGCACAGCCTCTATATCCTCATTGCTTAGCTTTAAAGCCAATATCCTAGCCTTTACCAAAACCACCTATTAATACCACAATAACATCTCCCTCTCCATCCCTCTGAAATTCTTATCCTCACCTTTGCCACCTTCAGGCTCAACTTTCCAATGCTTTCCTCGCCAGCCTCCAGGACTCTGTCCCGCATAAATTCTAGCTCTTCCAAAACTCTGCCAACTGCAGTCTATTCCGTATTAAGTCCCACTCACTATCATCCCTGTCCTCACCAATGTTCACTGACTCCCTAATTGTTAACAAGTTGACTTCAAAAATGTTTTCCTTATTTATAAATTGCTTCATGGCTGCTACAAAGTTGTTTCTGTCATTGATGCCTTCTTGGATTCAGTGATCTCAGTCGCTCCATAAGCAGTCTGAGCATCCTGCTTTTAATGGGATTTGATTGACATTGCCCTATATCTACTTTACGATAACTTGGAGTTATAACAATAATATTCGCTTGTGACTTGAACTAGAAATTCATGTATTTCTCCGAAGATGAACCAAACAAACACTTGTTGGTGAAAGAGGGTCAGATACGAATGGTTAAGTTACTTTATTTCAACAGGAAGGCAAAGTTACAGAGCAGCAGTTAGGGCTGGATTCACATAATACAAATTACTTATTGTTTAGTTACTGGGGAAAACAACTTCTGTTTAGAATATTAACCATCTTTCACCCAGGTGCCTTTTATTAAACTTGTGGGACTACACTTTGCTTAAAAAACATATTAAAGCAGAAAAAGAGCACGTATGACAGATGTCAGGTTGCAAATACAGCTGAGAATCAGGCTATATATAGAAAGGTCAGTGGAGAAGTGAAAAAGAAAATAAGAGGGGCAAAGAGAGGGTCTGAGAATAGAATGGCAGCCAACATAAAAGGTAATCCAAAAGTCTTCTATAGGCATATAAATAGTAAAAGAGTAGTAAGAGGAGGGGTGGGGCTGATTAGGGACCAAAACGAAGACCTATGCATGGAGGCAGAGGATATGGCTGAGGTACTAAATGAGTACTTTGCATCAGTCTTCACCAAGGAAGAGGATGCTGCCATAGACATAGTGAAGGAGGAAGTAGTGGCGGCACATGATAGGATAAAAATTGATAAGGAAGAAGTATTAGAAAGGCTGGCCGTACTTAAAGTACATAAATCACCAGGAGCGGATGGGATGCATCCTAGGATGCTGAGGGTATTGGCCATAATATTCCAATCCTCCATAGATATGGGGTTGGTGTCAGAGGACTGGATAATTGCAAATGTTACACCACTGTTCAAAAAAGGGTGTAAAGATAAACCCAGCAAATACAGACCAATCAGTTTAACCTCGGTCATGGGAAAGTTTTTAGAAACAGTAATCAGGGACAAAATTAACAGTCACTTAGATAGGTGTGGATTAATTAAGGAAAACCAGCACAGATTTGTTAAAGGCAAATCATGTTTAACAAACATGATCAAGTTTTTTGATGAGGTAACAGAGAGGGTTGATGAGGGTAATGCGGTTGACGTAGTGTACATGGATTTCCAAAAGGCGTTTGACAAAGTGCCACATAATAAGCTTGCCAGCAAAGTTGAAGCCCATGGAATAAAAGGGACAGTGACAGCATGGATATGAAATTGGCTAAATAATGGGAAACAGAGAGTAGTGGTGAACAGTTGTTTTTCGGACTAGAGGAAGGTGGTGTTCCCCAGGGGTCGGTTCTAGGACCACTGCTTTTCTTGATATATATTAATGACGTGGACGTGGGTGTACAGGGTACAATTTCAAAATTTGCAGGTGACATAAAACTTGGAAGTATAGTGAACAGTGAGGAGGAGAGTGATAGACTTCAGGAAGACAAAGACGGGCTGGTGAAATGGGCGGACACGTGGCAGATGAAATTTAACGCAGAAAAGTGTGAAGTGTTACATTTTGGTAGAAAAAATGAGGAGAGGACATATAAACTAAATGGTACAATCCTGAAGGGGGTGCACGAACAGAGAGGGCTGGGGTATATGTGCACAAATCATTGAAGGTGGCAGGGCTGGTTGAGAAAGCAGTTAAAAAGCCTTACGTGATCTTGGGCTTCATAAATAGAGATAAAGGGCAGGATTTTCATTGGGCCGTGGAGGCAGGATTGGAGGCGTGTGGGGGGTTAAAATCCCGAAATCGGGGGGCACGAACCCATCCTGCCCCCAACCGGCCTCCATGCCAGTTTCAAAGGAGGCGGGTACCCGACCCGCACTGGGACCCGCCTCCCCGAGGCGGGAAGGGGATTAGTGCCAATTAACTGCCTGTTAACAGGTAGTTAACAGGCAGTTTTTAGCCTAATCCCTATTTTCATTGTTGAAATGTGGGATTCCCGATGGCTCCAAACCACACCAAGTTAGCGAGGCGGGCCGTTGGGGTGAAGGGCTTGGAGGGGTCGAGATGTCCGGTGTTCAGGTGAGTGCTGGATGTATGAGTGCAGAGGTAAGTGTGTTTGGTGTGTTTAAAGAAGTTTTACTTATATTTACATACCTTTACAGCCTTCCTTCCCTCACATCTCTGGAGTACCTCATCTCACCGGCACAAAAGCAGAATGGCCGCGATCTGTCAAAAGTTCCAGCATTCAGCTTTCTGTTCCGAGGAGATCTCTAAATCATCCTGACAGGAAGGAATTAACTTGGAGTACAGACTGTCAGTGTTTGACAGCTTCAAACAGCTGTGAAATGCTGATATTTCATCTGTCAAAACGTCTTGACAGATGAAATATCAATCTCTGATGTCACCTGTTGCCGGGTGGCCCTTAATTGGCCTGCTGAGCCTGCTGGGCGGGCTCAACAAGGTCAATCAAGTCAAAATCGCATGGGTTGGCTAGAATTCAATGGAGGCGGGACTACAACCCAGAAAGTTGTAGTCCCGCCTCCTACCCAACTCCTCAATGAAAATCCAGCCCATAGAGTACAAAAGTGTGGAAATTATGATGAACCTGTATAAAACACTGGTTCGGCCCCAACTGGAGTACTGAGTCCAATTCTGGGCACCACACTTTAGGAAGGCCTTAGAGTGAAGGTGCAGAAAAGATTTACGAGAATGATTCCAGGAATGAGGGACTTCAGTTATGTTGATAGACTGGAGAAGCTGGGGTTGTTCTCCTTGGAGCAGAGAAGATTGAGAAGAGATTTTATAGAGGTGTTCAAAATCATGAGGGGTCTGGACAGAGTAGATAGAGAGAAACTGTTCCCATTGGCAGAAGGGTAGAGAACCAGAGGACACAGATTTAAGGTGATTGGCAAAAGATCCAAAGGCGACATAAGAAAAAACTTTTTTACGCAGCGAGTGGTTAAGATCTGGAATGCATTGCCTGAAAGGGTGGTGGAGGCAAACTCAATCTTATCTTTCAAAAGGAAGTTGGATAAGTACCTGAAGGAAAAAAAATTGCAGGGCTATGGGGAAAGGGTGGGGGAGTGGGACTAGCTGAGAGTTGGCATGGGCTCGATGGGCCGAATTGCCTTCTTCCATGCTATAACCATTCTATGATTCTACGAAAAGTAACTTTTCCAAATCTCTTCTGTTAAAGGTTGGTCAGAAATTCCTCAGATGTGAGAGTAGACTTGCCCCTTTCTGCCTCAATATCCTTCTCCGGTTCTTCATCCCAGTCACCTGCTTTACCAACTCTGGCCAACATGCCCCCCTCCACTTCATCTCTAACATAGCCATCAGCAATCATAGCTTTGTATTCTGGGACTCTTTTCCTGAAGCCTTATTATACCTCTGATTGTTTCAAAAGTTTCCCCAAACCCATCTCTTCAACCATGTTTTCAGTCACTTCTCCTAACTCTTGCTCAATGTCCATTTCCCCGATTCTTTCATGAAGCATGAAGTTGTTTTGATCCTTAAATGTTTTACACAATTGTTATTGTTTTAACCTGGCTTTCCATGGGTGAATGGAGTCATTGATTTCAACCATGTAAGTATTTGAACCCCCATTTACAATCTGTAGGCTTTAATCAACTGCAAGGGATTCTATACCTTCACATGATATATGACTTCCAACAATGGATCAAACACATCAGTGCCCAGTTCCTTGGCAGTGCACATGACATCTCCATTTTTCAGAAATCCTGTGTGCCTCTTGTTTTCAGCGGAGATTCAGGATGAATAGATTGATGACACTGGGGGACAAGATTTATGCTGTTTTATTGTGGCTCATGCCTCTGCTGAAGAACTCCCTTACTGATAATTAGTACAATGAGGTGCACATCAGAGTAAGGACAATCATAGAACATGACACAAATAAGGGAGGTGGCCAAGGCCAGCTTCTGGAGATGATACCATGGCGCAAGGGAGATATATACAGCAAATGTTCATGTGTGATTTCTTTGTTCATTGAATTATATCCTGTATATGTTAGAATACAACTGAAAAGCATACTCTGTTCCCAATATACTTATATCTTCCACATTATTATACCTCCCAAAATATCCTAACCCCCGAGTCCAAGCTGGATTCTGTATTCTGCCTGTAATCACAATTTCATGCAGTACTCTTGAAAGTGTCTCCTCATGGAAATAAACCATAAAAGAATATTAATTCCCCTGTATGTCAGGAGTTCCAAGCTTTTGCCTTTGTGGGCCACATAACTATGTATCATGGAGTCTTACGGGTCATGTAAATCCATATTCCTAACAATTTTGCATATATCTAAAGTGCTGTTACCAATAGATCTTGGAGTTCTGATTGAGGGTTTATTCATCAATGAGGCAACAGCACTAAGGACAGCTGTTTTCAAAGTTCCAGGCCCACAAAACTGAAACAGGACAAACCAGTGAAGATGCCTGGGCTTTGAAGGCTTGATTGCCAGTGTTACGTCCATGTAATAATAAGAAAAGGACTGCAGAGATGCCGGTACTACAGTATACATGAGCTGTAGAAAGTAGTTCCCCCATTAAAGGTACATACATTACAGCCAGGGCTTGAGAGCTGTATGTGGCTGCAGGTTGAACACCCCTGCTGTATATTACTGTAATGAGACTCACAAGAATCACAGATGATCTTCAATTCTTCCTCCTTCAATGGATTCGATGACAATGATGTTCATAACAGATTCCTTGTAGGAAATGAGGACTTTTTCCTCTTTGTTACCAGCACCTGTCCTCACCACTCAATGGGGCCAATTTTAACTCTACCCATCTGATGAAAACCGGGCAGGTGGGCAGCTAAAACCACCCAGGTTACTTACCTGGCTTGGAGCTGCTAGGAGCTGACCATTTGGTATATTAACCTGCTCAACTGAGCAGTTGGCAAAGACATGTGCTGAAAGCCGGTGGAGTCCCTTTCTTACATATGCATATCAGGTCCTGATGACAAATATAAAAATTATTAAGGACATAAATAAATTGTGATTAGGTGATGCCAATGTTATGTTTTAAATACTTGAACATTATAGGAGAAAGGGAAAACTGATGAAAGTAGGGGGTTCTGTATTTGTAGTTCTTGGCAAAAAATAAGTAAGAGATTGTGCTTTGTGTCTTGATTTCAATTCAATTAGGATGTAGGGACAAATAGGAATATGTAGGATGTTGGAATGTCCACACATTATGGCAAAGCAAATATAAAAGCTAACACATGCTAGGATAAATAACAAGAACTGTGCAATATAAAACTACAAAAGTTATACGAACACTTTATAATGTATTGGTCAGGCCACACTTATTGCATTTTAAGTTTGTTTCCTAAGAAAAAATGGCCCAGGTTTTGCGAAGGGACGGCGCTTGCCGCTGACCCTGAAGAAAGCTGCACACAAAGTTTTAGCTGGCTCTGTGGTGTCGAGTTGCCCTATTACGACGTCAATTTCATTCTGGCGCCATCTATAGGGGATCTGTGGTGTCCAAGAACAGTGAAGTCATCAAGCAGGCTGAGAAGCCAATCAGATTTAAGAATTCTCACAGACAGCAAACCAGGAAGTAAAAAGCACTAATTATCATTCACTTTTTAATTATTTTACAAAGAGCAAAATAAAGATTGGGACATACACATGGGGTTAAGGTAGAAGCTGAAATATCATAAACAAACTTAAAAAAAATAAAAATAAACTTATTATTTTAAAAATCTATGGAATTTTTAGCATGAAATGGAAGGAATGACACTCTAGACCTATAAATTTGGTTTTTCAGGGCCAGAAATATTGTTCAGCATTAATTATGACTTAGTACGCTGTTAAAAATGCAGTTACACCTCATTCAACAAGGATTAACTTTTTGATTTTTTTTTATAGTGAGCGTAGTGTATAAAAAGTTGAAGTTCACGTCAAATCATTGATTCTGTGTTGATTGCATCTACGAAGCCTGCGGCAGCGCATCCTGTGGAGGAGCAGGGTATCACTGACAGCAACTTCCAGATTTTCGCTTTTAACTGCGCATGTGTAGATGCCAGAAGTTGTTGTCAGTTTTACACAGTAATGACAGCAAACACTGACAGTTTCGCTGTCATTATAACCACAAATTCTGGGCCAATATCTTCAAATCATTTCCGCAGCTCATTTTACCTCCCTCCTCTCCTAAAGACACTGCTTAATGCTGATGTACAGTTCGACGAGCAATGGCTGTCATCCAGTACTTTGCCTAATTAATCATTCTTCATAATGTAAAGACTAGACAGTGAGAGTGGGAAGGCCATTCATTCATGGTAGGCACCATGGTCAAGACACATCTTGTCTTCATCTGATAATCACAAAGGTTTACTTTTCGGTAGGGGTTACTGGATAGTGGTTAACATTTTGGAGTCCTGTTCTGAGCACCTCTACTGCTGCCTCAGCTGAATTGCCAAATTGGGGGGCATAGTTAATTCTGAGGAAGACTGCGACAAAATACAAGAGGACATTAATAAACTTGCAGAATGGGCGTGTAATTGGCAAATTAATTTCAATATAGATAAATGTGAGGACTTACATTTTGGTAGAAAGAATAAGGAGACCACATATTGTTTGGAAAATAATAGTCTAAATGGGTTACAGGAGCAAAGTGATCTAGGGGCACAGGTACACAAATCACTGAAAGTAGTGACACAAGTTAATAAGGCCATAAAAAAGCAAACACAACACTAGGGTTCATTTCTAGAGGGATAGAATTGAAAAGCAAAGAAGTTATGTTAAACATGTACGAACTTTGGTTAGACCACACGTAGGAGTACTGTGCAAAGCTCTGGTTTCCATATTATACAAAGATTATAGAGGCACTGGAGAAGGTGCAAACAATATTTACAAGGATCATACCAGAACTGAAAGGTTATGACTATCAGGAAAGACTGAACAGGCTAGAGCTCTTTTTCAAGAAAAGAGAAGGCTGAGGGGTCATTAATAGAGATCTTCAAAATTATGAAAAGGTTTGATAGGGTAAACATAGAAAACATGTTTCCACTTGTGGGGAGACAAAAATTAGGGGCCATTATTATAAAATAGTCACCAATAATTCCAACAAGAAGAAACTTCTTTACCCAAAGGGTGGTGAGAATGTGGAACTCGCTGCCACAAGAAGTAGTGGAGGTGACTAGCATAGATGCATTAAGGGGAAGCTAGCTAAGAACGTGAGGGAGAAAGGAATAGAAGGATACGCTGATAAGGTTAGATGAAGAGAGGTGGAAAGAGGCTCGTGTGGAACATAAACGTTGGCATAGACAAGTTGGACCGAATGAACTGTTTCTGTGCTGTAAATTCAATGTAATCCAAAACTGGCTGGGGATCCAACCATGGGATTCCCTGGTTTGTAAGGCTTAGTTTCAATACAATCAACCAAGCTATCTGAAGACCCTTCAAAACATTTTTAAGATGTTTGAAATTTAATTAGTGAACTCAGTGTTTGCTTTAATGTGGTATGTGGTTTGAAAATGTTGTCTAGTAACACAATTTTAGTCAATGTTTTGACCTATACATTTTCTGTCAGAAATTTGTTTTATAATCTCGAGAAACATGATAGCAGGAAGTTGGTGCTTGTGTGGTCAGGTGATGGTGCAGTTTGATTCGCAACAGTCTAGGCTCCAGATTAATTTGTAGCAAAGTAGTACCACAATATCCTGACAGCCACAGCCCTTCTACATAACGGTGTCCAATAGAAAATGCTAACAAGCCACAGATATGGCTACAGGGACACTGCTTTAGCCACATGCACTAATTTTAGTAGAACAATCCTTACATGCACTCACACCATACAGGTAAATGTACTACACACCAATGTTCCCTTTAAGCTGTGTTCTGGAGGCCCTGAGCAGCCGGCTCACGGGCTTTTAAAGGGAAAAATCACACATGCATGAAATTTTGAATGGGCTGTGCAGCCCATTAAATGGGACACGTAGCCCCCCCAAAAATTAGAGGGAACATTGCTTCACAAATGTATATTTACTTAAACGTCCACCACCATTCAGTAAACAAGGAAGTAAAACACAACTGTAGGGAAATTTGATAACGCAAGAAAACAGACGCGGGCACTGCGAGACGAGATATGCCCCCACTTGTAAAAAAAGCACAGGCAACACGTCAATTTGATGCTGCCTGCTAATATAAATGATGATAGCGCACAGCCTAACAACTATCGCACCGCTGACAGGCTGTGCGCTCAGCGGGGGGGCCCAAGTTAGCGTCGCTGGAGTGAGGCTGTCTTTCCTTAAAGCTAGGCTGTTCATTTTCAAGACAATTTCTAGCCCTTACAGCTGAACTGCCTTCTGAAAAAAAATCATTCAAAACCAGACAGTCTGCAGATGTGAAAGCTGAACTGCCTTCTGCAAAAAAAAATTAAAATATTCAAAACTAGGTAGTCTGCAGCTCTTAAAAGCTGAACTGCCTTCTGTACATAAAAAACACTAAAGATGCATCAGCGCTAACACAAATGGCTCAACAGACCAGGGAAAGTGCATCTAGCACTTGAGCTTTGTGCAAGGGGTTAACACTGGAAGAGAGGTCCTCTACCCACAGGGGTCCTCCAGAAAGAAGGATGTAGGACCAGATCGGCGAGACCATCACTGCCAGCAGTGTCACCCCCAGTGACCAAAGAAGTTTCATGACCTCAGACAAGTGGCCAAGGTCCGTGAATGCATCTTCAAAAGCTGTCTCCTAGCAACTGCACCACTAGCCTCACATGCTGCTCAATGTACAACCAACCCATCACTCGCCTACCAACAATCTCTACTAAACACCAGGCACACCTCACATCCCCAGCTTCACCTCACCGCCTTGGAGGAGATGGGTGCTGGCCATTCTTGGCAAGGGCATGGCTGAGCCCTTGGCCAGCAGCAGGGCTGAATGAATAGAAGATGCTGGTATCCTCATACATTATCCTCCTTCTCACATCCCACTTCCCCCTCATCCCACAATCTCTTCTAATGTACAAGCTGCACATGGTGTTAGCATGCACCTCTTGCTTTCCCGCCCTCCCCTCACCACAACTGTAGGGGGTGGTGTCGTGGTCGTGCCCAGTCAGCTTCGCCTCTGGCTGTCCCCCTTTTGAGTGGTTCGAATCGCTCCCACACCCCTGGGTTCTAGACACCGGACTTAGGTACAGGCGCTGATATAGAAAATCGAGTAGACAAGTGGTTTGGTGTAAGAAAACCAAGATTTTATTAAAACAGAATAAAACACAGTCTTATGAGAAATTACTGGTATAAAATACAGGCATAAACAATTACACTTATTCAGGGAATGGGGAACACACGGCACATCGAGGGAAAACAACTACATTAACAATCCCCTTTATCCTTATCCCACCCCCTATACCTAACTAGATTAAGTTATGAGGGGCCAGGAATTCATGTGCACCAATCCAAAACCTGTTGCTTTAATGTTGTGAGTTTTGAGGTTTGGTCTTCTGTCCTTTGGGGTACTCCGTCACCGCGTGGTCTCAGGGCATGGTGCTGGAGTTGTTGATGCGACACACCTTCCTTTTCCTCAGCTACCATCGTCGTCTCGTCGCGATGGGTTCTCTTCTGCTTCTCCCTCGGGCGGTCGTCGGCGGTAACGGGGCGGTTGGCGGTTTTTGCTGCTTATTCGATTTTACTACCCATCCTTTGAACGCCAGTATATTCGTTGCGGGCATGGACACTCGCGTCTAATGCCTGCTTATTCGCAGTGTTCAAATGCCAACTTATTCTCACTGTTCATACATACACTGCTAATTTCTTCCTCAAACGCCAGCGTATAACTTAGGTGTTTGGTTTTTACCAATGCGTCTTTTGCTGCCCTTCTCTGCTCTCATCGGTGTTACCTTCTTCTTCGTCTCGTCTCATCTCATCTACCCGTTCGTGGCCTGTGTGTCCTGTATGACTTTGAACTCGGGTCTCGTTCTCCTCCCGCGTTTGGTCCTGGTGTAATGGCCGTTCTTGGTTGTTGAGTGGAGTGGGGAGTGAGAAGAGAACCCGCCACGAGGCCAGGGCACGAGTACGAGCAGCAGCAGGCCAAGGCCAAACACGAGGTCAGAGTCAAGAGACAAGAGAGCTAAGAGCCAGAGAGCAATTGCTACTGATGGGCCTACAGTTATACCCGTTCTTCCACTCCTTATCTGCGTGCCAAATCAGGTCAGTCCATTGTTTAACTTTTGGCGGGCTGTTTTAAATGATTACAACCATTTGTTTCAACGACTTTAGGCATGGTTGCCTCCAGGTCTAATGGTCCCAATGTCCTGGTTGCTTTGTCATGGATAAGTCTTAATTGTCCCCATCCTACCTTGATGGCTACTGTGAACTGTTATCGATTAAACATGCAGAAAGCTAATGGCCACAATCACGGGCCCATTCTAATTTGATTTGATTCAAATCGAATAAATGCATATTCTGTGTTTACTTTGTCTGGCTGGTTCTCGAGAGTCCGGTTTGCACGGATTCCTGCATTTTAATGTTTCGTCTCCAGGCCTGCTTGTTGGCAGAGCCCTGGTTTTAAAAATCCTGTCAGTATCGGTCACGAGGTTTACAGAAGCCATTTTGGGTATCCTGCTTTTAATAACTTGTCCAAAACAGGGTCCCTTGATCCATAACTCGGGGAGTGTGGGAATTTTGAGAACCCTGCAACTTACACAACCCTACCCTTGTAACTTTCTCATTTCAAACACCCAAGAAATCCAGCTTGCCCAGCCAGTGGTTGACCAAGAAGAGGAAGAGGAGAGTGAAGAAGAAGAAACACCATCACTCGATTTCAAACTCACAACGACCAGCTCCTCGAGGTCGTCCTGGAAGACCATCTGCAGTCTCCCCCACTGAATGTCAGCAGCCTTCCACTATCCATGCTGCAGCCACTGGGGTAGCACTGTGTAAGAGCACTAGGATAGGCAAATGCATACAAAAGATACTCACTAAGGGAATACACAAAGGTGATTAGTTGTTTTTTTTAGGTAATATTGGATTCCTCCTCTTCTGCTTCCTCCTCGTCCCTCTGTGAGCAGCTTGTCCCCTTTGCTGCCTCTGCTTCATCTCCATATGATATTGCAGCCCAAGGGGGACTGCAACCAGAGCCCCCAGGACTGTGAGCAAGTGGTGTTCTCAGAAGCCTTCCTTTAACATCCAAAGCCTTGCAACTTGCAAGCATCCAGCAGCACTCCTGCACACTTTAACAACTTTTTAAAAGTCTTGCACCAAGCCACTGCACCAATAAAATGTAAAGAAAAAGTCTAAAAGCTAAAATCTAAACTTACCTGAAAGAATGACGTGTCTCTTTAAGAAGAGCTGGCAGAGTCTCTGTTGTACTGCTGCACGTGCATTCTTCCATGCGTGGTTTGGAGAGGGCAGTATCCAGAGCGGCAATGTCCAAAATCACAGTCATGTGTAAATTCAGGTGTTGCACGCCGATTAACAACGGCAGCGCTAACAATCTCCCCAAAATGGCAGCCGCCGTGTTCCATGCCAGAAGCGGGCAGAAGTGAGGCGGCTGCCATTTCTTCCGCAAACCTGGCCTTAATGGCCGGCGCTGGACCTCCGAATTTCGCAAACAATCTAAAAACATGTGGTGAAATAAGTCTTATAAGTATATACCTTATTCTACCTGTGTATAGTTTCCTATTGTAATCTATTGTAACCCTGCTGTTTTCTTGGTTGGCCAGGAATGCTGATGTACTGTATACCACTCTGCTGTGCCATTGATTGTCCTGATCTGTTACTTCGCCCCTGGCTCCGCCTCCTAGTTCACTTCTGAGAAGCTGGTCAGAAGGCTAACATGTGTGTTCTGTTCTGTCCAGTTCTAAGCTATTAAAAGCCAACTGTTTGAGTTATAACTACCAGTCTCTGTAGCTATTTAAGGTATATCAATTTTAATAGCTTATTACTTCCAGGGATGGACAGACTCCTGAAGCCGGAGTGTCTAGACAGTGATCCACATTCGGCGGACGCATCGAAGAAATTCGCACATTGGCTCCGGTGTTTCGAACATTTCATTGCATCGCTCGATGATGGGGCCAACAAACTGGGCCTACTGACTAACCTAGTAAGTCATCGGACTTACTCGTTAATCGAGGACGCTTCTACATACGAGGATGCACTCGCGACTCTCAAGGCCCAATACCTGAAGCCTGTTAACAAGGTGTATGCCAAGCATCTCTTGGCTACCCGCAGGCAACTACCGGAGGAATCGCTGGATGATTTTCTACAGAATCTAAAGGCCCTGGCGAAGGACTGCAACTACAAGGCCGTGACGGCCATTTTGTACCAGGAAGAAGTGGTTCGCGAGTCGTTTATATTGGGCCTTCGATCGAATTACATTAGGCAGAGGTTGCTTGAAAGGGACACTCTGGATCTAAAGACGGCCGTGGCTACAGCTCGATCGCTGGATGTGGCGCAGAAGAACTCCGAGACCTATGCGTCAGGCCATGCGGCCCTCTCAGCCTCGTGCGCGCCGAGCGAGGAGGCGCCATCCTCTCCGCCTGGGCCTCGGACCAGCCCTACACCACGGGAGTCTCCACCCAGCCCCACCACTGCAGCGATGTCCCGCGGACCAAGATGCTACTTCTGCGGCCAGCTCAAGCACCCCAGACACCGATGTCCTGCGAGAGACGCCACATGTTTCAAGTGCAAGAAACGGGGACATTTCAGCAAGGTATGTAAGGGGAATCCCGTACCTGATACAGTCTCCGCGGCCCTACACGTGGTCCCAGAATTTGATACTGTCTCAGCGGCCACCTACGGATCTACGATAGCCTCAGTCATGGTTGACCAGTCCAGACCGCATCCACTATCAAAGTCTATGATGGACGTTAAGGTAAACGGACACCCGACGAAGTGTTTAATCGATTGCGGGAGTACTGAGAGCTTTATTCACCCTAGCCTCATCAAACCGTACTCAGTAAAGGTGTACCCTACCCGGAGCAAAATCGCGATGGCATCTAAGTCCCTCACTTCGGAGGTAATCGGTTTCTGTAAAGTAACACTGACTGTTAAGGGCACAGAGTATAAAGATTTTAAACACCTTGTGTTGCCGCAGCTCTGCGTGAAACTAATTCTAGGCCTAGATTTCCAGTGCCACCACGAGAGCGTCACACTTGCATATGGCGGATCCCAGCCCCCACTCACAGTTTGCGGCCTCTCCACTTTAAAGGTAAGCCCGCCATCCCTGTTTGCGAACCTCGCCCCAAACTGTAGACCTATCGCGACCAAAAGTCAACAGTACTGTTCGGAAGATAAAAAATTTATAAAAGAAGAAGTAGGAAGGCTACAGCGGGAGGGTATCATCGAAAATAGTAATAGCCCGTGGCGTGCTCAGGTAGTGGTGGTTAAAACTAACGAAAAGAAACGGCTCGTGGTCGACTACAGCCAGACCATCAACATATATACGCAACTAGACGCTTATCCCTTGCCTCGGATCTCCGAGATGGTGAACCAGATTGCCCAGTATCGTGTGTTTTCCACTATTGACTTAAAGTCTGCCTATCACCAGCTCCCCATAAAAGTAGACGACCGTCCTTATACGGCTTTTGAAGCAAATGGGCACCTGTACCAATTCCTTAGGGTACCCTTCGGGGTCACGAATGGAGTTTCCGTTTTCCAATGGGAAATGGACCGTATGGTAGGTGAGAATGCGTTGGAGGCAACATTTCCGTACCTGGACAATGTTACTATCTGTGGACGCGACCAACAGGAGCATGACCGGAATCTCGCTAAATTTCTAGAGACTGCCCAAAAGCTAAACCTGACCTATAACGAGCACAAATGTACTTTCAACACTACTCGTCTGTGTATTCTCGGCTGTGTGGTAGAGAATGGGGTAATCGGGCCAGACCCTGAATGATTACGCCCGCTTAAAGAACTACCACTGCCACATAACCCTAAGGCCTTAAGAAGGTGTCTGGGATTCTTCTCTTATTATGCTCAGTGGGTGGCCAACTATTCGGACAAAGCCCGAGCCCTTATCAAGTCGACGTCCTTCCCTCTATCAGTAGAAGTGCAGGAGACATTCACCAACATCAAACGGGACATTGAAAAGGCTGTGGTATGTGCTGTAGATGAGAGGATACCCTTCCAGGTAGAGAGCGATGCTTCTGATTTCGCGTTGGCTGCAACCCTCAACCAGGCCGGGAGACTGGTAGCCTTCTTTTCCCGTACACTACAGGGTCCTAAAGTCAGGCATTCTTCCGTTGAGAAGGAAGCACAAGCAATTATCGAGGCGGTCAGACATTGGAGACATTATCTCGCCGGCAAACGTTTCACACTCCTCACTGACCAGCGGTCTGTGGCCTTCATGTTTAACACGAAGCAGAGAGGCAAGATAAAAAATGACAAGATCCTAAGATGGCGGATAGAACTGTCCACTTACGACTACGATATTATGTACAGGCCAGGAGCACTCAACAAGCCACCCGATGCCCTATCTCGAGGGGTATGTGCCAGCCTTAGTAATGACAAGCTCCAAAGTCTCCACGACGCACTCTGCCACCCAGGAATCACCCGATTGAATCACTTCATCAAGTCTCGCAACTTACCCTACTCCATTGAGGAGGTCCGAACGATGACCAGAGCCTGCCGCGTTTGTGCGGAATGCAAACCCCGCTTCTACAGGCCCGAACAAGCTCACCTCATCAAGGCAACTCGGCCATTCGAGCGCCGAAGCCTTGATTTCAAAGGTCCTCTCCCATCGGTTGATCGTAATGTCTATTTCCTCAACGTTATAGACGAATACTCTCGTTTCCCCTTTGCCATTCCCTGCCCGGACATGACCAGCGCTACGGTAATCAAAAGCCTCTGCAACTTATTCTGTCTGTTCGGTATGCCCAACTATATCCATAGCGACAGAGGGACGTCGTTTATGAGTGATGAGTTACGCCGGTTCTTACTATCAAAAGGGATTGCTACTAGTAGAACCACTAGCTACAACCCCCGGGGCAATGGGCAGGTTGAGAGGGAGAATGCGACAGTGTGGAAGGCAGTCGTTCTGTCTTTAAAGTCGAAAGGCCTACCGACCTCTCGCTGGCAGGAAGTTCTTCCCGATGTACTGCATTCCATAAGGTCTCTGCTGTGCACCACAACAAATGCTACTCCTCATGAGAGGATGTTCGGTTTCCCCAGGAAATCTTCCTCAGGTATTTCACTACCCGGGTGGTTGATGTCCCCGGGCACTGTATTGCTACGAAAACATGTGAGAGGTCATAAGATTGATCCCCTAGTGGAGGAAGTACAGCTCCTCCACGCCAATCCTCAGTACGCATATATTCAATACCCTGATGGACGTGAGGATACTGTTTCAATAAAGGACCTGGCTCCAGCAGGAGAAGAGAAAGAGAGCGATGCTGCTAGCGAAGATGCGGGTGTGGAGCACCGTGATGTGCCGCCTGTGGGGGTGGGATGCCCGGAGGTACAAGACGTACAAAACGTTGTTTTGGAAAACCCAGCAGACACCGGGACGGCGGAGGAACCTGAGCAAGTCCCCCAAGAGGTTCCTCGGCCGACGCTACGTCGCTCACTACGAACTGTAAAACCCCCGGTCAGACTTAATGTGGTAAACCACTGTATTGTATATTGCCACCTCTGGGTGGCGCTGTGTATGGAGGCATGCCTCAGCTGACTCCACCCACCACTGTGTGGGTTTCGTTCAGACTTGTTCAGTCACTCACGAAGAAGCATGGTCTCTTCTTAGCTAATAAAAGCCTTATTCATCTCTTCTTTCGACTCATCATCTCTTCTTCGACTCATCACCTTTTATGAAGTAATTGATAAGCGTATCAATTTTATTAGCTAAAAGTTAAATGGCGACACCTGAGGAGCAACAACAGCAACGGATACAGCAGACATTGCTGAGAGCCCTCAGACCACCACGCCTGGACCTCGACCCTCAAGATGTGGGTGCATCAGCCAAGTTTGAACACTGGCTGAGCTGCTTTGAATCCTTCCTCGCAATCTCACAGGTTACAGAGGAGGATCACAAACTGAAAATTTTGACCGCCCAGATGAGCCATCAAGTATATATGCTAATCCGGGACTCTAATACGTACGTGGCGGCCCTCGAGCTACTAAAAGGGCAATATACGCGCCCAGTGAACACAATTTACGCCCGACACCTCTTGGGATCCCGCAGGCAGCAACCGGGAGAATCGGTAGGGGCATTTGCACGGGTGCTACTGGCACTCTGCAGAGACTGCGATTGTAAAGCGGTAACGGCTGTGGAGCACGCGCAGGGACTCGCCTGTGATGCCTTCGTCAGGGGCCTCCAGTCAGACCACACCCGGCAGAGACTGCTAGAAAGCAAGGAACCCGACCTGAAGACGGCCATTGCCCTTGCGCTCTCGTTAGAGGAGGCCCACCGAAACCTCGAGGCATACCCCCGTAATGGCGCCGAGACATGGCAATCGAAACCATGGGACACGGGACCGCCGCCCCCGGCACCAACCGCTGCAGCGACCCAACCGAGACAGCAGCCTCCGGTAAGAACTGCTTCGATGCTCAGTAACCAGGCCCAAAAATGCTATTTCTGTGGCCAGTTAAAACATCCCAGAGCGCACTGCCCAGCTAAGACAGCTACCTGCTCGGGCTGCGGGAAGAAAGGCCATTACGCTAACGCCTGCAAGGGGAAGCCAGCCAGCAGCGCAGCGTGCGGGCCGTGGGAGCAGCCATCTTATCCGCCATTTTGTGTACCCCCGGCCGCATGGCATCCGCCGCCATCGTATCCAACGCACTCAACCGCCATTTCATCACCGGAACCGACCACCGTCTCGGCGGATGACTATAGTGACTCACTAAGCCACATACTGGCCTCCGTGACGCTGGATCAAGGCCACCCTCACCATCTATCCAGCTCCATGATGGATATCGCGGTAAACGGCCGCGCCACCAGTTGCCTGATCGACAGCGGGAGCACAGAGAGTTTCGTCCACCCCGACACGGTACGTAGCCACTCCCTCACGATTCTGCCAACGCACCATCGCATTTCTATGGCGTCCAAGTCCCAGTCAATGGACATCAGCGGCTACTGTGTGGTGACCCTATCAGTAGGGGGCACTGAATATCAAAAATTTAAACTGCTAGTCCTGCCCCGTCTTTGCGCTGCCGTCCTGCTAGGGTTGGATTTTCAGTGCCACCTTAAGAGTGTCACACTAGCATACGGTGGACCCCTCCCCCCACTCACAGTCTGCAACCAACAACTTTTAAATCGCCCGCTGCAAACCACCTGCAGCCTTTCCACATTAAAAGTCCCCCCCCCTCCCCTGTTCGCTAACCTCACCCGCGACTGTAAACCCATCGCTACCAAAAGCAGGCGGTACAGTGCCGGGGACAGAGCTTTTATCAGCTCTGAGGTGGAGCGGCTCTTGAAGGAGGGCATTATCGAAGGTAGCACTAGCCCCTGGCGAGCCCAGGTTGTAGTCGTTAAAACCACTGCAAAACACCGCATGGTAATCGACTACAGCCAAACCATAAACCGGTACACCCAGCTGGACGCGTACCCCCTCCCTCGCATATCTGATATGGTCAATCAGATTGCGCAATACAAAGTATTCTCCACCAGCTGCCCATCCGCCATGAGGACCGCCAGTATACTGCCTTCGAGGCAAACGGCCGCCTCTACCACTTCCTTAGGGTCCCCTTCGGCGTCACCAACGGGGTTTCGGTCTTCCAAAGGGAGATGGACCGAATGGTTGACCAGAACGCGCTGCGGGCAACCTTCCCCTATTTGGATAACGTCACCATCTGCGGCCACGACCAGCAGGACCACGACGTTAATCTAGCAAATTTCCTCCGTACGGCCCAACGGCTGAACCTAACATACAATAAGGAAAAATGTATGTTTCACACCAAGCGCCTGGCCATCCTCGGCTGCGTGGTGGAGAACGGAGTCATCGGGCCCGACCCCGACAGAATGCGCCCCCTAATGGAGCTACCCCTTCCCCACTGCCAAAAAGCACTGAAGAGATGCCTGGGGTTTTTCTCCTACTACGCCCAGTGGGTGCCCCTCTATGCAGACAAAGCCAGGCCCCTCATCAAAGCCACCTCCTTCCCCCTGACACCAGAGGCGTGTGCAGCCTTCACTCTTATCAAGAACGATATCGCGAAGGCCGCAATGCACGCGGTGGATGAGTCCATCCCCTTCCAAGTGGAGAGCGATGCCTCCGACTTCGCCCTAGCCACGACCCTTAACCAGGCGGGCAGACCCGTGGCCTTTTTCTCAAGGACCCTCCAGGGCCCCGAGACGAGACACTCCTCCGTCGAAAAGGAGGCCCAGGCTATTGTAGAAGCGGTGCGTCACTGGAGGCATTACCTGGCCGGGAAACGATTTACCCTGCTCACTGACCAGCGTTCAGTAGCTTTTATGTTTAATAATAAGCAGAGGGGTAAAATCAAGAACGACAAGATCTTGAGGTGGAGAATCGAACTCTCCACCTACAATTATGATATCTTGTATCGGCCAGGGAAACTCAATGAGCCCCCAGATGCCCTATCACGTGGTACATGCGCCAACGCGCAGAGTGATAGGCTGCAGTCCCTCCACAATGACCTCTGCCACCCGGGGGTCACCAGGTTTTTCCATTTTATCAAATCCCGTAACCTGCCCTACTCCATCGAGGAGGTCAGGACCATGACCAAGAGCTGCCAAATCTGCGCCGAGTGCAAACCGCACTTCTATAGGCCGGACAGAGCAAGCCTGATCAAGGCCACCCGCCCCTTCGAACGCCTGAGCGTCGATTTTAAAGGGCCCCTCCCCTCCGCTGACCGCAATGTGTACTTCCTCAACATAGTTGATGAGTACTCCCGTTTCCCCTTTGCCATCCCTTGCCCAGACATGACCAGTACCACGGTCATCAAGTGTCTGAATGACATCTTCGCTCTGTTCGGGTTCCCCAGCTATATACATAGCGACAGGGGCTCATCGTTCATGAGCGACGAACTTCGGCAGTACCTGCTAACAAGAGGTATCGCCACGAGCAGGACCACCAGTTACAACCCCCGGGGGAACGGCCAGGTGGAAAGGGAGAACGCGACGGTTTGGAAGGCAGTCCTCTTAGCACTAAAATCTAAGGGCCTTCCGACCTCCCGCTGGCAGGAGGTCCTCCCTGCAGCGCTTCACTCCATTCGGTCACTGCTTTGTACTGCCACTAATGCGACCCCTCATGAGAAAATGTTCGTTTTCCCCCGGAAGTCTACATCGGGAACCTCGCTACCGGCATGGTTGACTTCTCCTGGGCCCGTCCTACTGCGGAGGCACGTGAGGACGCATAAAACGGACCCCCTGGTCGAGCGGGTGCACCTCCTACACGCCAACCCCCAGTATGCCTGGGTGACATACCCAGACGGGCGGGAGGACACGGTCTCCATACGAGATCTCGCACCCTCGGGTACCCCTGAATTACCACCGTTATCCCCCTTACCACCGTTATCCCCCTTACCACTGTTATCCCCCACCACCCCTCCCAACCCAACCCCTGCAGACGGCATGCCAAAGCCCCAGGAATCTTCGCCAACCACCCAGACACCAGACCCGACGTCGGATGCTGCAACACCACCGCCGCCACCACGACGATCAGGACGTCAGACAAGGCCTCCTGATAGACTTAACTTGTAGTACCCTTCACCCCGCCGGACTTCACATTAAACAAGGGGTGAATGTGGTAAACCACTGTATTGTATATTGCCACCTCTGGGTGGCGCTGTGTATGGAGGCATGCCTCAGCTGACTCCACCCACCACTGTGTGGGTTTCGTTCAGACTTGTTCAGTCACTCACGAAGAAGCATGGTCTCTTCTTAGCTAATAAAAGCCTTATTCATCTCTTCTTTCGACTCATCATCTCTTCTTCGACTCATCACCTTTTATGAAGTAATTGATAAGCGTATCACTTAACTTATAGGAGGGGTGAATGTGGTGAAATAAGTCTTATAAGTATATACCTTATTCTACCTGTGTATAGTTTCCTATTGTAATCTATTGTAACCCTGCTGTTTTCTTGGTTGGCCAGGAATGCTGATGTACTGTATACCACTCTGCTGTGCCATTGATTGTCCTGATCTGTTACTTCGCCCCTGGCTCCGCCTCCTAGTTCACTTCCGAGAAGCTGGTCAGAAGGCTAACATGTGTGTTCTGTTCTGTCCAGTTCTAAGCTATTAAAAGCCAACTGTTTGAGTTATAACTACCAGTCTCTGTAGCTATTTAAGGTATATCAAAACATTTATCTTTTTGTTACCAATATAAAGGCACAAAAGGGTATGCATATGCCTTGTGAATATGAGTATTGAGTCACATGTCCAACGATTCTCTTCATTTTTATTTACTAATCAGATATGCAATTAGTCACATCTGGATTCACAGTGGCGAATATATTGGAAAACACTGCTGTATAAATAGATAGAATGGACTTTGTTACCCCTTCCGCTGCCTTCTCTTTATTTCCCTTCTCTCCCTTTATCTATATCCCTTCTTGTGCTTCTCCGCAAATATTTCTCACCTGTTGCTCTGTCCTGTTTTATTTCCTGCTTATTATTGATGGGTAGAGATTCAAAATCACCTGGTGGCCAGTTCAGACATCGGAAGTTAGATCTTTCATCACAAATAGATTCGCACCATGCGCTGCATTTACTTTTCATCTGTTTTAGTGCAGCTTGTTTATCTCCAAATTCTGCCTCTTGCTACTTTGTAACTTTCTTGTCATTTTATGTTCTATCTCTTTCATTCTAATTCTCTCAAGTCGGTTAGTCCGTTTTGTTCCCTTTTTTCACCTTTTGATAACATCGCATTGATTTGTTTATTTTATCCGGTGCTTTTTTATTTCTCTACTATTGTTCTTTTTCTATGTCTCACCGAGTTCTTCCCTCCCTCTATAACTTTTGACGTGCGATTGGTTAAGCAGAAAGGCGGAATGCGCTTTTAAAAAAAAAAATGCTTTAAATGAATTTTATCCCAGACGCAAAAGTGGCCAATTGTAAGCTACGGTGAAGATGTAGGAAATGCAACAACAACACAAAATCTGGGAGATCAAAGGGAAGCGAGGGGCGGAAGAGCGCCATTGCAGCTCGGAGTCTGGGAAGGTATTTAACGCCGGGAGCAGGGAACCCAAACCTCGAGAGCCAGGAGCGAATCCACACACCATTGCACCATGGCTTTGTCCTGCAAAAGCTGGCTCTCCAACGAGGGTGGAAAACATCTGTTTTTGGTAGGACTAATGAGTACAAGAAAAATACTTTTCGCGATTAGATTTACAACGCATTTTAAAACATTTTTCAAAGTTTCTTGAGTAGGCGAGCCGGTGATCTCCTGAGTGCAAATTGGACTGATTGACTTTACAAGGAGCTTTGACTAACTTTTCCTCCCTCTCCTTCCCCTTTTTTCAGCTTTTCTGGCTGTCGATCAACGTGCTGCTATTTTGGAAAGCCTTTACGCTTTATTACTACGGTGCACAGTATTATTACTTGCATCGGATGCTTGGGGTAAGTAGAACAAAAGAACCGTCTCTCAGTCCATTGGTGGATAAGTCTGCGAGGAGCCTCAGTGAGGGACTGGGTGCAGTGAAACTGACAGATGAGCGTTTGCCAGCGAGCTGCTCCTTGTCCATTGAACGGGCTATTGTTTCCAAACACGAGACAGGATCGGTATTTATTTCTACTTTTCCAGGGCCCCTTTCACTATCGCTGAAATATTTAAAAAAGTGAACTTGGGTTTCCTATGTGATTGATGAAAGAAACGGTGGAGGAAGGGGGTAGTAACGAGACACCGTCTAGTGTAGTTTGCACAGAAAGTAACCGGCGATAAAGGGTAGTCAGCTCTGGTTAGATGTGAGCCTTTATGTTTGGAGCAGGGGAGCTGATCAATCGCTGGATATCAGTGGGAATGAACTGATCTGAAAGATTACCTGACGTCACGGGCTAAAACTCTCTCGGGGTTACAAAGGAAGCAGGCAGGGGAAGCACTAAAATAGGGCATTTGGAATACATTTGAAAAATATTCGTGCCAGTCCAATGAACGTTGTGAAAGAATGTCGACTGCGGCACGGTTTCAATCCTGACCCTCCTCTGGGTACGTGCAGTGCGTGGAACGAATGTGGGAAGTAAAACAGGAAGACGTTCTGTAACATGAAAACATTTTGTGTCACTTAGTGGTTATACTTTATACAAATTGGGTTTCAGTCATGTCGGTGCAACCAACCGCGGCCAGGCAGCGCATTTCTAAGCATGGCATGCAGCCCAAATGTTCTTCAACTTGGTCAGTTTGACCAGGCTAACGTAAGCAAACCTTGCCTATTACAAAAAAGTTATGTTCCGATTCCGTTTCACCCTTCAGTGCAAAAAGACGTTCACTTTCAAAATCTGAACATCTTGTATTTCTCGTATATGGGGTGGGAAAACTGATTATTCGTAAATTTTTGAAGTTAATTGTTATAAACAAGATTTAGAGAACTGTACACAACTATACAATTTTCTGGGTTAAACTTTTCAAGTGGTTCTGCATTTAATAATAGAATTGCTTGAACTTACTTACCTAGGGAGGTTACATCACAGCATCTGTGGCTCCTTTGTCCTTAGTCTATCCCCAACAGCAGATAGACAAGAGATGTGGAAGGTGCCTAGTAACAACAAAAAAAACTTCAGGCTTATTTCTGGGCCTAACGGCAAATTACACTCTGCTATGAGGGCTTTTGTGTTCTCCAATTTCCCCTGACATATTACCCTGAGTGATTATAGCCAACTGGCAATGTATTTCTTACTGATGTGTTTGGGGAAAGAGGGTGGCTATTTTTAAAACTGGGGGAATTTTCTACATTGCATTAAATGATTTTGGGGAATCCAGAACAAGGGGCCAAAGTAACGCGGATGGGGAATGTAGGTTGCGCAGCGTAGTGAGGCAAAAATGTTTGTTATTTTGATGCAAAATGAATCTGCAAAATGCAACACCAGAACTTTCCGCATGAATATTGCTGCCACTGTTCACAGCATCTGCCGGCCGCAATCATTGGCTCCTCACAGCCCGACACTCAGCCACACCATCTGAGGCCGTGCAGTGTGCTCTGATCCGGCTCCCGGGACATCCGGCGCCCGGCTCCAGCCGCCACTCGTTAGTCCGGTTAACAGCGGCCCATTACTCAGACATTCTGGCTCTGGGGCCGATTTCGCTACAACCAAATTTCACAGGACTATCCGAGGATTGTGGGGATGGAGTAGGGGGAGGTGTGGGGTGGGGTTGGTGTGGGGTTGGGGTGTGGTTGGTGGGGCTGGGGTTGGTAGGGGGGTGGGTTGGGGAGGGGTTGGTGGGTTGGGGAGGGGTTGGGGTGGGGTGGGGTTGGTGTGGGGGGTGGGGTTTGGTGTGGGGGGTAAGGGGCAGGTGGGGTGTGGGTTTTGGGGGGGGTTTGTTGGGTGGCGGGCTGGTGTGGGGAGATGTTGTGGAGGGGGCAGGTGGGGTGGAGGGGGCAGGGGGTTGGGATGAGGTTGGTGTGGGGTGTGGGGTTTGTTGGGTGGGGGGCTGGTGTGGGGTGGGGGTGGGGAGGATGTGGGGGGTGGGGATGATGTTGTGGAGGGGGCGGGCGGGGGGGATGAGGTGAGGGGGCAGGTGGGGGCGGCAGTGTGGGGGTGTTGGGGTTAGGGGTGGGGGGAGGAGCATACGTAGTGTGGCCATAGAGTGTGATCTCTGCATAAATGAATGTCCCTCATCAATGTTCTCTCTAAGCTGTGCGACCGTGCAGCACTCTGCAGCTCCCGTGTCGCTGGCTCAAAGCTTTGAAATTGGAAATACAGTGCATGTGCGGTAATTTGAATGGGCCGCCCAGCTCCTTAAAGAGGTCGCACACCCCCAAAAATTAAAGGGATCATTGTCCTCAGTGCGTCCACCCTTTCTACTGGTTGAAAACAGGAGATTGATATCCTTCCCACCAACTGGAACCCACCCTGCCGCACAGCCCCGCCCACTTTATTGACTGACCGCAGGGCAGCTCAGGGCCACGTAGCTCCTGATTTGGACCCGCGCGTATTCGGGGACGAGTTTCCTGATCTGGGGACTGTTCTGGGACATTGTTTGACCAGGGACACAGTCCCTCATTCAGGGACTGTTCCTGGAAAATGGGGACGTATAGTTACCCTAATCAAGGGATATACAGCAAAGGCAGGCAAATGGGGTTGACGTATAGATCAGCCTAATTAAATAATGCAATTAAATTTTAGGAACATAGGAACAGGAGTAGGCCATGAAGCCCCTCGAGCCTGTTCCGTCACTCAGTTAGATCATGGTCGCTCTGTACCTCAACCTTTGTTCCTAAAGAATATTTCAGATTTACCGTTCGGTTTTGTGTCCTTTCCCAAATTATACTTCATAACATTATCACATTGTACAGAAATTGTTTTGGACAAAGATTGGGTTAAATAATTTCCTTGGCGTTGGTCTGCCAAAGGTATTTGCATCGAGGCGAATAGTGTTTACAACCAGCACGCGTATGCAAACTGATTTTTCTGGCTGTATTTCAATACCTTGTACTTTTGGGAGCATTATGGCTTGGAGGACCAGAGGAAGTCAGATACTACACAGCATTGGGTCAACTTGGTGCTGTGGCTTCCTATTATCCCCTTTTGTGGCAGTTTATAAAAACTGGTGATTAATACCAAAATAGCTAATCATATTGCTGTGGAAACTATATTAAACTATTTTTCACACCAACTGGGATTACTATTCTAATTGAGACAAAATTTCATTAAAAAAATTGATCTTTAAGGAGTTCTATATATCCAAAATGTTCATGCATAGATCCTTACCCACAAGGAGCAGGGTGGAAAGTGTGAAAGTAAGTCACTTTGTACACTTCTTTGCCAAGATTGTTCTTCAACTAATTATAATAAGAGCGCACTACTTTCCTGTCTTCCCAAGCTATGCATTGTGCAGAAAGCTATAAACAGAGAAAACTAGAAAACAATTCACATCTAGTATCGTTGCAAATATTTTACAATCAAGAACAACAATTTTTGTGGCATTGCCCCTTTAAGGTAATGTACTAAGAGAAGCATCCCATACAAAACCATTCTATCCTAAGCTATACAAAAAATACCCAAGGTGTTTGTTTTCTTCATTGTTAACAGGCTTGCTCACCTATCATTTCCAAGTTTGTTATGCAGTCCATGGGTAGGGGAGTATGGGGGTGGGGTCCATGATCAGCGTGCTCTTTCGTGTGGATTAGAGATTGTCTAAAGGCTACATGCTGCTCAGTGGGGGCAGAGAAATGAGGCCAGAATGCTCATCAGTGGTCAGGAGGGCAAAAGTGCTGTTTGTTGGGAGTGGGGTGGTGGGGGCAAGCTGCTTCCCAGTGTGGTGAAGTGGGGAGGAGCTAGCATTACAGTGTCTAAATGCAATATGCTGTCATGATGGGTTAGGAACTAATCAAGCTTTTGTGGGTATGATCAATTAATAAAAACACATTAAATTCCTTTGCATGGAGAGGACCACTTCAGTACCTGTTTGTGGATCTGCAGCTATTATTGTGCACTCCATTCAGTGATCCCAAGTTCTTCTGGATTCTGCTGTTCTTGGCTCTAATTGTTGGTTGCTACCACTGCGGCTCTGAACCACTTCAGTTTTTGGTGCTTTGGTGGATGGAGGATGTGTTTGCGCTGGTGGTCGGGGAGTCCTTTTGAACGTGAGAATTTCTAGCTGAGATTTTTTCTGTTCCAGACATGGGAGAATACATTTTTTAAGTGTCAACTATGATACAAAATGAAGATTGAAGCAGTGCAGGTGCTCCTCCCATTCCCAGAATACTGTAATTTGTTTTCACTCTTTCGCACTCTCTGACACATGCACAGTATCTTTAAAAAAAATACCTGAATCATGAAATTTCTCCTCTAGCTTCCCCTGAAATAATTTTGAAAAAACAACTGAGCAGAAATTGCCAGAGCTGAAGAAAAGTATTTTGAACATGACCGATAGATCCTGGGAAATTTAGGCCCAGTGCACCTGCTCAGACTGCACAATCCAAATTCAGCTCATAGCAGCACAACTCTGGGTGTAAAATATCAACTCCAGGTCCAAGATTTTGGGAGGGGCTGAAGCCTTCAAGTAAAAAGTTTAATGAAGGAACTGAAGAAGCCAAAAGACAATTCAATGGATAAATTTAATTCTTCTTGTGAAAAATGTAGTTTTCTGATTTCAATTTTTGTTTGCTTAAACCCTTATTCTGGACATTAGATGGCAGATTTTCGGAAAGCATTTTGAGAGAATTGTGGGAATCCAGTGCCAGATTGTGCAGAGGAACAGCAGCTCATCTTTCGATTAGGCACTTTACAGCCTGCCGGACTCAACATAGAGTTCAACAATTTCAGATAATAATTGTTACATCGTTATATTATTACATCGTTAAATGGAACTACTTGTTACATCGTTATATGGAACTACTTTGGTTAGTGTATTTATATTGCTATGTGGCACACTGTGAAAGGCAGTGCGCAGTGCAAGGGACATCTTGTATCACTCCGCACCATGCGGCAGCAACATCATAAAAGCAAGAATAAAACTGAGTGAAAGTCGTAAACTAAATGAGTTAAAAGTGTCTGTATTACATAGTAATAAGAACACAAGGAGACACAACATGGTGGCAGCGGTATAAGTGAGTACAACTTGTGCCATACAAACTACGAATAAGACGAAAAGTGAATATATGAGCTGATCGTGAGTGCCGGTGTCTGTGGTGATTGAGCGTGGAGTAGATGGCGGCTGCCGCTGCACTGACTGCGCAAATGCAACCTCTCATGAACTGGGAAGCCGACGATATAGTAGAGGCATTCCGCAAGTTCAAACAGAAATGTGACCTTACATTCAAAAGCTTCCTGAAGGGTACTGCCAATGAAGAAAAGGTTAGTTACATTCTGTTGTGGACAGGAGAAAAAGGTCTAGATTTGTATAATAGCTGGAGTTTGACTGAAGAGGAAAAGGAAAACCCTGCGACAATCTTTGAGAAATTCAGCAACCATCTAGAGCCTAAATCCAATCACCGTATACATAGATACAAATTTCAGAGTCTAAGACAGGAATCCGGTGAAACAGCTGACAATTTCCTGACAAGGCTGAGAAATGAAGCCAGCAAGTGTGCGTTTAAGGAAATGGAGGAAAGGCTTGTGCACCAGCTGATATGGGGGTCAGCGCATGCAGAGGTACAAAAAGCCCTGATAGGGAAAGAAAAGCTCAAAATAACAGAGACTATAGATACTGCGAGAGCTCATGAAGCAGCAAATGAGAATGCTGATTTCTCAAACGGCTGACATGCGGACGGCTTCTGAGACGGACAACAGAGTGGATACAGTGAGAGAAAAGTACAACACACAAAGACATGCACATGACAATGGGAGAAACGTGCAGAAACTGTGGAAGACCGCACAATTATACAGACTGGAGGAAATGTCCAGCATATGGAACAAGCTGCAATGCATGTGGCAAACTAAACCACTGGGAAAAGAGGTGTAGAACGAAGAACGAAGGAACGTACATCAAAAACAAAGGCGGACAGCAGAACCAGAGAAAGAAACACAATATCCATGCCATGGATGAACAGGATGATGATGATTATGGTCATGACAATACACTAAACATCGAAACCATAAAGGTACAGCTTCACGAGATGTCCAGAGCGGAAAATACTCCGAGAGAATTGCACACCATCATCCAAATCAAAAAGAGGGTCAAAGGTCAGCCCACAACCATCAACTTAAAGTTGAAGCTGGACACAGGGGCTCAGAGCAACATTCTCCCATTGAGACTGTACCAGCAGATCTTTCCTGAAAACTTGAGAGAAGAAGGCTACCCGAAAAAGGGTTGTTTAAAGGCAAGTAATGTCACGCTGACAGCATACGGGGGGGAGTGAGATTAAACAACTCGGAATAACCTTTGTCAAAGGGACACATAAAAGAAAGAACATCAACTGCATGTTCTATGTCACCGACACTGAGGGGCCAGTGATCCTGGGATTAAACAGCTGCGAGAAGTTGAGATTGATCTCAGTGAATCACGAGCTGACGGAAACATCACTGAGGATAGACAGCAACACTCCGCTGGAGAATCGCCCACAAATCAAGAGTAAAAAAGACTTGATAGACATGTATCCAGAATGTTTCGATGATACAGTGGGATGTTTCGGAGATTTCCAATACCACATCACCATCGATCCAGAGGTAAAGCCCGTAATCCATGCTCCACGAAAAGTACCCATCGAGCTGAAGACAAAGCTTGAAAGAGAACTAAAGGAGATGGAAGAAAAGGGAGTGATCGTAAAGGTCACTGAACCCACAGACTGGGTAAACTCAATTGTGGTACGAGAAAAGCTAAACAGGCGTCTCAGAATATGTTTGGACCCCAAAGATCTAAACCAGGCGATAAAGAGGGACCACTATCCCACCCCAACGCTAGAGGAGATTACGCCATCACTGGCAGGAGCCAAGGTTTTCTCAAAACTAGATGCCAGAAATGGATATTGGAACGTGAAGTTGGATGAGGAATCAACAACACTGACAACATTCAACACACCGTTTGGGCGTTACAAATTCCTGCGGCTACCATTCGGGTTAAAGGTCAGTCAAGATATCTTTCAACAGAAAGTAGACGAGACATACAGAGGCTGTGGAGGAGCTATAGGAATAGCTGATGATATTCAGATCTATGGAGCAGATGAAAGAGACCATAATATGCACCTACATGAGGCCATGGAGCGTACCAGGAAGGCTGGCATCAAGTTAAATGCCAATAAGTGCATAGTTAAAGTCAAGGAATGCCAATTCTTCGGTATGATTTACACACCAGAGGGAGTCAAGCCAAGTCCTGAGAAGATTGCGGCGATTGCTGAAATGAAACCACCCAAAGATAAAAAAGCTGAGGAGTTACCTCGGCTTGGTCCAATACATGAGTTCTTTCATCCCAAACATGTCGGAACATACAACAAATCTCAGAGAGCTAATGAAAGAAGACGCCGAATACTAGTGGTCTGAATCACATGAAAGGAATTTCAAACAACTTAAAGAATTGTTGTGCAAAGAAACAAGTCTGTCATATTATGACAGAAGAAAACCAGTCACTCTACAAGTAGACGCTTCTACCAGAGGACTAGGGGCAGCTCTTGTGCAGGAAGGAAAGCCAATAGCTTTCGCATCAAAGGCCTTGACATCAGCCAAGACGAGATACGCCAACATAGAAAGAGAACTATTAGCAGTAGTGTATGGATGCGAGAAATTCCATACATACCTGTATGGAAGGCAGTTTACAATAGAGAGTGACCATCGTCCACTAGAACAGATCTACAAGAAGAACCTGTGCAAAGCACCTACAAGACTGCAAAGACTACTTCTAAGGCTCCAAAGCTACGACTTCACGCTTAAATATAAGCCAGGAAAGGAAATGGTGCTAGCAGATGCATTGTCTCGATTGTCACCATATGAGAAACACGAGGTGGAGGGTCTAACAGTAAAAATCCACCACCTAGTGAGTGTTACCCCTACAAAGCTCAGTCAAATCAGAGATGAGACTAGCAACGATGAGGAATTGCAACTACTCACACAACAAGTGATACAGGGGTGGCCGGAGAGAATCCAGCAAGTACAGGCGACAATTCATCAATACTGGACGATTAGAGACGACATCGCAATAGAAGACGGTATTCTCCTTGCTGGATCGAGGATCATCATGCCAAAGACGATGCAGACAGAACTTCTCCATCTAATACACGAAGGCCACATGGGAATGGAGAAATGCAAGCTGAGAGCCAGATCAGCTGTATACTGGATAGGCATGTACAAAAATATCAAACAGATGGTCTCTGCATGTGGTATATGCCAGAAATACAGAAATGCACAACAGAAAGAGGAGATGATACCTAGTGAAATACTGTCAAGACCATGGCACACTGTTGGGGCAGATCTCTTCATGTGCAATCAAGAATGGTATCTCATAGTGACAGATTACTATTCCAAGTTTCCTTTTGTGAGAAGGATGAAAAATCTGAGAGCCACAACTACCACCAGAATTGCAAAGAGCTTGTTTGCTGAACAAGGAATCCCGGAAAAGGTAATCTGTGACAATGGAACCCAGTTCACATCGAGTGAATTCAGAGCTCTGGCAGAAAAGTATGGGTTCAAAATAGTAACCTCATCCCCACATTTCCCAAGGGGACATGGGTTCATCGAAAGACAGATCCAGACTGTCAAGAGAACTCTCATCAAAAGCAGTGAGATGGGGGAAGACCAAGACCTTGCCCTCCTATCACTCAGATCAACACCACTGAAAGCAGACATGAAATCACCTGCAGAATTGCTGAATGGGAGGAAGTTTAAGACTACCCTACCAGCAAAAATACATCCTCCCCAGGACCAGGAGGACTTCAGACAGAAGCTGGCAGAAGCACAAGTCGTAGGGAGCAAACATTACGACAAACATGCAAAGATGCTACCAGAATTGCTGGATGGGCAATCAGTGCATGTGCAAGACCCGGTGTTGCAAACCTGGAATCCAGCCAAGGTCATTGGAAAAGCTGATACTGCAAGATCCTACTTCGTAGAGACTGAGCCTGGTAACCAATACAGACGGAACAGACTCCACATCAGACCTTCACCTGAACTGGTTAAGCAGCAGGCAACATCAGCAACATTGACAACACCAGCTACCACAAGCAGTATAATGCCAGAAACAAGCGCCACAAATCAAACAACCACGAGCATGCACACTCCAACTCCAAGTGCGACAGCAACAACAACAACAAGAGCAGAACACACCAAAACACTGCAGAGAGGAGTGGTCACCAACAAATCCACAAGATGGAGGGACAATATCCAACCACCTGAGCGATATCGTGAATAAGAAAAGAAAACTCACGATTCTTTGTATTTAATAATAGTTTAGATATAATATTTTTAAAATTAAATTAAATTTCATGTTTTAGTTTTTTGAGAAAGAGGGATGTTACATCATATTATTACATCGTTAAATGGAACTACTTGTTACATCGTTATATGGAACTACTTTGGTTAGTGTATTTATATTGCTATGTGGCACACTGAAAGGCAGTGCGCAGTGCAAGGGACATCTTGTATCACTCCGCACCATGCGGCAGCAACATCATAAAAGCAAGAATACAACTGAGTGAAAGTCATAAACTAAATGAGTTAGAAGTGTCTGTATTACATAGTAATAAGAACACAAGGAGACACAACAATAATCCCTGCCCCCATTTTTCATGCAGTATGATTTTGCCATTCCCATTTGCAACATTTTCACAGCATATTCTTTCAATTCCTTCCTCCCCTCCTAACCACCCCCCCACCCCCCTCCACTGTCTCTGCACCTGCTTAAAATCTGTTACATTTCTAGCTTTTTCCAGTTCTGATGAAGGGTCCCAGACCTGAAACTTTAACTCTGTTTCTCTCTCCACGGATGCTGCCTGGCCTGCTGAGTATTTCCAGCATTTTCTGTTGTTATTCCAGATTGTGCAATCTGGCCCCCAGGCTCCTCAATTACAGTGACATGTATACATAGGCAAAATGCATTAGAGTAGGAATTTATAATGGGGGCGTGGGTTAGGTCAAATACAGCAGACAGGATCGGGCTGGATTTTCCCGGGTCCCACCCGCATGGTGTGGGGGGACCTGGGAGACGGCGGGAAACCCGGAAGTTCAGGTTTCCAGGCACATAACTCTACAGCGTGCATGCAACGTGAAGGGCGGATGTCAGCCTGATTGACTGGCTGGCTTCCAGTTGTGCGGGGAACGCGGACAAGGAGGCCACAGGACCAGGTAGGTGTTGGGCCCAGGATGGTTTGGGGGGGGCTCCGATACCCGATCCCGGGGGGTGAGATCGATCCCCGGGAGGGGTCTGATCCCCGATCCCAGGGCTCAGTTGCGATCCAGAGGAGTTGGTGCGGTGGTGGGGGGGGGGGGGGTGTTCCAGGCCTTGGGGAGGGGTCTGATCCTGAGATCCCCTGTCGCCTGAAGTAAAACCTGCAAAGCAGGTTAAAGTAGAGGCTTCAGGCCTCATTAGCATATTTAAATTGCCAACCTGCCTCCTGGCAGCGGGTTGGTAGCCTGTCCCATCTGAGTGAAAGGTGAAAGTGGGCGGGTTGGGGTTGGGTTTTACATTTGCACAACTTTTACTCCCCCCCGCCTCCAACCCACCCATTCTTACCTCTGAAAATTCCAGCCGGTGTGTGTGCAGAAGTATGACTTTCAATATATTCTCGACTAATGTTATTTATATGGGATATACTCTACTCTGTTAAAAATTAGGAGTGCTGAATCCACTTTGAAAATCTTAACTGAGCTATTTCATTGGCTAGGATTGGGGGGAAAAAACTGTGATTTCTCCTTATTGGTGGTATCCAGATTGGCCAGTGCCACACACACCGGAAGTGCCTCCAACCGTTTGTGCTCAATCTGAAAGTTTCTGACCTCGAGCAGCTAGTGACACTAATACATACAGCAGATGGAAAGGTTCCTTAATACTCATTACATACAGAGCATGTTCACGGGGGAGAAAAGTGTGTGACTATTTATTGGAGTAGGAAGAAGACAGGAGGCAATTCAGAGATCCTTAGTGTTGAATTAACTGAATACCTGTGACAATGGCAGCAACTCTGAAGACGACAATAATTCGCAATGGTGTGGCATGGTGGAGCAAGTGATTGTCAAAAAGTGAGAAGTGCAGAAGGGTAGTTGTAATAGGGGATTCCGAAGCCAGGCACTTTTGTAGCTGTAGACAAGAGTCTTCACCCGAGGAGGAATAATACATTGCCTCCCAGGTGCCAAGGTAAGGATATAACCGAGTGGGTATAAAAGGATTTTGGAGAAGGAAAGGGAACAGCTGGAAGTTATGGTTCATTTTGAAACTAATGACATAGGAAGGAATAGACTTGAGGTCCTGCACAGCAATTAGGACATTAAATTAAAAAGCAAGACCTCAAGGCTAGACATCTTGGTGTATGAATAGTAAAACATGGAAAGTAAATGTATGAGTGGAAATAGCAAATAGTAAAAGGAAAAGGTTCAGTTTCCTCAGAAATTGAGATGAGTTGTGGGACAAAAATGGCTGGCACCGGGTGGGTGGGCTTTACCTGAGCAGGACTAGGACCAATGTTTTTGCTGGGAGAGTAACTAGTGCTTTCCCGATCAATATGTTAAGCTAATATGGCAGGGGATGGGAAACATAAGATGACGAAGCAGAAAAGGAAGCAAAAGGGCAAAGAGATAAGGAGGATGAGAAAAACAGGAAAGTTTTAAAGAACAGATTCGAAAGAGGAGGATTAAAATGAATAAGATTCGCAAACTGACAGGCCGATTTGAATTGTAAGTATGTAAATGCACCAAGTATACGACGTAAAATTGGTGAGCTCGAGGAAGCATTGATGTGGAGAGTATGATATAGCATTAACAGAAATGTGACTTAGGTTATGGCTGGACTGAAAGCTAAACATGGTTACATGGTTGTTCAGGAGGAATAGGGTAGGAAAAAAGGAAGGGTGGCTTTATTAATCAATGGATTCCTATTTCAGCATTAGAACATTGGGATAATATAGGAGATGGTAAAATAACTGTATCTATTTAGTGAAAATTAGGGAATAAGAAAAGAACCGTTACTCCATTCAGCATTTATTATAGACTACTACACAGTGCAAATTAGTTAAAGAAAGATAAATAGACACAAATTAAAGAAAAATGCAGAAATAACAGGGTCATAATAATGGTTGACTTTAATTTTCCAAAGTTAGACTAAGATAAAAATAAACTAAGTGATAAAGAAAGGGAGGGGTGGCTACAATTTGTCTAGGACTGTTCTGTGGTTAAATCTAATTCTAGGAAATGAAATGGGACAAGTAGGTAATGTAAGGGCTGGACAACATCTACCAAATAGTCCCCACAACATCAAGAAGTCAATTATTAAAGATTGAAAAGGAACAATCATAGAAAATGCTACTTGATTGTAAAAACAAACCCAATTTCAATGAGATAATAAAGAACTAAATTGGTAAGAAAAATTGGCAGATAAGACAGTGGACAAACAATGGGAACTTTTAAAACGTGAGATAATTAGGGTATTAAAGGGAATATGTCAACATGGATAGGGAGTTGGCAAAAGGCAAGATTCCCATCACCAATGCATGCTTGGAAAATTATCTCCCATGTAACACAGAATTACATAGAATCTACAGCACAAAAACAGGCCATTTGGTCCAATTGGTGTTTATGCTAGACACAAGCCTCCGCCCACTCTAATGACCTCTTCCCACCCAGCCCATATCTCCCTCCCCTTATTTATGCATTAAGCCTCCCTTAAATGCATCAGTGCTGTCATTCCATGTGGTAGTGTGTTCCACATTCTCATCACTCTCTGTATAATTAAAAAAATCCTCCTAAATTCTTTATTTGATCTATTAGTGGCTATCTTAATTTATGGCCTCTTGGACTCACCCACAAGTAGAAACAATTTCTCCATGTCCACTCTTATCGAACCTCTTCATAATTTTAAAGACCTCTATCAGATCTCCTCTTAGTCTTCTCTATTCCAGAAAAAAGAGCCCCGTCTGCGCCATCATTTCTGATAGTTGCATCCTCTCAGTTCTGGCAACATCCTTGTGAAACTTTTCTACACTTTCTCCAGTGCTTCAATATCCTTTTTTGTGGTATGGAGACCAGAACTGCACACGTGTGGTCTAATCAAGGTTTCATAGTCAGGACAAAATTACCAATACAAGGCACTGCCTTTCAACCATACGTCTACCATCAAAGTGTTATGAAATCCTTAATGGTTGCTCTAGCTCACCTCATTTGCAGCACTTGCACGTCTATTTAAACTTGAGTGCCCTGCCAAGAAATGGCATGGCCATGTTTCGGACGGGTTCTGCCACCTTCTTTGCAGCTGGACATCTTCCCAATTAACAAAATAATCTCAGAGCCAAAAAAACTTGACACTTCTAAGAGTTTATTTTCATACAGCCCTGGGAATTGACTGTCTGCCAAAAGACAAGTTCTTCAATCCTTGCAGTGCAGTTTTTTCCTTAAAAAAGAGAATACAAATGTCAAAAAATATACTACCTTTGTGATCTCAGCACGATGGAAGCAACAATCTTTGTTGTATCGAAATTTTCATGATCCAGCTGTGGCTGAATCTCCTCATCCAGTGGTCTCCTTATTGCTCTCCATTTCTTTTTCTTGGGGCCATGAAGACAGCAGAAGAAGGGGTGGGAAAAGGATTTCCAGACAGGAAGCTTGGAAGTAAGGGTTTTCCAATTGCCCTGCAGGATTCAACTGTAGGACATCTTTTAAATCTTTTCAGTAGGCTTCCCGCCTGACAACAGGCTGACTGCTTGTCGGGTGGAAAACAGCCGAGGAGCGGATAGCAGGTAAGTGGGGGAATCGGAGATGGTGGGGGTGTGGGTGGGAGATCGCTGGGAAGTGGGGGGGGGGAGGGGTTGGGCATGAGGGGTCGGAGATTGCGCGGAGTGGGTAGGGTACAGAGGTATGCTTGTTGGGCCTGGAGGAAACACTTCTGCCCCTCCTGACCCACAAGCGATGCTGTAAATGCAGTTCCCTCATGGATCCAGCCCTGCTGGCCTCTTTTTACCTACTGGGATTCCCGAGCACCGAGAAACTTGACCGACATTAGTTAAAAATAAAAATAAACTGTTAAAATGGTGTCACGCAGCCTCCTTAAAAGATTTCAGTGACCGAGCCACCTCCTGAGAGTGGATTGGGTGCAGCATTCATTTAATCAATGCACTTAATGTGAGTTGATATTGGTTTCCTGCAACAATAACCAAAAAACCCACCTCTTTTGACAGTCTTGGTTTCTGTAAGAAATGTTCGTGAACTTAAGAAGCTGGTAGTCAAATAGCCTTATTTGATTCAGAAGGGTTAGTCCTCAAGCCTCAATCCCAAGTATCTACTCCAGGTATATAGTAATTTCATTTGCAATGAAAAATACTATGGCCATAATTTTACTTACCTCGGCAGGTCCATGGCAGGCGATATCGGTGATGGGTCGCGACTCTGCTACTGGCTCCATCCTGCTCTGTAAAATGACTTTCCGTTGATGGGGCTTGTTAAGCCACCCACCGCATTTCCCGGGCCAATTAGAGAAAGCGGGTCTGGTGACATCATTTCATGATGCGTCATCAGCCGGTCTCCTTAAAGGGACCATGGCCACATTTGTCTTGACATTTGTGTAGTCAGTGTTCTACAGCATTGAGGTGCTGCAAACACTGACAATGACTGCACAAAGGCACAGGGCTGCACCCAGGCTCTTCCATGACTCCCTCCGTATGCTCATGGAGTGAGTCACAGCATGCAGGGAGGTCCTCTTCCCTTCCCATGGGTGGAAGAGACCTCCCCAGGTGATCAACAAAGCCTGGTTGCTCATTGCAGAGGAGGGCACAAACAGGGATGTGGTCAGGAGGACCTGGGAGCAGTGCCGTGAATATTTCAATGATCTCAGTAGATCAAAAAATGTTACTACAAAGCCACACTCAACCTCATCCTGCTTTTTGAGGATGTAACTGGTAGAATAGATAAGGGAAAACCAGTGGATGTGGTGTATTTGGACTTTCAGAAGGCTTTCGATTAAGTCCCGCAAAAGAGATTAGCGTGTAAAGTTAAGGCACATGGGATTGGGGGCAAGGTACTGACTTGGATAGAGAACTGGTTGGCAGACAGGAAGCAAAGAGTTGGAATAAATGGGTCTTTTTCCCAGTGGCAGGCAGTGACTAGTGGGGTACCACAGGGATCAGTCCTAGGACCCCAGCTATTCACAATATATATTAATGATCTAGACGAGGGAACTAGATGTAATATCTCCAAGTTTGCAGACGATACAAAGCTGGGTGGGCGTGTGTGCTGTGAGGAGGATGCCGAGAAACTCCAGTATGATTTGGACAGGTTGGGTGATTGGGCAGATGCATGGCAGATGCAGTATAATGTGGTTAAATGCGAGGTTATCCACTTTGGTGGCAAAAACAGGAAGGCAGATTATTATCTGAATGGCAATAGATTGGGAGAAGGGGAAGTGCAATAAGACCTGGGTGTCCTTGTGCACCTGTCACTGAAGGTAAGCATGCAGGTGTAGCAGGCATTTAAGAAGGCAAATGGTATGTTGGCCTTTGTAGTGAGAGGGTTCGAGTACAGGGACAAGGATGTCTTGCTGCAGTTGTACAGGGCCTTGGTGAGACCACACCTTGAGTATTGTGTGCAGTTTTGGTCGCCTTATCTGAGGAAGGATGTTCTTGCCATGGAGGGAGTGCAGCGAAGATTCACCAGACTGATACCTGGGATGGCAGGAATGACGTATGAGGAGAGATTGGGTTGATTGGGCTTATACTCGCTGGAGTTTAGAAGAATGAGAGGGGATCTCATTGAAACTTATAAAATTCTAACAGGACTAGATAGACTAGATTCAGGAAGGATGTTCCTGATGGCGGGGGAGTCCAGAACCAGGGGTCACAGTCTAAAGATAAGGGGTAAGCCATTTAGGACAGAGATGAGGAGGAATTTCTTCACCCAGAGAGTGGTGAACCTGTGGAATTCTCTACCACAGAAGGCAGTTGAGGCCAATTCATTAAATATATTCAAGAAGGAGTTGGATATATTTCTTAAGGCTAAAGGGATCAAGGGATATGGGGAGAAGGCAGGGACAGGGTACTGAGTTTGGATGATCAGCCATGATCTTATTGAATGGCGGAGCAGCCTCGAGGGGCTGAATGGCCTACTCCTGCTCCTATCTTCTATGTTTCTATCTGCCTCTCATTACATCCCCATCACTCTGCCTTCCCTACCCTACTCCTGCACATTCTTACTCACGCCAACTTACCTTGGACCTCCACCCATTCCTCTCTCTCTACATTATCATATCCCCATCTCGCGAGCTACCCCTCACACTCACCCTCATCCTAGTGCAATCATACCAACTAAGAACACACAAGGATAGACACTTGGGTGTTTTATGCAATGTTCATGTAAAGTTTCTGTTCATGCAGTGTCAATCATTTAAACCTTTAGTTTCAACACTTTGCTTTCTTGGACAGATTTGTGTGCACCTTTGGAAGTGGCTTAGTGAATGGTGAGACATAACAGTACCCCCTGCAATGGTGATGAGTATGAAAGGAATGGCTTGGGCATTGTAGGGATGCTTTACGGTGTTGGTGTGGGGTGGTGTCAACCCGGCGCATCATGTGGCAGCCAGGGTGTACAGCGTCAAGTGAAGTCAATCTGGCCAAGGTGAGGCCATCCCTGGCCTCCTGGGCAGCAATGTGGTCAGGTGCTGATGCCCTCTGTCCTGTGCAACATCAGGTGATTGCAGAGAAGGTTGGTGTTGTTGGTGCTGCTGGTGTGCCTGGTGCTGCTGGTGTTGGGGCTGATCATGGTGGGATTCTGAGAACCAAGGTGTGAGAGTATTAAGGGCACCAATGTTGATGTAATAGATGGCAGGTGAAGTAGAGATGACAGAAGCATTCTGTCAATGGTGAGAGAGTTCCTCCAATGAGGTGAGAGTGGTTGGAAAGTGGAAAGCCTGCAGAATCTGTGCTGCAAATGGAGTGAGAAAAAGCTTCTGCCTGAGGAAAACGATGATTTGTCAGGTGGGAGCTTTTACTGTACATTTAAAGCTGTCAAGTAATCAGCTGGAGCAATGGCCACTGAATCCACTTCTCAACTTGACAGCAGTGGTCTGCGCATAGCGGTGATCTCGTGGTCATTAAGTTAAAGACAAAAGGTAAGTGAAGAAAGCCTGTTCAGCATCTAGCAACTAGATGCTAATCATTTTAATTCGGTCCCCCGCCGCTGCCGGTTGGGTCTGCTCAGCATTGACAGACCCGACATTGGGAAAGGCGCATAGCATCGGGTTGACAGTGGGTTCCCAAACTACTGTCAAAAGAACACTTTCCCACCCGATTCACCACCGATCGTGCCCGCTGACCCCTTGGAAAATTTTGGCCTTTGTTTTCCTACATCCTACCTCATGAATCAGAATTACAACGTTGTTCTATTTCATCAGCACTGAGGGAACATAAAGTGAATACTTTTGCACCAAGGGTAGATTACTTGGCTGGACTATCAGAACATGTAAAACATCTGGGCTAGTCCTCTGGAAGTCTCACTGACTCATTTTTGTTACATTGTATAAGGGTTAAGACTGGGAACTGCACAGAGAATTCTTTGTCCAGCACCAGTGGTTATACCTCCTGGCTACATTCATGTGGTTTTCTAATTAAAGACTGTTGCCAATTTAGGATGTCTGTTTTACAAAAAAGTTGGCAGCTTTTATCAAAGAAGTTTTGTTTATTTAAATCTATAGCAACCTCAATTGAAAGCACAATTAAAACCATTTCTGAAAATACTTGATGCATTGTTCATAAAATAGGAAATCTGTTATGATTTATGAAAAAACTAATATTACATCTTATTTTCTTTGCTTTTGACCTTTTTTCATTTTTGGACAACTCACGCTTTTACAAGTTTAGGAAACAGGAGAATAATATTTAAGCAATAATGGATCATACTGGAGAATATGTAGAGAGGCAGGTCAGTTACAGGTGAAAGTAGCAGTTTTGTCTAAATTTTCTACTACAGCACAGGATTCATTATTGTTTCATCACATCGTGATGTACTTTGGTTGAAATCTCTTTGCCTCCATTTGCCATTGGAGTCTTTATTGCTAGCTCCAGTGGAACATATTCTACGCATTGCAGAGAATCCTGACTGGGAAAGAAACACGGGGTGAAAATTCAGTATCAACCATTTTGGGGCGCTAACATCGCCTGGGCGCTAACTTTAGCACCGGCGGCTGCGAGATTGAGTTTTAGCGCCCCAGGAGGGAAGTGGAGTGCTAAATCAAGCACTCCACTTCCTTCTTAGGGCGCTAACGTCGGAGAGCGGGGTGGAGACTTCAGCAGTGCTGCCGCGATCAAAGGCTCTTTCGCTCCCTTAAAGGGAAGGGCCATCGCTGCAGGCTCTGCAATTTAAAAAGTACCTACCTGGACCACAAGGCAGCCGTGATCCCGCTCAATCAGCCCGGCACTCAAGCAGAGTGCCGAGCTGATTGATCGCAGGCAAGAAACTGCGAAAAAAACTAGAACAGGAAAGGTAAGTTTTTTTTCCCACTTACCTCGGCTACCTCCTTTTAATCATCGCTCCTGAAGCGGCCGGCCACCCGATGCACACCACCTGCAGCTGTTGGTGTTTTTGACCGGCGCTGCTGTAGGAGGCGGAAGTCAATTTCAGGTCCGGGGCGCTACAGTGGCGATGCTCTCGGCGATGATGCCACGATCACCAGGCGAAGGAGATCTGGGCGCAACGCCGTAGTGCTGCCACAAAACTCTCGCTGAATATGGCGGGTGTCAATGTCAGCGCCGCACCCGGTCGCAAAGCCATTTGTGCCCTGTTAGCGCCCCCTGGGGGTGCTAGCGGGAAGCGCAAAGGCACCCAATTTCACCCCCCCATGTGTTTTAAAATTGCAAAGTACTTCTACCCAATCTGTTATCTTTTATCTATATATCCCATCTGTCAATCTACCTGTCGGATCTCCCATGGTATTGCTCATTGTAAGCAGCTGAACGCTCATTTATACTGATGGCCATTATACTCTGTTACATGCAATGTCTCTGTGTCTGTTTCACTTTTTCTGTAACTATCAACTCTCTGTAAATCTCCTCTGTCTCTCTTTTTCTGTAAATCTTTCCTCTCTGTGTCTGTGTTATGCCAATTTGCAGAACTCAGAAGAGCTGACTAACAACTCAAAACAATGTACAACTGAAAAACAGCCCTGAATAAAAACCTGTGATCAAGGCCACTGCTAAAGGTGAATGTATAAGTTAAATTTCTTTTTAAGTACATTGGTTTTCAGTATTTTTAGTGTTTTCATTTGCATTCTGCAATTTAATTTGGGTTTCGGTGAAAATTGGAAACCTTACCTTCATTAACAGGAGGTTCGAAACTCCTCAGGATGGAACATAAAGCGTTTGACGTAGATACATCTCCATTGATTAGTAAGAACTAATCATAATAATCTGCTCAAAGGCATCTTGAAGACTAGCAACAGAAGTATGACACCCAGATGTAGCAAAAATACACTGAACATGCCACATCCACAGTACTTATATATGCTACTCATTGCTGTAAAACGATTGTTCCAAGTCACCAAACTCGGCACGTATCACCATGAAGTCAACTTGCCTCGAGTACCATGGGTGAGTCAGGAGTTACCTTAAGGTTGGGCAATGAGGCTTGAGGGCCAGTCACAGTGGGTGGGATTCTGGTTGTGTTTGGGGTGGGGGAAGCAGACCAGTTTGATTGCAGAGAGGGGCATTTGGAGGAGGTTTTTTGCCTCTGCGATCTGACTGACTTGAGTCTCAAGACCAGAGGCGCTTCCTAGGAATGTGACGTTTAGTACTCCAAAAGGGACATGCCTCGAGCCTCCGGAGTTGAGGTTCAAAGTCTTGCCAGGCTGGGTTATGACGATGGAGAAAGAATTCAGTTGAACTGAAATGGTTAACAGCTGTGGCAGGATCTCAGGGTTGAGTGGGGAGGGGAGTCACAGTGGAATAAATCCACTTGTTAATGGGGGTATTGTGGCAACTGAGAGGCAGCATCAATCTTGGAGACTCAACAGGAGGGGTCTCTTTTATGAAAGATTCTAGTGATTTAGAGCTGGATTTTCCCTCAGTTGTGCTTCCCTATTTCAGCTGGTAATGTGGCAGACTGGGCAGGAAATCGGCTTAGGAACTGGTGGAATAAAATGGGATTATTCAAACAGGCAGTAATGACAGAATGATGTTGCACATTAGGGCCTAGAAATTCATTATGGGGCGCCCAGCTCGCCTGGGCGCCGGAATTACCGCTGCGCGCGGATCCACTTGCGCAAGCGGGATATTCAGTGTCAGCGCACCAAGTGGAAGGCGGCCGCTAAACAGGGGTTTCGGCGCCCCGCTTGGGCGCTGAAACTGATTATCGGCGCGCTAGTGGCCGCAGCGCCACCCGCAGCGGAGCGGCAGGCTGCGGTACTGCAGGCCTTCCTCCCTCTCTTAAGGGGGAGGTGCCTGCAGCAGCCGGAGCCCCGATCGCGAGTGCCGGCAAAAGAGCCCGGCAGAACGGAGAAGTGCCGGGCTCCCGGAAACCAGCCGGCAATGCCGCGGGGGGGTGGAGGAGGCCGGGGAAGGAGGTGCGGGCAGGCGGCCGCCGAAAAAGCGGCCGGCCGCACCTCCACTTTAATTACCGCCACTACCGCCACAGGTAGGCCCTGTGTACCGGTCGCTGTTTGCGGCCGGCGCTGAAGAGGCGGGCGCGACTTAATATGGCGTTCTTCGCGGAAACGGGGCGCTGCGCACACCGATGACGTCATCGGTGGCGGCGCAGCGCTACAGCCTAACGCCGCCATTAGCGCCCTGCTGAATTTCGCATGAAGTTTGCAGACTGGCGCAAAAGCCCTCTTTGGGCGCAAACTGGTGGCGCAGGCCACTGAATTTCTAGGCCTAGGTTTTTTGTAATTACTGCCACAGCAATACTGGATGCTATTAATGCCAGCAAGCAGAGGGTTGGGAGAAGGTGCTTTAAATTTTAAATTCCACCTGTGAAGGTGATCACAGGTCGATTTGATACACCAAATAAGGTAATCTCACTTGTTATTTCTTCCACCCACCCACCTTCCACACAGTCCTTCACTGCCAAAGACTCCTTGTAAAAAAAAAAAATAGGCAAAAATCTATGATCATTGTCACTTAACACAGTGCATCACTGTTTCCAAAGGTTCTCCTCTGTATAAGTTAGTTTTCCTGACACCCAGGTGATGATACAGAAAAATCCTGAAAAGTAAGGAGCTAAGCAAAGCCTCTATCGTTGCTATAGGATGTGCATTGGGAACAATACTTTGGTTTACCTTGGCTACCCTTGTGAGGTGATTGAACCGCTTCCTGCACTGTGTGGCAGTTCTTGGGTGTGATGGGGATTGCAGTGACAGCTTCAGCAATTTCCTTCCATAAAGCTGGGCTTCCTGCCTTCAATCCCAGAAGACATTGCATTCTAGCCCTTACTTCAGATGCATGGATGCATCTGAGACTCTGGGAGCCATTCTGCTGCTGACTTCCCCTTCCCTCCCCAAGGCTGTTCCTACATCAGACACTCTTCGGCTTGTGGCTTCTGCTCTCAGAAAAGACATGTTCCCTTTAATTAGCTGCAGCATCTAAACTCTGCAGCAAAATTCAGTTTCCCTCTTTCCCAGAGGCAATAAACAAATGAGGAGCAATATTACTGTTCCTAACTTGCCTCCTATATATAATTGGGCCCTCTAGATGTAAAACCAGCAGCTTAGTGGCAGTCATGTGGGCAGGCAGAAGTCTGGCCCATCAACCTGTCAATTGGAGGAAAATCCAGTCCCTCACATTAATATACCTTTACCTGCACTACTAAGTTATCCTCCCCTTGAAATTTGTATTTAAAACGGTATGGTCTGCTGCTATGCAGCATATGTGCTTTGATCGGTTGTATTTGTTTTGTCTTTATTCCTGCAGTATTTCTCAGTCTCTGTATTCTGTACTTTAGCCTCCCTATTGAAGAAACACAAACCCTGATGTTAACCTGGCCAGGTAGTTAAAATGTCAGTTGGGGCCAAGTTCCAGATGCATTCCCATCTGTTATCATTTTACTCGGCCAAAAGCTTGTTCAGGAGGGCCACCCTTCCCAGGCAGACAGGAGCCAACTTAACATTGAAACAGGGGAGCCCAATGATGTCATCAGTGTTGCAATGCTATTTTAATGACAAAATTGGGAGGCCCGCACAGCGGGAAACCCGCCAGAGAAACTTGTTGGGCGGCTCATAGAGTGTGCTGAATACGTGCTATTCCACAGTCTGAGCCATTTATTTACTTTGCTTCTTTAAAGCCTTTGTTCCGGATAGAATACCACATTTTAGTCTGTCAAGCAAAATGGCTACATAATTTTATGTCAGATCAAATGATTGCAGTCATCTTTATGTCAGGTGAAATAACTATGCTATAGTCTTCAAATAAGGTAAAGTAATTACATTGTAGTGTACAAAAGGTGGAATAATACATCATACTCTGTCAGGTGGAATAACCATCATATTCTACGTCAGGCAGAATAACTATTGCACTCAGTCAGGTAAAATAACTGTTGTTTCCATCCTTTTATGTCTGGGTTGTTATTGAAAAAGCCATTTTGAAAAAAAAACTTTCACTGCACCTGCCTTCTGATCATAGTGAACATCTTACAGAGAAATGCAGGTATGGTAATATTCTAATTGTTGGTAATCTTTGTGCCACTTTATTACATGTAGTAAATGATAGCCTGGACATTCAGGTTGCATTGGGTAAAATTAGCTAGTTCACAAATTCCAGTGTAAATTTGACCCTGTGGTGAATCTTTTATGCTGGCGGAATAAAACCTCAATTTCATCAAGTCTGTGTAGGGAAGGAGATCAACAGTTCCAATTAGTTTTAAGTTGCACAGTAAATTTTAAATCTTTTGTGGCATAACCTATTGATATTGTAGCTCACATTCAGTGCAATGAAGTGGAAAATTTGCCTTTCTTTCTACATGTGAGATGAGACTGAAAGATTGACGTGAATTGGGGAAATGACATTGGAGATATCAGTGTGAAAAATAAATGCCTTTTATTTTGAGAAATATAAAAGTATCAAGGTAAAATTGCACTTGTACTGTAAAATCAATAAAACTTCAGCATAACTTGACATTGTAACTGTAAACGAGACAATACCTAAAATTGTAAACTTTTCTAAACATCTGAGTTAAGCTAGTTAATCAGTGATTCACATTACAGTGCTTGAGCCAACTATATCTGAACACATCACAGACCCAGAGCCCAGACAGTCTGGAAACTGTGAGGAACTATTAGACACTCGACTGTAATGACAATTCACTTGTTAAATCATCCCTTTTTGAGTTAGTGCTTCCTGCCCCACCCGCCACCCCCCCCCCCCCCCATGACTCACTTTGTAGAGGCAGATATGCTGGGGACCCATTCCCTTGGGACCCGGTGGTGTCTGGCTCTGGCCCAAACTCCCACTTCCAGATGCCCTGATATCATTCCCTCCAGCTTCGGGCAGGAAACAGTTGAGAGATATTTAAATGAGGCCTGGAAGTTAAAATGGCCTGGGCCTCACACCGGGAAGTCTGTTGGGAACTCCTGTATGGCCCGAGTTAAAATCGGGGCTGTAGTGTCGTAATGCCTTTCCAACTGTGGATGGAGTCAAGACACACAGTTGTATACAACAATTGAGTTGCATATTGTTATATCATGATTTGCAATCTTGATTTTGCTTGGTAAGCATAAAATTGTGTATCATAATATTCATAGATCCATGCATGCAAAAATAGAAATGTTGTGCACATTACCAAAGAGTAGTAGCATATAAGGTACATTTTTTGTTCCTGATATATCAAACTGCCACAAGGCAGACCGTCGGCATTTTCCCGAGAGTATCTACCTCTGTAATCGTAGCGATCCCCCAGCCCTGGCTTGGCTTTGCTGGCAGCTGTTCACCATCAGTGGAGTTTGAAAATGGTGAGAGATAAATCAACTTGTTGGTTTTATTAATATCGACAGAAAGTACAAGCAAGTTTTATATATCTGTATACTTACAAGTAGGATATGCATCTACTGCCATCCATGACAAGCAGAGAATGCTTAGCCAGGGTGAGTGAAGGCAAAAAGAAACATTAAAGTGAGAACATATTAATGTGGTAGCTTACCAATACCTTGGAAATCCAATAAACTCTACAGCACAGTCTTCAGCCTTCAGGCAAGTTCCCCTTTAAACTCTTGTAGCAGTTCTGCTCAGTCAGTTTCTGAGCCCAATCCTGTGAGGTTTTACTGAGTGGGTTGGCAGTTGGGTGGGACTTCCATTCCACTGAGTTAAAATATTGTTGTGGTTCCAATGATGTCTTGGGACCTCTATTTACATATATTGATTAAGCACGTACCTGTTTTCAGCGGGGGCCCTTCTGACACGTTTCAGTCGGCATATTAAAATGGTGGTCAGTGGGTTCCTGGCAGGAATGGGGTGGTTAGTCAATTTTTGAGATTTAAACTGCTCACCCACCCTGTTCCCGCCAGGTGGGTAGGGTTACAATCAGGGCCATAGCCTCATATCTGGTTGGCCATGCTTATCAACTGTAATTTCACCAACCTCATCCCTAAACTGCATGCTTCAAAGGGGAGAAAAATATCCACAAAGGTAAAATCAATATGAATAGTAGTTGCTAAATTTGCAATTAACTAGGAACAGTGTAAAGTTTTTGATTCCTAGCTGACAGAATTCTCTCTTTCTTTATCCATCAGAAATGAGGTTTGAAAGTTTCCTTTGAAGAAACTAAATGTATTTTGAGCCTTTGATTTGTATAAGCCAGAGTATCTGAATTTTGTGGACAAATTTTACCTAAGGGCCAAATGTGCAGTTAATGTATACCGTTATTTAGGTCGATTTAGTTCAAAATAAGATCTGTGATAAATATTTTGAATGATGTAAAGCTAAAACTTAGTTGGAGCTGATATTTTTATATCCATTTGTTCTTTGTGATATTTGTCCTCATCTCAGTAGTTTAGCATAATAAAGAATACCAGAAAAGGGATTTATACTTTTTCACTTTTTCTATCTCTAAACTTACGAGAGCCTCTGAAGAACAACAACTTGCTATTTGGGATAGATTCAGAACAGATCCAGCAGCTCAAAACTGGGCATCCATGAGGCGCTGTGGACCATCAGCAGCAGCAGAACAGTATTCCACACAATCTGTAACCTCATGGCCCAGCATATCCCTCACTCTACCATTACCATCAAACCAGGGGACCAAACCTGGTTCAATGAGGAGTGTAGAAGACCATGTCAGGAGCAGCACCAGGCGTACCTAAAAATGAGGTGCCAACCTGGGGAAGCTGCAACACAGGACTACATGCGTGCTAAACAGCAGAAGCTGCATGCTACAGACAGAGCTAAGCGATTCCACAACCAACAGATCAGATCAAAGCTCTGCAGTCCTGCCACATACTGTCATGAATGGTGGTGGACAATTAAACAACTAACGGGAGGCGGTGGCTCCATGAACATCCCCATCCTCAATGATGGAGGAGCCCAGCATGCGAGTGCAAAAGACAAGGCTGAAGCGTTTGCAACCATTTACAGCCAGAAGTGCCGAGTCGGTGATCCATCTCCGTCTCCTCCTGAAGTTCCCACCATCACAGAAGCCAGTCTCCAGCCAATTCGATTCACTCCACGTGATATCAAGAAATGGCTGAGCGCACTGGATACAGCAAAGTCTATGGGCCCTGACAACATCCTGGCTGTCGTGCTGAAGTCTTGTGCTCCAGAACTAGCCGTGCCTTTTGCCAAGCTGTTCCAGTACAGCTACAACACTGGCATCTACCCGACAATGTGGAAAACTGCCCAGGTATGTGCTGTCCACAAAAAGCAGCACAAATCCAATCCGGTCAATTACCGCCCCATCAGTCTACTCTCAATCATCAGCAAAGTGATGGAAGGTGCCATCGACAGTGCTATCAAGCAGCACTTACTCACCAATAGCCTGCTCACTGATGCTCAATTTGGATTCCGCCAGGACCACTTGGCTACAGACCTCATTACAGCCTTGATCCAAACATAGACAAAAGAGCTGAATTCCAGAGACGAGGTGAGAGTGACTGCCCTTGACATCAAGGCAGCATTTGACCGTGTGTGGCATCAGTGAGCCCTAGTAAAACTGAAGTTAATGGGACTCGGGGGGAATTCTCTCCACTGACTAGAGTCATACCTAGCACAAAGGAAGATGGTTGTGGTTGTTGGAGGTCAATCATCTCAGCCCCAGGACATCGCTGCAGGAGTTCCTCAGGGCAGTGTCCTAGGCCCAACCATCTTCAGCAGCTTCATCAATGACCTTCCCTCCATCATAAGGTCAGACATGGGGATGTTCGCTGATGATTGCACAGTGTTCATTCACAACTCCTCAGATAATGAAGCAGTCCATGACCGCATGCAGCAAGACCTGGACAACATTCAGGCTTGGGCTGATAAGTGGCAAGTAACATTCGCGCCACAGAAATGTCAGGCAATGACTATCTTCAACAAGAGAGAGTCTAACCACCGCCCCTTGACATTCAGTGGCATTACCATCGCCGAATTGCCCAGCATCAACATCCTAGGGTTTACCATTGACCAGAAATGTAACTGGACCAGTTACATAATTACTGTGGCTACAAGAGCAGGTCAGATGCTGGGTATTCTGTGGCAAATGTCTCATCTTCTGACTCCCCAAAGCATTTCCACCATCTACAAGGCACAGGTCAGGAGTGTGATGGAATACTCTCCACTTGCCTGGATGAGTACAGCTCCAACAACACTCAAGAAACTCGACACCATCCAAGACAAAGCAGCCTGCTTGATTGGCGCCCCATCCACCACCTTAAACATTCACTCCCTCCAGCTCCCTCCAGCACCGGTGCACCATGCCTGCAGTGTGTACCATCTACAAGATGCACTGCAGCAACACGCCAAGGCTTCTTCGACATCTCCTCCCAAACTCGCAATCTCTTTCACCTAGAAGGACAAGGGCAGCAGGCGCATGAGAACACAATCACCTCCAAGTTCCCCTCCAAGTCACACAACATCCTGACTTGGAAATATATCGCCGTTCCTTCATTGTCACTGGTTCAAAATCCTGGAACTCCCTCCGTAACAGTACTGTGGGAGTACCTTCACCACATGGACTGCAGAGTTCAAGAAGGCGGCTCATCACCACCTTCTCAAGGGCAATTAGAGATGGGCAATAAATTCTGGCCTTGCCCATATCCCAGGAACGAATAAAATAAAAATAATGTTGTACTTTTTGATGTAGAGAACCATCCCAAGGTGTTTCACCGAGGTGGAAGGAGAAAATTGGAGGCCAAGCCAAAGCAGCAATTCCAGAATGTGGGATGAAGGCATGAATCTGTAAGGAAAGGATTAATCAGACTGACTTGAAGTATGACAAGTGTACAGCAATTCTAAAGTACTAACTACCTGCTTAATGAGAGAAGTTTACCATTGCAGACTGATTCCTAATTACTGAGATGGGGAGGAATGAGGCAATGGAAGGATTTAAACACAAAAGATGTGAATTTTAAATTTGTGATGTTGGAGGACTGGGAGTCAAGGTAGGTCAGCAAGAACAGGGGTGATGGGCCAGTGGGACTTAGTGCAGGATAGAATATGGGCAGCAGAGCTTTGGATGAACTGAAATTTATGGAGAGTGGAGAATGGGAGGCTGGCCATGGCAGCATTTGAATAGTCAAGTCTGGAGGTGACAAATCAATGGATAAGGGTTTTGATGCCAGATGAGCTTAGCTAGGGGCAGAAGTGGGTGATGTTACTGAGATGGAAGTAAGTGGTCTTTGATGGAAAGGATGTGGGATTGGAAGCTGGGGTTTATAAACTGTCTGGTTCAGCTTGATATAGTGGGGGTTGAAGTTGCTGGTGAGGTTACAGTATTGGTGGCGCAGTTATAAGTTTAGCATACGTTCTTCTGTTCAGTGGTGTCACTCCTGTAAGCAGATCCAATGGTCGGAATTTTCTTTACCTTGGCGGGTCTGGTGCTGCCGGTGTCCGTGGCGGGTCGCGACCCCGCTGCTGGCTCCATCCGCTGTCGAAAATGAACTTACCTTAATGGGGCCAATTAAGCCCGTCCAGCGCATTACCCGGCCCAATTAGATGGAGCGGGTTTGGTGACGTCATTCATGATGCGTTGTAAGCTGGGATCCTTAAAGGGACCATGGCCACATTAAATTTTAAGTTAATCTAACATAGTGGGTTTTGAATCTTTATTGTACAATATAATAAAAGTTATATATGAGTGACAAGGAAATATTTAAATAATATTGTCAATAAGTAATATGACACCATCTACAAATATGATCAAGAACATAATTTTAACAAGTATATTAATTGGAAAGTTATTGGTGCTTTAGTCACAAATCTATAGACTTTTGTATCAGCAACTGGTACAAATAAAAGATGTGTGTGTATAGGTAATACGTAAAATTAAGATTTTAAATGTAATTGTAAAGGGGTGGATTTACAATATGCCAGTTCAGCGGAAGAGCTGCGGAATCCCTGACAAACAGTGTAAATGGTGCTTACATTGTGTTTCTGGGATTTCTGCAGCTCTTCCGTTGAAGTTAACAATGGACAAGTGAGAGAACCTCTGCAGAAATTCATCCTAAAGTCTCAGGGACTGAAAGCAAATTGAACCAGTGGAATGAGTGATGAGAATAAAATTGTTACAGTTGATGACTTGATGTGCAGCTGGACAATCACAGTATACTGTGAGAAAAACCTGACCAGAAACAACACAAACATTTATTTAAATGGTATATGTCATTTTTTGTAGTGCAGATCAATTCATTGCAATTACTGTTGAGTTGGAAGGCAACAGCCGAGAATGGCCAGTGAAAAATGTATTTCCCTCACCGTCCAGGGTAGCACTTGCATCCCTTCAGGAATTTCTGAATTAACATTTACCAGTAGCTTTTCAAGTAGAATAGAATCTCCATCAATCTGTTAGCTGATGTAATCAACATGTTTTTATTTTGGTTTGTCCATGCAGGGAAATTTAAAAAGTAGGGGAAAAAACGCTCTTAAGTGCCTGTAAACATCCTCATAACAACCTCGAGGAACAGCACCTCATCTTCCGATTAGGCACTTTACTGCCTTCTGGACTCAACACCAAGTTCAACAATTTCAGATCATAACCTCGGCCCCCTTTACATTTTTGCTTATATTTTATCCACATCTTTGTTTCGGTCTTTTCCCCCCCTTTTTTTTCTCTCCCACATGGCAGCTGTCTCTCATTCTGCCAGAACATTTCACACCTAATCTAGAGCCGTCTTTTGTCACCATCTCGTCTCGTTTTGAATACCTCTTAATGTCTCTTCACTTCTTTTGTTCTCTCCCAGCCCTGCCTTTCGATCTATTTCATTTCCTTTCCAGTTTTGACAAAGGGCTAGACCCGAAACGTCGACTCTATTTTCTCTCCACGGATGTTGCCTGGCCTGCTGAGTTTTTCCAGCATTTTCTGTTATTTCATAATGATTTCAATTGGGTCCCCCACCGCTGCAAGTCAGGTCGACTCCACAGTGACAGACGCGCCTGTGGGAAAGGTGCATGGGAGCGAGATGACCGTGGGTTCCCTGCTATCTCGCATGCTACCACCCTGGAAAATTCAGCCCTATGTGTCTCACATTTTAAAGTTGACGCTTACACAATATCTACTTATATTTTAGTATAGCCCAGAAATATAACAATAGTATCCCCTTGTCACCTGAGCTGAATAGTCATGTCTTTTGCAAGTGTACTTCTTCAGTCTCCTTGAAAACAGACTGAGCAATCACTTGGTAAAACAAGGTCAGATACAAATCATTGAAGAGTGAACCTACAGAACAACAGTCATGAGCAGATTCACTTAGCTCCATAAGTGCAACTTGGCTTTGTGTAATAATACAAATCATGAACACACTACTCTTCCTCATATTGGTGGACTGTCTTGCTTAAGTTACACAACATAACTCGTAACTACACTCTGGGATGTTCCTTCTCAGTCTGAACAAAGCTTCTTCTTGCAGCTTTCTGTATAAAAGAAACCTGACAGCCTTTGCAGCCTCAGCTGGACCTGACTTGTCTTTGCAGCTTTATGCTTTTAAAATAAACCTGATTGGCTGCCTGTGCTTCTGCCTCTTCTGTTTTATCTCTCTCTGTTCATGACTAGATGCTCCTGGCAAGGTCTCTGGGCCAGAGACTCCCCAACACAATAAGCTTAAGGTGTTTATTGATTACAGAGACAAGCTAATCAATTGTGTATTATTTACAGTCTTTGGGGAAAACAGCTTTCATTAACCTCCTTTCAGTCTTGATGTTTTTTGTGAATACACAATGGGAGGATTTTAACTTGGAGGTGGCAGGCGGGTGGGGGGCTTGATTGCGTTTGAGAAACCTGGAATCGGAAGGCTGGAGGAGCGGCTGGGGATCGGAAGGTTGGATGGAGGGTCGGAGATTGGAGACCTCGAAGAGCGGGGTGGAGGGTCAGAGGCCTCGTGGGGGAGATTGGAGGCGCGGGGGGTGGTGGGGAGATCAGAGATCGAGGGGGCATTTGGAAGGCCGGTATTGGAGGGGGTGCCGGAAGGCCGTGATCAGGGGAGGGGGGGAGACTGAAGGCTGGGATCGGATGGGAAGGACGGAGGCAGAGATCAGGGGCGGGGGGGGGGGGGAAGACTGAAGGCCAAGATGGGGGGGGAAGGGATTGGAAAGCCAGGATCAGAGGGAGGGTCGGAAGGCCGAGATTGGGGGTTGAGGTGGGGGGCGGGGGGGGGCGTTGGAAGTCCGGCATCGGGGGGGGGAGTTGGAAGGCCGGGATCGGTAGGCCGGAGGAGGGGTCAGGGGCTGGGAATGGAGGCCGGAAGGTGGTGGGAGTCCGGGGTGAGAGGCTGGAGGAAGGTTGGGGGCCAGGATCGGAAGGCCGGAGGAGGGGCTGGGGATCGGAAAGTCGGATGGGGGTTTGGAGATCAGAGACCTTGTTGGGGGGGGGGACGCGGGGGGAGGGTCGGAGGCCTCGTGGGGGAGGTCGGAGGCATCGCGGGAGGGGGTGATAGGAAGGGTGGGGGTGTCCGGTCGCGGGGGTGGTGAGACAGGGATGCTGAATCCAGCAGGTCAGTGGAATGGCACTTACCTCCTGGATCCAGCACTCCTTGCCTTTCTGTAGCTGCCAGGTTCCCCGAGGCCCAGGAAACCAGGCTGCCCAGAGTTAAATTTAAAATGGAGATTCAAATTGAGGCACACAGCCTCATTATAATATTTAAAATGCCAACCTGGCTCCCGTGAGCGGATTGGCCTCCCGCCCCCATTAAAACTCGGAGTGGGCGGGTTGGAGGTGGGATTCAGATTTCTACCACTTTAACCTCCCACCTGACCCAAACCAGCACTTTTTTGGAGTTAAAATTTCCCTCCCAATGTTTTGTAAGAAAGAAAGGTGTTTTCTACATTTTGAAACACATTTAAAAAGACATTCTTATTTTTTCATAACAGAAAATGCTGGAAACACTCAGCAGGCCAGGCAGCATTCGTGGAGAGAGAAACAGAGTTAACGTTTCAGGCCTGTGATCCTTCATCAGGTCCCAGACCTGAAACGTTAACTCTGTTTCTCTCTTCACAGATGCTGCCAGGCCTGCTGAGTGTTTCCAGCATTTTCTGTTGTTATCTCAGATTTCCAGCATTCGAGGTATTTTGCTATTCTTATTTTTGAAATCCTTTCGGTGGGAAAACATTTCTAAAAATTCTGAAATGTTGCAAGACGTAGAAAGACATTTACAATATTGGCCCAGAAATTCGGGTCGGAGGCTTCCCGCGGGTACAAGCCCCCGACCTGCACTTACCTAGCGCGCCTTGTTAAAAGCAGGCCTTGCACCCGAATTTCTGGGCCAATATTGTATTCTCTACTACTAAATTGCCCATGCTGTTTCGCATAGTCAGTTGATGAATATAAGGTTTTTTTCATATGCCTGGGGGGGTGGTGGGGGGCTGGGGATGCCAACATGTTGCCTGCACCGTGTCACTGAAATTTGGGCTCTTGGTGAAATGAACAGTCCCTGCACCGAGGATCCGCAGTTCACCCAAGGTCACAAAACACTTTTCAGTGGGAACCCATGGGGGGGGGGGGATTTTGCCAGCCCTGGGGAGGCGGGTTTGGAGGTGGGACTGCCAGGAAAATGGCAGAATCTGGGGGCAGTTACTGAACCCGCTGATGTGCCAAATAACTGCCCGAATCTGTGAAGTTAAAGTTTAAGACTGAAGGCTTTTATTAAGTAAGAATCATGGCAGAGTTAACAGAGTTCATCATCGACCGAGCCCTTGGTAGAACATACCAGAAGAGGGGCGGGGCCAGGGAGGAGCATTAGTGGTTCCCCCCAGTGGAACATTCCAGACATTACAAGTACAAGTACAAATATCAGAACACAGTTATTTCATCACATTCACCCCTGCTGTAGATTCAGTCTGTCAGGAGGTCTGATAATCCTCTGGGAACGACGTAACTCTTGCTGAGGCTCCTCCCGGAGTACTAACTCCGGTTCATTCGAATTCCCAGAATCATCAGTATTTTCCACACTGAGGGTTTGTGTCTCTGAAGGTCCAATACCACGATTGAGAACTCTACTCTCAGAGTCGAACTCTTTTCGAGCTCCAGCAGGTGCAAGATCTTTAATAGAGACCGTATCCTCTCGCCCATCCGAATATTGAATATACGCATACTGGGGATTAGCATGGAGGAGTTGTACTTCCTCCACCAGTGGATCAGTCTTGTGGCCTCTCACATGTCTGCGCAACAACACAGGGCCCGTGGTCGTCAACCATGTGGGTAATGATACTCCATTAGTAGCTTTTCTTGGAAAACTAAACATCCTTTCATGAGGGGTGGCATTCGTCGCTGTACACAAAAGAGACCTTATGGAATGCAGCACGTCTGGCAGGACATCCTGCCAGCGAGAGGTCGGCAGGCCTCGTGACTTCAGAGACAGTACGATAGCCTTCCACACTGTCGCATTTTCTTTCTCGACCTGCCCATTACCACGAGGGTTATAGCTGGTAGTTCTACTCGTTGCAATCCCCTTCGATAGCAAAAACTGTCGTAATTCTTCGCTCATAAAGGAAGAACCCCTATCACTATGTATATAGTTAGGCATGCCGAACAAGGAAAACAGTTGGCAGAGGCATTTAATTACAACAGCACTAGTCACATCCGGACAGGGGATAATAAAAGGGAACCGAGAGTACTCGTCTATAATATTAAGAAAATAGACATTACGGTCGCTCGATGGAAGGGGACCTTTAAAATCAAGGCTCAAACGCTCAAATGGTCGAGTTGCTTTAATAAGATGAGCTGGCTCGGACGGCTTATAGAAGCGGGGTTTGCATTCAGCACAAACATGACAGGTTCTGGTCATTGTCCGGACCTCCTCAATAGAGTAGGGTAGATTGTGGGACTTAATGAAGTGGTTCATTCTGGTAACCCCAGGGTGGCAGAGTGCGTCGTGGAGACTTTGAAGCTTATCTGTACCTAGACTAGCACATACTCCTCGTGACAAAGCATCCGATGGCTCATTAAATACTCCAGGCCTGTACTGAATATCATAGTCAGATGTTGACAGTTCTATTCGCCATCTTAAAATCTTATCATTTTTGATCTTGCCTCTCTGCTTAGTGTTGACCATAAAGGCCACGGATCGCTGGTCAGTAATGAGCGTAAAACGTTGGCCAGCGAGATAATGTCTCCAATACCTGACTGCTTCGATAATCGCCTGTGCCTCCTTTTCCACTGAAGAATGTCGAACTTCTGGTCCTTGCAATGTACGAGAGAAGAAAGCTACTGGTCTACCAGCTTGGTTAAGAGTTGCTGCCAACGCAAAATCAGATGCATCACTTTCCACTTGAAATGGGATCTTCTCATCCACGGCACATACCACTGCCTTCTCAATGTCCCGTTTGATATTAAGGAAAGCCTCCTGAGCTTCCGCCGATAGCGGAAAAGACGTCGACTTAATAAGAGGTCGGACTTTATCTGAGTAGCTAGCCACCCACTGGGCATAGTACGAGAAGAATCCCAGACACCACCTTAAAGCTTTTACAGTGTGAGGTAAAGGTAATTCCTTAAGTGGGCGCAATCTTTCAGGGTCTGGCCCAATTACCCCATGCTCCACAACGCAACCAAGAATACACAAACGTGTAGTATTGAAGGTACACTTGTTTTCGTTGTAGGTCAGGTTTAACCTCTTTGCAGTCTCTAGGAACTTTGCGAGATTTTGACCATGCTCCCGTTGGTCACGCCCACAGATGGTAACATTGTCCAGGTACGGGAATGTTTCTTCCAACGCGTATTCATCCACCATACGATCCATCTCCCGTTGGAAGACGGATACCCCATTCGTCACTTCAAAGGGCACCCGAAGGAATTGGTACAGGCGCCCATTAGCTTCGAAGGCCGTATAAGGTCGGTCTTCTATTTTGATGGGGAGTTGATGGTAGGCAGACTTTAAATCAATGGTGGAGAACACGCTGTACTGAGCTATCTGGTTCACCATCTCAGAAATACGAGGCAAAGGATAGGCATCTAATTGGGTATACAAGTTTATAGTCTGGCTATAATCGACCACAAGTCTTTTCTTCTCATTAGTTTTAACCACCACCACCTGGGCACGCCATGGGCTACCACTGTGTTCGATGATTCCCTCCCGTTGAAGCCTTTCCACTTCCTCTTTTATAAATGTTTTATCTTCTGAACTATACCGTCGACTCTTAGTCGCTATAGGTCTAAAATTAGGAGCAAGGTTTGCAAACAAAGAAGGCGGACTTACGTTTAAAGTAGAAAGGCCGCAGACTGTGAGTGGAGGCTGAGATCCACCATACTTAAGGGTAACGCTCTCATGCTGACACTGGAAGTCCAAGCCTAATATTAAGTTCACACACAACTGAGGTAATATGAGGAGTTTAAAGTCCTTATACTCCGTATCCTTAACGGTCAATGTGACTTTCCAATATCCAGTTACCTCCGAAGTAAGGGATTTGGACGCCATCACAATTTCACTTTGAGTAGGATACACCTTCAAAGAACAGGAGTTAACAAGGTTGGGGTTTATAAAACTTTCAGTACTGCCACAGTCTATCAAACACCCAGTAGGACGACCATTAATCTTGATGTCCATCATAGATTTTGACAAGGAACACGGTATGGTCTGGTCAACCGTAGCCGAGGCTAGAGTAAAACGATAGGTGGCAGCAGAGAAGACCTCGGGTACAGGATTACCCTTACACACTTTACTAAAATGTCCCCGTTTCTTACATTTAAAACAGGTAGCCTCTCTGGCTGGGCAACTTTGCCTGGGGTGTTTAGATTGGCCACAAAAATAACACTTAGACCCATGGGGCACAGCCGCAACAATAGGATTAAGTGGGGGCTCCATTGGTGTTATGGATGCCTCCATACTCGGAACACACGAGGCTGAGAGAGATGCATGGGCTGATGCATACACTTCTGAATTCTTCTGGGCTACATCTAACGATCGAGCAGCAGCGACGACCGTTTTTAAAACTAACGAGTCGTTCTCGAGGAGTCTCTGTCTAATATAATTAGATCGGAGGCCAGATATGAAAGAATCGCGGATGGCTTCTTCCTGATACACTATGGCAGAGACAGCCTTGTAGTTGCAACCCTTAGCCAAAGCCTTAAGGTCCTGCAGGAAATTGTCCAGAGATTCCTCGGGTAATTGCCTGCGAGTAGACAGGAGATACCTGGCGTATACTTCGTTAACCGACTTAAGGTACTGGGCTTTAAGGGCTGCGAGGGCCTCTTCATATGTAGTAATATCTTCAATTATAGAGTAAGTTTGATGACTTACCAAGTTGGTTAGAAGACCCAACTTGTTAACCGTCGAATCTAACGATGCGATGAAGTGTTCAAAACATCGCAGCCAATGCGTAAATTTCTTCGACGCGTCTGCCGAATGCGGATCGATATCCAGACGCTCTGGTTTCAAAAATCGATCCATCTTCCAAAAGTTGTTACTTAATAAAATTGATGTGCCAAATAACTGCCCGAATCCGTGAAGTTAAAGTTTAAGACTGAAGGCTTTTATTAAGTAAGAATCATGGCAGAGTTAACAGAGTTCATCATCGCCTGAGCCCTTGGTAGAACATACCAGAAGAGGGGCGGGGCCAGGGAGGAGCATTAGTGGTTCCCCCCGGTGGAACATTCCAAACATTACAAGTACAAGTACAAATATCAGAACACAGAGTTATTTCATCACACCCGTCTCCATGCCTTCTTCCCAGGAGGCAGGTAGCCGACCCGCGCTGGGAGCCGCCTCTCCAAGGCAGGAAGGGGATTACAGCCACATAACTGCCTGTTAACAGGTATTACCTGTTAAGAGGATTATCCCCATGTTACCCCTGCAAGTGCAGGTTTCCCGACATCGGGAAACCCCACCAGGGTCAGCGAGGCGAGCAGTGGGTTCGCAGGGGTTGGAGGGGTCCAAAAGTGTGCTGTGGAGGTAAGTGTGGAGAGGTAAGTATGTGAGGTGAGTGTAAAGTGATAGAAAATGTTTACTTACCTTTGTTTCTTCCTGCAGGCTTCAACAGTTGGGGAACCGGAGACTCCCACATTTCACCGGCAGAGATGACAGATAGCTGCTGCATTCTCCGATGCAACAGCCATCTGATTTCTTCTCAGCAGATAGGTTTGGTGCGTCTTGAATACAAAGACCCATCAAACAACAGAGAATGTCAGTGTTTGACAGCTTCACAGAGCTGTCAAACGATGACAATTCAGCTGTCAAAAATTTTTGACAGATGAAACGTCATACGCTGACGTTCTCTGTCACCGGCTTTCCCTTAATTGGCCTGCTAAACCCGCTGGGCGGGCTTAACAAGGTCAATCAAGGGAAAATAGTGTGGGTTGGCCAGAAGTTGATGGAGGCGGGGCTAAAACCTGACAAGTGGGAGTCCCGCCTCCAAAAGCTCCCCATTGGCAAAATCCAGCCCAATGTGTTGCCTCCCATGGTCACAATGCTCAGCACAGTAGGGAGTGGAAAAATTGCGCTTGTAACTAGGCCTGGGATTCATTTCAGTAGGGGCAAAGGGAGTCTTGTTAGAGGCGGATGAGATTTGTTTGTGGGATGTCAAAGGGACCACGAGTGAGACCATGGCTTCGAGAAGGGTGACTTAATGTTTGCAGCCCATCTCCCCACAAGTCCTCACTGTGCAGGGATAAGGGTTTTATTCGAATGGTATAATGACTTCTCTGGGACTTCAGCAGCACCGAATGAGAGGTGGCCGCATTGGGAGCGGCGTGTTGCTGTTTCTGAAGAACGAGAGGAGGATTTAAGGGGGAGTAGCAGTAGAAGGGAGTGATTCTGTTTGCTAGTTTTGCTTGTGTTGGGACATGGAAGGTTGGTGGTTCCTCTGTTGCTGAGGAGCCATCAGGTGACCAGTGTCTCTAAGTGCAAGGCAATTCACTACAATTGCTTTGTTCAGTCATGTCCTGCTTTTGAGCTAACATCACTGTGACTGACTGATTTATAATGGAAAATGTATATTTTTTGTGCCAGCCACTGGCATACGTTGTACTGCATCCAAGTGTTGATACAGGGATGTTCAGTACATTTTAATATTGAATGGTGTGACCCACTCAGCATTTTTAATATAAAATTGATAGTACAGCTTATTTGGCAGGATTAAACAGGGAAATGACTGAAAACTTAAAATTGGTGATGGTATTATAAATTTACAACAAATAGGGATTCTAGATGAACTTTTAAAGTATGCTTTTCGTCCAATATATTTTGTCTATGTTATGGTATTTTTTTCCTGATCATTGTCTTATTTGTTCAGCTAGGATTGTGCATTAGCAGAGCTTCTGCTTCAGTCCTGAATATGAACTGCAGTCTTGTCCTGCTGCCCATGTGTCGCACTTTACTGACATTTCTGCGAGGATCACAGAAGGTGAGTGAATGGAGTCTTTAGTTGATGAGACATATCAACTGTAGAAGTCATCCTTATTTAGAGACATCCCCAGAAGATTTTATCAAAAACCTTGCTGTAGAATTTACCCAAATTCTTTCCGAGCATCTGCTGCCCTGCTCTTGATGATCCAATCCTTTAGCTGTTATGTTAGAGTTGTGATACTTTTTTGTATTCATTACTTGTGATCAGAACACTTATGCAATAGCTGAAGTGGAGTGAGAAAAACTGAAAGTTATCAATAGTCATTACCGACTAAACATTTTTTCCCGATACAGATTTGCATTAACCTAAAAGTTTTGTTGACTGATTTTCTTGTGCTGGCTGAATGCAGCTGGCAACACTTTTTAAATGACAGGCCTATGGCTTCTTTGTTAAATGAGAGGCAGAAATGAGGTCCAGGCTATTTTAACTCCTGGGCCTCAATTAAATCTGGAATGAGTGGAAAGTTGACGGGAAGTGATGGAAAATCAGGCAGCCCACCAACACAAGGTAGGTGGTAGGATTGGGTTCTTGGGGCTTATTGTGGGGTCTCCTGCTCCTGGCCCCACAAAGAAAGAAAAAACCCTCTCCTAATCCTCTTCCAAACTGGTTCAGTCTGGCAAGAAAGCTACAGCGGTCTCCCCGCTCGTGCCTTGTTAATATTGCCATCGGGTCCCGATGACATGCATATGTAAAGAAGGACCCTGCCAACTTTGGGTGGGTGTCCTTGTTGCCTGATCAGGAAAGCAGGTTAACATTGCAGGGTTGGTGGGGGGGGGTGCTGCAGGTGTTCCAGGTAAGCAATCTGGGTGATTTTAATTGCCTGCCTATCCGATTTCTATTGGACAGGTAGGGTTAAAACCCTCCTATATACTTTTAATATTTACGTAGAAGAAACTGGCATTCACTTTACATTCTGGTTAATGCAAAGCCATGTCTAAATTAGGAGTAGAATCCACTTTCATGTATTCCATCGGTGAGGCATCAGCAGGTTGCTGCTATGAGGCAATGTTGGCTTTAATATGTTAATGTGTTTAATGACCAAAGCCATTTGGGTTGATCTCACAGGCTGATAACTGTCTGCTTTAGTCTGAGTACAAGACCAAAGGAATTTGCAATCAGGTGATTTAGGTCTGATAATGGAAACTGCCGGTGTCCTGTGCCTTTATATATATCTGGTTGATTATTCTACTGTTTTCAAAAAATAGGCATTTGCCACAAAATAATCATCAATTTCTGACAAGTGCACCCTTTTACAGGGAGGGCACCTCTAAAACAATTGGCTCACAACAACTAAATTGCGTGGAAGTTTAGAATAGTATATTTTGACAGTTAATGAAATCTGGTATGTCCAGCAGTTTCATTGGTCGTGAAACGTTTGAAGCAAACGGCTGGACACCACGGGATCCCGCTCCAGGGTCACCAGGGCTCGGTCGAGCGCTCTGAAGTGTGACAAGCATTCAGAGGACCCCCACCATCTATTTTATGCATTCTGGACCTGTGGTTGGCTACTTTCGCCCCGGGCCAGGAGATCTTCCAAACTATGCGCTCGCCCACCCTCCTCTCCACGTACTGCGTGACTAAGATGAGGAGCGTACGTGAGAAATTCAGCCAGAACCTTGGGACCATGTCTTCAGGTGGTCATAGAGTCATAGAGTTTTACAGCACAGAAAGAGGCCCTTCGGCCCATCGTGTCTGCGCCGCCCATCCCTCCCTGTCCAGTCTAATCCCATTTTCCAGCATTTGGTCCATAGCCTTGTATGCAATGGCATTTCAAGTGCTCATCCAAATGCTTCTTGAATGTTGTGAGGGTTCCTGCCTCTACCACCCTTTCAGGCAGTGAGTTCCAGCTTCCAACCACCCTCTGGGTGAAAAAGTTCCTCCTCAAATCCCCCCTAAATCTCCTGCCCCTTACCCTGAATCTGTGCCCCCTTGTTATTGACCCCCCTACTAAGGGGAAAAGTTCCTCTTTATCTACCCTATCTATGCCCCTCATCATTTTGTACACCTCAATCAGGTCCCCCCTCAGCCTTCTTTGCTCCAAGGAAAACAACCCCAGCCTGTCCAGTCTCTCTTCATAGCTGAGGCGCTCCATCCCAGGTAACATCCTGGTGAATCTTCTCTGCACCCTCTCCAAAGCAATCACATCCTTCCTATAGTGAGGCGACCAGAACTGCACACAGTACTCCAGCTGTGGCCTCACCAGCGTTTTGTACAGCTCCATCATAACCTCCCTGCTCTTATATTCTATGCCTCTGCTAATGAAGGCAAGTATCCCATAAGCCTTTTTAACCACCTTATCTACCTGTTCCGCTGCCTTCAGGGAATTATGTACATGTACACCAAGGTCCCTCTGACCCTCTGTACTTCCTAGGGTCCTACCACTCATTGTGTATTCCCTTGCCTTATTTGTCCGTCCAAAATGCATCACCTCGCACTTTTCCGGGTTAAATTCCATTTGCCACTTTTCCGCCCATCTGACCAACCCGTTAATATTGTCCTGTAGCCTGAGGCTTCCCTCCTCGCAATTTACCACCCCACCAATTTTCGTGTCATCCGCGAACTTACTGATCATACCCTTTACATTCTCATCCAAATCATTAATGTAGATCACAAACAGCAAGGGACCCAGCACCGATCCCTGAGGTACCCCACTGGACACAGGCTTCCAGTCACAAAAGCAACCTTCGACCATCACCCTCTGCCTCCTGCCACTCAGCCAGTTTAGGATCCAACGCGCCAAGGCCCCCTGGATCCCATGGGCTCTTACCTTCTTGACCAGTCTCCTATGCGGGACCTTGTCAAAAGCTTTACTGAAGTCCATGTAAACCACATCCACAGCATTTCCCTCATCCACACACCTAGTCACCCCCTTGAAAAATTCAATCAGATTGGTCAGACATGATTTACCCTTGACAAAGCCATGCTGACTATCCCCGATTAATCCTTGCCTCTCCAAGTGGAGACTAATTTTGCCCCTCAGAATTTTTTCCAATAATTTCCCTACCACAGATGTTAGGCTCACTGGCCTGTAATTCCCTGGTTTATCCCTGCTACCCTTCTTGAATAATGGTACTACATTAGCTGTTCTCCAGTCCTCTGGTACATCCCCTGTGGCCAGAGAGGTTCTGAAAATTTGTGTCAGAGCCCCTGCAATCTCCTCCTTTGCCTCACACAACAGCCTGGGATACATCTCGTCCGGGCCTGGGGATTTATCCACTTTTTGGCCTGCTAAAACCGCTAGTACCTCCTCCCTCTCGATGCTAATATGTTCAAGTATGTCACAGTCCCCTTGCCCGACTCCTATATCTACATCGTCTTTCTCCATAGTGAACACTGAGGCAAAAAATTCATTTAAAACCCCACCTACTTCATCTGGCTCTACACACAGCTTGCCACTTTGGTCCCTAATGGGCCCTACCCTTTCCCTGGTTATCCTCTTGCCCTTAATATACTTATAAAACATCTTAGGATTTTCCTTTATTTTGCTCGCCAGTGTTATTTCATGGCCCCTCCTCGCCCTCCTAATTTCCTTTTTAAGTATGCCCCTGCACCTCCTATACTCCTCTAGGGCTTCCACCGTCTTTTGTCTTTTGTAACTGCCAAAAGCCCCCCTTTTTTTCCTAATGCATTTTTGTATATCCTTTGTCATCCAAGGTTCCCTTTGCTTGTTGGTCCCACCCTTGACCTTTACAGGAACATTTGGTGTTGTACTCTCTCTATTTCCCTTCTGAAAGCCTCCCACTGTTTTGATGTGGATTTTCCTATAAGTAGCTGCTCCCAGTCCACTTTTGCCAGATCCTGTCTTATCTTATTAAAATCGGCCTTCCCCCAATTTAGAACCCTGATTTCCGGGCCGTCTGGAGCTGCAACCGCTGGCACTGCAGATATATGTGAAGGGCTGCTTTGTCCACACCACAGGACGGGCATGCGGTTGGAGTATTCATGAAGTGGCTCAGTTAGTTTATTTGATTTTGAGAGATTAATTTTTTTTTTGATCTCCTTTGTTCCTGGTTGCACTTCATATGGTATGTATCTTGGAGGGCAGTACACCAGTTCTTCTTGAGGTCATCAAGAGGAAAGTAGGAGATTCTTGGAATGGGTATTTTTAAATATTATTATTAGTGAAGAGTCACATCTGTATTATTTTCTGTAACCAAGGAGGAAAAAAAAGTCTGCAAAAATAATGCAAACTTCTGTGTTGCCTTAGCAACCTTTCATTTGCTATTTAAATAAGCTTTAAGCCACAGGATGATAGAATGTTTATTCCTTTCATTGAATGTTCTTCTACCACTTTCTTGGAGGTCATGGTCATGAATAGGCTCATGACATAGCCAGTAAGCTGAAGACAGCAACAAGGATTTCTGTTTGACCGCAGCGCACTACATTACCAGATATAGCACAAGTCACATGCTAGTTTGTAAGGGGAAAGGGCTGGCTTATAGGAACAGTATTTTGTGTTGAGTCTGAGGAAAATATCCTCAGTAAATAAAAATTAGCAGTACCATGATCTAAATTGCAGATTTTTCTCCAGTCTAGATACTGGTGGACCCCATAATCAAATTTGTGACAGGAAAATAACATGCCTACCACCAGTCCATCTGCCCCTGCTTTTGTTCTCGTGCTTCAAGTAGTTTTAATTGCCTTGACTTGATCTAGCCTTTCTTTGCATTGTACTAAAATAGAGCTGAAAAAGTAGTACAAAGGGAGTTAAAATGGTGTATGTGTGATTTTTAAATAAAACTTTTCATGGCCACTTTCAAGTTCTGCTTTTAGCATGTTGTACAGCGGAGCCAGATTGAAGTTAAATTCCACTATAACCACTTGAATTATAGCCAGAACAGAGCTGGTGGTGGTTGTGTTTCTCTCCTTCTGGTTAACTGTTACAAGAATAAATGCCGCAGACTCTCACACTTGCATACTAAGTGCAGCTCGAAGAATAAACTAGGTATTAGAGTGCCTGCGAATAATTAACTTGTAGAATCTTTAAATTTGTGAGTTAAGTCTGACATAAGAATTTTGAAGATAATTTTAGAACATAACAACACAAATAGGAGCAGAAGTAGGCCGTATGGCCTCTCTGGCCTGCTCCGCCATTCAGTAAGATCATGGCTGATCTTCGACCTCAGCTCCACTTTCTCGCTTGATCCCTGTATCCCTTGATTCCTTTAGAGTCCAAAAATCTATTGATCTCAGCCTTGAATATACTCAACGACTGAGCATCCACAGCCCTCTGGGGTAGAAAACCCTTTGAGTGAATAAATTTCTCCTCATCTCAGTCCTAAATGGCCAACTCTTTTTTTGACTTTCTGGTGTGTTCAAATTAAAATATTAGCATATTCACTTAATTTTTTGATTCCGTAAGGTAATGGTTCACTGAATGCTATCTATAGATGTGCCAAATTCTACTTGTTATCAGTCTGGCTTGCAGAAACCATTCCGTACTCTGATAGTGTCTGACTGAGCTAAATTTGTCATTTTAGTAATTTCTAAATAATTGTAATGATTTGTAAAATTCTTTTTCACAGGTTATGAGCAGAAAAGCACGAAGATTGCTGGATAAGAGTAAAACTTTTCATATAACATGTGGCTTTACTATATGTCTGTTTTCAGGTAAGAAACCCCTGCATTTCCAAAGTATAATACAATTGTAGTGCGTAATAGTAGAATATTAGCTCAGACTATTACAGGTGTATTCCTTGGGTTAAAAGCATCATTGGTAAACTTGCACTGAAGACTTAGATAGTGATGGGCTGCTCCCCAGACAAGACCTGTATTTCATGATCCCTGAGCAGTGTTAGAGTTTCACATTGTTTTGCATGCATCATTTCTCTTAATTCTCCTGTTGTGATAGACATGAATGTGGTACTCCCTTCCAAGTCAATTACTGTTTCTGTCACCAAGCCCCTATTCCTATGGGGAGTTGTGGGAAGCTGCTTTAAAAACCCCACGACATTCTAAAAAAATCAGCAACATTTTATTAGAGAACTAATAAACTTTTGCACTGCCGGGGAGGAGGAGAATTTGGAATTTTACTGTGTTTTCTTTAGATTGCTAATTGAGATCGTAACTCACGCCTTGTACAGAACGATGCAGTATCCTGAAAAAAGTTAAATGGTTTGTGTGTGTTCTGTGAAAACTCGCAGCACCGCTTTGAGCTCAACCAGTTCAGTAGTCTCCATGTGTTGCTTTTATTTGCTGATTATTCCTAAAAATTGAATCACTTTTGTTTTATGTGTATTTCACTCCAAACACCAGGCAGATATGAAAAGCGAATAAAGACTGAAATCTAGACTAATGTCATTGGGAATATTTTGTTCTATTTGATAGCATTGCGACAGATGAAGTTTACTTGTACAGGTAGACTACCCTTTAGCCGGACTTCCGAAAACCAAAACCCTCCAAAAACCGAAGGTTTTTTCGTTCAGCGTAAGTCGTGCGTACGAATGAAAAAACCTTCGGTTTTTAGAGGGTTCCGGTTTCGGAAGTTCGGATAAAGGGTAAGTCGTGCGCACGACCCCCCGCCGACCACCCCCCCCCCCCGCGGACCCCGCCGGCCCCGACAACCGCGTCCCCCCCGCGGACCCCGCCGGCCCCGACAACCGCCGGCCCCGCCAGCCCCGACAACCGCCGTCCCCCCCGCGGACCCCGCCGGCCCCAACAACCGCCGACCCTGCCAGCCCCGACAACCGCCGACCCCCCCGCGGACCCCGCCGGCCCCGACAACCGCCGACCCCGACAACCGCCGACCCCCCCGCGGACCCCGCCGGCCCCGACAACCGCGGACCCCGCCAGCCCCGACAACCGCCGACCCCCCCGCGGACCCCGCCGGCCCCGACAACCGCCGACCCCGCCAGCCCCGACAACCGCCGACCCCCCCGCGGACCCCGCCGGCCCCGACAACCGCCGATCCCCCCCGCGGACCCCGCCGGCCCCGACAACCGCCGACCCCGCCAGCCCCGACAACCGCCGACCCCCCCGCGGACCCCGCCGGCCCCGACCCCCGCCGACTTACGCTGAGCGTCAGCGTAAATCGTGCGCACGACCCCCCGCCGACCCCCCCCCGCGGACCCCTGCCGACCCACCTTCCGAAATCCGAAATTCTCCTTTATCCGAAACTCGGCTGGTCCCGAGGTTTTCAGATAAAGGATAGTCTACCTGTATGTAAGAAACCTTTTCTACTTTCTGGACAAATCTACTTTTTCATTCCTGTTTCCAGCACTTTATTTTGAAGATAACAAAAATATAAACATGAATATTCCTGGACAATACTGAGATTCATATGGAGAGCGGTTTGAAGCTGAAAAACGTCCTCATTTGCCTCCTATTTTTCAAACATTTGTTAGCTTGAACCATTAGGTATCTCTACTTGCCCTCATTTAGCAATATTGTGAGGCAGGAGGATGCTGAAGGTTGCCTGAAACTTCTGATTAGAATCTCATACCTGACCAATTTGTCACACTGTTTAATGATGCCATTACTTCAAGAGTTAAGGGGAGCATTTGATGGGCAGCTGTGGTTGACAGGTGTGGTTTCTTTTCTTCCTCTGCCCCTTACTTCCCTCTATTGGTTCTGTTCCTGATCCACCTTTGGCCGATGAGGATGTTCTATGCACCTTTCAAATTCCAAAACCATTTGAGCAGCAGCAGTTCTGTGATATGCCAGATCTCCTGGTCTTTTTACATGGAATACATTCCACTTACATTGTGGAGCAGATTCTACAGCAGTGATTTCACTGCAAGTGTGCAGTTGTTTAAATGTTACAATTGTAACTTTCATTTCTAGTTGCTTAAACTTCCTAGATGGCTGTTGAACATCAGTCAATATGACAATCACAATATCACAGTATGAGTTGTTGATGCTCAGCTTGTCTGCATTTGGGGGGGGGGGGGGGGAAATCAAAATCAACATAGCAAAACCGTGCAAAATTTACTGGAAAATATGGCTGCTTTAGAAATAAGTCAATTTTTGGCACTAGTATTGCTTTCAGATTAAGACCAAAAGTACTGTTGGACTGCATAAGATCCCTCTCAGAAATCTTCATTTTACACATACAAATAAGTTATAAATAAACTGTGGATGAGGAAAATTATGTTTTTAAATAAAAGCAAATAAACACCAGGGTTCACATAAAAACAGAAAATGCTGGAGATACTCAGCAGGTCAGGCAGCATCTGTGAAGAGAGAAACAGAGTTAACGTTTCAGGTCGATGACCTTTTGTCAGACGAAAGGTCATCGACCTGAAACATTAACTCTGTTTCTCTTCACAGATGCTGCCTGACCTGCTGAGTATCTCTAGCATTTTCTGTTTTTATTTCAGATTTCCAGCATCTGCAGTATTTTCTTTTTGTATTAGGGTTCACAAAATGGCTCAGTTGTTAAATCATTGCATGTTGTACCAAGCAATGTACCAGGAAGGTTTTGTTTCCTGCTGTGTGAAGAGTTAGCTAGTCTCAGCTGGAGCACTATAATTGCCCTCAACATCCCAGGGCTTTAGAGAGAAAATGAATCTGGGTTCCTACCCCTGATTACTACCCAGCCACCATGTTGGCAATTGTGCAGGTGTGGATGTTGGATAAAGATAGGATCAAATTCGGTGTGGATGAATAACCCACTGGCACTTACTTTCCAGGCTCACATGTGAAGAATGGCCACTAAGGTGAATTATCAGAAGACTGTCACTACCTGTGGAACTGTACATTGTGTATGAGGTGCTGCCTTAAGGAGAGGAAGAGTAAGGATAGTAAAGTCAAGGGAAAATTGGAAGAGAAAGTATAATTTTAAAGAGAATCTTTTTGCTTGTTTGCTGAATTTTTAGTTTATCACATAACCTGGAGAGAGTGAAGGAGAGATCACAACCTGCAGTAGCCTGTATCTCTAGGAATTCACTTCTACACCCTGACCTTTACTCTTGAAATATTGGGTGAGATCTTGCTGGATCAGGCATATGCCGTTAGTTAGACTTTTTCCTGCACCCTCCAGCCAAAATTCTTTTGTGCCTTAACTTGCTGGAAGTGCAAACTGAGAATGGTGTGGTGAGGGCAATAGGTCATCTGGGCCATCAGTGAACAGTGGGACCAACAGTGTATCTCCTTAACCAATGAGATTTAATGATTGGGAAAGAAACAGTGGAACGATGGAGAAGGAGGGTGAATTAGAATGAAATCAGGTACAAAAAGAGAAATAAAAAGAGGGAAAGAAAGATTGGATTAAGAGAGAGAGAAAAAAGTGACAGGAGACGTAAGAATATTTAAAAATTTGACATTTTAAAATCTCTTATCAACAATTTACTATTTGCAGTAATGAGAGTGAACAGTATAAATTGTTCCCTTTCTGGGCCAGGCAGGTTGATTGGCATGGCATTAACAATTATCATGTCGTTAAAATGGTACTTCGCTGTTAAGTTCCAGCCATAACTTTCTGCGATGAGTTTAATGGGCAATTAAAGTGCAAATCCAGCAAGTTCTTTAAACTAACAGGGAGGCTAAGGGCGAGATGCTGTTTGTGCGAAGCGTTTGTGTAAATCAGCCAGCAAGTTCTGAAGATTTGCAACTCATGGTGTATCACTTAATCCCCTGAACTTGCTGGCCAATTTGCACATTAATAATGGTGTGCGTTGTTAACAGGCCGTTATTTCCCCGGCAAGATCCGGCGATTATTGTTAGCAAATCATTTGTGACACTGGATCGATAATCTGTAATAATTGTGTTTAAAATGGGAATATAATGAAATACAACCAGAGTTTCCACTGCAAATCATCCAAATTACGCATTCTGAATCTGAACTTCTATCCCTGGCACCATTCCGTATAATATTTAATTAACATAACGTTTTGCCACAGCTGTATAAGCAGAAGTGCCTATTGATTAGTTGTGTGTAAGACCCTCGAGTTACTAATTGTCCTCAGATCCTGCAGTGGAGAATATGTCCATGAGGGAGCTATCGTGAAAAACAAAAATATATGATGCATGAAAGAAAACAGCAAAACATTCAAATATGAGAGAAAGAAATAATGGGACCAGTTTTGTGATGTGTGGCCATTTGGAAAAGTCTCCATTTTGAAGTCTGTGTTGCAGTTCAACCTTTCTTCCAACACTTTGTATTCATTTAAAAAAAAAAGGCAAATCTGCTATGAATTGAAATCTGTTCCCGTCTACATGTGTCTGACCTAGAATGCTCAGTATTAACAATTATCCTTTCATTGTAATATTGGATGCTGGAAGCTACATGGTATTCCCACCATGTTCTCCTTTAATCCTTTCAAAAGGTGAAGAGCACCACACCATCAGAACAATGTTGAAAGTAATCGATGGATTTATTTACAATTGGAATAGTACAGAGAAGCAGTAAGACACAGCAGGATTGATTTTACCTGACCCTTATTCCTGGGGTTGCTCAGGTGCAACGGTCAAGAAATCTGTTGGTATAACTGGGACTTGAATCAGGAGATAGAGTTCGGGTTGTGCCTAAGCAGTGCAGCTATGGAAATGAGGTGGGTGGAACATTCCCTGCCTGCTGCCTAATTTTCCTGGGACGTCACTGGCTGGATTCTCCAGCACAGAGGCAGTGAAACATAGCACTGAGGCCTGCCCCTGTGCTCCCACTGACCAGAGGGTTCAGAGGGGAAGGCTGAAGACTGAAGGGTAAGTAGAATGTTTTAAAGTTTGCCTCCTGCCCTCCAGATGACTTCAGGTAATCTCAATCAGGAGCCAGAAGACCTGAACCTTGGAAATCTGACACATAGCTGCAGGCCAAAGAGGCCGCGCTTAAATTTCCTGCACCTTCTGCCAGTGCTAGCCCCTGCCGGGGGGGTGGGCTTGTGCCAAGGCTACCTGTGGGGCCATGTTAATGGCCCAGGTCAGGAATCACAACACTCCTGGGCCTGCAGCCTACTTTGGGTGCACTGCTGCTGCCCAGTGCTGGGGCATAAGAGACGGCAGAAAAATCTGCTCCAGCAAACTACTGAAAGTGCAATACTTAATAATAAAGGTACAACTAGTCCACAAGTGGTTAAAATATCCTATTCACAATGTAGTTCTAACAGAGTTAGATAATCAATATGGCTTTGGATAATACAGTCTTTCATAGACTTTCACAATGCCACGTTTTACGTACAGGAAACTTTGGTTTATCCGGAGGTTAACTGTCCAGAATGCTCGAGCCACCGGCAAAATTCAGGAGTCGGTTCAGTAAGTTTTTTTTCTTTTCGTTGCTTTTTTTTTCACTAGTCAGGCTCTGCAAGGTCTAGCTAAAGCTGTTGCTTAGCTACAGAGATGCTTGCAAGCTACGGCCGACTGTTTAGAAGCTGTTGGCAACAGGGTTTGTTGCTAGATAACGGAGCTCAAAAGCTTCCGTATGTTTTAACATTAGCGCTGGTTTGTCCGGCAGTTTTGATGGGACGGCAACAGCTCGGTCCCGTCGGTGCCGGATATCACAAAGTTTCCTGTAGATGATAAGAATTTTCAACCTACAAAATTCAGATCTCCAGATAAGAACTAAAGCTGAAAAATGAGAGTTGCATTTTTATGCAGTGGGAAACCTTTCAACTTATAAACAGTCCACAGATAATGAAAGAACAACAGAACCTGTACCTTGTGGGGAAAGCTGTCAATGATGGGATACTGATGTCTTCTTGTAAAGATCTCACTTTAATAGTTCAGCAATGAGAATAACTGATTTTGAGCAAACCTTGGTCGTTTAATGTGTTAACATGCCCCTCCTGGAATACTTAGTAAATATATGCCTGTCCTAGCCATAATTATAATTCTGTGGTTCTAAGATGCTTTTAAAATTTTTGAACAGAACTATAACAGAAATGAAGGGAATCCATCAAGGAAAGATGTTTCCCAGTGCCATGGTCTGTTTCTACAGCCAGTTCGTGTATTAATCACCTTTCTCACAGAAACAATGGCCGGAATTTTCTGGGGTCTGTGCGGGCGCGATTGGAGGTGGGTCGGGTGGGAAATTTGAAAAATCTTGCAGCGGGTCGGGAACCCGCAGTCATCCAACCCCCACGTGCCTTTCCCTCGGGTGTGTTTGTCGGCGCGGCAGCGACCTAAACAGCAGAGGTGGGCGAGCTAATTTAAATCATTAGGTACTTGTCAGACCCTTAAGAGTCTTTTTAACACTACCATTCAAATTTCTGTGGATGACCACGGGAATCACGCAGCTCGAGAACCACGTCTGTGAACCTGAGGCAGAAGTTAAGTGGCCACTGAGCCAGCTCATTAGTGCACAGCATGAAGAGTACAATAAAAACTTCCACCTCGCAGCTGATCACTTTCCTCGGGCAGAAGCTGTTGCTGACTGCATTGCCAGCACAGATTTAGCTTTCTAGAGGCTGCAAGTGTTTCCAGCAAAGTCGCCATCCAGTGTCACCTCATTGTTAGAACCTATCACATCATTGACAGATTGCTTCTGTCATCTCTACTTGATCTGCCATCTATTCCATCAGCATGGGTGACATTTATAGTCTCACCATGGTCCTCAGAATCGGACCAAGATGAGCCCCAACACCAGCAGCACCAGGCACACCAGCAGCATCAACAACACCACCAACCTTCTCCTCAACCACCTGATGCTGCACAGGACAGAGGGCGTCCACATTTGGCTGCACCGGGCCGGAGGCGATACCCACAACAGGGTATACAGGCAGAGGATGAGCTTCCTCAACATGACTGGGCAGCAGTGCCAAAGGAGGCTCAGGCTATCACACTAGGTCATTGCAAATGTTTGCACATTGCTGGAGCAAGACATGCCGCCCAGAGGAGCGGGTGGACACGCCTTACCAGTGGCTGTCAAAGTCACCAGTGCCCTCAACTTCTTCGTCTCCAGCTCTTTTCAGAGATCTGCAGCTGACATTTGCAGCATCTCGCAGTCGGTCGCCCACAGATGCATCACCCAGGTCACTGATGCCCTCTTTGACAAGTCAGCCAATTATATAAATTTTGCCACTGATGAAGCCAGTATTACTGCTTGGGCGCTCGGCTTTGACACTCTGGCTGGCTTCCCACAGGCACAGGGCATCATCAGGCACCCCATCATCACCCAGGAGTGTTTGTGAATCACAAGGGCTTACACTTCCCTCAATGTGCATCACGCCTGCAACCATAGGAAGATCATCATGCATGTGTGCGCCAAATTACCTGGCAGCGGCCATGACTCTTTCGTCCTGCACCAATCCACCCTCCCTCAGCTCTTCGCTCTTCCAAACAGACTTTCCGGCTGGCTGCTTGGCGACAAGGGCTATCTACTGAGGATGTGGCTCATGACACCCTTGAGGAGACCAAGTACTGAGACCCAGGAGAGATCTAATGAAAGCCACATTTCCACCAGACATGCCATAGAGCAAACAATAGGCATGCTGAAAATGCGATTCAGATGCCTTGACAGATCTGGAGAAGCCTTTCAGTATGCATCAGCCAGGGTCTCCAGAATCACGTGGTCTGCTGCACCCTACATAACATAGCGCAGCAGTGAGGATTAGCGCTGCATGAGGAGCAAGGCACTTGAGCGCACAGACTTTTCAGAGGAGGAGGAGGAGCAGGAGGAAGCTACGGTCCAGATCCCACCAGCACCCGAACACAGTGGTTACCCAGGAGGCCAGGAATGGGTAAATCATGGCCAGATTTACTTAACTTTATACATTACACCCATATGGCTGCCACATGCTGCACCAGGTTGGCACCACCCCACAGCAACACCATAAAACATCCCTACAATGCCCAAGCCATTCCTTTCACACTGACCACCATTGCTGGAGGTAATGTTATGTCTCACCATTCTCTCCAACTCACTAAGCCTCTTCCAAAGGTGTGCACACATTTGTCCATGACCAGATAGTGGTGAAAATAAAGATTTTATGTGTGATATTACAGTAAAGGAAACTTTACTGAATCATTTAACAAAACACCGAAGTGGCTACACTTGTGAATCTACTTGTGTTTCATCTTTCTCTTATGTGTGCTTCTACGAGGTGCTACCCCTGTGGCTTCAGCAGAGGTAGAGGCTGACATAAGAAAACTACTAGGCACTTGGTCTAAGCGTTAAACAAAGCTTTAATCAACTGTTTTACAACATGGAGGTCTAGTTGTGTCCTTCACTGGTCCCTGTTAAGAATGTCCTGCGCAAGCTGGGCCCGTGCCTGAGTGTTTATACTCTGTGGACAGCACCACCCATAGGCCGCTCAGTATTATTTCATAAGTCTGTCATTCATGAATGACTGATTCATGTCAGAGACAACCTGCTCACTCCCCTACTGCAACTACTTAGATGCTTTTGGCGGACATCCTCTGGGTTTTAGAGCCTCTGATGGCCCCGCCAAAGTCTGCTCCTCCTGTGACTGTGCATGCGCAGACTCGGCCATCGCTATCCGAGGAGGCATCTGGGGCTCTAACTGAGGGGGTGGCAATGGGGGAAAAGTGTGAGTGCTTTGAGAGGAGCCCCCACTTCCACGTCCCCTCTCACCATCATCCCTCTCGTGGACCACCCGTACTTCCCTACTAGCAAGGAGCTGGAGAGCACCTTGCTGCATAGCAGTGGGGCCGTGAGGACTCATGTCTACATAGAAACATAGAAGATAGGAGTAGGAGTAGGCCATTTGGCCTCTCCAGCCTGTTCCGCCATTTAATGAGATCATGGCTGATCATCCAAATTCAGTACCCTGTCCCTGCTTTCTTCCCATATCCCTTGATCCCTTTAGCTGTAAGAAATATATCTAACTCCTTCTTGAATATATTTAATAAGTTGGCCTCAACTGCCTTCTGTGGTAGAGAATTCCACAGGTTCACCACTCTCTGGGTGAAGAAATTCCTCCTCATCTCAGTCCTAAATGGCTTACCCCTTATCCTTAGACTGTGACCCCTGGTTCTGGACTCCCCTGCCATCGGGAACATCCTGCATCTAGTCTGTCTAGTCCTGTTAGAATTTTATAAGTTTCAATGAGATCCCCTCTCATTCTTCTAAACTCTAGCGAATATAAGCCTAATCGACCCAATCTCTCTTCATACGTCATTCCTGCCATCCCAGGTATCAATCTGGTGAATTTTCACTGCACTCCCTCCATGGCAAGAACACCCTTCCTCAGATAAGGTGACCAAAACTGCACACAATACTCAAGGTGTGGTCTCACCAAGGCCCTGTACAACTGCAACAAGACATCCTTGCTCCTGTACTCGAATTGTCTCGCTATGAAGGCCAACATACCATTTGCCTTCTTAATCGCCTGCTGCACCTGCTGCTTACCTTCAGCGACTGGTGCACAAGAACACCCAGGTCTCGTTGCACTTCCCCTTTTCCCAATCTATTGCCATTCAGATAATCTGCCTTCCTGTTTTTGCCACCAAAGTGGATAACCTCGCATTTATCCACATTATACTGCATCTACCATGCATCTGCCCAATCACCCAACCTGTCCAAATCATACTGGAGTTTCTCGGCATCCTCCTCACCGCGCACACACCCACCCAGCTTTGTGTCATCTGCAAACTTGGAGATATTACATCTAGTTCCCTCGTCTAGATCATTAATATATGTTGTGAATAGCTGGGGTCCTAGCACCAATCCCTGCAGTACCCCACTAGTCACTGCCTGCCACTCTGAAAAAGACCCGTTTATTCCAACTCTTTGCTTCCTGTCTGCCAACCAGTTCTCTATCCAAGTCAATACCTTACCCCCAATCCCATGTGCTTTAAACTTGCACGCCAATGTCTTTTGCGGGACCTTATCGAAAGCCTTCTGAAAGTCCAAATACACCACATCCACTGGTTCTCCCTTATCTATTCTACCAGTTACATCCTCAAAAATTTCCAGTAGATTAATCAAGCAGGATTTACCTTTTGTAAAACCATGTTGACTTTGTCTGATCCTGTCACTGTTTTCGAAGTGCTTTGCTATTACATCTTTTATAATGGACTCCAGCATTTTTCCCACTACTGATGTCAGGCTTACCAGTCTATAATTCCCCCTTTTCTCTCTACCACCCTTTTTTAAAAAGTGGGGTTACATTAGCTACTCTCCAATCCATGGGAACTATTCCAGAGTCTATAGAATTTTGGAAGATGACCAGCAATGTATATATTATTTGATGTAAGAAAAAGGAGTCTTACCATCAAGTAACTTTAAAGTAAGCTTTAAGTAACTTATAAACACACTATATACAAGAGAGGTCTTTACCATGCCTCTGGTAGAAGCCTCTTACAATACTGAACAGACCAGTATTTATACCAGTCCAACAGGAAGTGACATATGACAGGAAGTGAGGTATGTACACAGTTCATAGTTCATAGTTCACAGTTCACAGGAAGTGATGACATAACTTCCCGGAAGTTATTATTATTATCACATTCTTCCCTCCTGCAGGATTAGGAGGCTGTGGTCTACCTTTTGGTCCGCAGCCGCCGAACAAGGAAGAGTCGCACCCGTTTGGATTCCCGTCGTAGAGGGTCGCTGGTCCGCTTACATGCGGTTGGCCATTGGTCAGAGTCTGTGTGGCCTGGATTGCCCTGTGAAGGGTCGGGGAGATCATGGCTTCGAGTACGAGCCCCAATAGGTTCAAAGTCGGACTGCCTCTGTTCAGAGGGAGGTGCAGAGCTGGTCTGTGGCGGATCAGTACTTTCATGCGCGGTACTGGGAGGGTCGCAACCTTGAGTACGGGGTTCTACCGGCACCAAGCTAGTTGGTGTCCGATCAGGATCCTGGAGAGGGGTACCCGATAGGTCCCAAGAGTTTCCTGGTGAAGTGCCATCACCCGATGTCCCACTAGGTCCTGGTGGGCAGGGAGCCAGATCCCGTAATGATACGGTAGATTCTCGGCCATCGGAATATCGTATGTTTGCATAGGTGGGGTTGGCATCGGTTAGTTCAACCTCGTCTAGTGGAGGGTCATTTTTAGACGTCCGAACGTATCTTCGGAGTAATACAGGTCCAGGAGTAGTTAGCCATGACGGGAGTGATGTCCCATGACATGAGCGACGCTGGAATCCAAAGAACCGCTCATGAGGTGTAGTATTTGTGGCTGTAGAAAGCAGGGACCGTATAGAGTGCAATGCATCCGGAAGCACTGTTTCCCATTGCTGGTCTGGTAGGCCCCGAGATCTTAAAGCGAGACGTACGGAATTCCAGATGATACCGTTATACCTCTCTACCTGCCCATTTCCGATGGGATGGTATGGTGTTGTTTTGCTTGTAGCAATTCCCCGTTCTGAGAGGTAGTCCTTGAGTTCCCTTGACATAAAGGATGGACCCCGATCTGAGTGAATATAAGCCGGCATGCCACAGAGAGAAAATACCTGCTCAAGGCAGCAGATTACTGTGGACGCCAGCATATTGGAGCAGGGGAAGGCAAACGGAAAACGTGAATATTCGTCGATCATGGTGAGCAAATATGTGTTCCGAGTTGAAGAGGGCACTGGGCCCTTAAAATCGATGCTAAGTCGTTGCATCGGTTGGGTTGCATGTATGAGTATACCATCTGAGGGGCGGAAGAACTGAGGTTTTAATTCCGCACAAAGCCGGCATTCTGAGCATATTTTCTTTACATCTCCAGTGGAAAAAGGGGGATTCCGTGATCGTACGAAATGTAGCATGCGCGTAACGCCAGGATGACACAATCCATTGTGGACATCCATGAGAGTAGAGGATGACATAGTGGAGCAGAATGCCCGTGTGAGGGTGTCCGGGGCCACATTCTCCTTGCCAGGCCGATAGAGAATGGTATAACCAAAAGAGGCCAGTTCCATCCTCCAAAGTTGTATTTTATTATTCTTAATTTTGGTTCGTTTTCGATTATCGAGCATGAAGGCGACTGATCGTTGGTCCGTGATCAATGTAAAGTGCTGGCGAGCTAGAAAATGGTTCCACTTCCGTACTGCCTCTATGATGGCTGTGGCTTCTTTCTCAACCGGAGGATAATGTAGCTCGGCACCTTGTAAGGTCCTGGACATAAATGCTACAGGACGACCTTCCTGATTCAGAGTAGCCGAGATCGCCACCTCCGAGGCATCACATTCAACCACGAAAGGGAGATTCTCATCGATGGAGTGAAGAGCCGCTTTCTCCAACTGTTTTTTGAGAAGGTTAAAGGCTGCAACAGCCGCTGTTCCTAGTGGAAATGATCTAGCATGCAGCAAGGGTTGGATTTTGTCCGAAAAATGAGGAATCCATTTAGCGTAGTATGCAAACAGACCGAGAGCCCGACGTAAAGAAGCCGGATTCTTAGGTGACGGGAGCTCTTGGAGCGGGCGAAGTCTTTCTGGGTCTGGCTTAATGATACCATTGCCTACGCAGTAGCCAAGGATGTTGATGGTCGGTTGCGACTCAACAGATTTGGATTCATTCAGGGTCAAATTACGGCGATGGAGGGCATCCCGAAATTTTTGGAGGTTGGCGTCGTGTTCCTGTTGATCGTGACCTGCAATGGTAATGTTATCAAGATAGGGAAAAGTGTCCCTTAGGTTTTCCTGCTTAACCAGGCCATCCATTGCCCGTTGGAAGACAGCCACTCCATTAGTAACCCCGAATGGGAGGCGACGAAATTGGTACAGCCGTCCATTAGCCTCAAAGGCCGTGTACTGCTTATCTGAGACCTTCAAGGGTAACTGATGATAGGCACTTTTTAAATCGTAAGTTGAGAACACTTTGTATTCGGCCAGTTTATTAACCATATCATCAATGCGTGGCAACGGGTAGGCGTCCAAGTCGGTATATTGATTGATGGTTTGCGAATAATCGATGCATAGTCGCTGTTTGTGAGGTTTTAGAGGGTTCTTGACAATGACGACTTGAGCCCGCCAGGGCGACGAACATGGTTTGATGATAGCCTCTGCTAGAAGTCGAGAGATTTCAGCCGCAATAAAAGATTGGTCTTCCTGATTAAAGCGCCGCGATTTTGTTATTATTGGTTTGCATTGAGGCGGAATACTGGCAAATAATGAGGGTTCATCAAGTGAAGCTGCTGACAATGCACAAAACGGTAATTTAGACGGTACATTAGAAATAGTAAGTCCGGGTTTGGATCCACCAAACTCAATGGTGAGTTTCTTATGCTGTTTTTGGAAGTCCAGCCCTAAGAGGAGATCACTACATAAGTCCTTGAGCACCGAAAGTCGGGTGGAGGGATACATACGACCATTAAGTGTCATATCAACAACACAAAAGCCGGAGATTCTGGTATTAAGTGATGACTGAGCCATCGCAATTGCCTGGTCCGATGGGAAGACATGTAGTTTCAATTTCGCAACAATCTGTTCCTTAATGAAACTATCAGTACTTCCTGAGTCAATTAAGGCATCTAAGGTATGCCCTTTAATTGAAATTTTTGTGGCTGCATGAGACAGGTTCTGTGGGCAAGCAGCTGTAATTGGTGTCGTTGCACAGAGAGTGGCTAAAACTCTCGGTGTGCTTCTTCGGGAGAGAGCTCGAGAGGAAGCTTGATAGGTCCTAGCTGGAGCATCTTGATAGGCCCTAATTGGGGCAGTTCGGTAGGCCTTAGCTGGATTGGCCCTCGTAGAGGCCCTTGATAGGCAAACTTTAGCAAAGTGTCCTTTTTTTTTGCAATAACTGCAGATTGCATTGCGAGCAGGGCAGGTTTTCCTAGGGTGAAAAGCATCTCCACAAAAGAAGCACTCCTTCCTAGATTGCCAAGAGGCTGCTAAAGTGGGGTCATCCTCCTCTTCTTCATCAGAATTATCAGAATTAGATTCCCCCATAATAGGGTTCACCTGAGGCCGCTTGAATTGTCTGGTTGCAGCTACAGCAGCAGATCGAGATCTGGGCAGCTGATAGAGGTCTGCATTTCTCTTTGCCAAATCCAGAGAACAAGCTAGGTCAAAAGCTTTTTGTAGCTCAAGTGTTTTACTTTCTAGTAGACGCTGGCGTATAAATGGAGAGGCAATCCCGCAGATGAAAGCATCACGAATCATTTCTTTGCGGTACAGCTCAGCTGAGGCTGCCTGAAAGTTACAATCTATGCTGAGCCTGCGAAGTTCTTGCAGGAATTCGTCAATTGATTCCCCTGGCCCTTGTTGGGCTGTGGCCAGTAGATGTCTAGCATAGACCTCATTTGGGGTCTTGGCATACAGTTTCTTAAGTGCCCGAATCACCCCATCGTAATTATCCCATTCATCAACATATTCGAACACTTTTGGGGTCACATAATTGATAAGTATCCTCAATCTAGCAGGAGCATCCGCTTTACATTCATCCAGAAAATTCTCAAAGGTACGGTACCAATGCTTCCATACCCTGCCAGCTGCTGGTGTATTCGGGTCCAAGTCCAGACGAATAGGTCTAAGGATTCTCTCCATGATGGGTGGTTCCCTGGATCCTTAACTCCGAGTTTGTCCGAAGGTCTAGTATTTGTGAGTGTAAATACTAAGTTACTTAAATTGATGTAAGAAAAAGGAGTCTTACCATCAAGTAACTTTAAAGTAAGCTTTAAGTAACTTATAAACACACTATATACAAGAGAGGTCTTTACCATGCCTCTGGTAGAAGCCTCTTACAATACTGAACAGACCAGTATTTATACCAGTCCAACAGGAAGTGACATATGACAGGAAGTGAGGTATGTACACAGTTCATAGTTCACAGTTCACAGGAAGTGATGACATAACTTCCCGGAAGTTATTATTATTATCACACTATTTCTAGGGCCACTTCCTTATGTACCCTAGGACGTAGATTATCAGGCCCTGGGGATTTTTCGGCCTTCAATCCCGTCAATTTCCCTAACACCATTTCCCTACAAATACTGATTTCATTCAATTCCTCCCTCTCATTAGACCCTATGACATCCCTTCCAGAGAGGAGGTCTATGAGCCGCTGCTGTCTATTCTCCATAGTTAGCCATCTATTCTCCATAGAGACCATGTGCTCCTGTGAGTTGCGCATTAGCTGCTCCATGCAGGTGGGCATCCTATCCATGGAAGACCCTACAGTCGCCATTGTCTGCGCCACAGTGGTGCTCATGTTAAAGATGGACTCTTCCATTCTCTACACATTTGCAGACATCACACTTGCAAAACCTGTCAAAGCCTCCTGCGCGTTTTGCTGTACCTCCAGGATCGCCCTCTTTCTGGATGGCCTCCGAGGTTCAGCATCTGCATGCATATGAGCAGAGCTGGGAGCGAGCTGACTAGGAGTCTCCACTGCTGTCCCTGTCTCCACCATCTGCTCTTGCTCACTTGTGACTTGTGCGACACCAGGTGACAACACTACGTGGCACCCACCGAGGTGAGCATATCTGCGCTGGTGCTGGGTACACTTATGTCTGGTGACGGTGTGCCCTCAGAGGCTGGAGACTCCCCTGAGGAGTCGTCTTCATCTTTTTCCTGGAAAGCTTGGGGCGGGGCGGGGTGGGGTGGGGGGCGCTCTTGATGGACCTGTGGGAGAGTAAAGTGATGAGTTAGATATGTCATATGAAGAATGGGTACAGATACCATTTTGCACATGACCATTCGCTGGCTGCTGACATATGAGTGACTGCTGTATTCCATTTCGCTCTATGATATGTAATTCTGCCACCAGGTTGCTGAGATGTCCCTCTCTCTCTGTCTCCCACCCCCAGTTGCTTGGCGACTCCAGAAACTTCTAAGGCAACCTTCTCTGCTGATGTTAGGGTGGCCAATGATGACATTCCACCTCTGGTTCTCCCTCTCCCTTATTGTGGGCTCTCTTTTCCTGCAAGGAGGGAAAGAAGAGAAGGTTGAGTGAGAGTGATGGAATGAGTGTAAGGAATGGATGGGTTACATCTTTAGATGGAGACTATGATGGAGTAGGGTGCCAAAGCCAAGTGGCCTCCTTGTGTGTTGTTAGTTGGTATGATTGCATTAGGATGAGGGTGCGTGTGAGGGGTGGCTAGTCAGATGGGGATGCGATAATGTAGATAGAGAGAGAGGGATTGGTTGAGGTGCAAGGTCTGTTTGTGTGAGTAAGGATTTGCAGCAGCAGGGTTGGAAAGGCAGAATGATTGGAATGTGATGAGAGGCACAGCAGGATGAAGTTGAGTGTGGCTTTGTACTCGCATTTCCTGATCTAATGAGATCATTGAAATGTTTCTAGCACTGCACCCAGGTCCTCCTGACCACAGCCCTGCTGTTTACCTCCCCTGCTCTTTGGAGTCAGGCTCTTTTGGTCTCCTGGGGAGGTCTCTTCTGCCCATTAGAAGGGAAGAGGACCTCCCTGCATGTTCTGACTCCCTCCACAAGCATATGGAGGGAGTCATCGGAGAACCTGGGTGCAGCCCTCTGTCTCACTGCAGTCATATTTGGCACTCTTTCCAGCAGTCCAGTTGTGCAGTGTGCTGCCTGCACACTCCTAGATGAACCTTCAAATGCCATAAGAACATAAGAAATAGGCCATTTGGCCCCTCGAGCCTGCTCCACCATTCAATAAGATCATGGCTGATCTTCTACCTCAACTCCACTTTCCTGCACTATCCCCATATCCCTTGATTCCCTTAATATCCAGAAATCTATCGATCTCTGTCTTGAATATACTCAACGACTGAGCCTCCACAGCCCTCTGGGGTAGAGAATTCCAAAGATTCACCACCCTCCGAGTGAAGAAATGTCTCCTCATCTCAGTCCTAAATGGCCGACCCTTTATTCTGAGACTGTGACTCCTGGTTCTACACTCCCCAGCTAGGGGAAACATCCTCCCTGCATCTACCCTGTCAAGCCCTGTAAGAATTTTGTATGTTTCAGTGAGATCACCTCACATTCTTCTAAACTGGAGAGAATATAGGCCTAGTCTACTCAATCTCTCCTCATAGGACAATCCCCCCATCCCAGGAATCAGTCCAGTGTACCTTCATTGCACTCCCTCTATGGCAAGTATATCCTTCCTTAGGTAAGGAGACCAAAACTGTACACAATACTCTAGGGGCTAGATTTTCAGTCGCTTGCGCCAGCAGTTAGCGCCTTAAGAGAAGTGATTTCCGGGCGCTATGCGTGTAGCGCCCGGGCGCAGCGCAGTTTGCGCCCCGCCCCAAATTAAGTTGCCCGTTAGCGCCGGCGCAAAGTTTAGCGCCCGCCCGGATGCGCGCGCAGAAAATGACGTCACATCCTCGTGCAACGCCCTTTGGCCGCCCCGATTGCAAACTTCAGTCGGACCACCCCATTGTGCGGCGGGCGGCCGGAGCGTTTGGAAAAAGGAACGCAACACAACCAGCGCGGGCCCCGGGGGGCGCTAATTAAAGGGAACGTCCTCTCCAGTATAAAGGCCAGCCTTTTTTCAGAAAACAGTCCTGTGCAACACATTTCTGGAGACACAACAAGGAGGATAGCTAACTGGTTTCAAGCAGCAAGAGCCAGGTATTTTTGGACTCAGGCCATAGCGCTGCAAGTGGCCATTTGGAAATTAGACTGTTTGCCAGGATTTGATGGGGGCTGCATGGGGTGCCAACGCGCAGCTGCAGCGCCATGTCCGTAGGGCTCGCAGACGCATTGTGAGAGGGGCAGCCCTGGCTAGAGGCAGAGGGGGCTACAGGCGTCGGCCACGTAGGCCTTACCCAGTCAGGCTATACCGCCAGCAGCGCTCCTACCTAAACATGAGTGCCGCGCGATGTGTTAGAAGGCTCCGATTCCGAAAGGAGGTGATTGCAGAGATCTGCCACCTGCTTCGCCGAGATCTGCGGCCAAAGCTCAGGTGCAGGACGTCTCTGTCGGTGGAAGTGAAGGTGACGGTGGCATTGAACTTCTATGCCACCGGCTCCTTCCAATACGCTGCTGGGGACATAGCAAACATCTCCCAGTATGGCGTGCATCGCTGCATCCGCCACGTGACCGAAGCACTGTTCAGAAGGAGAAGCCAATTCATCTCCTTCCCCATGGCCCTCGAGAGCCAGCATCAGCGCGCATTGGGATTTGCCAGACTCGGGGAATTCCCCTTGGTGCAGGGCGCCATTGACTGTACGCATGTGGCTTTGCGGGCCCCTCTGGAGCATGGCGAGCAGTATCGCAACAGGAAGGGCTACCATTCTCTGAATGTGCAGCTGGTATGTGACCACAAGCAGCGCATCATGGCAGTCAATGCCAGCTTCCCAGGCAGCAGCCACGATGCCTTTATCCTGCGGCAGAGTACTGTGCATGACATGTTCCAGGCACAGCCTCCCCCAAGAGGATGGCTCATCGGGGACAAAGGCTATCCTTTGTGCACCTGGCTCATGACCCCGCTCCGCGCGCCCAGGACCGCTGCTGAAGAGGCCTACAACGAGAGCCATCAAACCACCCGCAACATCATCGAGCTAACTATTGGGGTCCTCAAGCAGCGGTTCCGCTGCCTTGATCGCTCCAGAGGAGCTCTCCAGTATTCGCCGGACCGGGTCTCCCAATTTGTGGTGGTTTGCTGCATGCTACACAACCTGGCTATCCGCAGGACTCAGGCACTGCCACCTGACGTTGGACCAGCACCTCAGGAGGAGGAGCAGGAGGAGCATGAGGAGGAGGAGGAGGAGCAGGAGTACGTTCCCAGGAGGGAGCGACCAGGGCCAAGGGCCGCACGACGCCACCTTATTACACGGTACTTCTAAGCCCCCTGTCAGGGAATGGCCAGGGGCCATGAGGGAAGATGAATGCAGCCGCTCCGCAAGCCCTCAGCCGGCGAAGCCAACAAACACTAAGAAGAACAACCATGGAGACTGCATGAATAAAGATAATTTTTTATTGCACAAAAATGAAAAGCCCTTCCCACATGAATCCCCAAAAACAATAAACGGGCCCCACAAAAAGCCCAACAAACGACTCACTCCCACAAACTGGGGAGGAGCCACTCCACCTTTCTTCAAACCGGGCCTCAACGTCGGCCTAACGCAAAAAATAAGCCCTCCAAAAGCACAACCATGGGCAAAATAAAGATGGCCACCGCCATATTAAAGGAAAGCTGCCCACACCCTCTACTGAGTGGCCCGCGAGGGCGAGACCTTGGCCAGCCTTTTGCCTCCCCTGCCCGGCCTGCTGCTCCTTCGCAAGCTCTGCCCAGTGGCTGCTGCGAGGCTGGGGGAAGGCGCCTGAGGCTCAGATGCCCTTCCGCCAGATGCCGCTGGGGGGCGGCCTACACGGCGTTTGGGCCTCGAGGGGCCGTCTGCTGAGTGGCGCACCTGAGCCTGGCCACCATCAGCTGCAGCCGCTTGCCCTTGACGCCCCAGAGGGGGAATGGCGGCGACGGATGGCGCAATGTGGGCCAGCTGGCGTCTGGGATGCGCTGGCTGGTGCTGTGGCGCGGTGGCACTCGGCCGGGCCCGCACTGCAGGATCCGCAGCAATCAGCCGACGGGCGGCTTGCTGGGATGGTCCAGCGCGGCGGCTGCCCTGGCGATGCCTGCCTGAGACAGCGCATGTGGCAGCAGTGAGTGGCCCTGTGGTCCTGGTGTGCGCGCGCATCACATCCGCCAGGGTCTTGACGGCATCAGTCAGCATGCGGCCACTCGCGGCAGTTGCTGCCCTGAACTCGCGCACACTGGTCGCCAGCGACTCGATGGCCTCAGGCATGCGCCCCACCACGCTCATGAGCTCCGTATGGCGCCGGTCCGAGTCGTCGGCCATCTTATCCAGCTTCCGCACCTCCTCCGAAGTGAAGGTGTCCGGACTGGAGTCGCGACTCTCCCGCTGGGGAGGAGGGGGCCGAACTAGGGGACCCTTGCCGCGTTGGTGACGGCGAGTGTGCCGAGCAGCAGCACTCCCCTCTGATCCTTCCCCCCTTTGGGGGGAAGGCCGCGGGCCACGCGCACGGCTGCTGGGTGGCTGGACGCCACTGGTCCCAGAAGCTGCATTGCCCTGCGACAGTTCCTCCAGGCACTCGTCCAGTGAGGAGGTGTCAAGCATTTCCTCCTCTCCTGCAGGACATGACTGTTCCCCCGAAGGTCCGGCTTGCTCCTCCTCCTCCTCCTGGTTGGAGGTGCTGTCACTGGCAGCTTCAGGGTCCTGGTCGTCACCAGCTGAAAGCAGGAATGCACAAGAGTAGCTTCAGAGTGAGGAGACGGCGTCAGCGAGGGAGTTAGGACTGGTGGGATTCAGCGCATTGGTGGGACAGTGGCAAAGGAGGTAGCTCGGATGGGCCAGTGCGACGCGAGAGGGCCAAAAGGCAAGGTCCTTACCATTGCCGGGCAGTGGAGGGTCGGATACACCGCACGCTGTGGGGACAATCACACGGGCTCCCATGAGCACACACACGCGCTCCTCCAGCCGAGTGAGCTTCTGCAGCTTGGCGCGGCCACCCCTGGCACGGGCCTGGCGATTAAACGCTACTTTAGCCTGCAAGAGAAAGGACGGGCTGTAAGTGCGCAGTGAAGCCCTGATGTAGTGTGCACTGCCTCCCATGGTGGAATAGCTTGGACAGAGTGAAGCCCTGATGTAGTGTGCACTGCCTCCCATGGTGGAATAGCTTGGACAGAGTGAAGCCCTGATGTAGTGTGCACTGCCTCCCATGGTGGAATAGCTTGGACAGAGTGAAGCCCTGATGTACTGTGCACTGCCTCCCATGGTGGAATAGCTTGGACAGAGTGAAGCCCTGATGTAGTGTGCACTGCCTCCCATGGTGGAATAGCTTGGACAGAGTGAAGCCCTGATGTACTGTGCACTGCCTCCCATGGTGGAATAGCTTGGACAGAGTGAAGCCCTGATGTACTGTGCACTGCCTCCCATGGTGGAATAGCTTGGCCAAAGTGTAGAGTGCCGAATGGCCATTTGATGCTCATGACTGTCCCAATGCTGCTGGCTGAGGGCTGGCCAATAGGACTTTCAGGTCCCTTTGCCCATCATGTCAGGTGTACATGCAAGAATGAGCAGGAGACTGGAAAGGCTACTCACCTTCACAATCCTGGTCAGATCGTTGTATTTTTTACGGCATTGTTTGTGGGTCCTGGGGGCCTCGCCGGTGAACGTCACCCTCTGGGCGATCTGCTTCCAGGCTTTGGTGTAGTCATGGTGGGTTGGATTCCTCCCACTCTCTGGAAACAAGATCTTGCGCCTCACCTCCAGAGCTGTGACCATTATGTCCAGATCACCCTCTGAGAAGCGCAGGGCACGCTGACGGGCCTTCTCTGGCGTTGCCATGACTCCCTGGGGCTGAGCAGCAGTGTTGAGGCCTCTTTGCAAGGCTGCAGTGTGCAGGGCGTGGCAGCAGACCAATTCGTCCCTTCCCCCTTTAACAGCTGGTCGGCACCACGGGGTCTGCTGTCAGTGCAAAAATGACCGCACCCGCGCTGCGCCCCGCCTGGGCGCTATCCCTCTGGACCGCCGGCTTAGCGCCTAAAGGTAGGAGTGGAACGCCTCTTTTAGCGCTCCACCACTCTCTTAGGGCGAAGCCACTGAATTTCCGGCAACGGGGCGCTACTTTGGGGCGGGCGCTAACTTCGGGCGGGCGCTAAGGTTAGCGCCCCAAAACTGTCTATACTGAAAATCTAGCCCTAGGTGTGGTCTCACCAGGGCCCTATATCATTGCAGTAAGATGTCTTTCCTCTTATAATCCAATCCTCTTGTAATAAAGGCCAACATACCATTTGCTTTCCTAATTGTTTGCTGTACCTGCATGTTAACTTCCAGTGATTTGTGTACAAGGACACCCAGGTCCCTCTGAACCCCAACATTTCCCAATCTCTCACCATTTAAAAATACTCTGCTTTTCTATTTTTCCTACCAAAGTGGATAACTTCACATTTCTCCACATTATATTCCATTTGCCATGTTCTTGCCCACTCACTTAGCTTGTCTATATCCACTTGAAGCCTCCTTGCATCCTCCTCACAACTTACATTCCCATCTAGCTTTGTATCATCAGCAAACTTGGATATATTACAGTTGGTCCCTTCATCCAACTCATTGATATAGATTGTGAATAGCTGAGGACCAAGCACCGATCCCTGCGGTACCCCACTAGTTACAGCCTGCCAACCTGAAAATGGCCCGTTTATTCCTATTCTCTGTTTTCTGTCCTTTAACCAATCCTCAATCCCATGAGCCCTAATTGTGTTTAATAACCTCTTGTGTGGCACCTTATCGAATGCCTTCTGAAAACCCAAATACACCACATCCACTGGTTACCCCTTATCTATTCTGCTCGTTACAACTTCAAAAAACTCTTAACAGACTCTAACAATGTGGCCACGGCTCCTTTAAATATCCCACCTGAAAACATATCATTGCTGATGTCATCAGACCCGCACCATTTAATTGGGCCAGGTAATGCGCAGGGCGGCCTTAATATGCTCCATTAACGCAAAGTCGATCTGAGGAGCAGCATGGAATGAGGAACGGGGTCATGACCTACCACGGCGACTGCCCACACCCAGCTCTCCCAGGTATGGAAAATTCTGGCCAATGAGCTTCACCCAGAAATACTGCTGGCTGAAGCCAAGTTTGAAATGAAATATATCCTGTATTTCTGTAAATTGCCCCCAATTTGTCATAGTCTCTTCTGCTGAAACATTATACAGCACCATGGATGATTGAAAGTTGGCAGGTTTTTGACTTTTGTATTTCTTGGTGTGAACATTGTGGGAATTCATTCTTGTCCTCTTGGCAATTTGAGCAAACTCCGGCTTCAAAATCTTTGATAATATTTTTTGATATTGAATGCAGTATTTTATTGAGATAACATAATAAAGTTTTGCCCTTTGTGAGTAGTTCCTAAGTAATGTCTTTTGTTCACTCCTGATTTCAGTAGTCCATGTTGCAGCTCATATGGTCAACGCCCTAAACTTCTCTCTGCGCTACAGTGAAGATTATCCAGCCCTCAATGTTGCTCGCTATCGGGATGAGGTCAGTGCCCTGATGGGTTTTTTATACTTTGTCACACAGAAAGATCATTTTTAAAGCCAGCTGTTAATCACATCATGGTGATTAGCTCAAAACAATAATTAATTGCTCAGTCCATTGTGGGAGGACATTATTATCAATGATTAGTTTAGTCTCCTCGTTGTGGAAGGTAGTTTGCCTGATGCAGTGAGGATAGCTTAATTCAGAATATTTAAGTAACATACTCCTCTTATTAAAATACTCATTTCTATTTAGCAAAGGAATCATTAAATAAACATGGAGCTGGATTTCTCCTTGTTGGGGTAGCAGTGGGGCAGAACGGACGCTGCCATAACCCCACTCCATTTTGCTGTTTCAGGGCTCATTACACATGGGAGCCCGCTACCTTGCAAGAACATTTTGATCGTGCTGATGAGGCAGTTGAAATTTAAAGGGGGTGGAAGAGTCCTGAAGATGAAGACTGTAATTATTTGGGGGCTTTGGCTGAGACCGAGGTCTTGCAAGTTGTGTGTACATGGTCTATATGGAGGGCGAGGAGGCCATTACAAAGTCCTGTCCCTCCATGCAGTGACCTGGGAGGCTTACTGCTGCTGCCCCAGGGACTACTGCCCCTGCCGGCCATCCTGGCAAGGGCAGACGTAGGAGATTGCAGCTCAGGTTGAGGATGCAGCAATCGGCCTCGCTTGTCCAATTGTGTTCCATTTTCTGCGGCTATTTCACCAGTTTTAAGGTGGGATCATGAAGAAAAATCCAATCCATAGTCTTGAGCATCAATAAGGAAAAGGTTTTGATTTCATGAGAATCTATTTTTAAAAAGAATTATTAAGTGTTGCCATTTTGTTGCATACAGTTTTACATGCTGAGCATTCAGACTCCAGTGTCTGATGGTGGTGATGAATGCTGCCTTCAGTGTGTGCTGCAGTAATCCTGTTCAGCTGTGCTTTTAACAGACTCCCTTAAGAATAAGGCTGCAACAGTGCAATCTGTTTAAACTGCTTGGGTATTTTATAACCAAGACCATTGCTCTATGGTGACTGAAGAAGTCAAATTGTGCTTTTATTACATGGGATTCCAGAATGTTTAACAGTGTTTGGGGATTCAGTCTGTGACTCCATACATTTATATTGAGGGCAGCTGTGTTATAGTGACTGGGAAAAGTCAACTACAATTTTTATTACATGAGAATCCAAGCTTACACTGCTGTATTGGGAATCACATTCCACAATGCTGTCAATTTTTCTTCAAAAACCATTGGCCTTGTTTAAGACCTCTCTGTACATATATTTACTACGTATTCAAGGAAGGGGCATTCTACAGATCCTGTTTTGAGGAAGGGAGAATGTGAGTTGGGGCAATTAGGGGCATGTCCTAATGAAGGACTGATGTACAGATTCACAGTTACAAACTGTCAGTTTTTAATGGCGTAAGTTTTCCCAATAAACATAACAGTTTTGCTGATTCACTGCCAGTATCCACATGCTGGCTTTCAGTGCCAAAACCCCCTAAACTTAACACACTAAGGGGATGAATTTCAGCTGGGGCAGTCCCATGTTTATGCCATAACTTCAGAGGAGGAGCCACAGAAATCTCAGAGAAACTGCAGAAACAGTGTGGATGAATGAAGAACCCTATGGAAATTCACCCCCTAATTGTTTTCATATATGAAGATTAAAAACAGCTAGCAAGTTAAAATGCTCACAGTACTGTTTACAACAGCTAAAAGATTTTTATGACAAGAATTGAAATCACAGGCCCAGGTACCACTGTAACTGAGTTGTGCCATTCACTCTGTTTACAACATTTGTTTGAGGCAGAAACCATATCGAGGGATTTACACTTAAGTGGGGAAATAGAATTCAGTGATCTTGGTATTCAGCAGCCAGCAGCAGCCTAAGAGGGAGCTAATGGGGCGCAAAGCAACTAGTGCCTGGGCACGGCAAAGTTAGTGCCCCAAAGGGAGCGCAACCCAATTTTCCCCCCAAGATATTTAATAAATACCTATTTTTCTACTGAAATGCTCCTTTCATCTTTAACTCTTGCTGCTGGAGTAGTTTGGTTTAGTGGAAAAAGCATCTGAATGAAAATTCAGCTCTAACTTTGTTTCTTGGGGTTGCAAACATTTCTCGCACGTTTTTTGAGTTGACTGTTCCGAAGCATAGGAAATAAATCCAGTTGAGTTTTAAAAAAGTGCTTTGTTTATATAATTATATCTTCTCATCTGTAGAATTAAAACAATACAGGCACATCATAGCTTCCAAAAATGACATGTGCATATAATTTTCAATGTCAGTGGCCTTTTGGAGGCACCTAGCAATCAAGCAATAGAGTTTTTAATGCAATTCCTGGCAGATTGTGTGAGGTATTACTATGCATGGTATTTTTTAAATTAGTGTAGATTTCCTCCTCAAAGTGATCTGAAGGGGGGGGGGTGGGTGTAGAATGAGGCAATTTAGCACTCAGAATAGTGACTATTTAAAGATATAAACCTTTTCTTTTCCAGGATCCCAGGAAGATGCTCTTCACAACACGTGAGTACTTTATTTGCAGGGCTCTTGGTACTGATTTACAAAATCATGTTTTGTGTTATCTATCGTCTTGAGATTACGTTGGTTGAAATAAATCATGCCAAACATCTGGTTTAATGCTATTGTTACAAAAGTGCACCAAGATTCATGCTGTCTGTTTACTTTAGAAGTTACGCCTTATCAGTAATTAAGAGAAGGTTTTCTTTTATTTCTCTTCTGGTCTTGAAGTCACCAGGCACTGCCCCTGAATCCACAAGCCTAGTTTCCACTCTGAACATAGATGGGTTGGATTGAGGAAAGATCACTTTATTCAATGGACCACAGCATGTTTAGCATGTCTTCAAATTAGGATTTTCCCCTCTACAGACCAAATCCCAAGCATACAACCAATAATTCCATTTTTTGGCTTTGTTTTTAGGTTGTTAACTCTTCAAAATTTATTATCAAAGCATTCAAGTTTTTTTTGATAATTTTTGGACCTGATAATACGGTGCCACTGGGACTGCTACTCCACATAATGCAAGGTCAGCTCATTAAAATATTTTTTCAGTGCTGCAGCTCGGAGCGCATGGTGTGCTGGAAGCACCACAGGGTTCAGAGGCCACATTTTCGAGTGACGACAGCTAATAAAGGACCACTGGCTGTCCTCCAAGATGTGCATTTTTTTGTGGAGAAAAATTGGGACATTATAAGGCATGGCCTTTCAGAGGCCAAGCAAAGGGCAGTTTTAATTTTTTCTGCACCTTTTAAAAAATAATTTCCATGCCTTCTCTGAACAGGGCTGTTTGTGAGGAGATTTGTGGTTGTGTTACTAATTTTTCTTGGTAGAACAAGGATAGCAGAGCTCCTCCTGAATTGTCACACAATGTCATCTCCATTTATTGAAGCTGTTTAATTTCATGATTTTAAAAGCTGCTAATTTGCAGTTTTTCAGTTGTCGATAACTTGTTGTTTAGTTCCAGGAGTAACTGGCTTCTTCATGGTGCTGGTGCTTTTCTTAATGTGCACATCTTCATCATACTCTCTAAGGTAAGAATGTGCACTGGCAACTTTATCTGTATGTCCACGTAGGAATGAGTGAATTATTAAAATGAGTCATCTTTTTCCCCGGTTGGATGCTATTAATGTGTACTGTTGAACTTTCTGCTTTGCAGGTTTTCAAACTATGATATCTTTTGCTACACACATAACCTCTTCATAGTCTTCTACATTTTACTTCTGCTTCATGTGACTGGGTAAGTGTGCTGAAGTAACCTTTTTCGAAAAACATGATTTTAGCAAACCTATGTGATGTTGATGCAAAATCGATAACAGTGGCCATATGCTGCATATTTAAGAAAATTAGGATTAGTTAAGACTACAGGCCTCTGCAATGCAATTTCTTTTAACTGCAAGATCTTAACAAATCCAAATGCTATCTATCTTATTTGTGTATCCAGCAGAGACTTCAACACCGAATGTGGTGTTTTGTGTATAAATGGCATGAACTGTGTAATCTGATGGTGTAATGTGTTGCTGTAGTATTCTGGATTTCTAACCAGCCTTGAAGTCTTATAATGCTGGTTCACAGCTGCAATTCCCCTAACCATGCATGCCTGATCTCAGTTGTGTCAATGGCCTGGATTTTGCATTCAGCGTTAAAGGAACGGCGCTCACCATTCATTACGCTTGCAGCTACCTACAGAATTTTTGTGGGCTTTTGCGGGGAAACATGCAGTCATAGGGAGTCCAATACAGCGCGGCGCCCTCTACAGGGGATCTGGGACCTGTGTGAACAGGGCAAGCATCAGCATGTCTCTTCAACCAATCAGATTGAAAAACCCTTACTGAGGCGCGCAGAGTCTAAACCAAGAAGTGTAAGTTAGAATATTTAATTTAATGTAAAATCATGTACAGAAAGCTGATAGCCTCACCGTTATTCCTATCGCAAATTCCAGGCCAAATGTAATTTAAAAACATTAAATTAATCTGTATAAAGTATGACGTGGGTATGTTCTTTTTTCAAATTATATTGATGGAGTCTATTTTATATAGAAATTTCCTCCACCTTTGGGTTACAACAAGTCTATGGGAAATTTTAAAACTTCTCCATTACTTACACATGAACTTATGATCCTAACAAATACAACCCTCACTCTGCTCAATCGGGTGGATGTTTTTGAGGGGTTGGAAGGCAGCGGAATTTCTACTTGTTGCTTTGCCCTGTTGCTGACCCCATCTGAAATCTTGGGGAAAGAGTCATTTAAACATTCAGAGCAGGGATCCACAACAGTAGTGTTTCCACAGTGGCACCTGCCCTGCTCTGGAGCAGGAACTTGCAGCAGGACCTTCCTCTCAACAGGCATAGAACCCATTGGGCCGATCAAGTGCAATTGAGGTGGAATTCCTGGGGTAGCCAAGCATTACTGGGAACACTCATCAGACATACTCCCAAAGTGCTACATAACTGGAGGCAGCAGAAAAAGCCGCCCTTCCGCCCCCCACCCCCTGCAGCACACTTTGTGAAGCAACGTTGGAGAGGTGGAAGCCCAGCAGATTTGTAGTTCTTGCCCAAATTGCAGCCCCGCTGCTGCAGTGGTGTCTCTGTTCTTCTCCCCGCCCCCCGCCCCGTCCCCCCCCCGATTACAGAATTTGCAGGCTCAGAACTTTAGACAGTCAATGATTGGCCAGTATGATTGTCCCAGCTCTTAATTATAAGTCTCCTGGTGTCCGTATTTAGTTGTTTGCAGCTTGTATTTCAAAAGAGTGTAAAAATGAGTTGCAGAGATTGTTTGCTCTTACAATTCATCAGTTTCTATAAAGCGAATCCAGACTAGATGCAGCCCATTGAAAACTGAATTGAAGCTGTCAAATATTGCGAGGTTCACAAATGCTCATGTAATATTCACTTCCTCAAACTAACACTGGGTTACAACCCATCACAACCCACACCTGCGACAACCAACACGGGGCTGAAATAGGCTGTTATTGGCTGATATAATGAGAAACTGATATGATGCAGTTGGCCTAGAAATTGGGTATAGCCCCGCTTGAGGCGTTAGAAATGGCGCTGCGCAAAGTTTATAGCCAGACAAAACTTATCACCGCCTGGCTCGATATTGGGTTGCATCGCCCCCAAAGGGGATTGAGGCACGAATTCAGACGTCGCACGGGCCTCCTAAGGCGCAAAACTTCCGGCGCTACCCAATATCGGCGCGGACGGGCGCAGCGCAGGTGATCTCAATTACCGATAACCACGAGACTTCCAGGCGCCGGCCGGCTCTTAAAGGGGTGGGTCAGTCAGCCTCAGCTTCCACACTCATCGCCCTGTAGGCCTCAAAATCGGCGCTCGCCCTTCTCTGGCGCAAAAAACTTGGTGAGGATGGAGAAGGTGAGACAGAGAGCAGAGCGCTTCAGCACTGAGGCTCTGGAGCAGTTGGTGTCCGCAGTGGAGCGCCGTCGAGATGTTCTCTATCCTGACAATGGCAGGAGGCCGAATCAAAAGGACTACCGCCGAGCTTGGAGGGATGTTTGTCAGAGGGTCAACTCCAGCAGCATGGCGACCAGGAGCCCTGTTCAGTGCAGGAAGAAATTCAACGACCTCACTCGGGTCGTTAGGGTGAGTGTTGTTTATGCAAACTTCTGATTCCCTCCATCTGCACCTGACTTTGCGCACCCTGTAGCCATGATGCCCCAATGGCCATCTGTCAGCAAGCACCCATGGCCCTTTCTGGGCACACACATGCACATTTGACTCAAGGCATCATGTAAGGGCTCTTGCACCATGGGGGGCATGAGATGATCACTCAAGGCATCATGTAAGGGCTCTTGCACCATGGGGGGCATGAGATGATCACTCAGGGCATCATGTAAGGGCTCTTGCACCATGGGGGGCATGAGATGATCACTCAAGGCATCATGTAAGGGCTCTTGCACCATGGGGGGCATGAGATGATCACTCAAGGCATCATGTAAGGGCTCTTGCACCATGGGGGGCATGAGATGATCACTCAGGGCATCATGTAACAGAACTTCCCCTTCTTTCCCCTGCAGTCCAAGCTGGTGACGATCCGCAAGGACCAGCTTCGAACCAGTGGCGGACCTCCACAAGTGGTCACTCTCACGGATCTCGAGGAGAGAGTGCACCAGATTCTTGGAGGACGTCTGAGTGGTCCTGTTACCACTGCAGCTGCCGACCCCATTGTCGACAGCGAGGGTAAGGCTCTCACCTTTTTCAGCTGTCTCCTTCCACTTGGTCCCCCCGCCAGCATGCTTTCTCAGTGTGCAGCCATGTCAGAGCCTTGCCGCAATCTGGCATGCCTTGCCGCCAACCTGTCCTTTTGCTAAAGCCACTCTTCCACCTCCCTGCTTTCAGATGCTGCATCACCAACTCGGGATCTGCGCCCTGAAGCTGCCAGTGCCAGTGCCTCCGGAGGCGAGGATCAGGAGGAAGCCGGAGCATCCGTTCCAGCCTCAGGGGAGCCTACACATCTGCAGACTGGGGATAGTAGTTCCCTGGAGGGGAGGGGTGGGGGGCTCTGATGATGAGCCAGTTGCCAGAATAAGCAGCCTGCAGCAACGCGAGGGGGGTAGGCAAGTTCGGCCACCGGCTCCCCGGAGGGCAAGGCAGGGAGCGATGACTGCTGCACAGAGTGCAGAGGAGGTGCGTAGCCTGGCTGAAATGAGTACCCAGGCCCGGCTCAGGCACACTGAGCTGATGGCTGCAGTGGGGAGGATGCCTCAGTCGATAGAAACACTGGCAAAGAGTGTGCTGGACTTTGGAGCAGCAATGGAGAGGATTGTCCAGGGCTTCGGGGCAGCAATGGAGAGGACTGTCCAAGGCTTCAAGGCTGCTATGGAAAGGACTGTTCAGAGCTTCGGATAATCCCTGGAAAGGTCTGTCCAGGGCTTGTCCGAGGCAGTGGAACGGACTGCTTCGGCCTTGTCCGAAGCAATGGAAAGAACTGTCCAGGGCTTCTCCGAAGCACTGGCACCTGCCACACAGGTCCTCACTGCTGCCACGCAGTCACTTGCTGGCCTCGTCCACACCCAGATTGAGGCAACGCGAACTCTCACTGCAGCCACCCTATCTGCATCAGCTAGGATCACCCCGGGCCCTTCCAGTACCATACGAGGCCAGCAATCAGTGGAGCAGTTGATTGTGGCGGATGAGCTGAACCGGTCCCCTCAGAGAGCCAGTGTGTCATCCGACCATGGTGCAAGTGTCCTCTCTCGGCAGGTGACCATTGCTCATGCCACCGCTGGTACATTTGCAGTGCAGCTGCCACCACCTGCAGGGCACACTGCTTCCAGCCATGCCCAGATCAAGCAGCCAGCCTCCGCACCCTCCAAGACCAGAGGTCATCCAGGCCGTCCCTCGGGGGCTTCTGCGCTTCCACACAGTCAGCAGGCGTCCCCCAGCCTTGACCCCGCCATTGGGGTTCAATTACGTAGGAGCAGCAGGGAGGGAAGGGGCCGACCGCGAAAGAGAAGTCATTCTCCATCAAGGGGCCAGCAGTAGAGGGAGGTGCTGAGATGTTTCTTTGGCCAAATTCAAGGACACCCTCACCTGTTGTGATTGTTGGAAATGGTTTGTTTAGTTTTGCGGCTTTGCCGAAGAGTTAACTGTTATTTTGTTAGTTATGGTTTCTGTTGACATGACGTTAGAAGGACTTTTTTGACAATAAAGAAAAGTTTTAATTTGCAATGGCACACGTTACTATTTACAGTCATGCTGGCCTTCAGAGGCTTTGAAAGATCCGAAGTGCGCAGGACGAATGACACCCATCATTCCGTCAGAGGGGCCTCGAACCGAGTCCTGATGAGCCTCTGACGGATGGCCCTTCCACTTTCAGGAGCCCTCCCATCTTCCTCCTCCTCCTCCTCCTCCTCGTCCGCATGCTCCTCCTCCTCCTCCTCCTCGTCCGCCTGCTCGTCCTCCTCCTCCTCCTCCTCGTCCGCCTGCTCTGCTGGACCTTGAGGGACAGCTGGCATTGGCTGGGTGCGTCGAATGGCCAAGTTGTGGAGCATGCAGCAGACGACGACGATGTGACCCACTTGCTCCGGCAAGTACTGCAGGCCTCACCCCGAATGGTCTAGACAGCGGAAACGCTGTTTCAGCACACCAATAGTGTGCTCCACAATGTTCCTGGTCGCCTGATGGTTGCTGTTGTACAGCTCTTCTGCTGGGGTGGCGGCCAAACGGAGTGGTGTCATGAGCCATGGGCAGAGAGGATAGCCCTTGTCCCCAAGAAGCCAGCCTCGTGGGTGAGCCGGCCCCTCAAAAAGGTTACAAACTGAGGTCTGCCGCAGGATGAACGCATCGTGGCTGCTCCCTGGGAATTGGGCGTTGACTGCCATGATCATTTGGCGGAGGTCACAGACCAGCTGCACATTGAAGGAGTGGAACCCCTTGCGGTTGCGGAAGTCCTCAGGATTCAGTAATGGCACCCGCAAAGCCACGTGTGTGCAATCAATCGCCCCCTGCACCATGGGGAAGTCCGCAATAGCAGCGAAGCCCTGCGCGCGCTCCGCCTGCTTCTCCAGGGTCAGAGGGAAGGTGATGAATTGACGCCTTCTTCTATAAAGGGCAGCTGTCACTTGCCGGATGCAACAATGCACTGCAAACTGAGAGATATTCGCAATGTCCCCAGTGGCTGACTGAAAGGATCCGCTGGCATAGAAATTGAGGGCAACAGTCACTTTGACGGCCACCGACAGAGAGGTCCTGCACCGTAGACGCGGCTGCAGATCCTCAGCAAGCAGGTGGCACAGCTCAGTTACAACCTCCTTACCGAATCGGAGCCTTTGAACACACTGCTCCTCCGATATGGCAAGGTATGACACCTGCTGCCTGAATACCCTCGCAGCGTACCCTCGGATTGGCCGACCTCCATTGCCCCTCCTCCTTCTGGCCAATCCCGGCCCTCTCTCCCGCCGTCTCTGTGCCCCGTCAAAGTGTCCGGCCATGAGGACGTGGCCCTCCAAAGCAGCTCCCATTCCGATGCCTGTCGGGCAAAACGCTGTTAGGTGTAGCGCTCCAACTGCTCCGGACAGATCTGAAGGTCCCAAGTATTCTAAGGCTAAATCCAAAAAAATCTGCTCAACAGTAGCTCACCAACTCTCTCCAGCAACGATCACAATGAACAGGCCAAGTGGCTGCAGCTTTTATACTAGAGCTGTCCCCTTTAAATAGCGCCCCCCGACTCCCGAGAAGGGCCTGGTAACGTTCCATCGAACTGTCACTAATAGCGCTAGGCGGAAAGGTTCCGGGCGCCACCGAATATCCGGTCAGGGGCGCCTAAAAGGCGTTGCACACTGAAATGATGTCATGATCTGCCTGCGCACGCGGGCGCGCCCTAACAGTTAGCGCAGGCGTTAAATGTATAGTCAATATGGGAGGTGTCGCTATCTTCATTGCGCCCGCCCGAACATTGGGTAACGCCCCACATTTCGGACTCATTAGGCGCTAATCGCCAGCGCTAACAACCAAATTTCTCGGCCAGTTATGTTTAAAAGGGCTGTAGTGGTCAAGAGTGAGGGACCACATTAAACAGGGAGCAGAAGAACATAGAGGGAGAGGTTAACAAGACAGATAGAAAGAGGGCTGGTGAGATAAACTGGATGAGCGAATGAGGAAAGTAAGAAAGAGAAGCAAGATGCACCAGGAGAATGAAGAAGGAGAAATGGACATGGGAAGGGTAAAAGAGGGAGAGGTGGGAGGGATGCAGAAAGAGGAGAGAGATTGGAATGAAATACGGGGATGGGGAGATAACAGGAGAGAGTGAGCAATTGAGGGGGAAGGTAAGGAAAGAGGAGAGAGACGCGCAAGGGACAAGTGGGGAGGGTTTGCAGTTGAGAGAATTGGAACAGAGAGAGATAGAGAGAGAGATATCCCAATGTAGCATGAAAGATGGTGAAGACAACAAAAAAAATAAAATTGGCGAAGAGATTACATGTACAAATGTGCAAAAGGTGGATCTTATGCTACTAAGGAGAATCTAACTATTAACAGCAAAGGCTGTTTGGGGTGGACACCAAGATAGTACCTATTACATCCGTGAATGATTGAGACACGGACAGCAGGAGTTGAACAAAACAAGTCTTTACTGATGGAAGTCAATAGTGAAACTGGAACAACAGAGGCTCACTAGCGCCTTTTATACAGGGGTGGTCACTGCCGGTACTGCAGTCTGAGACCAGTTATTCTCTTAAAGGTACATACACAACAATTCCTCCCCTTTTAGATAAACAGTACATAACATTCATTTAACAACTAAATGATAACTAATTACAATCACAATTACGGTTGCTAGATACATTGGTTAAGTTTAAGCAATTATAAGTTCAGTCTTTGAGGAGGCTTCCTGATTCTGTCTGGATAACGCCTCTTTGGGGTATCAGGTTCTTCTGGCAATGTTGAGTCAGGATCAATGTCGTTGTTTGGTTCATCTGCTTCCAATATTACCGGTTCTGCGGTAGCTGCAATTGGTACGTCGATTTCATTACCAGGTGTATCAGATCGTGGTGTGGAGTTGACGTTTTCCAGTGACTCTAGAATCTGGTCAGCATGGCGTCTTACAATGCTCTCTCCAACATCCACGGTATACATGAGAGGTCCTTGCCATGTACAAATCGTTCCTGGCTGCCATTTCTCAGTGCGGTAGTCCCGGGCCAAAACTGGTTGACCTATCTTAAAACTCCTGGTCGGCCTTTCATTCATATTCTGAAACTGCCTGTTCTCCACATCTCTTCGGATGTTTGGCTTAACCAAATCCAAGCGGCATCGTAGTCTTCGATTGAAGAACATCATGGCTGGAGTTTGGTTGGTAACCGCATGTGTCGCATTCCGGTAGGCAAACAAGAAGTTGTCCACCTTGTGTTGTAGGGGTATATCTACATTAAACATTGCCTTGATAGCCTTCTTGAATGTTTGGACAAACCTCTCGGCCAATCCATTAGTGGCTGGATGATATGGGGCAGATGTGTAATGCTTAACACCATTGTTCTTTAAGAACCTCCGGAACTCTTCAGACACAAACTGTGGTCCATTGTCAGAGCAAATCTGTTCAGGCAGCCCATTCCTGGTGAATATGGTTCGTAAAACTGTGATAGTTTTTTCCGTGGTGGTTGAGGACATTTTTATTACCTCTGGCCACTTTGAATGTGCATCCACCGCAATTAAAAACATCGAGTCCATGAAGGGACCAGCAAAATCAATGTGCACCCTTTGCCATGGAGATGAGGGCCACTCCCATGGATGCAGAGGAGCTTGTGGTGGGGCGTTTTGGACCTTCTGGCATCCTGCACAGCTCTTGTTCATCTCTTCGATTTCTCTATCGATTCCCGGCCACCACACAAACGCTCTGGCTAAGTTCTTCATTTTTACCCCACCCAGATGACCCTCATGAAGCTCATTGAGCACTCTATCTGTCAACTTAGGTGGAATTACTACTCTGGATCTACACATCAAGGTTCCTCTGCACACTGACAGCTGTTCTCTTCTTGGCGAGAATGCTGGCAGCAGTGGGTCGCCATGTGCTGGCCATCCCTTCACCGTTAAATCATAGACCCGTGATAGTGTCGGGTCATTACGTGTTTCCTTTTCTATGTTTGCATTCGTCACAGGGAGACATTCGACTATGGTCGAGTGGAATAACTCCATTGGATCCACTGCAAGGTCTTCTTCCACCGTCGGCAACGGTAGGCGTGACAAACCATCAGCATGCCCATGCTGTTTAGTTCCTTTGTACTCAATGTCATATTGGTGTGCCCCTAGAAAAAGGGACCACCTCTGCAGCCGTTGTGCCGTCATTATCAGTACGCCCTTCTGAGGGTTGAAAATGGAGACAAGAGGTTGATGATCAGTTAGTAGAGTAAATTTTTGACCGTGCAGATAGTGATTGAACTTCTTCACCCCCCACACTAGGCTGAGGGCCTCTCTGTCAATCTGGGCATAGTTACGCTCAGCAGAAGTTAACGAGCGTGACACAAAAGCTATCGGCCTCTCTAAACCATCAAGGAATTTATGTGACAGTACCGCCCCAATGCCGTAGGGAGACGCATCACACGCCAGTCTGATCGGCAGTGCTGGGTTGTAGTGAGCCAATACTTCCCTTGAAGTGATTAAGTCCTTACTCTTCTGAAAAGCCCGCTTACAATCATTGCTCCATTCCCATGCTACTCCCGTTCGTAGCAGGGCGTTCAGTGGGTGCAGAATTGTCGACAAATTTGGCAAAAACTTATGGTAGTAATTCACCAATCCGAGGAATGACCTCAGTTGCGACACATTTTCAGGTGCTGGGGCCTTAACAACCACTTCAATTTTGTCAGGGGACTTATGTAACCCCTCTTCATCAATCACGTGGCCACAATACGATATCTGTTTCTTAAAAAATTTGCACGTGCGGCGGTTGGCTCGCAGCCCATGTTCCCGTAGTCTAGTGAGCACCTGTTCTAGGTTGTTAAGGTGTTCACTGTCACCTTCACCTGTCACAAGGATGTCGTCCAAGTAACACTGAGTCCCCGGAATCCCTTGCAGGACTTGTTCCATCACTCTTTGCCATATCGCCGGAGCCGATGCTACTCTGAATACCAATCGATGATACTGGTAAAGACCTTTGTGAGTGTTTATCGTGAGATACTTCCTAAAGGACTCTTCAACCTCCATCTGCAAATATGCTTGTGCTAGGTCAATTTTTGTAAAACGCTTCCCTCCAGACAGTGAGGCGAAGATGTCTTCTATCCTTGGAAGAGGATATTGTACTGTGTGAAGGACTGGGTTCACCGTCACCTTGAAATCCCCACAGATGTGAATCTTCCTTGGCTCCCCGGACTTATTGCTTAACGTTTTCTTCATGACAGGAACGATGGGTGTCGCCCACTCGCTCCAGTCGAGCTTAGACAACACGCCTGCCTTCTCCAGCTCTGCCTCGACGGCTGGGCGAATTGCATATGGTACCGGTCTTGCTTTGAAAAACTTGGGAACTGCATTCTCTTCTATTTTTATCGAGGTGGTTACGCCTTTAAGCGTGCCCAGTTCTTGTTGAAATACCTCTTTGGCGTTAGCTAAGATTGTTGACAATCGTCCAGGAGTGACGTCTTCATCTTTTTTACCGTCCACCGTCATTGCATGAATGGAGTGCCAATCTAAGTTTATCTTCCTTATCCATTCCCATCCCAATAACGGTGGACCACCATTTGGCAGTATGTAGAGATACAATTTCCGTATTTTCTTGCCGTTGTATTCGACAGGCACCCTTATTTTTCCTCTGGGGTATACTTTTTGCCCCGTATACGTCGTCAAGACGATGGATGTCTCTCTCAAAGGTATGTGTGAAAATAGCCACTCGTAGTCTCGTCGATTCATGACGTTAGCGCTGATCCTGTATCCAATTCCATTTTTACTTGGGACCCTGCTATCGTGAGGGTGACCCAAATGGTTCGGTGATCCTCTTTTGTGATTACATTGTGAAGTTTGAGACAGCTTAGTCTCCTGTTGCCGGATTCACTATCGCTCATCTGGTCTTCGGAACTACTGTCCGTCATCTTTTGTACTTTCTTGTATGGTTCCTTAGTAGCCTTTTTGTTGTCGCTGGTCTTCTTCCCAGACCTGCAAACTCGTGCAATGTGTCCCATCTTCCCGCATTGCCTGCATATTTTGTCTTTGGACCAGCAGTCCTTCTGGTCATGGTTAGTTCTGCCGCAGCAATAACATTTTGCAAATCCCCGTGTCATTTCGTGGTTGCCGTATTCCTGTGGTTTTTGTTGAATTTCTGTAGCTCCCCTGGCTGCTGCTTCATACGATACTGCCACGCTGAAAGCCTTATCTAGCGTCAGCTCTTTCTCTGAGAGTAACTTCTGTGTCCCTTCACTCAGGAGTCCACAGACAAATTTGTCCCGTAGGGTATCTGCCAGTCCTGCTCCGAACTGGCAGTGCTTTGATAGCTTTCGTAGTTCCGTAAGGTACTCAGCATTGCTCTCATCTTTATGCTGAGTTCTCCTGTGGAATTTAAATCTTTCTGCTATCAACAGCGGTGCAGGGTTTAGGTGTTCCTGTAGGACAGCAACAATTTCGTTAATACTCTTCGCCTTCAGTTTGGCTGGAGTAATCAGGTCCCGCAATAGGCCGTACGTTCTAGCGCCCATTAAGTTTAGTAATAGCGATGCCTTTTTCTCCTCAGCTATTTCGTTTGCCTCGAAATATACCTCGACTCTTTCCACATACGTGGTCCAGTCCTCTATTGTATTATCAAAAGCAGTGATACAGCCAGTCTTCGGCACCTTGCAAATCTAAAATGGCGCCTCCCGTGCTTTGCCTTCTTCCCCGATTTAACAAAATGGTGCCTCCCGCGCTTTGCCTTCTTCCCCGCTGATTAAGATGGCGCCTCCCGCGCTTTGACTTCTTCCCCGCTGTTGCTAGCGCTGCTTTCCGCGGTTCCTGTTGCAACCTGCAGCTCCTCGTGGTTTCTTCCGCCTTTAATATTTCTTTTTTTATTATTTTCCCGTCGTGGACCAACCCTGTGGGACTCATGCCTCCCTCATCTCGGGTCTATACGCAGCCCGGCTTCGTAGCACCGGCCGCGCCCTGTGTGCTCCACCCTCTCTCTCTCTTCTTCCCGACAACGCTGCTCGGTCCCGTTGCAAACCACCCGCTCGAGTTCGCGACCGCCGCAGCCCAGGAAGTATCAGTGCACTACCTGCCACCAGCCCGATTAGCTGAAGCACCGTCGACAGGAACCAGGCCCCGCTTCTGACAGCTTCTCCAGCAATCTTCAACTCCGCAACACAGGGGCGGATGCCCACGGTCGACGCCCGTTTCTGCTGCCTCTTACTTTCTTTTCTTTCTGGCCTCGACCTCTGCTCACTTCACTGTAGGAATGGATCCCAGGAGGTGGTGCAGACTGTAGGTAGGTTCGTATCTGCTCGTCGCCAGTATTACGTCCGTGAATGATTGAGACACGGACAGCAGGAGTTGAACAAAACAAGTCTTTACTGATGGAAGTCAATAGTGAAACTGGAACAACAGAGGCTCACTAGCGCCTTTTATACAGGGGTGGTCACTGCCGGTACTGCAGTCTGAGACCAGTTATTCTCTTAAAGGTACATACACAACAGTACCTGACAAAGATATTTAGACTTTCTGGTTATTGGGTTCAGCATAAAACTTGATTTAACTCTGCCCACTCCCCCACACACCTAAATAAATATTAAAAAGTATTCTTCACTGCTTCCTGTGCAGATGTCTTCATCCATTGGTTATTCCCTAGCCTTCCTAAACTCTCCACGCTCCAGCTCTGCTAGAGATCAGGTTTATTTTTTAATGCTTGCACCTGCAGATATTAAAATCACGATTACAATTTTCCAACAACAGAGGTTGTGCGGGTCTTCTCAATGCCAGCAGCACGATGGAATTAACTACAATATATAAATGGGGCAGATTCTGCAACACTTGGAGCCAAGACAAACAACTACTTCTATTTGAATTGACTTTGAGACAACACAACCCATCCTGGGTGTTGATAATGAGTAGACCACGGTTTCCTTAAATGTGCAAAAAATGGTTATTAGAAAACCTGTTCTGTCTAAAACTAAAGCGAGTTGCCTTAATTTAGCTGCGTGTGTCCAAAACTCAAAATGTTGCAGTGGAGAGATCAGAAGTTTCCTGGAAGGAGAATACTTGTCAGACATGCTGTTTTCATATTTGCAATATAATCTGTCAAAGTGATAAGTAATTAGAGCAAACCTGTTAAAACCTGCATGTTGAAACATGTGGAGATGCAGCACGCTGTTCACCTTAGCTGTTCACCAGAAAAGCTTGAACTCTGTCGCCATTACTTTTATCTTTATTTCCTTTTTACAAACATTTTTCTGCACACAGCACCTCCTTCCCTGAAGGTGTTGACTCCCTACTGGGGTGCAATTTTGTGGGCACCATTTGCTCTCGAGTATTTTGGTCAAGTGGCCATTCTTCCTATGTAAATCTGGACAGTGCTATCAATTACTTGGACAGCAGAGAGAGCCCAATCCTATTCTTGCCTAACCTGCACACATGTGCTTCAAGTAGTGGTCACTGGACAGTGGTTAGGAGTAGGACCTTTGGCAGAGATTATCCTTTCCATAACTCTGAGGCACTGAGATTAATTGCAGCATCCCTTGCAACCTTGTCTTTGCTAAGACCAGCACACACCGGGGATTGCAACTTGAGCCTTCCTGGAATGCATGACTGAGTGAATCTCTGCCTTCCCTTAATGGCACAGCTGGGAGCCAGCTTTATTTATCTTATATTTAGGTGTTCGCCTTGGTTCAGTGGTAGCAGACTTGCCTCTGAGTCAGAAGGTCATGGGTTCAAGTCCCACTCCAGAGACCTGAGCACAAAAATCTAGGCGGACACTCCAGTACAGTAGCCTTGGCGAGCTGCTGCAGTGCATCTTGTAGATGATACACATTGAAGAAAGGGTGTTCCAGTGTTGGAGGGAGTGAATGTTTAAGGTGGTGGATGGGCTGCCAATCAAGCGGGCTGCTTTGTCCTGGATGGTGTTGAGCTTCTTGAGTGTTATTGGAGGTGCACTCATCCAGGCAACTGGAGAGTGTTCCCTCACACTCCTGACTTGTGCCTTGTTGATGGTGGAAAGGCTTTGGGGACTCACTCGCTGCAGAATACTAAACCTCTGACCTGCTGTTGTAGCCACAGTATTTATATGGCTGGTCCAGTTAAGTTTCTGGTCAATGGTGACCCCCCCCAGGATGTTGATGGTAATGCCATTGAATGTGAAGGGGGGGGGGTGGTTAGACTTTCTCTTGTTGGAGATGGTCATTGCCTGGCACTTGTGTGGTGCAAATACTTGACAATTGTCAACCCAAGCCTGAATGTTGTTCAGGTTTTGCTGCATGCGGGCATGGACTTCTTCATTATCTGAGGAGTTGCAAATGGAACTGAACACTGTGCAATCATCAGCGGACATCCCCACTTCTGACCTTATGATGGAAGGAAGGTCATTGATGAAGCAGCTGAAGATAGTTGGGCCTAGGACACTGCACTGAGGAACTCCTGCAGCGATGTCTTGGGGCTGAGATGATTGGCCTCCAACAAAACGCAACCCTCTTCCTTTCTGCTAGGTATGACTCTAGCCAGTGGAATGTTTTCCACCCGATTCTAATTTACTTCCATTTTATTAGGGCTCCTTGATGCCACACTTGGCCAAATTCTGCCGTGATGTCAATGGCAGTCACTCTCATCTCACCTCCGGAATTCAGCTTGTTTGTCCATGTTTGGACCAAGGCTGTAATGAGGTCTTGAGCTGAGTGGTCCTGACGGAACCCAAACTGAGCATCGATGAGCAGGTTATTGGTGAGTAAGTGCTGCTTGATAGCACTGTCGACGACACCAGGACAAACCTGGGCAATTTTCCACTTTGTTGGTTAGATGCCAGTGTTATACCTGTACTGGAACAGCTTGGCTAGAGGCGTGGCTAGTTCGGAGCACAAGTCTTCAGCACTACAGCCGGGATGTTGTCGGGACCCATAGCCTTTGCTGTATTCAGTGCTCTCAGTTTTTCTTGATATCACATGGAGTGAATTGAATTGGCTGCAGACTGTCTTCTGTGATGGTGGGAACCTCAGGAGGAGGCCGAGGTGTATCATCTACATAGATAGGCAGCAGCCAAGGCATAGGAACCCCCAAGTGTGCGCAAGGGGATTGATGGAATTTAACCAGCTTAAGCCGTGTAGCCTACCAGGACAGAACATTGGTAAGCTTTGCCCTGCTAATCCGGCCAGAACTATTCTACCCATTAAGGCATTGGTTTTCCAGCCCCTAGTGATCAATTTACCTCTACAAGTTCCAGTAGTAAGCCCAGCCACCTGGATGGTTAGGCAATCAACCATGGCCTGGGGTGTTGTGGACCTGTCTGGCTCATAAATTGGATTACCACGTGATTGACTTGGTTCCACTTTTCCATTACCAACATGTCATCTTGGAGTAATCTCTACCCCAAATAGACCCTGTTTACCTTTCCCTCTCGCAAGAAGGATAGTCCCTAGTTGGACATTAGGCAACTGTCAAGAGCAGGGTTGAACCCTCAATCGGTAGATACCAGATACCCTCCATCCCTGCAACCAATTCCCAACACCAACAACATCAGCCACACCAGCAGCAGCAGCAACAACGCCAGCAGCTTTCTCCTCACTGACCTGATACACCACAGGGGAGAGGGGATGAGCGCAGGGCTGCACCGCGCCAGAGGTGATACCCCCAACACAGGGTATACAGGCAGAGGATGAGCTTCCTCAACATGACTGAACAACAGTGCCCTAGGAGGCTCAGGCTATTGTGCCCAGTTGTGGCAGACATTTGCAGGATCTCTCTGTTGGCCACACACAAATGCATCACCCAGGGGACCACAAGTCAGCCACTTGTGTAAACATTGCCACTGATGAAGCCAGTGTTACTGAACGGGCGCTCTGCTTTGCGGCTCTGGCTGGCTTCCCACAGGTGCAGGGTATCATCGACTGCACACATGTGACCATCAAGACACCCCCCACATCACCCAGGGGTCTTTGTGAACAGGAAGGGCTTCCATTCCCTCAATGTACAGCTCATCTGCAACCATAAAAAGATCATCATGCATGTGTGTGGCAAATTCCCAGGGAGCTGTCATGACTCTTTCGTCCTGCGCCAGTCCACCCTCCATCAGCTCTTTGCACCTTCAAACAGACTTACTGGCTGGCTGCTTGGAGACAAGGGCTATCGACTGAAGATGTGGCTCATGACACCCTTGAGGAGGCCAAGCAACGAGGCCAAGGAGCATTATAATGAAAGCCACAGGTCGATCAGATGTGTGATAGAGCAAACAATCGGCATGCTACAGAGGCGCTTCAGATGCCTTGATGGATCTGGAGGAGCACCTTCAGTACGCATCAGCCAGAGTGTCCAGAATCATTGTCGTATGAAATCGCACAGCCTCTTCGGAGGAGGAGGAACAGGTGGAACATGAGGAGGAGGAGGAGGATGATCCTGAGGTGGAGATGGCACCCACAGCGGCACACATTGTTGCCTTGGAGGCCCAGGATGGCCTCATAATGGCCTGATTTAGTTAAGTTGTGCCAGTGCACCCACCTGGCTCCCAGATGCTGTACCGACAACCCCCCACCACCACCCCACCAACACCACAGAGCAGTCCTAAAATGACCAAACTATTCTTGTCAAACAATTAGCCATTGCTCTAGGTTTAGTAATGTCTCACCATTCACTCCAAGTGACAAGGCAACTTCCCAGGTAGCAGGCAAAAATGCACAAGACTGGAAAGTGGTGCAAAGAAATAAATTTATGTGCGCCATAAGTAGAATTGAAAAACACTAACATTTTGGCAGACACCCATGTGCATACCCTTATGCATCTATGAATGTGTCTTTTTTCTTTTCCGAGTGCTTCTATGAGGTGCAACCACTGTGGCTTCAGCAGGAGCAGAGGCAGGCTGCTCGCTTCCCTGCTGCGACTGCTAAACACTTTTGGCAGACATCCTCTGGGTGTTGGAGCCTGTGAGGGCTCCGCAAAAGACTGCTCCCCCTGCGACTGTGCATGGACAGACTCGGCCATTGGGATCCAAGGCAGCATGTGGGGCTCTGACTGAGGGGGAGGCAACAGGGGGAGAAGTGGGAGCACTTTGAGCAGAACCTGCACTTCCATGTTTTCTCTCACCATCATCCCTTTCATGGGATACCTGTACTTCCCTGCTAGCAAGGAGCTGGAGAGCACCTTGCTGCACATCAGTGGGATGATGAACGCCCAAGTCTACGTTGATATCTCTCCTCGAGATGAGGTCAATGAGAGTCTGGAATCTGTTGCCCACAGCTAGCATGTTCTTGTTCAACTGGCGCATTAGCTGCTCCATGCAGGTGGCCATCCTTTCCATGGAACAGCACATCGTTGCTATCGCCTGTGACATGGTGGTGCTCATGTTGGAGATGGGCTCCTCCATTCTCTGGACAATCGCAGACATTGCGGCTGGACAATCTGCCAGAGCCTCGCACAGTTGTTGCTGCTCCTCCAAGATCAACCTCTTTGTCGACGGCCCCCGAGGTTCAGCATCTGCATCCAGTTGAGCCCAACTTGGAGCGTCCTGTGCCCTCCGGCGAGGACTCTCCATTGTTGTCCCGTGCCCTCCGGCGAGGACTCTCCATTGCTGTCCTGTGCCCTCCGGCGAGGACTCTCCACTGCTGTCCCTGTCTCCACCATCTGCTCTCGCTGACTTGTGAAGTGTGAGACACCAGGTGACAACACTACTCTGTCTCGCAGGACCCACTGACATGCGCGTAACTGCGCTAGGGCTGGGTGCACATGGGTCTGCTGATGGTGCACATTCAGAGAATGAAGAGTCATCTCCCTCCTCCAGCTGGAGTACTTGATGGACCTGTGGGAGAGTAAAGACATGAATTAGACCTCTTATGATAAGAATGTATAACGTTACCATGTAGGATATTTAATTCTGTCACCAGGTTGCTGGGAGGTCCCTCTCTCTCTCTCCCACCATCAGCATCTCTGTCACTCTTATTTTGAGCACATCCTCCTCTGCTGGTGTTAAATTAGCGTATATTGGCAGACCACCTCCGGTTCTTTCTCTCCTGTTTATAGAAACATAGGCCTAGAAATTCAGTTGTTTGCGCCAGCCGCTAGCGCCTTAGGAGGAGGAGATGTTGGGCGCTAGGCGGCTAGCGCCCGGGCGCAGCACGATCTGCGCCTCTCCCCAACTTCACTCACGATTTAGCGGCGGCGCAAAGCCTTTGCGCGTGCTCAGCTGCGCGCGCAGATCCTGACGTCATTTCATCGTGCAACGCCCTTTGTGCGCCCCAAACCGGAAATTCAGTGGCGCAGCCCTTCTTTGCGCCTGGCGGCCCCAGCGACTGGTAGAGGGGAATGGTTCCCAGTCGCTGTGGGGCGCGGGGGGCGCTATTTAAAGGGGACTCCTCCTGCCGTATAAGTGGCAGCCATTTTGTGCCAATCCCTCTGTGTGAGAGACGGATATTTGGAGAGAGACAAAGGCAGAGAGCTTTCTGCTTTGACTCAGCGCTCACACAGGTACTTGTGGCTTCAGGCCAGAGCTTTGCACTTGGATTTCACTTTCAGTGCCATAGCCTTGAGTCGCCACATATAATGGGGGCTGCAATGGGTGGAAACGTTGGCTTTCTGCATTGCATTCAAAGGGATCAGAGACGCCGTGAGAGAGTGCCAGTCATGGCCAGACGGAGATTGGCCAACAGGCGTCGGCACAGGAGGCCTTACCCACCCAGGGTATACCGCCAGCAGTTCTCATATCTGACCATGTCTGAGGAGCAGTGTGTTTGGAGGATGCGATTCAGAAGGGAGGTGGTCACTGAGATCTGCCACCTGCTTCGCAGAGATCTGCAGCCACAGCTGAGGAGCAGGACGTCTCTGTCAGTGGCAGTGAAGGTGACGGTGGCTCTCAACTTCGATGCCACTGGCTCCTTCCAACCCGCTACTGGGGACATTGCCAACATCTCCCAGTTCACGGAACATTGCTGCATCCGCCAGGTGAACAATGCCCTTTTCAGAAGGAGACGTCAGTACATCTCCTTCCCCATGACCCTGGACAAGCAGCAAGAGCGTGCAATCGGATTTGGAAGAATAGCGGGCTTCCCCATGGTTGAGGGCGTGGAACTGATGAACCAGCAATGGTCAGGCCTTGCTTCTGGGCTGCAGTGTGCAGGGTATGGCAGCCAAACAAATTGACCCTTCCCCTTTAAGAGCTGACTGGCGCCAGCGTGTCTGCCTTCATTGAACAAGTCGCCGCACTTGCGCTGCACCCGTCCTCGGTGTTAGCGCCCCGGATCGCCGGCTTAGCGCCTAATGATAGTCGTGCATCGCCTGTTTTAGCGCAGCAGCAACCTCTTGGGGCGATGCGACTGAATATCGGCGAAGGTGGCGCGACTTTGCGCTGGGCGCAAACTTTAGCGGCCGCCCGACTTTACTGCCCCAAAAGTGGCTATACTGAATTTCTAGGCCATAGAAACATAGAAGATAGGAGCAGGAGTAGGCCATTCGGCCCTTCGAGCCTGCTCCGCCATTCAACGAGATCATGGCTGATCATCCAAACCCTAGCACCCGGTCCCTACACCGACAGCCATCCCACCCTGAGCTCTCTTCTGCAAGGAGGGTGTTGTGTCTCAAGGGGTTTTATACCCTTACCTATATAACAATTAAGAAGGACTCCGGGGTGGAGAGTTTAGTTAACGGCCATTTTATTTACAATGTGCTTCTTCACTCAATGCCCTACATTTCCCATAGTGCATTGCAAATCACCACTACAGTATCCCATGTGGGACAATTCTAATACACATTCAAAATACACAACAGAGGGAAAGAAGAGAACTTTGAGTGAGAGTGATGGAATGAGTGTAAGGGATGGATAGGCTACATCTGTAGAGGGTGACTATGAGGGAGTGGCGTGATATTGCCAAATGGCGGCCTCCTGTGGCATTATTTGCTATGATTGCTTTAGGATGAAGGTGAGTGTCAGTGGTGGATAGTCAGATGGGGATGTGAGTAGGTGCACAGACAGAGAGGGATGGGTGCATCTGCAAGGTAGGTTGGTGTGAGGAGTGACGTGCAGGAGTAGGCTTGGGAAGGCAGAGTGATGGGGTTGGAGTGACATGCACATTAGGATGTAGTTGAGTGTGGCATTGCACTCACCTTTCCTGACCTCATGAGATCATTAAATCTCTTCCGGCATTGAATCCAGGAGTGGCTGACAACACCCCTACTGTTCACTTCTTGGGTGATCTCCAGCCATGCCCTCTTGGTTTCTTTGGCTGCTCTTTTCCTGCTGCTGCCAGGGAATGGGACCTCCCTGCCTGCTCTGACTCCCTGGACCTGGACTTCCAGAGAGGCATCTGAGAACCTAGGCGCAGCCTTCTGTCGCTCTCATTCCATCTTTGCTTGCACCCACACAAATCTCTTTGATATATAACAATAGCCACCTGTATGCCTCCTCCCACAACCTTCAGCTGTGATACGTACAACTCTCCTTTAAATATCTGAGCTGAAAGTGAGTCATCGGTGACATCATCAGACCCGCTGCAGTTAATTGGCCAGGAAACCCCACATGACTTTCAATTGATCCAGTTCAGTTAAATGTGCAGTGCAGAATGCGTTGTTGTAAACTTCGGGATGGCGACCCACTACGCGGCCCACACACACTCTCCCCGACTCTAGGGTGAAAATTCCGGCCGTTAACTCTGTTTCTCTCTCCTCAGATGCTGCCTGATCAGCTGAGCATTTCCAGTATTTTCTGATTTTATTTCTTTTCCTCTCTATTTCTCTTTCTGTACCTGATTTGACATTGAATCCACCCACTCTCATTTACATTTCCTTCTCCTTCGTTCCTTTCTTTGTTTATTTCTCACTTTTTCAATCTGATTGGTTAAGGAGATACACAGTTGCTTGCTCTGTTCACTCAGGTCCCAGATGCCCTGTTTCCTTCGCTGTTACATTATTAACTGGCGCTCAACAACTTGCCACACAAAAAGTGTAAAAACCTAAACATGCATGGGCAAGTCTAACTAACAGCAAAAGCCATTAAATGCCCTGCTACAGCAAAATCTGTGCCAATGTTTTTTCTTTCCATTGAATATATTAAAAGAAAAATTTTAGGCTCTTTGGGGGCTAAATTTGGTTGATTTGTGCCTCCCGTTGGTGCAATAAACTAGCGACTGGGCGGGAGGTTAGCGGCGGCGTTAACCGTTAGCGCCGCGTGGCGCTGTGCTGCCAGCGATGACGCCATCGCCGTGCACAGCGCCCCGGCTGTAATATTGGGTGGCACCCCCTGACTTACCACTCGTCCACCGGGGTCAGGGGGGTCTACCTGCGGCCGGGCGGTGCTAGTTAAAGGGGAGGTGCCGGGCTGCCATTTCTGTTGCTGGCCGCCTGCCAGCATCTGCCCCCGTTGCTGTCCCCGGCCCCTGTGAAGCTCCCCCGCGGGGTGCCGGCTGTTCTCCGTGAGCCTGGCAGTCCTCTTGAGTGCCGGGCTCGTTTGCCGGCACTCCCGATCCCTGGTGGCCCAGCTGGACGCTGGGATGCACTTCGCCAGGCCCCTCCCCTTTAATAAGGGGAGGAAGGCCTGCAATACCATGGCCGACATGCCGCAGCATATGGCGCTGCGGCACGTAGCACCGCGATATTGACTCGCAGTGCCCCAAGAGGGACGCGGGGTGCTTCCAGTAGCGCCCTCCTCCCTCTCTGGCGAAGATAGCGCCACCCAATTTTTACCCCCATATATTTTAATTCAGAGTGGATGATTTCCACCTACCAGGTGGCATCCATTACTGCTTTGTATACCAAATTGTTCTGGGCTAAGCATGCTTCTTTCATTGCATGTACATCTACATATATGATACACATATGACCAATAATGCGACCTTTGCACAGAGCTGTCAGTGCCAATACAGATAGGCTGAAATGTTAAAAGCTGAGAAAAGAAAATGCTATTTGCTTCATGTTTGGATTTGAGAGAAGTACATGCAGACAAATTCAATACCTCAATCATTCAAGACAGAGATTAAAATGACATAGGTGTCAGTACTTGGCTGGAGTGGATTTGTCTCTTCACAAGTATAAACTCTTATATAATCCTACTTAGAATAGTTTAAAATATGCAGTTTCCATTAAACAATTCCTCCAAATAAGTACAGGGGTTTCCAACAGTCCCAGAGATGATGGGGCAGCTTTTCCTGGTTGTGTGCCTGGGTGTGTTGGATCACCGCAAATAGCGTTAAATCAGGTGAGAAGGTTTGCATACCCAAATGGATGGAAAATTGGGCAGGTTTCCTAGTGGGCACGTGATACTCCCTAGCCGATTTTTTTCTATGTACTGCACCAAGGTGATCCAGGACATCCAGGCAAAAGTCTGTTTCTTTCTGGCCTCTCTCACTGGCTCAGAGTTAATATTACTATCTGAGTCATAAAGCAAGGGCCCTAGTTCAATTTTCCTCGACTGAGTTAGCTAGTCTCAGTCAGGGCAGTGTTATAACACTGCAATTATCCACAGTGCCCCTAGGTTGGCAAAGGGAAAATCAATTAGAGTTCCCACAATCTCTGGCAGAAGTGCATATGTTTGGACATTGGGTGAGTGCGGGATTGCGTTTGGCTGTTATGCTTCACAGCTGAATAGCTTGCCCTCACTTCTGTCATGGCTCACACATGAATAATTGCAGTGTGGGCAAGGTATTAGAGGGCAATCAGTACCTGTGGAATTGTACCCCAGCCAATACCTTCAAGTGGAAAAAGCATCAAAGTGGAGAAAGAAAACTTCCTATCAAATCTTACACATAGATAATCGTTACCTGGGCAAGGTACCAGAGGGTAAGCAGCACTAATGTTAAAATTTTCCACTAAGGGAATAATTGTCTTGAGGGTGAGGAAGAAAAGTAAAGACCAAAAAAAATCCTCTAGTTTCTTGGTTGTAAAGCACAACTGTTAATGGGTTTTTAAAACAATGGTCATCTGAAGGGAGTTATTTTCTCCATACTGAGAGCTACGGGCATCCTTTGAATACTTTTACTATGGGAGCCAAGAAAGCCATATGGGGGGAAAAAACTGTACTCTTCCTAAGTAAACATGACGTGGTTCGCTTTTCTGTTTTTTTAAACTTTAATCTCATATTTCCTTGAGTATAGGTTACCCCCATAGACATCACTTTGTCTCCTCTGCAGACACACTGTGGAGTTTGTTTGGAAGAACCTTCTAACACTGTTGTGTATTTTTAATGTAAAAATGAATGTCTTGCTGGGAATTTGTATTCCCACACTTCCTTGGCTGAGAACATCTGGACAGTGCTTCACCAGAAGCATTGGCATGTTTGACAAATGCAGTCACTTCTCTGTATATATTGGTTGAATGGATGCTATGTCCTTATTAAAAGCATGCTGGATCCTGTGTGGTGCATCTGGCAATTGTACATCAATAGTAAAACTATTGTAAATAGAAGTAAGAACTGCCAATATCTTTAGTTGATAATATTACTGATAGAAAAGCTATGACTTTGTATAAGCATGACTTCTGTATGAAACCACTGAGGTGGCAATGACTGGTAAGAGGCACAGTAGCTTTAAACTTTGTAATGCAAACATTTTCTCCCAATACAAATGAATATATATGATGTTTGCATTTTGTAACAACAATGAAGTGGAATTGTGTGTTTTTTAGAAAGAAGCTCATATAATTTATGTGATAAATTTCTGTTCAGAATATCGTTGTATTGGTACAAAAACTGGCAGTCCTAAAGTACTCAGTGTGGTTTTTAAAAATAAAGAGGGATAAAATGAGAAGGTGCTAATATAATTTTAGAAGCTTTTGAAAGATTTGGGTGAAATGCAAGGCACACTATATGTTTGAAAAAACCTTTGTACTAATTGCTTGTCTTCCAGAGGCATGTTGAAATATCAGGCGAATTTGGATGAACACCCTCCTGGCTGCATTGACCCGAATAAAACATTAATCGATGATTTCCCTGTACCAGAGTATCCTGCAGAGCCATTTTCAGAAGGCTATGCTGAGCCAGAGCCTGGGATGGAAAACAATTTTGAGAGAGTCTGCACTGAACCCCCAAAATTTCAGTCAAATTTACAAGAGGTATGCAAAATTTGGGTGTTCAGGCTAACACATCTGTAACCTAATTTTGCCTTTATTTTTGGTAGTACTGTAACCCATAAAAAGTAATTTTGTTGTTGGATTTAAATAATTTATAGAATATTCAGAGCATAAATACTTAAATATTTTTAAAGAGTCAAACATGGGACTATTTTGCACAAGTGTAGTAGACTGTCAGCTACTTGGGTCAACTACTTATTAGGCCTTTATTGTAGACAGCTTTATGGGCCATTCAAAGCTCCATACTCTGCACAACATTTGAATTTACCACCAGCAGTGAGTTAAGATATCTTACTATTGCACAGCTTCAATAATTACAGTTAAACACCTAAACTGGAAATGAGGCACTTAATCCCATCACTTTGTGGGAATTTTGCCACTAGAATGGATTGGAAAATGACAGCTGTTTCACAAATGAGAAGGAAGGCCAAATTCACGGTGCTGAGATGGCCCTGATTGTGGAGATAATGGTGGCTGGAACATCTTTAACATTTAGAACTGGCCTCAATTCCTTCAATCTACAGACAAAGAGAAAGGCCTGGGAGAAGTTTTTTCAGCAGATGAATGCAATCTCCAACAACAAAAGGAACTGACCGGAGAACAAAAGATATGTAATTTTTTTGTAAACAGGAAAAAAAACGGCAGCGTGGACACGATGGGCTGAAATGGCCTCCTTCCATGCTGTAACTTTCTATGAAAAGGGTTCAAACATACCAAGAAAGCTTCCTTGGAGAAGACTATTTTCAACACCAAGCCTGAGAACAACTGGACAAATGTCAGTTTTGTCAAGAAGAGCCCTTAACTAGTTTAGTTTTTTTCTGTACTCCTGAGGTCAATAGAGGGTGGCACAGTCTGGCATGGGGATTGGCAGATACTTATGTGGGAGCCTCCACTATTGACTCTAGTAGGAATCCACAATGTCTGTCTGTTTGTTTTACCAGTGGAATATATTCCACCAACACAATATTGAGATACATTAATAGAAGGGTAACACAACCAATGGGAACCATGGATTGTTGGAGTCATTCTTGAATGATAGACATAGTGATGTAATAAAGACTCACTATGCACTTGGTTGAACATAAAGCAAGGCCTTAATCGATTTGTAACAAAACATGGAGGTCTAGTTAGTAGTCACTAGCTTCCTGTTTCCAGATTGTCTGTGGCCAAGTTGGGCCCACGCCCGAGTATTTATACTCCTTGGATGGCGCCCTCAGCTGGCCGTCCAGTAGTACTTCCTGAATTACTTCTTGTAGAAGTTGCGATTTATGACATTCTTCCTCCCTAAAAGGTTTGGAAGTCCAGTCTTCCTTTAACGGACTAGGCGGACCAAAAATAACCATAGTCGTTTAGCTTTCTGCTTGTGACCGGAAGGCACGTCTCCCCGGTCCGTGTCCTGGTGCCTGGGTCGCTTGGCCCGTACCGGTAAGTCGGTAGAGTCCGCGTCGTCTTGATCGTCCTGTGGAGGTCTGGGAATATCATGACTCCGGGTGCGGGTCACCACAGGTGCAGAGCTGGCTTCATCCTGGGTCGTAGCCAGAGATTGTCTGGCGTCCTGGATTCGGGCGGCCATCCTACGGGGAGCGTTCGGCTCCCTGAGTTGATCCGGTAGCACTGCCGGCAGATCCCTCAATGTCCCAGGTAGGGAGTCATCTTCATAGGGGTGCGGAGTGTTGACATCATCGTCATGGGATCCTTCATCATTCGGGCCTGTGTGACCGGTTGGGCAGGGAGCCAGATCTCTGAGCGAGACAGTGGACTCCTGGCCATCAGGGTACCGCACGTGCGCATACGTGGGGTTTACCTCCGTTAACTCCACCTCTTCAACAAGAGGGTCATTCTTGTCAGACCGGACGCATGTCTGGAGTAGCACAGGGCCTGGAGCCACCAACCATGATAGTAGAGATGTCCCATGTGTAGAGCGACGCCGGAACTTGAAGAATCGCTCATGAGGCGTGACATTAGTGGATGTGGAGAGAAGAGACCTGATAGAGTGTAACACGTTGGGGGGCACAGTTCCCCACTGCTGGTCTGGTAGGTTGCGTGACCTCAGTGCCAGACGGACAGCGTTCCAGATGATGGCATTGTATCATTCAACCTGTCCGTTGCTGATTGGGTGATATGGTTTCATCTTACGCGAGGTGATTCCCCATTGGGAGAGATAACCTTTAAGTTCACTCGACATAAAGGAGGGACCCCAATCCGTGTGGATAAAATTGGCCGTCCCGCAAAGGGAAAAGACCTGATTGAGGCATTTAATTACCGTAGAGGTAAGCATATTAGGACAGGGGAAGGCAAAGGGAAAGCATGAATACTCGTCTACCATCGTAAGTAGGTAGGTGTTCCGCGTCGACGAAGGCAGTGGCCCTTTAAAGTCTATGCTGAGCCTCTGCATAGGCTGCATTGCATGTATGAGTAAGCCATCTGATGGGCGGAAGAATTGTGGTTTCAATTCTGCACAAATCCTACAGGAGGAGCATGTTTTCTTTACGTCCTCCGTTGAGAATGGTAGATTTTTGGAGCGCACAAAGTGCAACATACGGGTAACGCCAGGATGGCATAAGTCCATATGCAGATCTGCCAGAGTCGACGTTGACATTGAAGAGCAAAATGCCTGTGTGAAGGTAACTGGGGCCACATTCTGTTTGCCGGGTCGGCCAGCTCCATCCTCCAGAGTTGAATTTTATTATTTTTGACTTTCGTGCGCTTCCGGTTATCCAACATGAAGGCTACGGAGCGTTGGTCAGTTATGAGCGTGAAATGACGCCGAGCAAGAAAACGACTCCATTGGCGTACAGCCTCGATGATGGCTGTAGCCTCCTTCTTGACAGGGGGGGTAATGGAGCTCGCTACCCTGCAAGGTTCTGGATAGGAATGCCACGGGTCGACCAACTTGATTCAAGGTAGCCGAGATCGCCACCTCCGATGCATCGCAGGGTCGTCATCAGCGAAGGCCTCTAGGGTAGGGTCATCGCCCGTTAGATTAGAGTCATCATCAGCGGGGGCATCCGCCTGAGACCTATCGAAAGACTCATTAAAGGTGATAGCCGCCGCCCGTGCACGTGGTGGGAGATAAGTGTCTGCATTCTTCTTGGCCAAGTCCAGGGAACACGCCTGGTCATAAGCAGCCCGTAAATTGAGGGGTTTATTTTCCAGCAGACGCTGACATATAAAAGGGGACGCAATCCCATTGATAAAGGAATCGCGGATTAGTTCCTCTTGATACTGTTCAGCTGTAACCGCTTTATGGTTACAATCTTTGCTGAGCCTGTGAAGTTTCTGGAGGAATTCATCGAGTGATTCCCTAGGCTGCTGCCGAGTTGTGGCCAGTAGGTGTCGAGCAAAGATTTCATTCGGGGACTTGACATATAGCTGCTGTAAAATTGGATAGCAGCGTCGTAGTCTATACAGTCCTCAATATAATCATACACATGAGGGGATACGTAGTTAATAAGCATTCGTAACTTATTAGGGGCATCTGCCCCACATTCTTCAAGAAAGTTGCTAAAGGTACGAAACCAATGCTTCCATACCTTCGCTGCCGCAGGTGCATTCGGGTCCAGGTCGAGACGAGTGGGTCTAAGGAGTTTTTCCATGATGGATCAGTTTCTTGCCCAAGTTCCTTTCTGCGGTTCGAGTTGCAGCTAGTTGTTCCGAATCACCCAAAGCATGGAGATGATAACAAGTCGATTAAATTGACGTAATAAAGACTCACTATGCACTTGGTTGAACATAAAGCAAGGCTTTAATCGACTTGTAACAAAACATGGACGTCTAGTTAGTAGTCACTAGCTTCCTGTTTCCAGATTGTCTCTGGCCAAGTTGGGCCCACGCCTGAGTATTTATACTCCTCGGACGGCGCCCTCAGCTGGCCATCCAGTAGTACTTCCTGAGTTACTTCTTGTAGAAGTTGCGATTTATGACACATAGCACAGGCGTGTTCTTCATTGATGTTTAGGTCGATATCTTGAATGATTTTATGTAGCAAATAGAAAGGATTTGCACATTTTGGATGACTATTACTACAAAACAACACTAGGCAGCATCAGGCATACCTAAAAAAGGATGCCAACCTGGGGAAGCTGCAACACTGGACTACATGCATGTTAAACAACGGAAGCAGCATGCTAAAGGCAGAGCTAAGCGATCCCACAACCAACGGATCAGCTCAAAGCTCTGCAGTCCTGCCACATCCAGTCGTGAATGGTGGTGGTCCATTTAACAACTGACTGGAGGAGGAGGAGGCTCCATGAAAATCCCCATCCTCAATGATGGCAGAGCCCAGCATGTGAGTGCAAAAGACAAACATGAAGCATTTGCAACCATCTTCAGCCAGAAGTGCCGAGTGGATGATCCATCTTAGCCTCCTCCTGAGGTCCTCACCATCACAGAAGCCAGTCTTCAGCCAATTCGATTCACTCCACGTGACATCAAGAAATGGCTGAGCACGCTGGATACAGCAAAGGCTATGGGCCCCGACAATATCCCGGCTGTCGTGCTGAAGACTTGTGCTCCAGAACTAGCCGCGCCTCTAGCCAAGCTGTTCCAGTATGGCTACAACACTGGCATCTACCCAAAAATGTGGAAAACTGCCCAGGTATGTCCTGTCCACAAAAAAACAGGACAAATCCAATCTGGCCAACTACCGCCCATCAGTCTGATCTCAATCATCAGCAATGCTGTCCAGTGGCACTTACTCACCAATAACCTGCTCATCGATGCTCAGTTTGGGTTCCGCCAGGACCACTGGGCTCCCGACCTCATTAAAGCCTTGATCCAAACATGGACAAAAGAGCTGAATTCCAGAGGTGAGGTGGGAGTGACTGCCCTTGACATCAAGGCAGCATTTGTCTGAGTGTGGTATCAAGGAACCCTAGTAAAATTTATGTCAATGGATCAGGGGCAAGACTCTCCACTGGCTGGAGTCATACCTAGCACAAAGGAAGATGGTTGTGGTTGTTGGAGACCAATCATCTCAGCCCCAGGACATCGCTGCAGGATTCCTCAGGGCTGTGTCCTAGACCCAACTATCATCAACTGCTTCATCAATGACCTTTCCTCCATCATAAAGTCAGAAGCGGGAATGTTCGCTGATGATTGCACAGTGATTGTCCAGTTCCATTTGCAACTCCTCAGATAATGAAGCAGTCAATGCCCACATGCAGCACGACCTGGGCGACATTCAGGCTTGGGCTGATAAGTGCCAAGTAACATTCGTGCCACACAAGTGCCAGGCAATGACTATCGCCAACAAGAAAGTGTCTAATCAACCCCCCTTGACATTCAACAGCATTACCATCGCCGAATCCTCCACCATCTACATCCTGGGGGGGTCACCATTGACCAGAAACTTAACTGGACCAGCCACATAAACAGTGGCTACAAGAGCAGGTCAGAGACTAGGTATTCTGTGGCAAGTGTCTCACCACCTGACTCCCCAAAGCCTTTCCAGCATTTACAAGGCACAGGTGAGCAGTGTGATGGAATATTCTCCATTTGCCTGGATGAGTGCAGCTCCAACAACACTCAAGAAGCTTGACACCATCCAAGACAAAGCAGCCCGCTTGATTGGCATCCCATTCACCACCTTAAACATTCACTCCCTCCACCACCAGCGCACCATGGCTGCAGTGTGTACCATCTACAAGATGCACTGCAGCAACTCGCCGATGCTTCTTCGATAGCACCTCCCAAACCCACGCCCTTTACCACCTAGAAGGACAAGGGCAGCAGGCTCATGGAAACACCATCACCTCTAAGTTCCCCTCCAAGTTAAACACTATCCTAACTTGGAAATATATCGCCGATCCTTCATAGTCGCTGGGTCAAAATCCTGGAACTCCCTCCCTAACAGCACTACAGGAGTACCTTCACCACGCGGACTGCAGCGGTTCAAGAAGGCGGCTCACGACCACCTTCTCAAGGACAAGTAGTGATGGGCAATAAATGCTGGCCTTGCCAGCGATGCCCACATTCCAGGAATGAATTTTTTAAAAGTGATCGTTCCAGGTTCTAGAATTTCTGTTTGAGAATATAAATGTTTGCTGTATAACAGGTGTTGCTTTAAATATCTGGTTGAACCTATGATCTATTGGGGATTCTGGGTTGAGGTTATAAATTGTGGTTTTAGATCATAGCCATAATCCCAAAAGCTAGTCTTAATCCCTAAAAACTAGTCTTGTGGTTAGTTAGTTTGACTTTTTTTTAAACAAATACATAACTGGCTAAAGATGAAAAATCATATGTTGATTCAGGGTAATGTTCATTCTTCATAAAGGCATTTTCTATGGGCTATGCAGATCACCTTCATGTTGAGGGAATGAAAGGCTTCACAACTAATGTACACCATGGAATTAAATACCAGTGCCCATACCATGACATTTTTAAATACACTCATCGTTCTGGCACAAACTTTTACCATCTCTCTTTAACTGTTCTGCTTCAGTCCTGTGAAAGTGGATGAACCGAAATGCCTTCAAGGACAATGTGCCAACTTTTAAGGAATTGGAGGAAGCTTGAGGGCATTTTGGGGATTTGGAACTGTTTTTCCTACTGCCATGAATCAGGGGATTGAGAGCTGCTTTGGCCTTTGGTGAAGTCAAGAAGCAATGACGTGGTGGGGGAGATTTCCATTTAAGAGGAAAGATTGAGATTTATTTTCTAGAGGTTTATATTTTCGGTGTCCCTGGCTAGGGAGAGAGACCACTAGGCTTTGCTTGCAGTCAGGTGCAGGTGGTGCTGAGCTCTGCTGTGGATGCAGAGACTCAGTTGCTGAATCAGTGAAAGTACAGGTGACCAGCTCCCTTAATCTGGAGGCACATTCGTAGTTTCCTGAACCTGGGGCCATTGATACTATGGAGTACAACCAACATGGGAGGTCCTTGTGTCTCCTGTCAGCAGCACTCCTATAATCTAAAAACATCTTACAAGAACCTGGCACTTGCCCCTTCCCCCAGAAAATTTATTTTCACACATTGCTCCAAAATGGTGAAAAATACACCAAATAGAATTTTAAGCAGAAATATTGTGCCAGAGCCAAGGAACCTCATCCATCACCAGCATATCTCAGAAAATCAAAGGTGTCTGCCCATGATTTTCTGATATGCCCTGGCGACAGGCGGGGTTGTAGTATGCCCTCAGAAAATTACCCGTTATTAATTATATACACAATTATAATCTGAATACTATTTTATTGGACAGTAACTGTAACAAAATGGATAAATTTGACATGAACAAAAGCTTTGGTTTCTTAATAGTAATTTTGAAGAACATAACATAATGTGCAGTGACACCAATTGCTTATTGATGTAAACTACAACATACCATTTAAAAAATGCTATTCAATTTGCTTGCGGGCATACCATTAGCTATTCTGGTGAGTAACCAGATGAATGTTTAGATTTATACTAGACTAGCTGGAGTGCCCGGCAGTGCCGAGGGAACTCAAGAACCCTGTGCCATGTTTATAAAACTGTTTATGAGACTGTTGGGATTGAAGAACTCTTCCTAAGCACCCAGGAGGTGGTTCTTTAACTTTGTTTTTTGTTAATGGAGATCGCCAGTCAGAAGTGGTGTGTCCAAGTCTGCTACGTTTTCTTGAGGGCATGCTGTTATGAAAAAATAAAAAATTATTTTTATATATATATAAATAAGTCTGTCTGTCTGGGAAGGAGAGAGAGAGAGAGAGAGGGAAAGAGAGGGGGAGGCAGAGAGAGAGAGGGGAAAGGAGAGAGAGAGAGGGAAGGAGAGAGAGAGAGAGGGGGGGAAGGGGAGAGAGAGAGAGAGAGGGAAGGAGAGAGTGAGGGAAGGAGATAGAGAAGAGAGGAAGACACCCCGGGGAAGGGGCTGGACTCTGAACCTGGCGGGTGAAGAAGGGCGGCCGCCATTTTGTGAGGTCGGCGGGAAGTTTGAATCGCGGCGGCTGAAGGAAGGAAGGAAGGAAGAAGGTGAGATTGTGGGTTTAAAATTTTTAAAAAAGGATCCAGAGAGAGATGTAGGTGAAGCCGGAGGTTCTCATCGCTCGGGCTGTGTGTGTGTTGTGTGAGGAGATGGAGACTCCCTCCCCACGCTCCTTCTCTCCCACCCCCTCACTTTCTCCCTCCCTCACCCTCTCGCTCTCCCTCCCCCTCTCTCTCCCTCCCCTTCTCTCTCCCTGCCCCACTCTCTCTCCCCTCTCCCTCTCTCTCCCTGCTCTCTCTCCCTCCCTCCCCTCTCGCTCTCTCTCCCCTCTCCCCCCTCCCTCCCCGGGTTTAAATTTTTTTTAAAAAGGATCCAGAGAGAGGAGATGTAGGTGAAGCTGGAGGTTCTCATCGCTCGGGCTGTGTGTGTGTTGTGTGAGGAGACGGAGACTCCCTCCCCACGCTCCTTCTCTCCCTCCCTCTCCCACCCCCTCACTCTTTCCCTCCCTCACCCTCTCTCTCTCCCTCACCCTCTCTCTCTCCCTCACCCTCTCTCTCTCCCTCCCCCTCTCTCTCTCCCCACTCTCTCTCCCCTCTCCCACTCTCTCCCCGCTCTCTCTCCCTCCCTCTCTCTCCCTCCCTCCCCTCTCCCTCTCTCTCCCCTCTCCCCCTCCTCCCCGTTCTCTCTCCCTCCCTCTCTCTCCCTCCCCTCTCCCTCTCTCTCCCTCTCCCCCTCTCCTCTCCCTCCCTCTCTCCCTCCCTCCCCCTCTCTCTCTCCCTGCCCCGTGTCTCTCCCTCCCCCTATCTCTCTCCCTCCCCCTGTCTCTCCCTCCTTTCCTCTCCTTCCCTCCCCTCTTCCTCCCTAGGGCCTCAGGCCCGGCCCGACTCACCTCAGCTGAGCTCCTGCTCCGGCCCGAGCCCCCATGCGCGGCCTAGCGCCTCAGGCCCGGCCCGACTGACCTCAGCTGAGCTCCCGCTCCGACCCGAGCCCCTGTGCGCAGCCTAGCGCCTCAAGCCCAGCCTGACTCACCTCAGCTGAGCTCCCGCTCCGGCCCGAGCCCCCGTGCACGGCCTAGCGCCTCAGGCCCGGCCTGAGTGAGCCCTGATGAGCTCCGGCTGCGGGCCTCCAACGCTGCTCCACTGCTGGATTTATTTTGGGATTAGCCTGGAGAGAGAGGGGGGGGAAAAGAGCGCCTCAGGCCCGGCCCGATGGACCCCTGCCGCTCCGGTCTCTGGTTTTTCGCGCTCCCGCATTAACGGCAGTTTGAAGGATTAGGCCCCGCCCACACACACCATGAAACACCCCCCGTGATGCAGCGTGTTCCCCCCGTAGGATTGGTCAACCTTCACGTCACTCAACGCTAATGAGCCGTAGGATTGGTCAACCGCTAATGAGTGGATTTTGTCCGTTTTTTGAACATTTTTTGTATAGTGTACGAACAATTTTTGTCTGACCAAAAAGTAAATACACCTATGACACTCCCCTAATAAGCTTTCTTTTGATATAACATATGTGTAGGTATGCTGTATTACTTTTGAGTGAAGCCCGGACATACATACAGACAGACAGACAGACACCACAATCCTTTTATATATAGACTGGAGTGCCCGGCGGTGCCGAGGCTTTTTCGAGGGCATGTTGTTATTGGAAGAGAGAGAGAGAGCGACTGGGGGGAAGAGAGAGCGCGACTGGGGGGAAGAGAGAGAGCGACTGGGGGGAAGAGAGAGAGCGACTGGGAGGAAGAGAGAGAGCGACTGGGGGGAAGAGAGAGAGCGACTGGGGGGGAAGAGAGAGAGCGACTGGGAGGAAGAGAGAGAGCGACTGGGGGGGAAGAGGGGGGGGAAGGGGAGGGGGGAAGGGGAGGGAGGGAGGGAGTCCCCGAGCCCCACCCCCCCCGATGTCCCGAGCCCCGCCCTCCCAAGGCCCGATCTCACGAGGCCCGATCTCCGGAGCCCCGCGCCCCGCCTCCCGAGCGCCGATCTCCCGAGGCCCGATCTCCCGAGCGCCGATCTCCCGAGCGCCGATCTCGCGAGGCCCGATCTCCCGAGCGTCGATCTCCCGAGGCTCGCCCCCCCCCCCCGATCTCCGTAGGCCCGATCTCCCGAGCCCCGCCCCCCGCCCGAGCTGGCTTCAAGAGCAGAGAGAGAGACGCCGCCGCGCAACCTACCGCGTGAGGCCCGGCCGGACTCAAGTCCCGCGTGCTGACTCCTGCCCCACCCTCCTTTACTAACATGGCGGCGGTGGCGACGCTTGGCTCAGGCCCGCCCCCTCCAGCCTTCACAAAGATGGCGGAGATCGCGAGCCGCTTGTTCAGCGCGACGGGAGGTGCCTAGCTCGGGCGTGGCTGGGCAACAGAGGCCCAGGCTCACAGGCCTGGAAAAATGGTTAAAGATAGGAAAATTCTAGCTGTTACAGAAAAGATTTACAAATTAATTAACTTTTTTTAAAAACAATTTGTGTTTTAAAAGCAACTTTTTTTTTGCTGGAAATGTAGATTTGAAAAGAAACACGCAGAAAGCGGGGAAAAGAAAGGAAAAGTTTGGAATCAAGATGGCGGCGACTCACCTCGGTTCAGAACGATAAGGCCCGCCAACACACGCACTGATTGGTGGACCGTCAGGTCAACGAAGCATAAGATTGGTCAATCATCCCGTCACTCGACTGTAGGAGGGCCCGCCCGCACGCGCCAGGAACCCGCCCCCGCCACGCAGCGATTGGTCGACCGTCGGGTCGCTCGACCGTATGATTGGTCAACCTCGACGTCACTCGATGCTAATGAGCAGATAATGAGCGGAATGTTGAACGTTTTTTGGATACCGCGGGCGCAATTTCTGTCTGGCCGAAACGTAAATATGCTTATGACGGTTCTGGAATCGTAAGCTTTCTTTCGATGTAACACACGTGTAGGTACGCTCTATAACTTTCGAGTTTATTCAATACAGACAGACAGACAGGCAGACGGAATGACAGAAGAACCGCTTTATTATATACTAGCTGGGGGGAGCCCGGCTTTGCCAGGGCTGTTTTGGGCCGGGCGGTTTAAATCGAGTGCCAGGCTTTGGGGCCCTGTCTGTGTCCCTTTGTGAATGTGCTGCCGGGCAACATTTCTACCTTTTAATACCTTGAAAGATGAAAGTGAAAGTACTTATAAAACATTTTTGGTAAATCTTATGTTATTTTTAAAAGAGATACTAACTTTTTCAAAGCTGGATAAGGAGAGTAGTTTGAGCTGCAAGCAGTGAAACAATGGCTGGCAGATCCCTGAGATGAAAACGATTAGTCCCGCCCACACACACACTTAATACCTTGAAAGATGAAAGTGAAAGTACTTATAAAACGTTTTTGGTAAATCTTATGTTATTTTTAAAAGAGATACTAACTTTCAAAGTAGTTTGAGCTGGAAGCTGAAGTCATGGCACTGAAACAATGGCTGCCAGATCCCCGAGATGAAAACGATTAGTCCCGCCCACACACACACACACCGATTGGCCAACCATCAGGGGACCGTACTGTAGGATTGGTCAATCGTGACGGCACAGGATTGGTCGAACCTTGACGTCAGTCAATCAATGCTAGCAGATAATGAGTTTAATTTTGAAGATTTTTTGCATAAGGCGCGAACAATTTTCGTCCGACCGAAAAGTAAATATGCTTACCAGCGTCCCGGAAGCGTAAGCTTTCTTCAGAGGTAACGCGCGCGTAGGTACGCCGTATAACTTTCGAGCGCATAGCCGGACAGACGCACACCCGAGGACAGACAGACAGAAGGACAGACAGACAGATCGATTCCTTTATATATATATAGATATAGATAAGATCTATTCACTTAAAGGTTTTATCACTCCTCTTACCTCAGATGCTAACCAGCAGATTTTTAAGATGACCATGGTTTAATGCATGTTTCAGCTTGCCAGTGTTTTGCAATAAAAATCAACTTTATTTCACTGGGATTGGAGGTTGTCGTTATTAATCAACCAGATTGTTGGATGGTGGGATTGAAAGCTGTTAGATGCAATCAATCAGACGTTAATTTCACTCACTGTTAGTTGCACATGAACGTGAGGCAGAAATGTTTTCAGATGAGCTGATGGTTTTTAAGTGTAGTAATTACAACTGTGTTTATTTAGTGTAACTAGTAAGCTACTAAATGTAGCTGTTTTATTAAAAAAAATGTTTTCCACAAAGGAATTTTCTGGAGTGTGTCTGACGATTGTCTGTCTTTTCAGCAAGAGTAGTTACACATGCCTTTTTGAGATAAGGAGGTTTTTCCTACTGTGAGTTTATTAACTGGCTTTATTTGAAGCATTTCTGTCACTGCACTTACAGAATTGCCAGTGTTTGGAAATAAAATAAGATTCAGATTGGGGTGCTGATGAGTTTTACTTAATTTTTTAAAAAGTAAACAAGTTATTCATGTAGGATTTTACTACAATGATGTGACAGTTGGCCAAAAGGTGGGCATGGGGGAGTGAGGGACCTGCACAGAGTACTTTAATCATTCATAAAAATGGGACCAGTCTAAAAGCCTGTGGGGGTAGGAAACTGACAGGAGTGGAACAATGATCAGATTGAAGTCAATGGAAAGTAAAATTGGTGGCTGGTCTAATTACGTCAGTTTCCCTGCCAGGCGGGTTAGGCAAAATTACCTTAAAATGTTTGGTAGAATGAGCAGTTCTATTTTTAGGTTAGCTGTTGGCGGTGTCATGACCAGCCTGAATCCATTGATTATACTATCAATAAAAAGTTCTAAATCAGGGAGCCTTATAACTTGTATTTTGGTTTGCAGCTCATTGTCTGATAGAGTGTAGTGTAAACTTTCTCTACTTCTGCAGAGAGATCTTCAGTTACTGTAAAACCAAGCATTTGGATACTAGTCATCATAGAAATACATAGAATTTACAGCACAGAAACAGGCCTTTCATCCCAACCAGTCCATGTTGGTGTTTACCCTCCATGCAAGTAAATAGTCCTAATTACGTTTACCTACCTTGTTGCCATATTTTGTATGTGGAAAGGGTAAATAGGGAGGTCGCAAAGGCTTTAAACTAGTAAGACAGGGAGAGGGATCTGCAAGAAATGAAACAAGTTTAAACATAAATGAACTGGAAAGGAGAGCATGGGACAGACTAAACTAAGGGAGGACATAAATGGCCAGAGAATAACTAGAGTTATAGAACAAGAGTGTAAAAAGATGGTTCAAAATAAAGTGAGAGGAACTACTGTTAAAAATGAGTTAAATTGTCTGTATAGCAATGCAATCCGTGTCCATAATAAAACTGGGGAACTGGAGACAATAATACATTGCGACAAAGCAGATCTGGTCGGGATTACTGAGACAAGGCTACAGAAAAATCAGGACTGGAAATTAAACATTGCAGGGTATAAAATATTTAGAAAAGCTGGAGTGGGGAAAAGGGGAGGTGGAGTAGCTGTACTTATTAGAGATAACATAATGGCAGTAGAAAAAAGTAACACAGCCATCAGTAAGACAGAAATAGAATCCATGTGGATAGAGATAAGAGATAAAAAAAGGATCAATCACACTAATAGGGGTATACATAAGAAATAGGAGCAGGAATAGGCCACTGGGCCCCTGGAGCCTGCTCCGCCATTCAATAAGATCATGACTGATCTTGGGCTCAAAGCCACTTCCCAGCCCGCTCCCCATAACCCTTCACACCCTTATCTTGCAAAAATTTGTCTGTCTCTCCACTTTAAATGTATTTAATGACCCAGCCTCCACAGCTCTCTGGGGCAGAGAATTCCACAAATTTACGACCCTCTGAGAGAAGAAGTTCCTCCTCATCTCAGTTCTAAAAGGGCGACCCTTTATTCTAAAACTGTGCCCCCGAGTTCTAAATTTCCCCACGAGGGGAAACATCCTCTCTGCATCTACCTTGTCGAGCCCTCTCAGTATCTTATGTTTCAATAAGATCTCCACTCATTCTTCTAAATTCCAATGAGTATAGGCCCAGCCTGCTCAACCTTTCCTCATAAGCCAACCCCCTCATCTCTGGAATTAATCTAGTGAATCGTCTCTGAACTGCCTCCAATGCAAGTACTGCATATCCTTCCTTAAATAAGGAGACCAAAACTGTACGCAGTACTCAAGGTGTGGTCTCACCAATACCTTGTACAGTTGTAGCAGGACTTCCCTGCTTTTATATTCCAACCCCCTTGAAATAAAGGCCAACATTCCATTTGCCTTTTTGATTACTTGCTGTACCTGCATGCTAACTTTTTGTGTTTCATGCACAAGGACCCCCAGGTCCCTCTGAACTATAGCATTTTGTAATCTCCATTTAAATAATAGTTTGCTTTTTTATTTTTCCTGCCAAAGTGGATAACCTCGCACTTTCCCACATTATACTCCATCTGCCAAATGTTTGCCCACTCACCTAGCCTGTCTATATCCCTTTGCAGTTTCTTTGAGTCCTCTGCACAACTTGCTTTCCCACCCATTTTTGTATCATCTGCAAACTTGGCTACATTACACTCGATCTCTTCATCCAAGTCATTAATGTAGATTGTAAATAGTTGGGGCCCCAGCACCGATCCTTGTGGCACCCCACTAGTCACCGTTTGCCAACCAGAAAATGACCCATTTATCCCAACTCTCTGCTTTCTGTTAGTTAGCCAATTCTCTATCCATCCATCCATGCTAATATATTGCCCCCAACTCCGTGAGCTCTTACCTTATGCAGTAACCTTTTATGTGGCACCTTATCGAATGCCTTCTGGAAATCCAAATACACCACATCCACTGGCTCACCCTTGTCCACCCTGCTTGTTACATCCTCAAAGAACTCCAGCAAATTTGTTAAACATGATTTCCCTTTCCTAAAACCATGCTGACTCTGTTTGACTGCAGTATGTTTTTCTAAATGCCCTGCTACTGCTTCCTTAATGAAGAAATCCAGCATTTTCCCAATGACAGATGTTAGGCTAACTGGTCTATAGTTTCCTGCTTTCTGTCTCCTTTCTTAAATAGGGGTGTTACATTAGCGGTTTTCCAATCCGTTGGGACCTCTCCAGAGTCCAGGGAATTTTGGGATATTGCAACCAATGCATCCACTATCTCTGCAGCCACTTCTTTTAAGACCCTGGGATGCAGGCCATCTGGTCCAGGGGACTTGTTGTCTTTTAGTCCCATTATTTTACTGAGTACTATTTCCTCAGCGATAGTGATTGTCTTTAGTTCCCCACTCCCTGTGGCCCCTTGATTATCCATTGGGATGTTGTTAGTGTCTTCTACAGTGAAGACAGATGCAAAATATTTGTTCAGAGTCTCTGCCATTTCCATTACAAAAGCAAACCAAGCACGAGGGTGTATTTCTAGAGGTATAGAATTGAAAAGTAGAGAAGTGTACTGAACCTTGGTTCGACCATGCTTGGAGTACTGTGTACAGTTCTGGTCACCATATTATAAAAAGGATATAGAGACACTGGAGAGGGTGCAAAAAATATTAACAAGGATGACACCAGAACTGCGAAGTTATACCTATCAGGAAAGGATGAACATGCTCGGTCTCTTTTCTCTTTTGTTATGGCCTTATTGACCTGTGTCACAACTTTTAGTGATTTGTGTATTTGTACTCCCAGATCCCTTTGCTCCTCTACCCCATTTAGATTCTTATTTTCTAAATAATATGTGACCTCCTTATTTTTCTCTTGAAAAAAGAAGGCTGAGGTGTGACCTAATAGAGCTATTTAAAATTATGAAAGTTTTTGATAGAGTAGACACAGAGGCTGCGATTTCGCCTACCTGGGCGGCTTCATGGCGGGAGAGGTCGGTGGCGGGGGTGGGGGGCGCCCCGCTGCTGTGTGGATCCCATCAATAAATCGAATTTTGCCTTAATGGGCCTTGTTAGGCTTGCCAGGCGCGTTTCCCGGCCCTATTAAAGGGTGCGGGTCTGGTGACAGGGAGGTTCTCTTCCCTGTGAACGTCAGGAAGAGGCCTCACCAGCAGACAAAGGCAGCGTGGCTGCAGATATCGCAGGAGGTAACAGGCTGTCAGTGGTGGTTCGCACCTGGGTGCAGTGTCGCAAGTGGTTCAATGATCCAGTAAGATCAGGAAAAGTGAGTATTAAGCCACAATTACCTTGATTCTGCTGTGTGCCTCATCACACTCGCACCACTCTACATTGTCACCCCTACTCCTACACAATACTACACAGCCCAACATCCCTTGTAGCTTCATCCATCCCTCTAACTCTATCTACAATATCAGGTCGCCATCTTACTATGCAGCCCTTGCACTGAGCCTCATCATTATGCAATGACAGCAACTAACAACACAAAAGGTGGCAACTTGGTATTGCCAACCCACTCCATCAAATTTCAGTATAAAGCTCTATGCCATTCCATTCCTTACACTCATACCATCACTCTCACTGAACCTTCTTTTTTCCCTCCTTGCAGGAAAAGATAGCCCACAATAAGAGGGAGAGGGAGAGAATGGGATGAGGGCCTCCACAAACCATGTCATATCTGACGAGTGCAGAGAAGGCAGCACTGGAGATTGCTGGAGTGGTGGATGTTCTGAAAGTGGGGGACGGAGAGAGGGGCTCAGCAGAAGAAGCTGGTGACAGAATGAATTTCCATACATGCATGCCTTTCATCATTGCCTCATATGAGGTGTGATGTCAAGACAAGATGAATGCTCATCATGTGTATGTGTCTGCAGTAGACATCCTGTATAACTAACTGACATCTTCACTCTCCCACAGGTCCATCAAGAGCTCCTCCCAATGTCCAGGAGCAACAGCAAGAAGACTCCTCGGAGGAGCCTCCTGCCTCTGAGGGCGCAGCGTCACCTCAGACAGCGCAACCCAGCACCAGTGCAGAGTCACACACCTCGGTGGGTATGTTGCGAGATCGAGTAGTGTTGTCACCTGGTGTCTCACAGATCACAACTGAGCAGCAGCAGATGGTGGAGACATTGACAGCAGTGGAGGCTCATCAGAGGGCGCAGGACGCTCCCAGCTCTGCTCGGCTGCATGCAGACGCTGAGCCTCAGGGGCCATCCAGGAAGAGGGCAATCCTGGAGCTGCAGAAACAAGTGCAGGAGGATCTGACTGGTTTTGTGACTGCGGTGACTGTGAGTGTGCAGAGAATGGAGGAATCCAGCTCCAGCATGAGCAACACCGTGATGCACTCACTGGCAACTATAGCTTCCTCCTTGGATAGGATGGCCACCTGCATGGAGGAGACATGGTGCCAGTCACATGAGAACATGGTTTCTCTTCAAAATAGATGCTCAACCTTGGAGGAGAGATGGGGAAAAATGAAGGCGAGATGAGCATCTATGGAGGAGAGAAACCAGAGGCTCATTGACGTCCTTTGTAGGAGGGATGTCAGTATAGAGGTGGGCCCTCATGACTACTTGCTAGCAGGGAAGTGCTGGTGGCTCATGAGAGGAATGATGGTGGGAGGGGATATGGAAGTGGGGGCTCCACTCCAAGTGCTCTGACTGCCATCCCCTTGCCAACCCCTTGGTCAGAGCCCCAGATGCCTCCCCGGACAGTGATGGCCGAGTCTGTGCCTGCACCATCGCAGGAGGAGCAGATTTTGGCGGAGCCATCACTGGCTACAAAGCCCAGAGGATTTCCAACAAAGACATCTAAGCAGGCACAGCACGGAGATGAGGAGGCTGCCTCTACCTCTGCTGAGGCTGCAGGAGTAGCACGACGTAGAAGCACCCGGAAAAGAAAGATCCCACACAAATAGACACAAGGGTAGTCACTCGGGTGTATCTTTCTTTATCAATGTCATGTTAGTATTCTATGAAGTGCTGTTACTAAATCATCTAATTGTCACACTTGGGGGTCGTTGGCAAATTTGTATGATGAAATGGAAGTGGCAGAGTGAAGGGTCAAGGCTCATTTCACACCCAACAATGGTGGTGAGAGTCAAAACAACGGATGAATCATTGTTTGACTGCTGCATGGTGTTGGTGTTGGGTGACGCAAACCTGTGTATGCAGGTGGCAGCCACATGTATGAGCTGCATGAAGTTATTGAAATCTGCCATTGATAATGTGGTGTATGTAACCTGTTCCACCTTAAGGGAACTTAAGCCTGTTCCACCTTAAGTGATGTACTACTTTCTCTGGCTGCTGTATACGTAATACCGGTGGTGACCACCGGTATATAAGTACTGTGTAGTGATATTGTATTTAGTATAGTCCAGACCTCCAACTAGTAAAGACCTGTTGAAACTTTATTCTTGTAGTCTGTGTCAGTAATTAATCTTAATACAACTGGAACACACAGACTTAACAGTGGCGACGAGTCCGATTCTTACCCTGCGGCAGTTTATATCCACGGCGGCTTCGTCCACAGAACGGGCGTCGAAGAGAGGCATCCACCCTCATCACCCTGCTGGAAGACACGTCGCGCGGCAGGCATCGAGAACCCGGAGTGCAGAAGACATCCTGAACTCGAAGCCTCCATCAACGGCAGTCACCTATCTCCTTTCTACCTCGGTGGTGGGTAAGCCGGTCAGCGACGCGAGCAGAAAGTCGGCCGCGTTGGCTGTACAGACGGGGAGGAGGAAGACGGAGGAATAAGGGCGGTGAGATCGATCGCGACCGGAGATAAGGGCCGGGCCGCATTCGGGCCGAAAGGCGCAGCGCGGGGACATCGATCGCGGCTGGTGATAAGGGCCGGGCCACTTTCGGGCCAAAAAGGCACAGCGTCTGGGGCGACTGAAGGCGCGAGAGCCGCGGTGAAGGTGAACGCAGCCGGTGTTAATAACCGGGCTGCAAGAAGGGCTGCGAGGCGCGACATCGGGGAAGCGCGAATGCCCGAGGGAGCCGCGGTGAAGCGGAGACAGCGTCGGGGGAGTTACTAACCGCTGGGAAAGGGGAGCAGCAGCAGCACGCCAAACGCCATTGCAGCCACTGGGTGAAGACCGCCAAGCGCGGGAAAACCGCCATTTTGTAGGCGGAGGACGAAGACAAGAGCGGGAAGCCGCCATCTTGGGATAAATTTTTTTTTAAAATAATAAAATAAATTGCAATGATGCCTTAACATGGGAACATTAATACCTTTGATAGCGACATCGAAGATTGGGCCATGTATGTAGAACGCATACAAAATTATTGTAAAGCAAATAAAATCCCAGATGCAGAGAAAGCACTAACTTTATTAAACTTAATGGGTGCGAAGACATACGGGCAATTGAAACACCTTTTATCACCAGATGAACCGGCGGATAAGACGTTCGAGGAGATTGTTACTGTCCTGAAAAATCATCTAAACCCCACGCCGCTGATGCTAGCGGAACGATTTAAATTTTACAGCAGAAGGCAGCTGAAGGATGAAAGCAATGCTGAATATTTAATGGAATTGCGTAAGCTAGCAAAGTACTGTCAGTTTGGAACGGGACTAACAGACGCGCTAAGAGATAAATTTGTGTGTGGATTATTAAAAGAAGATACACAAAAGCGACTGCTCGAAGAGAATGAGCTGACGCTTGAGAAAGCGGTCACTATGGCAGCAGCACACGAAGCCGCAGCGAGAGGCACGGCAGTAATGCAGCTACGGTCACCGGAACTCAGTACAAATAAATTGGGTTTGAGGGCTGTAAAATGTTATCGTTGTGGAAAGACAACACACGATCAGAACCAGTGTTGGTTTAAAAACCAAGAATGCAGAACGTGTGGCAGGCTTGGCCACATAGCTAAAGTATGCCGGTCAGGAAAGAAGACCAACAACAAAAAGTCACCGCAAGGAAAATACATAAAGGTGCACAAGGTGACAAAGATCAGTTCGAACGAACAGAAGTCAGATTCAGACGCTAGCAGTAATGAACTGGGTAGCTTAAGAGTACACAACGTTGGTAAGGATGCAGATCTCCAGACAATTTGGGTCACTCTTCAGATAGCAGGAGTCCAAGTAAAGATGGAATTGGACACTGGATCGGCATTGACGGTCATGAATAAGAAAGATTACAAAAGGTTATTCCAACATATTCCCCTACGGGATACGGAGATTATATTGAAAACATACACGGGGCAAAGAGTGTACCCCATCGGAAAGATCGAGGTAAAAGTGGTCCACAAGGGCGAAGAAAGCCAAGTAATGGACTTATATGTGCTACCTGAAGGAGGTCCACCACTACTGGGACGGGAGTGGATTAGGAAAATGAATATGGACTGGCACTCCTTAAAAGCACTAACGGTAGATTCCGGGGAAACAGATGTCAAACCTAAACGATTGTCCAAAATATTGGATGATGCTAAAGAGGTGTTCCAGCAAGGACTGGGAACACTGAAAGGAATTACGGCAAACATCAAGATTGATGAACATGCACAACCAAAATTTTTCAAAGCCAGACCAGTACCCTATGCAATACGACCTACTGTAGAAGCGGAACTGGAAGCGCTAGAACGTTCAGGTGTACTGTCTAAGGTAGATTGGAGTGAGTGGGCTACGCCCATTGTTCCCGTTATGAAACGTCCTTCGAGCAACAAGCCAGGAGAACCAGGGAAGGTTCGCATCTGTGGAGATTTCAAGATCACCGTTAATCCGGTGCTTCACACGGTGCAGTATCCGCTTCCGCGGATTGAGGATATTTTTGCTTCGTTGTCTGGCGGGAAACACTTCACCAAGATAGACCTGGCACAGGCGTACTTGCAGATGGAGGTTGAAGAAGAGTCACGCCAGTACCTCACGATCAACACGCATAGAGGTTTGTACCGGTATAATAGGCTGGTTTTTGGAGTGGCATCGGCTCCGGCAATTTGGCAGAGGGCCATGGAGCAGGTATTACAGGGAATTCCAGGCACACAATGTTACCTGGACGATATTCTGATTACAGGTGATGGTGATGAAGAACACCTCGCAAACTTGGAACTGGTGCTCAACAGACTGAAAGAGTATGGACTTAGAGTTAATCGGCAGAAATGTGAGTTCTTTCAGAAGCGGATCTTGTACTGTGGTCATGTCATTGACCGGGAGGGGCTTCATAAGTCTCCTGACAAGATAGAGGCAGTTGTAAAGGCTCCCGCTCCGGATAATGTCTCTCAGTTGAGGTCGTTCCTGGGATTGATTAACTATTACCATAAGTTTCTACCGAATCTATCCACGGTACTCCACCCGCTGAACGCTCTTTTACAGAAGGGGGTACCATGGGAATGGAGCGAAAACTGTAAGAAGGCATTTCGCAAAAGCAAAGAATTGATCACCTCAGAGGAAGTGTTGGCTCACTTCAACCCGACACTGCCTATTCGGTTGGCTTATGATGCTTCTCCATATGGTATTGGGGCAGTACTCTCTCACAAGTTGCCAAATGGCACGGAAAGGCCAGTCGCGTTTGCATCCAGATCATTGACCTCCGCTGAGCGCAACTATGCGCAGATCGATAGGGAGGCTCTCAGCCTTGTACGGGGAGTGAAGAAGTTTAATCATTACCTGCAGGGCCAAAAATTCACACTTCTGACAGACCATCAGCCGTTGGTATCCATTTTTAACCCTAAGAAGGGTGTTTCGGTGATGACAGCACAGCGACTCCAGAGATGGTCCCTTTTCCTAGGGGCACATCAATATCAAATGGAATTCAAAGGTACAAAGCAGCATGGCAATGCTGATGGGCTGTCGCGCCTGCCACTACCTGAAGCAGAAGAGACGACGAAAGTTGACCCTGTTGAGTTATTTCATTCGACCATCATCGAGTGTTTACCAGTCACCAATGCAAGTATTGAAAGAGAAACCAGGAATGACCCGACACTGTCCCGAGTTTACGAGGTGACAGTGAAGGGATGGCCAACACATGGTGATCCTCTGTTACCGGCATTCTCGGCAAGGCGAGACCAGCTGTCCGTCTGCCATGGTACTTTGATGTACGGGACAAGAGTGATTATTCCTCCCAAGTTACGGGAAAGAGTTCTAAAGGAACTGCATGAAGGTCATCTGGGGGGAGTTAAGATGAAAAGCCTTGCTTGGGCTTATGTATGGTGGCTGGGCATTGACCAACAGATAGAGGAGTTGACAAAAAGCTGCGCTGGGTGCCAAAAAAGTGCAAAATGCACCTCCGATCGCACCGTTACACCCATGGGAATGGCCTTCAGCCCCATGGCAACGCGTACATATTGACTTTGCTGGTCCATTCATGGACTCCATGTTCCTAATTGCGGTGGACGCACATTCCAAATGGCCAGAAGTGATCAAGATGAATACCAGTACTTCAGAAAAGACAATTGCGGTGTTAAGAACAATATTCGCAAGGAACGGATTGCCAGAACAGATATGTTCGGACAACGGACCACAGTTCGTGTCGGAAGAATTCCAAAAATTCTTAAAGAAGAATGGGGTGAAACATTATACCTCTGCCCCATATCATCCGGCGACAAACGGGTCGGCCGAGAGATTTGTCCAAACATTCAAAAAGGCAATAAAGGCCATGAACGATGATCAGATTCCGTTTCAACACAAGGTGGACAATTTCCTAATGGAATATCGAAACGCCGCTCATGCAGTGACTAACCAAAGTCCTGCCATGATGTTTTATAACAGGAGGTTGCGGTCCAGGTTGGACTTGTTAAAATCAAATGTGCGGAGGGAAGTGGAAAACAAACAGTTCCGGCATATTAATAACAAGTCCACTCGAAGTTTCGACGTAGGACAACCAGTGTTGGCAAGGGGCTATGGAAACGAAAAATGGCAGTCCGGAACAATTCGGGCCAGACAAGGACCTCTGATGTACACAGTAGATATTGGTAACAATGTGATAAGGCGTCATGCGGATCAACTGGTAGAATCAAGAGCAAGGGTCGAACCCATGGTTGCGACAGAGACAACTGTGGAAGACGTTAATGAACCTGAAGCATCTACCTCGGCAGGGACTGTACCTGATGATGACGTCCAATACATAGGAAACCAACAAGAAGAGTCACCTCAGCAACAAGAATCAGAGACCACTGAAAGGCATTATCCAAACCGAATCAGAAGGCCTCCTGAGAGACTGAACCTTTGAACTGTTTATACCTGAAGTTATATATGTATATATGTTATTATGTTATGTTAAATGGGGATATGACTGTTAAGCTAAAAAGGGAGGATTGTGGTGTATGTAACCTGTTCCACCTTAAGAGAACTTAAGCCTGTTCCACCTTAAGAGATGTACTACTTTCTCTGGCTGCTGTATACGTAATACCGGTGGTGACCACCGGTGTATAAGTACTGTGTAGTGATATTGTATTTAGTATAGTCCAGACCTCCAACTAGTAAAGACCTGTTGAAACTTTATTCTTGTAGTCTGTGTCAGTAATTAATCTTAATACAACTGGAACACACAGACTTAACAGATAAGGGTATCTCTGGCGTGACAGGCAGCAACGTGCTCACGTACTGGTCGCAATGGGACCATCGGCTTGTCCAGGTGTTCCTCATCCTCATAACCAACCTCATGGTGAGCCTCCTCGTCCTCCTCGTCTTCTGATGAGGCTCTGCACTCAGCGGCATCATCCTCATCCAGTACTAATCCTCGCTGCTGCACTATGTTGTGCAGGGCACAGCAGATGACGACCATTTGCGAGACCATAGCTGGTGTGTACTGAAGGGCTCCTCCAGATCTGTCGACGCATCTGAAGCACATTTTGAGCAAGCCTATTGTCTGCTCGATGACACTTCTCGTGGAGATATGACTTGGATTATAATATCCCTCAGACTCATTTGTTGGCCTTCTCAATGGTGTCATGAACCACGTCTTTAGGGGATAGCCCTTGTCTCCAAGCAGCCAGCCGCCAAGACTGTTTGGCGGTGCGAAGAGCTGAGTGACGGTGGAATGGCGCAGGATGTACGAGTCATGGCAGCTGCTAGGGAACTTGGCGCACACATGGATGATAATCTTCCTATGGTTGCAGACCAGCTGAACGTTGAGGAAGCCCTTGCGGTTAACAAATGCTCCTGGGTTGTGATGGGGTGCCATGATGGCCACATGTGTGCAGTCGATGACTCCTTGCACCCGTGGGAAGCCAGCTAGAGTGGCAAAGCCAAGTGCATGTTCATTGACACTGGTTTCATCAGTGGCAAAATGAATATAATTCGCGGACTTGTTAAAGAGGGCATCGGTTACTTGTGCGATGCATCTGTGGGCAGCCAACTGCGAGATGCCACAAAGGTCTGCTGCAGATGCTTGGAAGGAGCCTGAGGTGAAGAAGTTGAGGTGAGTTTGACAGCCACTGGTAAGGAGTGTCCACTCCTTCCTCTTGCTCCAGTAAAGCGCAAATGTTGGCGATGACCTGGCGCGATAGTCTGAGACTCCTTGGGCACTGCTGCTCCGTCATGTTGAGGAAGCTCATCCTCTCCCTGTATACCCTGTTTTGGAGTTATGGCCTCTGACGTGGTGCAGCCCTGCGCTGATGCCCTACGCCCTGTGAAGCATCAGGTGGTTGAAAAGAAGGTTGCCGCTCTTGTCGTTGCTGCTGCTGCAGCCGATCGTCATCAGATTTGGAGGACCAAGGTGACAGAGCATAAATCGCCCATTCTGATGATTCAGATGGCAGAACCAATCTATCAAGGGTTAGATATGATGTTGCAAGGAGGTGACAGTGAATAGAGAGTTTACTGCAAACACTTCCCAAATGCATAAAGCTTAAGAACCTGTTCCAAATACTCAAGCCTGAAGCTTCTGAGAGTGGAAAGTGACCAGCTGTAAAATGGTAGGGTTTAAACCACTTTTGCAGCTGTCACCTATTGAAAGAAATGGAGAGTTGTTCAGAACCCAACATACTTACCTGGCGTGATCCCAAAGCGACGGGAACCTCGTGGAAAACTTGGGAAAAGACTTTGTGCCTGCTAAAATGGTGAGTAAATTGGTTTAAACACCCTCTCAATTAGCACAATTGAATGACCCACCACTTAGTGCCGTGTCTGCAAAGCGCAGGCAGAACCGGCACTAAGGAAACTCACAAGGAGGCGGGTTTAGCGCGGGATACCGCCCCGCTGTCAATCATTTGAATTTTGACAGCGGATCTGCCTCCAAACATGCCCTCCCAAGTGCTGGCAAAATTCAGCCCAGAGAGAGAGTTTCCACTTGTGGGGAAGAGCAAAACTAGAGGCTATCAATATAAGATAGTCACCAAGAAATTAAATAGGGAATTCAGAAGAAACTTCTTTACCCAGAGAGTGGTGAAAATGTGGAACTCGCTACCACAGGGAGTGGTTGAGGCGAATGGTATAGATGCATTTAAGGGGAAGCTAGACAAGCATATGAGGGAGAAGGGAATAGAGGGTTATACTGATAGAGTTAGATGAGGAAGGATGGGAGGAGGCTCGAGTGGAGCATAAATGCCGGCATTGGACTAGTTGGGCCAAATGGCCGGTTTCTGTGCTGTATATGCTATATAATTCTTTGTAATATTCTTTCATCCACCTAGCCAATCTAACCTTGAATGTTGAGAGTTTCTGCTTCAACCACTAACCCCGAAAGTGAATTCCACATCCTCACTAACCCCGGAAGTGAATTCCACATCCTCAGATAAGTGTTTAAAGAATTTTCTCCTGACCTTCCATCTGACAAAGCATCAAGCCACAAATATTTATCTTTCAGAAACCTATTGTGCCCTTATCTACACAATGCTTATCAAGTAACTTCTGTTAATATTCTTTTACAACAATGGCTGAGTAGCCAACAAAGCCAAGGATTTACAGAAGTCTACAGACCCATACGCAATAAAACAACCTCTTCAAATTAATTCCACAATAAAACTAGGTAAAAACAGTTCATTACATTTGACTAGAGGATCTAACATGAACTTCCAGATCCCCTTTCTCGCTACTAAGGAGCATATTTTCCTCTGCTCATTAATTTAAATAAAAACGCAGCCAAGGAAACAGATGAATGAGATCAGTAATTCACTTTTCATCCATTGTAGCAATTACTCTAAACTTTGTTACCCTAGTCAAATGGGCAGAAAGAAATAGTAAAACAAAATTGCTGGTTAACGACTGTTGCAGCCTTGCTAAAGGGCTGTCCTCAAAGTCATGTAGAATAGTGCAGAGAGATGTAAATGGAAAAAACAAGTTTTGAACTCTCATTTGAAACTGGGCATGAGTTAAATTGAGGCAATTCAATGTGATTTGTGAATGTTTCTCTTATATGCCAAAGAAACTGCTTGGGTTGTGATGCAGCTTCAGCAAAAAGGTGCTTTACAGAAATCTCTAAAGAAGCTTCTTTTAACCTAATCTGGGTATTTGCCTTTTATGGTGAAGGCCCTTTTGAACTTTGCCTCAACTGTTGAGCCACTGTTACAACTTTCTAAGAATGACAGTCTCTTTGTGGACCATCACAAGAGGAGTACACCATAGCCTGGCTTAACTATCCTTAATGATGTGCAGAGTAGACCACCTGTCAAGGTTCATTGAGTCCTTAGGAACACCTGCATGTTGCACCAGTGGTTGACTCCAGTATGGCTCACCGTATAATGTTTAAATAGGGAAGTTGCGCTTTTCTGTTGGGATCAGGGTTTTCTAATTTTGGTGTGCATAAGTCTTGCCCCATCACAGTTACAACACCCCATAGAAGACCAGGGCCTAGAAATTCAGTTGGTTGCGCCAGCAGTTAGCGCCTAAAGAAAAGTGAATGTCGGGCGCTATGCGTGTTGCGCCCGGGCGCAGCGCAGTTTGCGCCTCACCCCAAATTAAGTTGGCCGTTAGCGCCGGCGCAAAGTTTAGCGCCCGCCCGGATGCGCGCGCAGAAAATGACGTCACATCCTCGTGCAACGCCCTTTGGCCGCCCCGATTCCAAACTTCAGTCGGACCGCCCCATTGTGCGGCTGGCGGCCGGAGCGTTTGAAAAAGGGAACGCAACACAGCCAGCACGGGCCCCGGGGGGCGCAAATTAAAGGGGACGTACCCTCCAGTATAAAGGCCAGCCATTTTGCAGCAAACACTCTTGTGCAATGCATTTCTGGACACACAACAAGGAGGATAGCTAACTGGTTTCAAGCAGCAACAGCTCAGGTATTTTTGGACTCAGGCCAGAGCGCTGCAAGTGGCCTTTTGGAAATTTGACTGTTTGCCAGGATTTGATGGGGGTTGCATGGGGTGCCAACGCGGAGCTGCAGCGCCATGTCCGTAGGGCTCGCAGACGCATTGTGAGAGGGGCAGCCCTGGCTAGAGGCAGAGGGGGCAACAGGCGTCGGCCACGTAGGCCTTACCCAGGCAGGCTATACCGCCAGCAGCGCTCCGACCTCAACATGACTGGCGCGCGATGTGTTAGAAGGCTCCGATTCCGAAAGGAGGTCGTTGCAGAGATCTGCCACCTGCTTCGCAGAGATCTGCGTCCAAAGCTCAGGTGCAGGACGTCTCTGTCGGTGGAAGTGAAGGTGACGGTGGCATTGAACTTCTATGCCACCGGCTCCTTCCAATCCGCTGCTGGGGACATAGCTAACATCTCCCAGTACGGCGCGCATCGCTACATCCGCCAGGTGACCGAAGCACTGTTCAGAAGGAGACGCCAATTCATCTCCTTCCCCAAGGCCCTGGAGAGCCAGCATCAGCGCGCATTGGGATTTGCAAGACTCGCGGCCTTCCCCTTGGTGCAGGGCGCCATTGACTGTACGCATGTGGCTTTGCGGGCCCCTCTGGAGCATGGCGAGCAGTATCGCAACAGGAAGGGCTACCATTCTCTGAATGTGCAGCTGGTGTGTGACCACAAGCAGCGCATCATGGCTGTCAATGCCAGCTTTCCAGGCAGCAGCCACAATGCGTTTATCCTGCGGCAGAGTACTGTGCATGACATGTTCGAGGCACAGCCTCCCCCAAGAGGATGGCTACTCGGGGACAAAGGCTATCCTTTGTGTACCTGGCTCATGACCCCGCTCCGCGCGCCCAGGACCGCTGCTGAAGAGGCATACAACGAGAGCCATCAAACCACCTGCAACATCATCGAGCAAACTATTGGGGTCCTCAAGCAGCGGTTCTGCTGCCTTGATCGCTCCGGAGGATCTCTGCAGTATTCGCCGGACCGGGTCTCCCAATTTGTGGTAGTTTGCTGCATGCTACACAACCTGGCTATCTGCAGGACTCAGGCACTGCCACCTGACGTTGGACCACCACCTCAGGAGGAGGAGCAGGAGGAGCAGGAGGAGGAGGAGGAGGAGCAGGAGTACGTTCCCAGGAGGGAGCGACCAGGGCCAAGGGCCGCGCGACGCCACCTTATTACACGTTACTTCTAAGCCCCCTGTCAGGGAATGCCTTGTGGCCATGAGGGAAGATGAATGCAGCCGCTCCGCAAGCCCTCAGCCGGCGAAGCCAACAAACACTAACAAGAACAACCATGGAGACTCTATGAATAAAGATAATTATTTATTACACAAAAATGAAAACCCCTTCCCACATGAATCCCCAAAAACAATCAACGGGCCCCACAAAAAGCCCAACAAACGACTCACTCCCACAAACTGGGGAGGAGTAACTCCACATTTGTACAAACCTGGCCTCAACCTCGGCCTTAACGCAAAAAATAAGCCCACGAACCAAACAACCATGGGCAAAAGAAAGATGGCCACCGCCATATAAAACGAAAGCTGGCCACACCCTCTACTGAGTGGCCCGCGAGGGCGAGACCTTGTCCAGCCTTTTGCCTCCCCTGCCCGGCCTGCTGCTCCTTCACAAGCTCTGCCCAGTGGCTGCTGCGAGGCTGGGGGAAGGCACCTGAGGCTCAGATGTCCTTCCGCCAGATGCCCTTGGGGGGCGGCCTACACGGCCTTTGGGCCTCGAGGGGCTGGCTGCTGAGTGGCGCACCTGAGCCTGGCCACCATCAGCTCCAGCCGCTTGCCCTTGACGCCCCAGTGGGGGAGTGGCGGCGACGGATGGCGCAATGTGGGCAAGCTGGCGTCTGGGATGCGCTGGCTGGTGCTGTGGCGCGCTGGCACTCGGCCGGGCCCACACTGCAGGATCCGCACCAATCAGCCGAGGGGCGGCTCGCTGGGATGCTGCAGCGCGGCGGGTGCCCTGGCGATGCCTGCCTGAGACAGCGCGTGTGGCAGCAGTGAGTGCCCCTGTTGTCCTGGTGTGCGCCCGCATCACACCCGCCAGGGACTTGACGGCATCAGTGAGCATGCGGCCACTCGCGGCAGTTGATGCCCCGAACTCGCGCACACTGGTCGCCAGCGACTCGATGGCCTCAGGCATGCGCCCCACCACGCGCATGAGCTCCGTGTGGCGCCGGTCCGAATCCTCGGCCATCTTGTCCAGCTTCCGCGCCTCCTCCGAGGTGAAGGTGTCCGGACTGGAGTCGGGACTCTCCCGCTGGGGAGCAGGGGACCGAACTAGGGGAACCTTGCCACGTTGGTGGCGGCGAGTGTCCCGATCAACTGCACTCCCCTCTGATCCTTACCCCCTTTGGGGGGAAGGCCGCGGGCCACGCGCAGGGCTCCTGGGTGGCTGGACGCCACTGGTCCCAGCAGCTGCAATCCCCTGCGACAGTTCGTCCAGGCACTCGTCCAGTGAGGACGTGTCAATCATTTCGTCCTCTCCTGCGGGACCTGAGTGTTCCCCTGATGGTCCGGCTTGCTCTTGCTCCTCCTCCTCCTGCTCGGAGGGGCTGTCACTGGCAGCTTCAGGGACCTGGTCGTCACCAGCTGAAAGCAGGAATGCACAAGAGTAGCTTCAGAGTGAGGCGACGGCATCAGCGAGGGAGTCAGGACTGGTGGCATTCAGCGCATTGGTGGGACAGTGGCAAAGGAGGTAGCTCGGATGCGCAAGTGCGACACGAGAGGGCCAAAAGGCGAGGTCCTTACCATTGCCGGGCAGTGGAGGGTCGGCTACTCCGCACGCTGTGGGCACGATCAGCCGGGCTCCCATGAGCCCACTCACGCGCTCCTCCAGGGGAGTGAGCTTCTGCAGCTTGGCGCAGCCTCCCCTGGTCCTGGCACGGGCCTGGCGATTATTGGCAAGTTTAGCCTGCAAGAGAAAGGACGGGCTGTAAGTATGGAGTGTAGCCCTGATGTAGTGTGCACTGCCTCCCATGGTGGAATAGCTTGGCCAGAGTGTAGTCCTGATGTACTGTGCACTGCCTCCCATGGTGGAATAGCTTGGCCAGAGTGTAGAGTGCAGAATGGGCAATTGATGCTCATGACTGTCCCAAAGCTGCTGGCTGAGGGCTGGCCATTAGGCCTTTCAGCTCCCTTTGCCCATCATGTCAGGTGTACATGCAAGAATGAGGAGGAGACCGGAAAGGGTACTCACCCTGACAATCCTGGTCAGGTCGTTGTATTTTTTCCGACATTGGGTGTGGGTCCTGGGGGCATCGCCGGTGAACGTCACCCTGTTGGCGATCTGCTTCCGGGCTCTGGTGTATTCTTGGTGGGTCGGATTCCTCCCAGTCTCTGGGAACAAGATCCTGCGCCTCTTCTCCAGAGCTGCCACCATTATTCCCAGATCACGCTCTGAGAAGCGCAGGGCACGCTCATGGGCCTTCTCTGGCGTTGCCATGACTCCCTGGGGCTGAGCAGCAGTGTTGAGGCCTATTTGCAAAGCTGCAGTGTGCAGGGCGCGGCAGCAGACCAAATCGTCCCTTCCCCCTTTAAGAGCTGGTCGGCGCCACGGGGTCTGCTGTCAATCAAAAAATGACCGCACCCGCGCTGCGCCCCGCCTCGGCGCTATCCCTCTGCACCGCCGGCTTAGCGCCTAAAAATAGTAGTGGAACGCCTCTTTTAGCGCTCCAGCAACCTCTTAGGGCGAAGCGACTGAATTTCCGGCAAGGGGGCGCAACTTTGGGGCGGGCGCTAACTTCGGGCGGGCGCTAACGTTAGCGCCCCAAAACTGGCTATACTGAAATTCTAGGCCCAGAAGTTTCCAGGCCATTAACTTATCTTTTCTCTTTACAAGTGCTGCTGAATCAGCTGTGAATTTCCAGCAGTTTCTGTTTTGCTCTCTTTTCATTTGTCTTGAAAGGATTAGGTGCATATCCTTTCTCTCCAGTAACAATTGAATTACTTCCATGATATGTGAAGGATGATTTAATATGAAGAAGAGCCTATTCAGGTAGCTCTGTCGTTTGACCACTTAATGTCAGAACATCTTCAGTTTGAATCCAGACAATGTTCACTCAACCTTCTGAAGAGGATGAATTGCACCATGTCATAGGATGTGGGGAGAAAACAGGAGAGTACAGGGACTGTACAGTCCTTGCCATATTTTCTGTATATTCTGGTAATTGATAAAACATGGGTAAGAGACACATTTAATAAGCATGTCCATGCCTAACAGAGACCAATCTGATGAGTTAACCTTTTTATTAGGTATTCTCCTGTCATGTTTCAGGATTTTTTAATAATTTCTCCACACGAAGGATTTTGAAAATGATTTCTTTTTAATGCTGGGTTTTAAAAAGCAATATATAGTCTCATGGGCAGCCAGACGAGGGATGATTAATATGCTACATGGCAGTTGTTTTTCCCATTGACTGAACAATAAATGTCTAGGTAATTCGGAGAATCTTTCTCACCCATTGTGTTGGAAAACTCTATGATCTCTGTCTGTCTGTGACGTGGGGTTAAAAAGACAGACACAGACACCAAATAGGCAGTCTGGTTTTCGGAAACAGGACACTGCACAGGCAGGCAGAAAGCAAAAGGCAGCGAAAGATGGGAAGTGAGCAGGTTCTGCCCTAGACTGTTGGATAGACTGCAGAGGGGTTATTTTGTTTAAGGGGATTCATTGCAGTGGGGTAGCATTGTATGTGCGTTAATTATTTTTATGTCATTATATGAAGATATGTTTATATTGATTGAAACCAAGTGAATCTGATCATTGAGGTCATATTTGTTGCTCTACCTGTTCACTTTATTGCAGAATAAAGCCATTTAATAATTTGATGTTTAAAAAGTCTCATCTCGTCCAGTGTTAATTCAGTCCACCTTCAGAAAGATTAAAGAAATACACATGCACAAGACAAAAATCTGGTCTAGATCACAAGCAGGTTTTATTGTTACAGCCCCACGTCACGCTATCATACAAGTAGATATAGGGCAGTGAGAGTCAACCCCCATAAAGGTAAGATACACAAACCGCTTATGGGAGCTATTGATGCCACTGAACAGAGGAGGTGTCTATGGCAGACCTGAATTTATAACAATTAGTGGGAGCTACCTGGGATACTGAGTTACACAGGTGATGAAGATGAGTCAAAAATTTAACAGTGAACAGGACAGAAACAGTAAACCAGGTCAAAAGAGGCAGAAATTGATGGAAAATTACCCTGCCATGCAACATACGGAACTGTAGCTGGTTCAAGGGGGTCGGAGGCACAAAGCACAGGGAGTGCAGGTATCATGGGCATCTTTCCATGCAGTACATGGGCTGCCAGCACCTGGGGGGATCGGCAGTCATGATGGTATGCCTGATGATTAGTGAATGGCCATCAAGATTGAACTGTAGGGCTCACAATATACAGTTTGGTCAAGACTTCTTCTGACTAACAGTCTATTGGCTTTGCTGATTGCCGTGTTGCATTGGTTGAACAAGTTGAGCATCGAGTCTACTAAGACTTCTAGATCTCTTTCAACTAAATCCTTAGCTAGTTCAACATGATTAGTGGAGTATGTGTTTCATCTGTTTTTCCTTCCAATGTGCACTACTTTTCACTTGTTTAAAATCCAACCAAATTATGTGAACCGACAATAATAACCTATCAATCAAATACCATTACAATAGATGCAGCAACCTTAATATTGAATGCCTAATTGCCTCACTAAAAATTGGTAATGATTTGTGTCAAACCAAGCTACAGATTTTAACAGCAATCTGATGATATTGTTCTTCAGGCCCTGAAAAATTAACTGATTAGATCTTTTTGCTACCATGACAGTAAGAAGGTACCCTTTTTGCTCTCTAGAAGCAATTTTTAAAAAAACAATTGAAGTTTAGGCACTTCCTTTAACTTTATGTCCAGTCTTCAAACTTGCTTAAATTTCTCCTGAGGGTCATAACTATGCTTTGGTGCAACTATGGTGCATAAGGAATGTAGATTTTGCAGCCCAGACATGCACTTGTACTGAAACTAATACTAGAATCATGGGAGGAACTAATCTCCCTATGTGGCTTAATTGTTCTTCATGAAGCAAATTTATGGCATAATTTAAACAATAATCAGTATCACCAGTTTGACATAAAACAAAATCTATTTAGAATAGAGTGTTATCATTTTCTAACAGGAATTTTTTCTTTGCTTTTAAGACATGGCTTTGGGTGTCTGGGCCTCTCTGTCTTTATTGTGCAGAAAGGCTGTATAGGTACATTCGGAGCAACAAGCCAGTCACCATTGTCTCTGTGAATTCTCATCCCTGTGATGTGATAGAGATACGAATGGTGAAAGAAAACTTCAGAGCAAGGCCTGGTCAGGTAAGTTCAAATAAAAGAAGTTAGCCTAGATTATTAAATACTTGCCATTATTAGAGTGACTAGGGAAAATAATAATTTTGCTGTTGTATGCTTACTGTAATAGTAAAGGTCACAATTTCTAATAGCTGTCAGTCTCTCTCAAAATAATACATTGATTGCATTACAGCAAATTGTGTTGGTGTGTGCGTGTGAGCTCCTTTGGCTACCTGCATCTCTGCTCCTGAGTTTAATCAGTTTATCATGCTCTGTTTTTAAATAATCGAGAGGAACATATATGGTTTTGACTTGCCAGGAGGTTACAGTCAAAAACACTAAACAGTAAGGCAAACTAATGCTTGTTGAAATCCGTAAAACTTGCACTAAACAACTCTTCCTAAGGGTAGGAATAAACCTATTTGGAACAGCACACCTGTCCATGTCATTGGCACTGGAAAGCTATAATTGATAAACTAAACAAAATTAAGATCAGAAGTTTGTCTTCAGATTGCTATGTAGAGGAACATGCTTCTTTCTTCATTTAACCAGTGACAAACTCCTGACTGTATTTACTCACTGGCTTACTTGCTTAATGTATTCATGGTAGAAGGATTTCACAGAAAATACTCTGTGAGGTTCAAAGCAGCATCAGTGATATTACAGCAGTTGCAAATAGAATTGAAGGCAAGGAGTAGCACTAACAAAAAGCAACTTTATAAAAACAGGATTTCATGATCATTTCTGGTTCAGTGAAGAAGGCACCAAGATCAGCATGACTGGTTCCTCCACAGCTGCTCCCAAACCCTTCTATTACTGTAATGGTAGTGGGAGGGACCTATAATTTGACTGAAGTGTATCTGGAATCATCAGACTCTGAGAAAGGAAATTTGAGGATTGGATGATATTTGAGGGGACAGACACAATCATTTCTGCCAGAGGACCAAAGCCCGAGTCTGGTTATATGTCTGTATGGAATGTAAGAGAAAAAGGACATTCTTGCACAATGGGAGTACGGATTGAAGAGTCAGGCATAGAGGTCTGATTCATGGTATTCCCAATTTGCTAGTTATTAATTTACTTCACAAATAAAGACATAGATATAGATAGAAAGTGTGGGGACATGGAGAGAATTCAAGATGTACACGGAAAAAAAAGTGAAGATGAGTTTTGCAGAAATAGGGAAAAAGGGTGAGAAAGAGTCAGACAGACATACAGACAACAAAAGTGTGTGAAAGTCATAGAGGAGGGAAATATGAAGCTTGAAAGACAAAAGATGAAATATTGGTTCAGAGGAAACTGGGAGATGAGCAGAGACAAAGTTACAAGACAAAGCAACATTAAAAAAACACCCATATGCAGTGCTACAGGAGATCATGTATTTCAATTAGGGTTTAAATCATCAGGCTCCTTGATTCATAATTTACCACAAAATAAAATGTTTTCAGTACATTGTAGCAACAAAAATATAGAGATTCATATTTCTAAAACTAGAACCATCAGTGCAAAGACATGAAGTGATGGAAATGTGTAATAATAATGGCAAATAATATAACATGAATCAGAAAATGAAATTAGCTGCAAAGTACTCCATGAAAAATAAAGCTGAGCCTAATTATTGTAAAATAAGACTGTTAATTGAATCTAGGTTTAGTGAAATGTAATTTGCCAAGTGTTCTAATCCTTCACTGGGAAACCTACCATGTGACCACAACTTGGTTCTTTTCACTTGAGGTTAACTGCAAGGTTTAAATGTGGTATGTAAGAAAGGAAAATCCAACTATCCATGTCTTTCTGGCCAGTAGTCGAACAAAAGACTCGGCTTATACTCCCTTGAGTATAGAATGTAAGAAGTCACACAACACCAGGTTATAGTCCAACAGCTTTATTTGAAATCACAAGCTTTCGGAGCACTGCTCCTTCGTCAGGTGAAGTGGAGAGATGCATAAAGACACAGCTTATATAGTCCGAGAATAATGTCAGATGTTTACAGGTAATCTTTCTAACTGCCATTTATCACACCTCCGCAGAGAGATAATCACAGCAATCAAAGGTGTGAATGGTGTCCAAACAGGTCAGTCAGGAAAACATTACATCAAAGAACAATGAGGTGGGGTCACAAGGGGTCAAATGCTGCAGATGCTGGGGTCTGTGTGAAAAACAAAAAAAGACAAAAAACATTTTTTTTGCTGGAAATCACAGCAGGTCCGGCCGCATCTGTGCAGAGAGAACAAGCCAACGACGACTCGAGTCTGGATGACCCTATGTCAGGTGGGGTTACATGTAGCGTGACATGAACCCAAGATCCCGGTTCAGGCCGTCCTCATGGGTGCGGAACTTGGCTATCAGTTTCTGCTCGACGATTTTGCATTGTCGTGTGTCTCGAAGGCTGCCTTGGAGAATGCTTACCTGAAGATCGGAGGCTGAATGTCCTTGACTGCTGAAGTGTTCCCCGACTGGGAGGGAACACTCCTGCCTGACGATTGTTGCACAGTGTCCGTTCATCCGTTGTCGCAGTGTCTGCATGGTCTCGCCGATGTACCATGCTCCGGGGCATCCTTTCCTGCAACGTATGAGGTAGACAACGTTGGCCGAGTCACATGAGTATGTACCATGTACCTGGTGGGTGGTGTCCTCACGTGTGATGCTGGTATCTGTGTTGATGATCTGGCATGTCTTGCAGAGGTTGCTGTGGCAGCGTTATGTGGTGTCGTGGTCGCTGTTCTCCTGAAAGCTGGGTAATTTGCTGCGAACGATGGTCTGTTTGAGGTTAGGCGGCTGTTTGAAGGTGAGTAGTGGAGGCGTGGGGATGGCCTTAGTGAGGTGTTCGTTGTCATCAAAGACATGTTGAAGGCTGCGAAGAACATGGCGTAGTTTCTCTGCTCCGGGGAAGTACTGGACGACGAAGGGTACTCTGTTGGTTGTGTCCCGTTTTTGTCTTCTGAGGAGGTCTATACGATTTTTCGAGTCATCATTGGCTTGTTCTCTCTACACAGATGCGGCCGGACCTGCTGTGATTTCCAGCAAAAAAAATGTTTTTTGTCTTTTTTTGTTTTTCACACAGACCCCAGCATCTGCAACATTTGACCCCTTGTGACCCCACCTCATTGTTCTTTGATGTAATGTTTTCCTGACTGACCTGTTTGGACACCATTCACACCTTTGATTGCTGTGATTATCTCTCTGCCGAGGTGTGATAAATGGCAGTTAGAAAGATTACCTGTAAACATCTGACATTATTCTCGGACTATATAAGCTGTGTCTTTATGCATCTCTCCACTTCACCTGACGAAGGAGCAGCGCTCCGAAAGCTTGTGACTTCAAATAAAGCTGTTGGACTATAACCTGGTGTTATGTGACTTCTTACATTTGTCCACCCCAGTCCAACTCCGGCATCTCCACACCTTGAGTATAGAAGATTTAGTATAGAAGGGGTGATCTAACTGAGATGTTTAAGATGATTAAACGAGGTGATTGGATAGATAAAGAGAAACCATTTCTTCTGGTGGGGGAGTACAGAACAAGGGGGCATAACCTTAAAATTAGAGCTAGGCCATTCAGGGATGATGTCAGGAAGCACTTCTTCACACAGAGAGTAGTGGAAATCTGGAACTCTCTCCCGAAAAGCCGTTGAGGCTAGGTTGATTGAAAATGTCAAAACTGACCTTGAAAATTTTTAGCTAGGCAAGGGTATTAAGAGTTATGGAACCAAGGAGTATAGATGGAATTGAGCTGCAGATGAGCCATGATCTAATTGAATGGAGGGACAGGCTCAAGGGGCTGAATGCCCTGCCTATGTTCCTATGTTCCTAATAAACAGAAAGTAGCTATTTTTGGATTCACTAATTCCTTTTTCCTCTCTTTCCCCACATCTCATTTAGTACATTGTCCTGCACTGTCCAAATGTGTCAGCATTTGAGAGCCATCCCTTTACTCTCACAACGGTAAGTCCATTCATTCTTGTTATGCTTTTCAAAGCAAGACATTAAAGAAAATTCTTACATTTAAAAAGTTAAAGATGCATATCACTTACAGACCACACAAGCCTTGGTTTTCAGATATTTAGGAACTAGAGTATTTTGGCTACAAATTGCACATCTGTGGTAAAAACTTGGCAGCAGTTTTGAGGATGTTCTAAATTAAATCAACGTTTGGCTCCCTAAGCTGATATCAGTTCTTAGAGTGCTGTGTGACTGGGCTAAAATTAAATTAAAATGAATGCTGCTAATTTGAAGCATTGTTTTGCAGCCTGTAAACTTAATCATATGTCTTTTGTTAATATATAGTTATGATGTTTTGACACCATTCACAGTGGGGAAATATAAAAATAATTAAATATTGATTTTGAAAGCTTAGCATGGATAGGAACAAGGCTAAATAATGTATAGGAACATTTAGCTCAATTTCAAGGTTTTCACATTTTAACTAAAAATACTGGTAGTTCAACAGAATTATAAACGTTATATAAAAAAAGAAGGCCTTTGCAGTCTACAAAATTTCATCTAGGGATCTCCTGCTATAACTTTGGCAAGAACCTTGGAGAAATTATGTAAATGGCCATTTACAGTACACAATTTCTCCAGGGGTTCCACTGAAGGTACAGCAGGAGATTGGAAGAACCCTTATGGAAATTCTACCCCATGTCACTACATATTAAGAGTTATGCATGGGTACGTCTATAGGTTGTCGGAGTACAGCAATGTTATCATCCCTGATGCTAAGTTGGTCTTGTTTTAAGAAACATGTTTTGATAAAAAAGGAGCAATTTTTATCTATTGTATTTTCTTGCTGGTCACAGCATACACAGGGTTAAAGTCAGTTACTGCTACCTGTTTCCACAGGTTGGAAAGAAAATACATCCCAGATTAGTAGTTGTACACACTGACATGAATCAGTCATTCATGAAAGAAAGACTTATGAAATAATACTGAGCGGCCTACGGGTGGCGCTGTCCAGGGAGAGTATAAATACTCGGGCACGGGCCCAGCTTGCGCAGGACATTCTTAACAGGAACTAGTGAAGGACACAACTATACCTCCATGTTGTAAAACAGTTGATTAAAGCTTTGTTTAACGCTTAGACCAAGTGCCCAGTAGTTTTCTTACATCACACACTGGCTAACAAGCTAAAAAATGATGTGGTAGTTTAGGAAGGCATGATTTCAGCATTCCGTAGGGACTGCTCCCTCTGAGACACCCTAGTCCATTCCTCTATCACCCCCTGCACCCCCTCCCCTTCGCCCGGCACCTTCCCGTGCAAGCGCAGGAGATGCAACACCTGCCCTTATACCTCCCTGCTTCCCACTGCCCAGGGCCCCAAACACCCCTTCCAGGTGAAACAGCGATTTACTTGTACTTCTTGCAATCTACTATACTGTATTCACTGCTCACGATGTGGTCTCCTCTACATTGGGGAGACCAAACGCAGATTGGGTGACCGCTTTGCGGGACACCTCTGTTCAGTCCGTAAGGGTGACCCCGAGCTTCCGGTCGCCTGTCATTTTAATTCACTGCCCCATTCCCACTCAGACCTCACCGTACTCGGGCTCTTGCATTGTTCCACGGAAACCCAGCGTAAGCTCGAGGAACAGCACCTCATCTTCCGATTAGGCACTTTACAGCCTTCCGGACTCAATATCGAGTTCAACAATTTCAGATCATAACCTCGGCCCCTATTACATTTTTACATATATTTTTTATCCACACCTTTGTTTTGGCCCTTCCCCCTTTCTTTCTCTCCCACATGGCAGCTGTCTCCCATTCTGCCAGCGCATTTCACACCTAATCTGAGCCATCTTTTGTCTCCACTAGTCCTATCGCCATCTCGTCTCGTTTTCAATACCTCTTAATGTCTCTTCACTTCTCTTTTGTTCTCTCATCCCCATTTCCCAGCCCCCAAACTGGCCTCTTAATCTGTTTCATTTCTTGTGCTTTTTCAGTCTTGACGAAGGGTTTTGACCTGAAACGTTGACTCTATTTCTCTCTCCACGGATGTTGCCTGGCCTGCTGAATTTTCTGTTGTTATTATTTTGATATGCAGGGTTGATTACTGCCATTGTCCTTGGATGGGGACTTATCTCATAGGTGTTTCAAGGTGTTTGGAACTGATCAATAGGTCTAACCATTGTATTCAGTTACAGGCATATTGTGGGGCTGTGCAGTTGGCAGCTGTATTCATGTAGACAAATGCCATTTTGAATCCTCTGAATGCCTGGACTAGCTAAATGTAGTAATGAAAAATATAATTTTAATATCCTTTTTTCTGGGATATCTTCAAAGGAATTTGAAGTGCTATATTGGGCAATATTGCATGAAGTAGCAATTAGCCTGAAGCCAGCTATCAGAAGGTTCTGTGGTAGCAGATAGCCTTGTAACAAGCAAGTGATCATTCTTCATGGGTCAATGTTATGAGGGTTTGTACAGAAGCAGCAACTTTGTTTTGATTTTGAAGAGGATAGTGAAGTTTGTATCTACTGTTTCTGTTCAGCAGTGTTCATTAATCTATTTTAATGTTCAATAAATTTGTCTAGTGATTTATAGCCTAGATCTGACAAGTTTATAAGCACATCATGTCATAACATGTGATATATTTCAGTACAGTGGCAAAAGTTTTTGTTCAATTCTTGGATTAAAAAAAAATTAATTCATGGGATGTGGGCATCACTGGCAAGGCCAGCATTTATTGCCCATCCCTAGTTGCCCTTGAGGAGAAGGTGGTGGTGAGCCGCCTTCTTGAACTGTTGCAGTCCGTGTGGTGAAGGTACTCCCACAGTGCTGTTAGGGAGGGAGTTCCAGGATTTTGACCCAGCGACGATGAAGGAACAGCAATATACTTCCAAGTCAGGATGGTGTGTGACATGGAGGGGAACTTGGAGGTGGTGGTATTCCCTTGCACCTGCTGCCCTTGTCCTTCTAGGTGGTAGAGGTCGCGGGTTTGGGAGGTGCTGCCAAAGAAGCCTTGGTGAGTTGCTGCAGTGCATCTTGTAGATGGTACACACTGCAGCCATGGTACGCCAGTGGTGGAGGGAATGAATGTTTAAGGTGGTGGATGGGGTGCCAATCAAGCGGGCTGCTTTGTCTTAGATGGTGTCGAGCTACTTGAGTGTTGTTGGAGCTGCACTCATCCAGGCAAGTGGAGAGTATTCCATCACACTCCTGACTTGTGCCTTGTAGATGGTGGAAAGGCTTTGGGGAGTCAGGAGGTGAGACAGTTGCCGCAGATTACCTAGCCTCTGACCTGATCTTGTCGCCACAGTATTTATGTGACTGGTCCAGTTAAGTTTCTGGTCAATGGTGATCCCCAGGATGTTGATGGTGAGGGATTCGGCGATGGTAATGCGGTTGAATGTCAAGGGGCGGTGGTTAGACGCTCGCTTGTTGGAGATAGTCATTGCCTGGCATTTGTATTTCGCAAATGTTACCTGACACTTATCAGCCCAAACCTGAATGTCGTCCAGGTCTTGCTGCATGCGGGCATTGACTGCTTAAATTTTCTGAGGAGTTGCGAATGGCACTGAACACTGCAGTCATCAGCGAACATCCCCATGTCTGACCTTATGATGGAGGGAAGATCATTGATGAAGCAGCTGAAGATGGTTGGGCCTAGGACACTGCCCTGAGGAACTCCTGCAGCGATGTCCTGGGGCTGTGATAATTGATCTCCAACCACCACAAACATCTTCCTTTGTGCTAGGTATGCCTCCAGCCAGTGGAGAGTTCCCCCACCCCACCGATTCCCATTGACTTCAGTTTTACTAGGGCTCCTTGATGCCACACTCAGTCAAATGCTGCCTTGATGTCAAGGGCAGTCACTCTCACCTCACCTCTGGAATTCAGCTCTTTTGTCCATGTTTGGACCAAGGCTGCAATGAGGTCTGTAGCCGAGTGGTCCTGGCGGAACCCGAACGGGGCATCAGTGAGCAGGTTATTGGTGAGTAAGTGCTGCTACTAACACTGTCGATGACACCTTCCATCATTTTACTGATGATTGAGAGTAGACTGATGAGGTGGTAATTGGCTGGATTGGATTTGTCCTTTTTTTTGTGGACAGGACACACCTGGGCAGTTTTCCACATTGTCGTATAGATGCCAGTGTTATAGCTGTGCTGGAACAGCTGGGCTAGAGGCACGACTTGTTCTGGAGCACAACAGCCGAGATGTTGTCAGGGCCCACAGCCTTTGCTATAGCCATTTCTTAATATCACGTGGAGTGAATTGAATTGGCTGAAGACTGGCTTCTGTGATGGTGGGGACCTCAGGAGGAGGTGGATATGGATCATTCACTCGGCACTTCTGGCTGAAGATGGTTGCAAACGCTTCAGCCTTGTCTTTTGCACTCACGTGCTGGGCTCCACCATCATTGAGGATGGGGATATTCGTGGAGCCTCCTCCTCCCGTTAGTTGTTTAATGGTCCACCACCATTCACAACGGCATGTGGCAGGACTGCAGAGCTTTGATCTGATCCATTGATTGTGGTATCGTTTAGCTCTTTCTATAGTATGCTGCTTCCACTTTTTAGCATGTATGTAAGTCCTGTGTTGCAGCTTCCCCAGGTTGGCACCACATTTTTAAGTACGCCTGGTGCTGATCCTGGCATACTCTTCTACACTCTTATTGAACCAGGGTTGATCCCCTGGCTTGATGGTAATGGTAGAGTGAGGGATATGCCCGGCCATGAGGTTACAGATTGTGGTGGAATACAATTCTGCTGCTGATGGCCCACAGCGCCTCACGGATGCCCAGTTTTGAGCTGATAGATCTGTTCTGAATCTATCCCATTTAGCACAGTGGTAGTGCCACACAACACGATGATGGGTGTCCTCAGTGTGAAGACTGTGGTGGTCACTGCTACCAATGCTGTCATGGACAGATGCATCTGCAACAGGGAGATTGGTGAGGAGAAGGTCAAGTAGGTTTTTTCCCTTGTGTTGGATCTCTCACTACCTGTTGCAGGCCCAGACTGGCAGTTATATACTTCAGGACTCGGCCAGCTATGGTGCTACTCTTGGTACATTCTGTACACCCCCACCCAGAGTACATTCTGTGCCCTTGCTACTCTCAGTGCTTCTTCCAAGTGGTGTTCAACATGCTGTAGGTGGTAGGTGGTAATCAACAGGAGGTTTCCTTGCCAATGCTTGACCTGAAGCCATGAGACTTCATGGGGTCTGGAGTCAATGTTGAGGACTGCTGCCGGTGGGACAGGACATACCCAGGTGATTGTGATGGAGGGTTTTGGGATATTGGCTGACAGTATGACTACAGCTTTTTCCAACAATTTTGGCACAAGCCCCCAGATGTTGGTGAGGAGGACTTTGCAGGGTCGACAGGTGTAAAAATTGTTCTGTGCAGCATTACCACAGAGATGGAGAGAACTGTGATCTATGGTGCAGTATATAGGAGCAACATCATGTGGTGATAAATTGTGGCTTTGCATATGCAAGTTCTCCACACAGGAAGCTCTGATCCCCATTGTGCTCCCATTTAGAAAGCAACTACCGGCTTTTCCCAGCTTAGTGACCTCCAAGCATCAAGTTCCGTGCAACTGAATGTAGCTACTAGAGGGCTTACAGAGCCCTGTAATGTACATCATCAGAACAGCACTGGGTGTAAGCAGAAACTTGATACAATGGGTGTCCACAGAAAGGAGTATGCATAAATAAAACAAGGCTATATCTAGTGAGGAGGAGATATTCATTATGGTGGCATGGTTGAATCTGAAACTCATTCAAAGGTAGAACCTTCATCACACAATTTTGTTACCCAGCTTACTAGAGCTATAAACCATTGCACATCTCCACTGTCCAATTTGTAGCATTTAATTTTTGCTTTTAAAGTTCTTATATTTTTGACACTTTAAAACTTTTTGGGGCAAGTGGAGAGGGTTTCCGTGGGGAAGCATTTGGGAAACAGTGATCACAATATCATTAGGTTTAGCGTAGTTGCAGAAAAGGACAAGGAAAAATCAAATGTGAAAATACACAACTGGAGGAGAGCTAGTTTCAATGAAAAGGGATCTGGCCCAGGTGGATTGGAATCAAAGATTGGTAGATAAAACAGTAAATGAGTAATGGAAGGTTTAAAAGAGGAGATAGTTCAGGACCAGACTAGACACATTCAAAAAAAGGGGAAAGTAAGGGCATCCAAAGCTAGCGATCACTGGATGACTAAAGATATAGGCCGAGAAATTGGAAAGGAAAATGGGCGTGGGCAGCTCGAAATGCGATGTGCCCACACATGTTGAAAGTGGTGCAGGCAGCACACAAAATTCGTGCTCTCTGCTCATTATAATGATTGCAGCGCTGATCTCAGTGATAAATTCGCTGCTGATTGGCTTAGCGCTGAACGGGGGGGTGGGGGGGGTGCATATTGGGTGCAGTCTACTTTCCAATAAAGTTTGGCCTAGGCTTTCTGCATTAGTTAAAGGGGAGGTGCTTTGTTGCAGAAGCACCTCATTGTCATTGTGGAGAAAGCCATGGCCCAACAGCCAAGAGAGAGGGTGAGGAGATTTTCTGAGATAGCACTGGAGGCCTTGATCCTGGGGGTTCAAAGTCGCCGTCTGGTCCTCTACCCGCAGTGAGGCAGGAGGCCTTCAAGGCAGAATGGCAGAAGGCTGTGGGAGGAGATAGCTGAAGTTGTCAGTGCGGTGAATGTTGTCCCCAGGAACTGGATCCAGTGGTTAAGGTGAGTGAATGCATCTTCAAATGCCATATTACACTATCTACACCACTAGCCTCACACACTGCTCAATGCACCCCCATCACTCACCTACCAACAATCTCTAGCAATCACCACTCACACCTCACAATCATAGTTTCACTTCACCCTCACACACTTACCACTGCTGCAAGACTCACACCCACATCTCACACCTTGCACACACTGCCAGCTATTCAACCATGACAAGCGCATCACCCAAACACATTGCACCACACTCACTGACACACTTCCCATTCTCTTAAAGGCAAAGCTGGCTCATAACCGCCGGGAGCAGCAACAGATGAGTGGAGGGGAAGCCCATCTGCAGAACCTGACAGAGCTGGAGGAAGCAGTGCTGGAGCTCATTGGAGGGGCCGTCACTGAGTCCGTAGTGAGCAGGGAAGTTGAAAGATGATGGTATGCTCATACCTAATCCTCCTTCTCATATCCCACTTCCCTCTCATCCCACAATCTCTTCTCACTTACAAGTTGCTGATGCTGTATGCATGGATATCTTGCTTTTGCCCCCTCCCTTCACCACAACCTGACCCTTGTGCCTTTCTGCTTTCAAATGCCCAAGAAGCCCCACGAGCACAGCCAGTTCCTGAAGTCATGGAAGAGGAGAGTGAAGGAGAAGACACACCATCACTGCATCTGACACTCTCAGGCACCAGCTCAGAAATTGGCACTGCGCAGAATTTAGAGGGTAGTATCGAGGCGGGATCTGCACGGACACGAGTGGGCTGCAGCCAGGCCAGGGGGAAAGGATAGTCAGGTGCCAGCTCCCCGGAGGGCGTGTTCGCGCATGAGTTCTGCTGCACAGGACTCAGATGATGACCTCAATTGGGGGGGGGGGGCTTCAGAAGAAGGGTGATGCACACAGAAATGCTAGGTGCAATGGCAAGCCTGCCAGAGAGCATCTTGTCAGGTGTCAAGGAGTGTGGAGGAGTCCGGCTCCAGCATTGCACAGGGCTTTGCGTGGAGCTTGGAGCCTGTGATTGCCAGGATGGAAATGATGGAAATCTTCCCGAGAGACCTTGTGGATGCTGTGTGTGATGGGCGATGATGTGGCTTACATTGAAGCACAGGCGGAAGCAACCCAAGGTCTCAGTGCTGCAGTGGAAACTCCGACTGCTGCCATCATGGCTAAGATTACAAGTGTGGAAAGGGGCTTGCCGGGTTTGCACAGTACTCCAGCAATCTGTCCCCCAACAAATGGCTAGGAATACTGAGGCACCACCCCAGGGGAATGGCAGCGGCTCTGTGGAGCAAGAACCTGCTGTCCTCTCTCAGGATGACAGCATTTGTACTTCCACCATTGCCACTCTGCCAGTGCCCTTGCTGTTGCCTGTCAGCCAGCCAGCCCAGACTGCTGCCGCCCATGCTGAGGTGGTGCAGTCTACAGCCGGGCCTTCTAGGTCCAGAGCTGCTCGAGGTCGTCCTGCAAGGCCATCTGTAGTCTCCCACACAAACTCAGCAGCCTTCCACCAGCCATGCTGCAGCCACTGGGGAGCACTTCGTAGGAGCACTAGAGTAGGAAAAGGAACACGAAAGACAGCCACTAAGGGAATGCACATGGGTGATTAGTTGATGTTGTTGTTTTGATTTAGATTTGATAAATTTATAAATGATGTTTGGAATGTTTGTTTTGTGGTGGCTCTCATTTCAACTTTGTGCCCAGGAGGAGGTTGTGATGTTCCGTGACATGGGATGGTAAGGTGGGGAAATGGTGAGCAACGGGGGTCTGGGGTTTCACACATTGGAACTGGAGTCTGATGAGGCACTCATGGACAGCCTGTCCGGAACCGGGATCTGCTGCCTGTTTCCTTCCTTCCTCCTCCTCCTCCTGAGGTGGTCCCGGAACCCGTGATGGCAAGGGCTGCACCCTCATGATAGCCAAGATGTGGAGGATGCAGCAGACCACCACGAAATGGGACACCCAGTCTGGCATGTACTGGAGGGCTCCTCCTGAGCAGTCAAGGCAGCAGAACTGTTGCTTGAGGACCCCGATTGTCTGCTCAATGAAGTTCCTCGTGGCAGCATGGCTCTCATTATATGATTGCTGGCCACGAGTGGTGGACCTGTGGAGGGCCAATTACTTTAAATCTATGCTCCTGGTTATTGACCCTTCTGCTAAGCGAAATAGGATAGGAAGGATCTATTTCCTTTAGCAGAAGGGTCAATAACCAGGGGGCATAGATTTAAAGTAATTGGTCGGACGTTTAGAGGGGATTTGAGGGAAAAAAATTTCACCCAGAGTGGTGGGGGTCTGGAACTCACTGCCTGAAAGGTTGGTAGAGGCAGAGACCCTCATCACATTTAAAAAGTACTTGAATATGCACTTGAAGTGCCATAACCTACAAGGCTATGGACCAAGTGCTGGAAAGTGGGATTAGGGTGGATAGCTCTTTGTTGGCCAGCATGGACAAGATGGACCGAATGGTCTCCTTCTGGCTGTAAATTTCTATGAGCAGCCAGTTGCAGAGCGGATAGCCTTTGTCTCCGATCAGCCACCCTAGGGTCTGACGTGGTGATTTGAAGATTGCTGGCACACCGGACTGGGACAGGATGAAGGCATCATGACTGTTGCTAGGATAGCGAGCATTCACCATCATGATGCACTGATGTGGTCGCACAACAACTCATTAAGTGACTGGTAGCATTTGCGGTTATGGAAGATTTCAGGATTGGGATTCGACGCCCGCAGAGCCACACGTGTGCAGTCGATGGCGGCCTGCACCATGGGGAAGCCCACTATCGTGGCAAAGCCACATGCACGCTCCTCCTGCTTCTCTCTGTTTAGAGAGAAAACCATGAAGTCCCTTCTCCTGGTGTAGAGAACCTCTGTGACCTCCCAGATGCAGCGATGGAAGACAAACTGGGAGATGCTAGCTATGTCTCCTGCTCCAGACTGGAAGGATCCGGTGGCAAAAAAATTGAGGGCCACTGACAGTGTCGTTGTCATGCTGCTCTGAGGCTGCAGGCCTGGTTGCAGAAGGTGGCAGAGTTCTGTGACCACCTCCTTGGTGAAGCGGAACCTCCTAATACACTGCTGCTGGCTTAAGTGCAGGTAGGAGAAGTGCTCTCGGAAGACCCTAGGTGGGTAAGGTCTCCCGCTGAGAGCCCTCCTGTCCCTCCTCCTCCTCCCTCTGCAAGCATCTTGTCCTCTTCTTTGCTGCCTCCATTCCATCTCCCTGTCATACTTGAGCACGAGGGGGCCTGCAAGTAGAGCCTCCAAGACTGGGAGTAAGTGGTCTGAACAGAACCCTTTAAATGAGAAGTAAAGTGTTCTCCACTTGCAGCAACACTCCCTGTGACCTCAGCAACTTTAAATAACTGTTGAAAGCTCCAAACAGTTGCACAAACTTACACAGAGCCAGTAGAAATGAAAAAGTAAGTCAGCTGCAAGTTGTTGATGGTCCCTTTAAATAGAACTGGTGGGGGGTCCTTCCACTCTTAAACGCATGTTTAGTTGGTTGTGATTTGGAGAGGGCGTTAAAAGAAGTGGCAACATTGAAAATAGCAGATCATGCGCCAAATCAGCATTGCACACTCATTGATGTCACAATCTACCTCATTTCCATTTCTGTAATGAGCGCAGGCAACAGCAGTGCTGCTGACCTGCCCAAAATGGTGTCCGCCGCGGAAGTGGGCAGAATTGAGGCAGCCACTATTTTTTCTTCCAAACCGGCATTAATGGCTGGTGCAAACGGCTCCAATTTCCCGGCCATAGAGATTAAAATGAAACAGAAAAAGGAGGCTTACGATTAATGTCAGGCTCATAATTCAGTACAGAACCAAGCTGAATATAAAAAGTACAGGGGCGAACTGAAAAAGGAAATAAGAGGGGAAAAGAGAGTGTATGAGAATAGATTAGTGGATAACATAAAAGGGAACCCACTGGTCAAGAAAGGACATACTTGCTCTCGAGTCAGTACAAAGAAGGTTCACTCGGTTAATCCCGGGGATGAGGGGATGGACATATGAGGAGAGGTTGAGTAGATTGGGACTCTACTCATTGGAGTTCAGAAGAATGAGAGGCGATCTTATTGAAACATATAAGATTATGAAGGGGTTGGATCGGGTGGATGCAGGGAAGATGTTCCCGATGATGGGTGAAACTAGAACTAGGGGGCATAGTCTTAGAATAAGGGGCTGTTCTTTCAAAACTGAGATGAGGAGGAACTACTTCACTCAGAGGGTGGTAGGTCCATGGAATATGCTGCCCCAAAAAACTGTAGAAGCTACATCATTACATAAATTTAAAACAGAAATAGACAGTTTCCTAGAAGTAAAGGGAATTAAGGGTTACGGGGAGCAGGCAGGAATTTGGACATGAATCTAGGTTCGGATCGGTCATGGCCCTGTGGGTAGCGGAGCGGGCCCAGGGGCCGTGTAGCCTGATCCTGCTCCTATTTCGTGTGTCTAATTCTGTTAGATGCAGGAGATGGTTCTGTGATAGTAGATTGGCGGTTAGGATCAGATCAGCCATGATCTTATTGAATTGCGGAGCAGGCTCGAGGGGCCGATTGGCCTACTCCTGCTCCTATTTCTTATGTTCTTATGTTCTTATGAATGCATCTTCAAAAACCATCTGCTACCAACTGCACCACTAGCCTCGCACACTGCTCAATGCACGACCCCCAATCACTCACCTACCAACAAACTGCACCAATGACGAGGCACATCTCCTATTCCTAGTCTCAGCTCACCCCCTTGGAGGAGATGGTGCAGGCCATTCTTGGCAGGGGCATGGTTGAGCCCTTGGCCAGTGGCAGTGCTGAAAGGATACAAGATGCTGGTATCCTCGTACATTATCCTCCTTCTGGCATGCATCTCTTGCTTTCCTGCCCTCCCGTCAGCACAACTCCACCCTTGTGCCACCCTCAATTCACACACCCAAGAAATACAGTCTGCTCAGCCAGTGGGTCAACAAGAAGAGGCAGCCTGCCCAGCCAGTGGGACTGCAGATGGATGATTCCATCCTGGATAGTCCGACCACAAAGGGACTGTCTGGAATGCATCCTTCTGTCTGATTCCTCCTCTTTGGCTTCCTCCTCTTCTGTGTCTTCCTTTTCCCTCTGCAAGCGGAAGCTGTAAATGTGAAATGACAGCATAAAATGCTGGAAATACTCAGTTGGTCAGGCAGCATGTCGACCTGAGACGTGAACTCTGTTTTTCTCTCCACGGATGTTGCATAACCTGCTGAGTATTCGCTGCATGTTCTGCCTTCTCAAAGGCCTTCATTTACCATCCGAGCCCTTGTAAGCATCCAGCAGCAGTCCCTAGACACTTAAAAAACTTTTCGCATTTACTGCAGCAAGCCACCACCTCAATAAAATCAACAAAACACAGTCCAAACCCTTAAATTCAAACTTACCTGAATGATGTGTGTGTCCCTTTAAGAACATAAGAAATAGGAGCAGGAGTAGGCCAATCGGCCGCTCGAGCCTGCTCCGCCATTCAATAAGATCATGGCTGATCTGATCCTAACCGCCAATGTACTATCACAGAACCATCTCCTGAATCTAACAGAATTAGACACACGAACTAGGAGCAGGATCAGGTTACACGGCCCCTGGGCCCGCTCCGCTACCCACAGGGCCATGACCGATCCGAACCTAGACTCATGTCCAAATTCCTGCCCGCTCCCCGTAACCCTTAATTCCCTTTACTTCTAGGAAACTGTCTATTTCTGTTTTAAATTTATGTAATGATGTAGCTTCTACAGCTTTTTGGGGCAGCATATTCCATGGAACTACCACCCTCTGACTGAAGTAGTTCCTCCTCATCTCAGTTTTGAAAGAGCAGCCCCTTATTCTAAGACTATGCCCCCTAGCTCTAGTTTCACCCATCATCGGGAACATCCTCCCCGCATCCACCCGATCCAACCCCTTCACAATCTTATATGTTTCAATAAGATCGCCTCTCATTCTTCTGAACTCCAATGAGTAGAGTCCCAATCTATTCAAACTCTCCTCATACGTCCATCCCCTCATCCCTGGGATTAACCGAGTGAACCTTCTTTGTACTGACTCGAGAGCAATTATGTCTTTTCTTAAGTATGGACACCAAAACTGTATGCAGTATTCCAGGTGCGGTCTCACCAATACCTTGTACAACTGAAGCAATACCTCCCTATTTTTATATTCTATCCCCCTAGCAATGAAAGCCAACATTCCATTGGCCTTCTTAATCACTTGCTGCACCTGCATACTAACCTTTTGAGTTTCGTGCACCAGGACCCCCAGATCCCTTTGTACTTCAGTACTTTCCAGTTTCTTGCCATTAAGATAATAACTTGCTCTACGATTTTTCCTGCCAAAATGCATAACCTCACACTTTCCAGTATTGTATTCCATCTGCCAAATCTCTGCCCACTTACTTAGCCTGTCTATGTCCCCTTGCAGGTTTTTTATGTCCTCCTCACTCACTACTTTCCCCCCCAACTTAGTATCATCTGCAAACTTTGATATGTTACACTCGGTCCCCTCCTCCAAATCGTTAATATAGATTGTAAAGAGTTGGGGACCCAGCACTGACCCCTGCGGAACACCACTAGTTACTGATTGCCAGTCTGAGATTGAACCATTTATCCCAACTCTCTGCCTTCTGTTAGATAGCCAATCCTCTATCCATGCCAGAATATTACCCCCAATCCCGTGATTTTTTATCTTAAGCAATAATCTTTTGTGTGGCACCTTGTCAAATGCCTTTTGGAAGTCTAAATACACTACGTCCACTGGTTCCCCTTTATCCACCCTATATGTTACTTCCTCAAAGAACTCCAGCAAATTTGTCAAACATGACTTCCCCTTCATAAAACCATGCTGACTTTGTCCTATTAAATTATGATTATCCAAATGTCCTGTTACTGTCTCCTTAATAATGGACTCCAAAATTTTACCTACCACAGATGTTAGGCTAACCGGTCTATAGTTTCCAGCCTTCTGTCGACTGCCCTTTTTAAATAAGGGTGTTACATTAGCAGTTTTCCAGTCTGCCGGGACCTTTGCCGAGTCCAGGGAGTTTTGGAAAATTATTACCAATGCATCCACAATCCCTACCACCACTTCCCTCAAGACTCTAGGATGTAAGCCAGGTGTTTTATCCGCCTTGAGTCCCATTATTTTACCGAGTACCACTTCCTTAGTGATTTTGATCGTGTTTATCTCCTCCCCCCTATAGCCCCCTGCTTGTCCAGTGTTGGGATATTCTTAGTGTCCTCTACTGTAAAGACTGATACAAAATATTCATTCAGTGTTTTTGCCATCTCCATATTTCCCACCATTAATTTCCCGGTCTCATCCTCTAAGGGACCAACATTTACTTAAGCCACCCTTTTTCTTTTTATATAACTATAAAAACTCTTACTATCTGTTTTTATATTTTTTGCTAATTTACTTTCATAATCTATCTTCCCTTTCTTAATCAATCTTTTTGTTATTTTTTGCTGTCTTTTAAAGTTTTCCCAATCCTCTATCCTTCCACTAGATTTGGCTACCTTATATGCCCTTGTTTTTAGTCGAATACTATCCTTAATTTCTTTACTTAGCCACGGATGGCTGTCTTTTCTTTTACACCCTTTTCTTCTCAGTGGAATATATATTTTTTGGAAGTTGTAAAATAACTCCTTAAATGTACACCAATGATCATATATTGTCTTCCCCTTTAATCTATTTTCCCAATCCACTCTACTCAATTCCGCTCTCATACCTTCATAGTCTCCTTTATTCAAGCTTAGCACGCTTGTTTGAGATCCAACCTTCTCACCCTCTAATTGAATATGGAATTCAACCATGTTATGGTCACTCATTCCAAGGGGATCCTTTACTAGGACATTTTTAATTAATCCTGTCTCATTACACAGGACCAGATCTAAGGTTGCTTGCCCCCTGGTCGGTTCAGTTACATACTGCTCAAGAAACCCATCCCTAATACACTCAATGAACTCATCCTCAAGGCAGCCCTGCCCAATTTGATTTGTCTAATTAATATGATAGTTAAAATCCCCCATAATTATAGATGTTCCCTTATTACAAGCCTCAACTATTTCCTGATTGATACTCCGTCCAACAGAGTTGCAACTGTTCGGAGGCCTATAGACTACACCCACTAGTGTTTTTTTCCCCTTATTATTCCTTATCTCCACCCAAACTGTTTCATTATCCTGATCTTTTGACCCAATATCATTTCTCTGTATTACAGTGATTCCTTCCTTTATTAACATAGCCACCCCACCTCCCCTTCCTTCCTGTCTGTCCTTCCTGATCGTTAAATAACCTGGTGTGTTTAATTCCCAGGCATTGTCACCCTGTAGCCATGTTTCTGTAATGGCCACAAGATCATACCCATATGTAGTTATTTGTGCCATTAACTCGCCTATTTTGTTACGAATGCTACGTGCATTCAGATAGAGAACTTTCAAATATGTTTTGTGACACTTAGTTCCTGCTTTTGCCCTTTTTATTACTTTACTTTTTACTCCATACCTTCTGCCCCTTCCTGACATGCTCTGGTTTTTAATTTCCCCACTGCTACCTAAGTCTATGACCTTCTCTGTTGTCATTTTTATTATTTGCTCTCTAGGAACCTCCCCCCCACTAGTTAGTTTAAAGCCCTCTCTTTGAGCCACGCATTTAGCTCTCTAATTTTATTTGTCCTAGCCAAATTCGCTCGTGGCTCAGGTAATAATCCAGAGATTATTACCCTTGAGATTCTGTTTTTTAATTTGACCCCTAGCTGCTCATACTCCTTTAACAGAACCGGCTTCCCAGTCCTATCTACGTCGTTTGTACCAACATGGACCACGACAACTGGATCCGCCCCCTCCCACTGCAAGTTTCTTTCCAGACCAGAGGAGATGTCCTTAACCCTGGCACCGGGTAGGCAACACAGCCTTCGGGACTCTCGCTCTCGGCTACAGAGAACTCTATCTATCCCCCTAATAATCCTAACCCCTACCACTACAACATTTCTATTTACTCCCCCCTCTTGAATGGCCCCCCGTTCCACGGTGCTGTGGCCAGGTTGCTCATCCTCCCTGCAGTCCCTGCTCCTGTCCCCACAGGGAGTAAGAACCTCGAACCTGTTGGTCAAGAGCAAGGGCTGCGGCTCCTCCATCTCTACCTCCTGGATCCCCGTACCTGCCTCACTCGTAGTCACACTGTCCTGTCCCTGACCATGGGCTACATCTGAATTACTTAACTTCATAGGTGTGACCACCTCCTGATACACAGAGTCCAGGTACTTCTCCCCCTCCCTGATGTGTCGCAGTGTCTGAAGCTTCGACTCCAGCTCATCGACACGGAGCTGGAGTTCCTGTAGCAGCAGACACTTGTCACAGACGTAATCACCGTGAGCCTCAATGGGGTTCACCGGCTCCCACACCTCGCAACAGTAGCACATCACCTGCTCCATTCTATGTAATTAATTAAATTTTTTATTGTTAGTTATGGACACCCTCTGCCCGATTTTAGATGCTAGTATCCCCTTTAATTAATTGGATTTAAATTAAATCAATCCCTCTAGTTACACCAGTTAAATGGTTTACCAACAGTCACTCTGCACCAGAAAGGCCTTATTAACTACAACCCACAGAGTTAAAGTTTGAAAAGAGCACCTAACACCCGACTTACCCTATCTCACACTTACCCAAACTCACAGCACTCTCTGCTGACCTCGCACTCAGTGCTTGCTCGCACTAGCAATGGTCTTTTTATACTGTTTGTTTGTTTATAGCCAAATTAGTCACCCCTGCTGATTGGTTAGAAAACTGGTTTCCACTGCCTGCTGTGCCAATTTACTCCTACTGCAGTGTAACCTTGTTTTACTCTTCTTAAACCAACAGAATCCCAAATACTTAACTTTTCCCCTTTACTTAAACTGCTTAAGTAATCTTATCAAGAATGATTTAAAGAGAAATAACAATTAAGGAACTCTCACACTTACCCAAACTCACAGCACTCTCTGCTGACCTCACACTCAGTGCTTGCTCGCACTAGCAATGGTCTTGAGAGCTGCAGACATCGCCACTGTCAGTCTACTTGCACGCCAGGTGCTTAGGACCCAGCTAGGGTTGAAGTTCGCGTTGGTGATGTTAAGTCGGCGTTGCATGCCGAGTGACGTCACCATGCTGCCATTTTTTTTCCAGGGCGCAAAGTGGGAGAGTAATATGGCGGCCACCGCAGGACCTACCACTAGCTGGCGAAAGAGCGGTGGCCACCACTTTGACGCCATTTTATGGCACTACGGGGTGTCAGTAAGGAGATTAATTTCTAGCCCTTAAACAGTAAAAGGGTGGTGAAAGGAATGGTGGAGCTGAATACTGCCCAAAATGGAGATAAACTTGTGGAGGCAGAGGACATGGCTGAGGTACTAAATGAGTACTTTGCATCAGTCTTCACTAAAGAAGAGGATGCTGCCAACGTCACAGTAAAGGAGGAGGTGGTAGAGATATTGGATAGGATTAAAATAGATAAAGAGGACGTAGTAAAAGGTTGGCAGCGCACAAAGTAGAAAAGTCACCTGGTCTGGTTGGGATGCATTCTAGGTTGCTAAGGGAAGTAACGGTGGAGATAGCAGAGGCTCTGGCCACAATCTTCCAATCCTCCTTTGATATGCGAGTGGTGCCAGAGGATTGGAGGATTGCAAATGTTACACCCTTGTTCAAAAAAGGGGAGAGGGATAAACCTGGCAACTACAGGCCAGTCAGCATAACGTCGGTGGTGGGGAAACATTTAGAGACAAATAATCTGGGACAAAAATAATTGGCACTTGGAAAAATTTGTGTTAATAATGAATGAATTTGTTAAAGGCAAATCATGTTTGAATAACTTGATTGTGTTCTTTGATGAAGTAACAGAGAGGGTTGATGAGGGTGGAGCGGTTCATGTTGTGTATATGGACTTTCAAAAGGCATTTGATAAAATACCACATAATAGACTTGTTGGCAAAATTGAAGCCCATGGGACTAAAGGGGCAGTGGCTGTGTGGATACGTGATTGGTTAAGGGACAGAATGCAGAAAGTAAGGGGGAGCGGTTGTTTTTCAGACTGGAGGGAAGTGTGCAGTGGTGTCTCCCAGAAGTCAGTGTTGGGACCACTGCTCTTTTTGATATATATTAATGACTGGACTTGGGTATACGGGGCATAATTTCAAAGTTTGCAGATGACACAAAACTTGGAAATGTAGTAAAAAGTGAGGAGGATAGTAATGGACTCCAGGAGTATATAGACAGACTGGTGAAATGGGCAGACACATGGCAGATGTAATTTAATGCAGAGGAGTGTGAAGTAATTTATTTTGGTAGGGAGAATGAGGAGAGGCAATATAAACTAAATGGTACAATTTTAAAGGGATGCAGGAACAGAGAGAACTCGGGGTGTACGTACACAAGTCTTTCACGGTGGTAGATCAAGTTTAGAAGGCTGTTACAAAGGCATGCAGGATCTTTGACTTTATTAATGGAGTCATAGGGCTGGATTTTGTGAATGGAGACGAGTTGGTGGCAGGACTGCTGCTTGTCGTGTCAATGTCCCGCCCCTATCCTTGTCTGACCAACCAGAGGGATTTTCCCCTGATTGACCTTGTTAAGCCCGCCCTGCGGGCTCAGCAGGCCAATTAGGGAGGAAGTCACTGACAGAGCACTTCCACGTCAGATGTGCTATCTGTCAAGACTTCTTGAAAGAAGAAATGTCAGCGTTTGGCAGCACTGTGAAGCTGTCAAACACTGACATTCTCTGTAGTTTGATGAGTCCTTGTGTTCAGGACTCATCAAACCTTTCAACTTTGTAAATTTCACATGGCTGTTGGTTCGGAGGTACCAACAGCCAGTCTGTGAAATCAACAAGGAGGATGTCGGGTCTCCCGATCCAGTGCGGCTGAAGGCTGTAGGAAGAAAACAAGGTAAGTGAACATTTTTTTAAACCTATCACTCAACTTACATACTTACCACTCCACACTCGCACCCATCACTCACCTCTACATCTTACTACCAGGTGCCTCTGACCGCTGCAGACCTCCTTCATGTCTCCTTCAACCCGACGGGATTCTCGAGGTCGGGAAGCCTTCAACTGTGAAGATAAAATGACGCTAACCCTTTTTTCTGCCTGTTAACTACCTGTTAATAAGCAATTAAAAGGATTAATTGCCTTTCCCGCCACCAGGAGACGGGACATGAAGCAGCACATCTTCCCGCCTCCTGAGAAAAGGGCATGGGGGCGGGTTTGCCATCCGCCCCCACTTTCTGCTACTTTACCAGTAGTCCCGCCTCTATGCTCGCCTCCTCGGGGCTTGGAAAATCCAGCCCTTAGAGTACAAAAGCAAGGAAATTATTCTAAACCTTTTTAAAACACTGATTAGGGCCCAGCTGAAGTTTTGTGGCCCATTCTGAGCACTGCATTTAGGAAGGATATCAAGGCCTTAGAGAGGGTGCAGAGGAGATTTACTACAATGATACCAAGGATGAAAGAATTCAGTTACATGAAGAGACTAGAGAACCTAGGGTTTTTCTCCTTAGAATAGAGAATATTAAGGAGAAATTTGATAGAGGTGTTCAAAATCATGAAGGGTTTTGATAGTCAATAAGGAGAAACTGTTTCCAGTGGCAGAAGGGTCAGTAACCAGAGGACATAGATTTAAGGTAATTGCAAAAGAACCAGAGGCGACATGAGGAAAAAAAAATGAGGCAGTGAATTGTTATGATCTGGAATGCACTGCCTAAGAGTGGTGGAAGCAGATTTAATAACTTTCAAAAAAGAATTGGAGAAGCACTTGAAGCGGGTAGTCGATCTACCCTGACTTTCTATATGGCAGGAGTGCAGTGATTGAAAAGCCTCCTATTACTGAGGTCTGTATAAAGTTTTGTGTTTTACTGATTTTGCTTTAAGTCCCTTTCACCCCTCACCTCTGTGCTCACTGACCTACATTGGCTCCCGGTCCGGCAGCGCCTCGACTTTAAAATACTCATCTTTGCTATCATTGTAATCTCCAGCTGTACAACCCTCTGAGATATCTGCGCTCCTCCAAATCTAACCTTCTGTGCATCTCTGATTTTAATCGTTCTACCATTGGCGGCTGTGCCTTCAGCTGCCTGGGCCCTAAGCTTTGGAATTCTTTGACCTAAGCCTCTCTGCCTATCTAACTCTCTCTCCTCCTTTAAGATGCTCTTTAAAACCTACCTCTTTTACCAAGCTTTTGGTCACCTTTCCTAATAGCTCATTATATAGCTCAGTGTCAAAATTTGTTTGATAACGCCCTCGTGAAGCACCTTGGGCCATTTTACTACGTTAAATGCTATATAAATGCAGGTTGTTGCTGTTAGTTTATCTGTTGCTTGTTGAATTAGAATAGGATTGTTATTATCATTTGATAATTTTCCAAGGAGATCACATGTGTGCGATATTTATGACTACAAATAAAAATATAAAGAGAGAAAAAAGAAAATAGTATTGGAAAGGATGAAATTTAAGAGCAGAGATAGAAACAAATTAATATCTGCTTTAAATTGCAATGAAAGGTGCAGGTATGATGCTATTTTCACAATGCTGGAACTGGATGTCACATTTTCACAGCTTGTTTCCATTGCTGTAACGTTGGGGAAGATAGTGCTCCATGCATGGTACTCAAATGCAGCAAGGAGCACTTGTCACCAGATTCCAACTAGTAGTATAATTTGTAATGACTGAAAATAGCTAACAAGCTAGCAGTTCTTTTCAATTGTTAAAATGTGAATGCTAAAACAACAGTTGGTTTGATTTTAAAAGCTTACTTTTGGGCTCCCCTGATGGTGCAGTGAATTGATGCTGTGAGTAACTGAGCCATAGACACCAGGAAGGTCTCAGTTCCAAACCAGGGTCTGTACTGTCTTAGCTGATCTCAGCACTGCAATTGACCTCAACACTCCTGAGTTAGGGAGGACAACATTGTGCGAGGTTTTCATTCCTGGTTGCTAACTAGCAATTTATGCTAGAGGACATTTGTGGACATTGAGTGAGGAGAGGATCAGTCTCTTAATGGCCAGTAGACCATGAGAATTCCACTATCATCGTTTGCACATGAATATTGGCCACTTGAGCAGGGTACTGGGTAATAATTTGTACTCCTGAAACCCTGCCCTGAAAGGAATCTATGTCTTCAGGAGAGTTGGGTAGAAAAGTGGTAAGGAAAGACCAAAAATTATTCAAATTTTTGGCAGGGTTTTGTATAACAGTCAATGCCCACCCTTCCTAATGTGTAACTGTGACAAAAGTTATATCCGTTATGTCTTTTTAGTCTGGTAGCTGTCCCTTTATTCAGTCATAATAAATATAAAAGCTTTGAAATTCTGCAAAGCTTCTCCGGGTCTCCCATCATAAATTTGGCAGAAACCCCCCACGTAAACAGCTTAAGTGGCCATTTTTAGCCATTTACACTACTACTTTGCCGTTTCTGCTGATCTGCCACTGACCAGCAGACCTGCAATGGAATTTCAGAGCCAAAGAGTTTAAAAGCGTGCTGTAGTGTTCTAACCTAAATCAATACAAATGCTGTGAGCTTTGTTTCCAAGGTTTATTTACAGCTTTAGAAAGGTATGGAGCCACTTATTTCAAATATACACATGCTGTGTGATTGGTGCAGTGATGCGTATAACAGCCAGTTATTTTTTTAATATAATTGTCAGTTATTCAAATCCAACATAGCCTTGGCAGCTGGTCAAAGGATATTTAAGTGTCTCAGGCTATTCATTAAGCAGAGTTAGCAGGGGAGAGCTGAGCTGATTGGAATCCTCACAGAAAGATAAAGAGGTAGAGTTTCTGCTTTGGGCGCAATCGCCGATCAGGGTGCAAATTGCGCTCAAACTTGTGCTAGTTTTGAGAAGTGTCTTTTTTCTCGAGTTTCCACTCAAACTCATTAGCATATCGGCGAATGCAGATTCTGCCATGAACCAGCGCAATTGGACAGCATTTTGAAGTGTACTTTTTTAAAAAAAAGTTTGCTTTAAAAATTATTCCTTGATGTATTTAGGGGGAGAAATTCATTATAGCCCCGTTTGGGGTGCTAAATTTTAAAAATTGAGAAAATTAGCACCAGGCGCTAATGTTTCTAAACTTTAAAAAATTCGGTTTTGTGCTCCAGGAAGGAAGTGGAGCGTTAAATCAAGCGCTCCACTTCCTTCTTAGAGTGCAATCGGCAGCAGGCGGGGCGGAGACTTCAGTAGCGCTGCACACTGGGCCGTGCGCATGACGATGACGTCACAATCTCCGGGCCAAGGAGATCGGGGTACAATGCTGTAGCGCCAGCACAAAACTCCCGCCGAATATGGCAGGAGTCGATGTCAGTGCCGCGCTGGTCGCAAAGCCATTTGTGCCTCATTAGCACCCCCAGGGGCGCTAACAGGAGGTGCAAAGGCACCCAATTTCGCCCCCATAGAGTGGTAACTTGGTGCAGTTTGATTAATACAGCTTAAAATGGGTTTATCACAAAAAATAAGCATTTTTAATCACAATATCATTCCACCTGTGAGTAACCCGATTTTAAATTACTGAAAATGATTTAAAAAAATATACAAAACTATTTGCTAGTTATATTGGGATACAGTAGTCAATTTCTTAGTAAATTAAAAAAAAATCAAAAACTTTTTAGAGCTTCCTCGAAGGCCTGCAAATAAGCGCAACTAACGAAAACTCGCAATGGGGATTAATGCATCCTGAGGGCGTGTACAGTTTTTTGCGCAAGGCCGGTTTCTAGCGTGATGTTTTTTAAACTGGTGTAATAGATCGCGGAAACTCTATTTGTGCTGGACATAATTTGCGCTTTAACTTCTGTGATTTTTTTTCCCCCCTGGTTACAGCGAATTGCGCTGAAAAGAACAATGCAACTGAGCGGAAATTCTACCCCAAAGTAAACTAGCTAGCTTCTGCAGTTAAAAAAATTACAAGAAATATCATATAGAAGTTGGCCTAGAAATTCAGTTGCGTTTGCGCCCAATTAGGGGCGAAAGAGTGGGTTGCGCCGGAAGTTGCGTCGCGCCCGAAATTAGGTGGGCCCTAACATCGGCGTTAGCCGGTAGCGCTGCACTGGCACCGATGACGTCATTGGTGTGCGCAGTGCCCCGGTACCGCCCGAAACCACGCCGATCCCCATCTTCAGTAGCGGCCGCCTCTTCCGTGGCGGGCGCTAACAACATCGGGAGACCGGGTCCTTACTGCAGCCTTAGCGGCGCAAGTTAAGGTGGAGGTGCGGGGCGGCCGCTTTTTCGGCGGCCGCCTGCCCGCACCTCCTTCCCCGGCCTCCTCCACCCCCCCCCCGCGGCATTGCCGGCTGGTTTCCGTGGAGCCTGGCACTTCTCCGTTGTGCCGGGCTCTTTTGCCGGCACTTGCAATCGGGGCTCCGGCCGTTGCAGGCACCTCCCCCTTAAGAGAAGGGGGAGGCCTGCAGTACAGCAGCCTGCCGCACCGCATCGGGTGGCGCAGCGGGACCGGGAGCGCTGAAATTCACTTTCAGCGCCCCAAGCGGGGCGGACACACCCTGTACTAGCGCCCGGTTCCGCTTTGGGGCACTGAAAGTGAATATGGGGCGGGCACAACTGGCTCCGCGGCGGGTGCAAAATTTTCGGCGCAAACGTGCTGGCGGGGCTATACCCAATTTCTAGGCCGTTATCTTTAAAATAAAAGTTCAGCTATACATAGAATCATAGAATGATACAGCACTGGAGGCCGTTCAGCCCGTCGTGCCTGTGCCAGCTCTTTGACAGAACTATCCAGTTAGTACCACTCCCCTGTTCCTTCCAGGTCTGGTGTGATGAAATTTAAAAATCTAAAGAGAAAAGTCAAGGCAATGGAGCAGTGTAGCAATTTGGGGAAAGAAAAGCAGAGTGTGATAGGAAGGGACAGAGAGATAAATGGGTTTGATCTAATAGCCATTACAGAGATGTGGTTGTAAGGTGATCAAGGTTGGGAACTAAATATTCCAGGGTACTTAATGTTTTGAAAAGACATGTAGAATGGAAAAGGAGGGTGGGGAGCCCTGATAATAAAGGATGACATAAGGACAGTAGTGAGGAAGGATCTTGGCTCGGAAGATCAGGAAGTAGAATCAATATGGGTGGAGGTAAGAAATAACAAAGGGCAGAAAAAACTGATGGGAGTAGTTTATAGGCCCCCATTGGAGAGAGTATTAATCAACAAATAATAGGAGCTTGTAACAAAGGTAATACAATAATCATGGGGGACTTTAATCTTCATATAGACTGGGCAAATCAAATTGGCAAAGGCAGCCTGGAGGACGAGTTGATGGAATGCATTTGAGACTGTTTCCTAGAACAATAGGTTGTGGAACCAACCAGGGAACAGGCTATTTTAGATCTTGTATTGTGTAATGAGACAGGGTTAATTAGTAATCTCATAGTAAAGGATCCTTTGGGGAAGAGTGATCATAATATGATAGAATTTCACTTTGAGTTTGAGAGTACAATACTTAAGTATGAAACAAGAGTCTTAACCTTAAATAAAGACAATTACATAGGCAGGAGGGGCGAGTTGGCTAAGGTAGATTGGGAAATTAGATTAAAGGGTATCAAATCCCCTGGACCTGGTGGCCTATATCCGAGTGTACTAAAAGAGGTGGCTGCAGAGATAGTGGATGCATTGGCTTTGATCTTCCAAAGTTTCCTAGATTCTAGAACAGTCCCAGCGGATTGGAAGGTAGCAAATGTAACCCCACTTCAAGAAAGGAGGGGGAGAGAAAACGGGGAACTACAGGCCAGTTAGCCTGACATCAGTCATCGGGAAAATGCTGGAATCCATTATTAAGGAAGTGGTAACAGGGCACTTAGAAAATTTTAATTTGATTAGGCAGAGTCAACATGGTTTTATGAAAGGGAAATCGTGTTTAACACATTTATTAGAATTTTTTGAGGCTATATCTAGCAGGGTAGATAAAGGGGAACCAGTGGATGTATATATTTGGATTTCCAAAAGGCGTTCAATAAGGTGCCACATAAAAAGTTGTTACACAAGATAAGGGCTCATGGGGTTGGGGGTATTGTATTAGCATAGACAGAGGATTGGTTTATGAACAGTAAACAGAGAGTAGGAGTAAATGGATCATTTTCCGGTTGGCAGGCTGTAAATAGTGGGGTGCCGCAAGGATCAGTGCTTGGGCCTCAGCTATTTACAATCTCTATTAATGACTTAGATGAAGGGACTGAGTGCAATGTACCCAAGTTTGCTGACGATACAAAGCTAGGTGGGAAAGTAAGCTGTGAGGAGGACATGAAGGGCCTGCAAAGCAATATAGACAGGTTAATTGAGTGGGCAATAAGGTGGCAGATGAAGTATAATGTGAGCACATGTGAGGTTATTCAATTTGGTAGAAAAACAGAATATTTTTTAAATGGTGAGAAACTATTAAATGTTGGTGTTCAGAGAGATTTATACGTCCTCATGCAAGAAACAGAGAGTTAGCATGCAGGTACAGCAAGCAATTAGGGAGGCAAATGGCATGTTGGTCTGTGTTGCAAGGGGATTGGAGTACAAGAGTAAGGAAGTCTTGCTACAATTGTACAGGGCTTTGGTGAGACCACACCTAGAGTACTGTGCACAGTTTTGGTTTCCTTATGAGGAATTATATACTTGCCTTAGAGGCGGTGCAACAAAGGTTCACTAGATTGATCCCTGGGATGAGAGGGTTGTCCTATGAGGAGAGATTGAGCTTATACTTTCTGGAGTTTAGAAGACTGAGAGGGGGATCTCATTGAAACATATAAGATTCTGAGGGGAGTTGACAGGGTAGATGCTGAGAGGTTGTTTCCCCTGGCTGGAGAGTCTAGAACTAGGGGGCATAGCCTCAGGATAAGTGTCGGCCTATTTAGACTGAGGAATTTGTTCACTCTGCGTTGTGAATCTTTGGAATTCTCTACCCCAAAGGGCTGTGGGTGCTGAATCATCATTGAATATATTCAAGGCTGAAATAGATAGATTTTTGGATTCTAGGGGAATCGAGGGATATGGAGATCGGGCAGGAAAGTGGAGTTGAGATTGGAGATCAGCCATGATCTTATTGCATGGCGGAGCAGGCTCGAGGGGCCATATGGCCGATTCCTACTCCTAATTCTTATGTAATTATATTCAAGTTGATGTGCTTGGGATCAGAAATTGAAATACTGCAGGAAGCTATTTATTTACCAGTTCTAAACAAGCCCAGTATCAGCACAAATATTCAGTTGCTCCACAATGCTTCAAGTACACTGGAGAGTAGTAACAAAACCAGGAATTCTGAACGAACATAAACACCTGCTACTTATAAAGGAAACAATCAATTAGAAATGAAAACAAGTGAGTTAATAGGCTACTTCCAATTCACATCCCAGTGGAATGTTAACTGTATAATTGTGGCAATTGAATCCTTAGTTCAACTCCGTTTGATTTAACTGCTCTATAAATTGACAATTTCAGGTTCTTTGCCTTTAAGGTTGTAGCCAATCATTTGTGTTAGTATATGCCCCCCTCCTCAATGAAATATTATGCAGGAGGTACAAATAAAATGGGGCTTTGTTTCAATTGTTGTAAGGACTCATTTTGCACTGGATATTACTATTTTGTTCTTTGAGGTGCAAAGCTATATGTGCAGTATTTACAAAATATATTTAAACACGGAATCTGCCATTTTGAGTACTTATTAACTTTTTGGATTGTATATTTTCTTTTGGTGAAGAGGGGTAATTACTGACCAATTGTACCCTTTTTAAAAGAAAAATTACAGGTGAGAAATGTCAATATGTAGTGCAAAATGTCATTTTTATTGACACATTGAAGATAAAATTGTGGCCTATGGCCAGTGGTGGATAATCACAGGTATGTATTTGGCCTCTTTCTACCCCATATAGATAACAAATAGGATGTTGTTGAATACTATATTCATTCATAAATGGTAACCTAAAAAGCTTAAAAAAGCTGATTAACAGCTTCAAAAAGCAGATGGAGACTCCATAGAGATGACAACATCTCTAAATGTAGACCCGTGACCAAGGCCAATGCTTTTTTTTTCATTTTTTTAATGACTTTAATTACAAATCTAGATATATGAATGATTTTGAGCTAACTGATATTAAGGTGGTAGCTGTCTCACCTTACTGGTTACAGCATGATTTGCTGAAAGGGATAGAGGAACAGAGAGAACTAGAGCTACAAATGTATCTCAAAAGTACATAAGAAACGGGAGCAGGAGTAGCCCATATGGCTTATCATGGCTGAACGTCTACATCAACTCTACTTTCCCATCCTATCCTCGTATCCCTTGACTCCTTTAGTGCCCAAAAATCGATTGATCTCCGTCTTGAGTATACTCAATGACTGAGCATCCTCAGCCCTCTAGGGCAGAGAATTCCAAAGATTCACAACCATCTGAGTGAAGAAATTTCTCCTCATCTCAGTTCTAAATGGCCGACCCCTTATCCAGAGACTACGACCCCTAGTTCTAGACTCTCCAGCCAGGGGAAACAGCCTCTCTGCATGTACCCTGTCAAGCCCTGTAAGAATTTTATAAGTTACAATGAAATCACGTCTCATTCTTCTAAACTCCAGAGAATATAGGCCCATTCTACTCAATCTCTTCTCATAGGATGACCCTCTCATCTCAGGAATCAATCTAGTGAACCTTTATTGCACGTATATCCTTCCTTAGGTAAGGAAACCAAAACTGTGTACAGTACTCCAGGTGTGTTCTCACCAAAGCCCTGTATAATTGTAGCAAGACTTCCTTACTCTTGTACTCCAACCCCCTGGCAATAAAGACTAACATACCATTTGACTTCCTAATTGCTTGCTGTACCTGCATGTTAACCTTCTGTGATTCATGTACAAGGACACCCAAATCCCCCTGAATACCAATATTAACTAGTTTCTCACCTTTTAAAAAATATTCTGCTTTTCCATTCTTCCTACCAAAGTGGATAACTTCACATTTGCTCACATTGTACACCATCTGCCACCTTCTTGCCTAACCATTTAACCTGTCTATATCTTTTTGCATCCTCCTCACAGCTTTCTTTCCTACCTATGATGTAGGAATGAATGAGGGTGAGTGTGAGGAGTGGCTAGTCAGATGGGGATGTTGTAGTGTATGTACCTTTAAGAGCCCCATGTGTACTGTAATGCCGGTAATGGCCACTCGGCTATATAAGCCTGAGTATTGTGTTGTATCCGTTAGTTCCCCTCCAGACTTTGTTTAGTAAACACCTATCAAACCAACTCCTGTCTTCAGTGTCTCTATCAACACACAGACACAACAGTGGCGACGAAGTGGAAACGGACTTACCTACAATTCGGCAGCACCTCAAGGACATCGATTCCTCTGGCGTCCAGAAGAATCAAGAAGTGAAAGAAGCTGTTGTTTCACCAGCTGGCCAAGTTGGTGGCAGGTACTGCGGTAATCCTTCCTGGGCGTCAGGCTGGGGCTCCAGCGGCTGGCTCTACAGCTGGGCCAAGCAGCAAAAGCGGAGGCAAGCAGTAACAGACAGGGAGGGAGCACTCGGGAGACGGCCAGCACTGCAAGCAGGTCGGCGTTCAGACCGAGAGCGAGAGTCCGGCGGGAACGAGTCTCCAACTGTAAATAAATAAATAAAAAAGAACGGAAACCGCGGGAAACAGCGTTGTCATCGGCAGCAGCGGCGGGAAAGCGTGGGAAGTGCCATATCTTTTCTGCAGAAAAGAAAGAAAAGCGCGGGAAGCGCCATATCTTTTCTAAGATGCCTAATTCTGGCAATATTAATGCTTTTCATAACGAGATAGAGGATTGGACCACATATGTGGAAAGAGTGGAGGTATATTGCACCGCAAATGGAATAGAAGATGAAAAAAAAGCTTCAGTACTTCTAAATCTAATGGGCGCAAAGATATACAAGCTGTTACGAAACGTAATCACTCCAGCCGAACCGATGGACAAGAATTTTAAGGAGATTGTTGATACCCTACACTGCCAATTCGAGGCAGGACTGGCAGATTCTCTACGAGACAAATTTGTCTGCGGTCTCCTAACTGTAGGAACACAAAAAAGGCTACTTTCTGAGAAAGATTTAACACTGGACAAGGCTTTCAGTGCAAGAGGAGCTGCAGAGATACAGCAAAAGCCACAAGACTTCGGCACCCATGAAATGACACGGGGTTTCGAGAGATGTTATCGCTGCGGCAGATCCACCCATGACAAGAGGGACTGCTGGTTCAAGGACAAAGCATGCAGGCAATGCGGAAAGATGGGACACATTACACGTGTATGCCGATCTGGAAACAAAAAATCCACTAACAGGAAAAAAGTCAATAAGGAAAAGCACAGAAAGGTACAAATGATGACGGACAGTAGCTCCGAAGACCAGAAGAGCGATAGCGACTCCAGGAACAAGAGACTAAGCTCTCTCAAATTACATAATGTAATTGCCAAAGAAGATTACCAGACCATTTGGGTTACCCTCACAATAGCAGGGTCCCCAGTTAAAATGGAGCTAGATACAGGATCAGCTCTGACCGTCATAAATCGACGGGATTACGAGCGGCTATTTCCGCATATACCTTTAAAAGACACATCCATTATCTTGAAAACATATACGGGGCAGAAAGTATATCCCAAAGGAAAAATAAGGGTGCCTGTTGTATACAACGGCAAGGAAATACAGAAGTTGTATTTATACGTTCTACAAGATGGTGGTCCACCGCTGTTGGGACGTGAATGGATCAAGAAAATACGTTTAGACTGGCACTCCATTCAGGCACTGGCGATGACCAGTAAGGAAAAAAATGATGATGACGTCATACCTGAACGATTAAAAGACATCTTGGCCAACGCCAAGGAAGTGTTTCAAGAGAAACTAGGAAACTTGAAAGGCATCACCGCCTCAATAAAAGTGGAAGATGCAGCAATTCCCAAGTTTTTTAAGGCAAGACCGGTGCCATACGCAATTTGTCCAGCAGTCGAGGCAGAGCTGGAGAATTTGGAAAAGGCAGGCGTATTATCTAAAATAGATTGGAGCGAGTGGGCAACACCCATCGTCCCAGTCATGAAGAAAGCATTGAAGAATGATAAATCTGAAGAACAGAGAAAAATTCGCATCTGTGGAGACTTCAAGGTGACTGTAAACCCGGTCCTTCACACGGTACAGTATCCTCTTCCGAGGATAGAAGATATTTTCGCCTCACTATCTGGAGGGAAACGTTTCACCAAAATTGACTTGGCACAGGCATATCTACAGATGGAGGTTGAAGAGGCCTCTAAAAAATATCTCACGATAAATACACACAAAGGTCTGTACCAGTACAATCGACTGGTTTTTGGAGTAGCATCCGCTCCAGCTATCTGGCAAAGAGCTATGGAGCAAGTCCTCCAAGGGATTCCGGGGACTCAGTGCTACCTAGACGACATCCTTGTAACAGGAGAAAACGACAATGAGCACCTTACCAACTTGGAGCAGGTGCTCACCAGGCTGAGAGAACGGGGCCTACGAGCAAATCGCCCCAAGTGCGAATTTTTCCAAAATCAAATATCATATTGTGGCCACATAATTAATAAGGAAGGGTTGCATAAGTCACCTGAAAAAATTGAAGCGGTCATAAAAGCCCCAGCACCCGAAAATGTTTCACAATTAAGGTCGTTCCTGGGATTAATAAATTACTATCATAAATTTTTACCGAACTTATCAACTCTTCTACACCCTCTTAATGAACTGCTACAAACAGGAGTAATTTGGAAATGGAGCGAAGACTGTAAACGTGCCTTCCACAAATGCAAAGACTTAATCACGTCCAAAGAAGTTTTGGCTCATTACAACCCATCACTGCCAATCAGACTGGCGTGCGATGCATCCCCTTACGGCATAGGAGCAGTATTATCGCATAAATTCCCTGATGGCTCGGCACGGCCGATAGCTTTTGCGTCACGCTCATTGAACTCAGCTGAGCGTAACTATGCCCAAATCGACAGGGAAGCACTCAGCCTGGTATGGGGAGTGAAGAAATTCAACCATTACCTACACGGACAAAAATTTACCTTGCTGACTGACCATCAACCCCTCATCTCCATATTCAACCCTAAAAAGGGTGTTCCCATTATGACAGCGCAAAGGCTACAGAGGTGGTCCCTTTTTCTAGGGGCACACCAATACAACATAGAATACAAAGGATCAAAACAGCATGGGAATGCTGATGGTTTATCGCGCCTACCGTTGCCACCGGTAGAAGAGGCACCTACAGTAGACCCAGTGGAGATGTTCCACTCAACCATAGTGGAATGTCTACCAGTAACAAATTCTGCCATTGAAAAGGAAACGAGAAATGACCCGACTCTCTCACGAGTCTACTACTTAACGGTGAAGGGATGGCCAGCACATGGCGAACCACTGTTGCCAGCATTCTCGCAAAGAAGAGAACAGCTGTCAGTGTGCCGACGAACCTTGCTGTGTGGATCCAGAGTGGTGATTCCACCCAAACTCCAGGATAAAGTGCTAAAGGAGCTTCACGAGGGGCATCTGGGTGGAGTGAAAATGAAGAACCTAGCCAGAGCGTTTGTATGGTGGCCAGGTATCGATGGAGACATCGAAGAAATGACCAAGAGCTGCCTAGGATGCCAGAAGGTCCAAAACGCTCCACCCCAAGCCCCTCTACATCCATGGGAGTGGCCCTCATCTCCATGGCAAAGGGTACACATCGACTTTGCTGGTCCATTTATGGACTCAATGTTCTTAATCGCAGTTGATGCACACTCCAAGTGGCCGGAGGTAATAAAGGTGTCCTCCACCACCACGGAAAAAACCATCACAGTATTAAGGACCATATTTGCCAGGAATGGGCTGCCGGAACAGATCTGTTCTGATAATGGACCGCAATTTGTGTCCGAAGAATTCAGGAAGTTCTTAAAAAACAATGGGGTTAAGCACTACACGTCCGCCCCATACCATCCCGCCACCAATGGATTGGCTGAAAGGTTTGTCCAGACCTTCAAGAAGGCCATAAAGGCCATGGGTAATGAAGACATAAAATTTCAGCACAAGGTGGATAACTTCTTGTTCGCATACAGGAATGCAACACATATGGTTACAAACCAAACTCCAACCATGATGTTCTTCAATAGAAGCCTAAGATGCCGGCTGGATTTGATCAAGCCCAACATCAGAAGGGACGTGGAGAACTGGCAATTTCAAGGCATGAATGAAAGGCCAACTAGAACCTTCCAGATAGGTCAACAAGTTTTGGCCCGGGACTACCGTACCGAGAAATGGCAGCCTGGAACTATCTGCACACGACTAGGACCACTGATGTATACCGTGGACATCGGAGAAAGCATAATAAGGCGCCATGCTGACCAAATCATAGAGTCATCCGAAAAGGGACAACCTACACCACAACTCTATACGCCTAACGATGAAGTAGAGATACCCATATCTACCTCCGATCCAGTGATACTGGAACCCAATGAACCCGACACTGGCATTCAAGCTGAATCAGCCTTGCCAAAAGAACCTACTACACCACCAGAAACTACTACACCACCGAGGCGTTATCCGGACCGAGTCAGGAAGCCTCCAGAGAGACTGACTTATAATTAATTAACTGCAGCAATGTATAGATTATTTTTCTTGTAACATGTAATTAATAATTACTTAAAATATTATGTACTGGTTAGCTAAAAGGGGAGGAATTGTAGTGTATGTGCCTTTAAGAGCCCCATGTGTACTGTAATGCCGGTAATGGCCACTCGGCTATATAAGCCTGAGTATTGTGTTGTAGCCGTTAGTTCCCCTCCAGACTTTGTTTAGTAAACACCTATCAAACCAACTCCTGTCTTCAGTGTCTCTATCAACACACAGACACAACAGATGTGATAATGTAGATAGAGAGAGAGGGATTGGTTGAGGTGCAAGGTCTGTTGGTGTGAGTAAGGATTTGCAGCAGCAGGGTTGGCAAGGCAGAGTGATTGGGATGTGATGAGAGGCACAGCAGGATGAAGTTGAGTGTGGCTTTGTACTCGCATTTCCTGATCTAATGAGATCATTGAAACGTTTCCAGCACTGCACCCAGGTCCTCCTGACCACAGCCCTGCTGTTTACCTCCCCTGCTCTTTGGAGCCAGACTCTTTTGGTCTCCTGGGGAGGTCTCTTCTGCCCATTAGAAGGGAAGAGGACCTCCCTGCATGTTCTGACTCCCTCCACAAGCATATGGAGGGAGTCATTGTAGAACCTGGGTGCAGCCCTCTGTTTCAGTGCAGTCATATTTGGCACTCTTTCCAGCAGTCCAGTTGTGCAGTGTGCTGCCTGCACACTCCTAGATGAACCTTCAAATGCCATAAGAACATAAGAAATAGGCCATTTGGCCCCTCGAGCCTGCTCCACCATTCAATAAGATCATGGCTGATCTTCTACCTCAACTCCACTTTCCTGCACTATCCCCATATCCCTTGATTCCCTTAATATCCAGAAATCTATCGATCTCTGTCTTGAATATACTCAATGACTGAGCCTCCAGAGCCCTCTGGGGTAGAGAATTCCAAAGATTCACCACCCTCCGAGTGAAATTTTTTTTCCTCATCTCAGTCCTAAATGGCCGACCCTTTATTCTGAGACTGTGACCCCTGGTTCTACACTCCCCAGCCAGGGGAAACATCCTCCCTGCATCTACCCTGTCAAGCCCTGTAAGAATTTTGTATGTTTCAATGAGATCACCTCACATTCTTCTGAACTCTAGAGAATATAGGCCCAGTCTACTCAATCTCTCCTCATAGGACAATCCCCCCATCCCAGGAACCAATATGGTGAACCTTTGTTGCACTCCCTCTATGGCAAGTATATCCTTAGGTAAGAAGACCAAAACTGTACACAATACTCCAGGTGTGGTCTCACCAGGGCCCTATATAATTGCAGTAAGATGTATTTCCTCTTATACTCAAATCCTCTTGTAATAAAGGCCAACATACTATTTGCTTTCCTAATTGTTTGTTGTACCTGCATATTCATTTTCAGTGATTTGTGTACAAGGACACCCAGGTCCCTCTGAACCCCAACATTTCCCAATCTCTCACCATTAACAAAATACTCTGCTTTTCTATTTTTCCTAGCAAAGTGGACAACTTCACATTTCTCCACATTATATTCCATTTGACATGTTCTTGCCCACTCACTTAGCTTGTCTATATCCCCTTGAATCCTCTTTGCATTCTCCTCACAACTTACATTCCCACCCAGCTTTGTATCATCAGCAAACTTGGATATATTACACTCTGTCCCCTCATCTAAGTCATTGATATAGATTGTAAATAGCTGAGGCCCAAGCACTGATCCTGGTGGCACCCCACTAGTTACAGCCTGCCAACCCGAAAATGACCCGTTTATTCCTACTCTCTGTTTTCTGTCCTTTAACCAATCATCAATCCATCCATACTAATATATTATCCCCAATTCCATGAGCCCTAATCTTGTGTAACAACCGCTTGTGTGGCACCTTATCGAATGCCTTCTGAAAATCCAAATACAGTACATCCACTGGTTCTCCCTTATCTACCCTGCTAATTACACCTTCAAAAAACACTTAATTGATTTGCCAAATACGAGTTCTCTTTCATAAATCTGTGTGGTCTCTGTATAATCATGTTGTGATTTCTAAGTGCCCTGTTACTACGTCCTTAACAATAGATTCCAGCATTTTCCCGATGACTGATGTCAGGCTAACTGGCCTATAGTTCCCTGTTTTCTCCTTTTCTTGAACAGTGGGGTTATATTTGCTACTTTCCAATTCCCGGTGGCCATTCTAGAATCTAGGTAATTCTGGAATATCAAAACCAATGCATCCACTATCTCTGCTGCCATCTCTTTTAAAACCCTAGGGTGTAGACCAGCAGGTCCAGGGGATTTGTCAGCTTTTAGACCCATTGATTTCTCCTGTACTTTTTTTTAACTAATATTAATTACTTTACATTTCTCACTCTCATTAGACCCTTGGTTTCCCACAATTTCCAGTATGTTCTTTGTGTTTTCTAGGTACAAAATATTTGTTTAACGACTCTGCCATTTCCTTATTTCCTATTATAATTTCTCAGGTCTCTGCCTCTAAGGGAACAACATTTACTTTTGCTAATGTCTTCCTTTTTACATATTCTTAGAAGCTTTTACAATCTGTTTTATAATTCTTGCTAATTTACTCTCATTCTATTTTCTCCCTCTTCATCAATTTCTGCTCATCCTTTGCTGATTTTTAAAACCCTCCCAATCCTCAGGCTTACTACTCTTTTTGGCAACCTTTTAAGCCTCTTTTAATCTAATATTACCCTTAACTTTTCTAGTTAGCATAGCTGTACCACTTTTCCAGTAGAGTTTTTATTCCTCAAGGGAATGTATATTTGATGAGAATTATGAATTATTTCTTCAAATGTTTGCCATTGCTTATCTACCGTCATATCTTTTAATCTAATTTCCCAATCTACCTCGGCCAACTCGCCCCTCATACCTCCGTAATTGGTTTTGTTTAAATTTAAGACCCTAGTTTCGGACTTAACCACATCACTCTCAAACTTTATATGAAATTTTATCAGATGTTCATTCTTCCCCAGGGGGGCCTTTACTATAAGATTACTAAATAACCCTGTCTCATTTGTGCTAGTACCTAAAGCAATAACATTGCTATTTTAATTAGGGTTTTATAAATACAGGCTACAGTACAAGAGCAAAGAGGTTATGATAAATTTGTACACTGCAATGCTTCGGTTACAGTTGGCATGCTATGTGCAGCTTTGGGTACTCTTATAGAAAGCCCTAGGGAGTGTACTGCATAAATTCATCAGGGTGATACAAGGGGTGGAAAACTGTAGGGGAGGAGAGACTTGAAATACTGGAACTATTTCTACTGGAGCAGAGAAGAATAAGAGGACCTTTTAATAGAGGTTTTTTTAATTATTAAGGTATTTGATAGGGTGAATAGGGAAAAATTATTTCCTCTTGGGAGTCCGCAATGAGAAATTATCAATTCAAAATTGTCACACAGAGGTTTGGAGAAATTCTTTATACAGAGGGTTATTAGAGCATGGAATGCTTTGTCACAGTGTAGTTAAGGCAGATACCATTTTAAAGACAAGAATAGATAACCCTTTGAAGCAGAGGAGGATACAGTCTATGGGGAGAGAGCAGTTCAATAGGATTAGATTTGATGGGCTAAATGGCCTCCTTCTGTTCTGTAAATTTCTATAGTTTTATGGGTCTGTAAAACACAGATCAGGTGCTTTGATCTGACAGCTGTTCTTGTTATGCTTCATCAAAGCATTAATGGGATACGCAAGTTTAGACAAGGTGTGAAAATTTTATTTTTAGCCTATTTTCAGTTTATTTTTAGCCAGGTGTTCCATTGTGTCTTTACTCTGGCTTGATTGACAAGCTTTCACCATTTAGTTAGTTCATGTTTTCCAACTGTTTAGCTTCACGTTACAATAGTGAGACAGAACTCTGTTCAAGCATCCATGTTGTGGGTTTCTCCGACACAAGACTCTTGAGGTGGGGCAACTCCCAAAAATTTTGAAATGCTTTGTTATTTTAGTCACACAAAACTGTTTAAAACATCAGAGACAGTTGAGTATTCTATTGGAATTTTATCAGCAGTTTTAACTTGCTCTGTGTATCGTGTTACACCTAGTCACTTCAAGCACAACATTGAGCTTTAATTAGTAGCAAGTAGGGTTTGCCTGTGGAAGCTATCTTTTACAGTGAGTATGAATGAAGAGTTTTGGGAGAAAGTCTGATACATAATGGGAGGTATATTGATGAAGAATGCACAGCTACCGTTGGAACAAGATATTTGTAGATGTTAAGAGATATGATTGGCGCTTTAAATAAATACACCCTCTTTAGATTACTGCACTGCTGAATTTGGTTGCGTTATAATGCATATAACTGTACCTGACAGAATAATTCAGAGGTGGTGTTTGGCTGCTCCTTTGGAGGATGCAATGCAGCATCAATAAATATAAATAATTGTTTATTGATGCTGCAATTGGTGCCACTATTGGTGCTTGCTGACGTTTCTGGGTGTGCAGAATGCTAGGCTTGCTTGTACAGGCAAGGGGTATGTATGGTTTTGCATTGCTGGTTTGTACGAAACTTCCCTAGCCATTGGCAAAAGTTCAGTGGCCAGTGTCGCAATAAGCAAACCACTGTACATGTGCAAACTAGCATATTGCAGTTGTCTCCGTTTGCCGCCTGTGTTGTGGAATCAGGCCTGCGGTGAGAACAGGGAAGATGGCGCAGCCTCAGCATATTAGAGAGCTGCTTCTACTTGAATTGCTTCGGTGATATAAATGTGGCCTATTTGGTGTCAGCTGTGTAATGTATGCATATTTACTCTGTGATATTGATGCCACAATGGATTGTACAGTTGGTGTCCTGTACAGCAGCAGCTATTCGCATCAGAATGCAACAGCTGGAAGCAGGAATTTGTAGCTGAGAATTTGAGTGCAGCTTTCATCCTACCAAACTGCGAGGGCTTACAGGAAAGTAGTTTTAGTTAAGTTGTTAGGTTGCGGATGTGGAATAAATTGCATATTCCAGATATGTGAAATAACCACTAATTATCATGTTGTGTTACTGGTCATGCATATATTGGGTAATTATTTGCTGAATCTAACAACATCTGCCGTTAGTTAGATTTGCCCTTGCACGTTTAGGTTTTAAACTTTTTTGTGTGGCAAGTTGCTGAATGTGCAAGCTGATAACATGGCAGTGAGGGAAACTGGGCATCTGGGACCTGAGTGCAGAGGGCAAACAACTGTGTATCTCCTTAACCAATCAGATTGTAGGATTGTGAAATTAACAGCGCAAGGACTGAGAAGGAAGTTAAATTAGAGTGGGTGAATTCAATGCCAAATCAGGTACAAAAAGAAAAAGAGAGGGAAAGAAAGAGACAGAAAGGAAAAGTTTTTTTTTAATTTTACATTTTAAAAATTTCCAGTAACAATTAAAACCTGAAGGAATGGGACTCCACACTTGTAATAGTTAATTTTCAGTGCCAGAGAGGTTGACCGGCAGTAATTAACACTTACCACATCATTACAAAGGAACTTAGACTGAAATGGACAAGATTTAACTTTCTGTGGTGTGTTTAGTTTGTAACTAATGTGCAAGTACAGCAACTTCACGATATTCAATGAATTTCAATGGTGAGCCAAACAGCGAGATGCAACACTAACAGCATCTCAAACAGCAACTTTGGGATTTCCGTGATTAACCTTGCATCTGCTCTTGCCTGAAGTTCCTGTAGCATTTGCGCATAAATAACGGTGAGCGCCAATAGCCTCACCATTATTTTGACAGCAGATTATAGGTCATTAACATTTTTTCTTTGGTCTTTGAGTTACTTATTCAAATGCAATTTATTTTGATCAACACATTTGCAGTCTGTTTTGGAATCCAATTTCTTGTGGTGGTTCTGATTCATTTTCAGGACTTTTGAGCCTGAATGTAATTTTTTTCAAGACTGCACTGTGTTCACCTGTATTGTAAAGGTAAAAGAGGAAGAATACTAATTAGTAATACCGCCTTTTAATCAAGAAGTTGTTACCTACTTTTAAAAGAAGTCTTGTCATTAGCAGTTATATTTTGCTGAACAGGCTGGTTTTTGTTCAAGTGCAAGGGATTCAAAGGATTAAGGGTACTTTGTTTTCTTAATCCATTTTACAGCTAAAGTTAATTAACTTGCAGTGGAGAAATGGAAGCCAAAAATAGTTTTACAGTTCCTGAATGAGATCCATTAACATTGCATTGTACAGTTGGTGTCCTTCTGCATAGTTAAAGCCAAAGAACTATTTCTGTAGTAAAGCTGGTGTAAAATAGATTTATTTTATTGATACTTATTTTCTTTGACATATGTGGTTACGTAACTTTTGCACAGAAGTTCATGGTTCTTAACCAGGCCTGTAACTAGGGAGATTTCCTCAGATTTTCCTTTATACAGTACTTGTATTCCTGATTCTGCTACAAATAGCAGAGGAAACCTTCCTCCCAAGTGCCCTTTTTGCTTCACTTCTAAAGTATGTCTTATAGAATCAAAGTGAGTTTTCTTTAAAAGATAGTGGTTGCATGCTGGCAAATGTTTCATTTGTGTACAAAGTTCTAGAATAACTCTTAAGCAGATTTGTGGTAAAATGCCACTATGCATCCAGATCTGCCAAATTTCTTGTCACCCAAAATTTGTCTTGAGTTCATCTAAGATTTTTGTTTTTATGGTTCAGTAGTCATTTAGTGTAGCTGGATGTCCTTTTAGAAATGTATAAATAGAGCTAGTAACATCTCATTGTCCCAGTGTAACAAAAGTTTAAACATTTCCTACAATACACTGTCGCCAACAGCAAAGTTGTAGATTGAAAATTCTTGAAAGGGACCATGCAAGTCTGCTTAAATAAGAAAAGGGATTTGAAGTAAATTTGTTTCACTAATCAAGTTGTCTGATTTCTTCAATGTTGTAAGCCACAGCTTGAAAGGAAATGGGGGTGAGTAGGGAGAAACAAAAATAGATGTTTTGATGTGGGATCTTATCAGAGTTTGGGAGAATGTAATTTCTTTATATAGACCCATGCAATCTCAGCAATCAAAACCATATGTAGAGAGTCGGTGGGGCTTTGGCTAATGTACATGTCAGTATACACTTTCAAACAAGAAAGAGCATCATTTTCCCCAGTATCTGCATACTTTTCTTCCCACCATCTCAGGGGCCTATTTTACTGTGCAAAGATGGGATTTAATGGACCGCTGCCAGCACGACATGGTTTCCAATCAAGAAAACTTCTTTCCCACATCTCGTCATAACCAGAAAATATCAAAAGATATGAATCAGGCTGACATGTTCTTACTGTCCTCTCCAAGTGAGCATGGTCAACATGGGCCTATTATATTCCATGAATAGGGGATATAATTACTGTAAAGATCTCCCTTTTTGCTGGTTATTGTGAGCTTATAATTGAATTAAATTAGCAGAAATTTATTCCATTTTTTGTTAACAGTCATCTCAGAAGAACTTTATTCTCTTGCTGTTTCTTGTAATAAAAGACTTTTTAAATTTATGATCAAGAATGAGATACATTGGAGCTTTGGAGGGACAACAGTTAACCAGTGATTAACAATAAATAGAAAAGACTTGCATTTACATAAGCATCTTATCATATTTTAAAGTATTTGAAAAACAGTTTCACATAGAATTAATGAGTTTAGAGTACAGTGACTGTTATGTGGACAAATGTAGCCATTTTTCACATTGCCATTCATTTCATTTTTGAGATTTTACAATCTGTTTTGATACTGTTTGTAGTGTATGTAACTGTTCTACCTTTAAGAGAACTATTGTATGTAACCGTCCCCCTTTAAGAGAACTATTTTAGGTGTGGCACTATTTGATCTTGGCTGCTGTATACTGTAATACCGACGGTGACCACACTGGTATATAAGTGCTGTGTCAGGATTTATTGGGCAGATTCGCCCTGACCTTCGAATAGTAAAGTCCTGTTAAAGTTACTCTTGTAGTCTGTGTATTAATTCGCCATAATACCTACAGACTTTACACTGTTGGTTGAGGAAAGAATATTAGACAAGACGCTAGGAAAACTTTTCTTCAAATGGTGCTGTGGAATCTTTTGCATCCACCTGAACCACCAGCACAAATTAGACCTCAGTTTAGCAATGACAATGCAGTACTCCCTCAGTGTTGCACTGGGGTGTCAGCCTAGATTATGTACTCAAGTCATAGAACAGAGTTTGAACCCATAAACTGGCATGCTGTGTCACCTATGAGCAATCATTGTTTATTTCCTAGACTGGAACTGTAGAGCTCAATATTGCAGTGCTGTTTTTTAATCATTTAAGTTATTTGTCAACTGGTTGAATCAACTTGAGCCTTAAATTAGTATAACAAATTCCAGCTGTGTAATGACTTTAGCGGAAAAGAATTGACATCTGTGTCATGGCTTTTCAATGAACAGCACAGTAAAGGAAATGCGTGTATTTTCAGATTTCCTCAGTGCACTAACTGTGCAGCCCCTTGAGAGTTTCTGGTCTTTGTCCCAGAATCTTGCTTTCAGTGAATTTATTTTCTTCTTTTAAATGTTTGCAGATGGCTTTAACAGTTAAGTCTATTACTAAGTGCTGTGAAACACACCCTTTCACTACTGAGAATATTACAACCTATTTTGTATATCATAAACTGAATATGAGAATTTAACTAACTTTTTAATAAAGGAGTCAATATTTGAATCAAATTCTATTTTAACGACACAAAGTATTTCCATTTTATTTTTACTTTTTTCAATTAAGATAACACAATGCTATTCCATTGTTCTTAAGTAAGCAAAGTTGATCTAAACATGCAGGCCTAGAAATTCAGTATACCCACTTTTGGGGCGGTAAAGTCGGGCGGCCGCTAAAGTTTGCGCCCGCCGGAAAGTGGAGTCCACTTCGCCGAAATTCAGTAGCTTTGGCCAAGGAGTTCGCTCGAGCGCTAAAACTGGCGTTGCACGGCTATCTTTAGGCGCTAAGCCGGCGGTGCAGACTGATACCGCCGAGGCCGGGCGCAGCGCAGGTGCGGTCATGTTTTGATTGACAGCAGACACCCTGGCGCCGGCCAGCTCTTAAAGGGGGAAGGGTCGACTTGGTCTGCTGCCACGCCCTGGATACTGCAGCCCTCCAGCTAGGCCTAAACACTGCTGCTGGAGAGAAATAGCGCCAGGAAGGATGCAGAGGGCCCGTGAGCGAGCGCAGCGCTTCTCTGCCCATGATTTAAAGGTGCTGGTTAGGGCTTTGGAGAAGAGAAGCCATATCTTGTTCCCGGACAGTGGCAAGAAGCCTCCCAAGAGGGTGTACAGGAGAGCCTGGAGGGAAATCGCCCAGAGGGTCACAGCCAACAGCGATGTCCCCAGGACTGGTGTCCAATGCCGGAAAAAGTTTAACAACCTCACTCGGATTGTCAGGGTGAGTACCCTTTCCAGTGTCCTCCTCATCCTTGCATGTGCACCTCACATTATGGGCAAAGGGACCTCAAAGCCCTAATGGCCAGCCCTCATCCAGCAGCTATGGCACTGGCATGAACATCAATTGCACTTTCTGCACTTTACACACTGGCCAAGCTATTCCACCATGGGAGGCAGAGCATACAGCAACAGGGCACCACACTGGCCAAGCTATTCGACCATGGGAGGCAGTGCACACAACAACAGGGCACCACACTGTACTTAGAGGCCGTCCTTTCTCTTGCAGGTCAAGCTGGCCCAGAATCTGAAGAGCCGGACTGTCACCGGGGGAGGCCGTGCCCAGTTCCAGCAACTCAGTGACCTGGAGGAGCGCGTGGGTCGAGTCATGGGCGCCCGGGTGATTGGCCCCGTTGCAATTGGCGATGCCGACCCTGTGCTGGGCCCCAATGGTAAGGACATGACCGTTTGGACCTCTCTTGTTCCCCTTGCGCTTCAGATCTACATCCTTTGCCACTGTCCGACCAATGCGCAGAATGCCACCACTCATGCCTCCCTCGCTGACGCCCTGTCCTCACTCTAAAGCTACTCTTGTGCCTTCCTGCTTTCAGCTGGTGAGGAGGAGGTCCCTGAAGCTGCGAGTGTCAGTCCCTCGGAAGAGGAGGACGAGGAGGAGCAAGAGGAAGGCGGCACATCGGGGGAACCCTCATCCGCGCCAGGGGATGGCAATGGAGGGGACACGTGTTCCCTGGAGGAGAGCCAGGGGGAAGTGTTGCAGGGGAGTGTAGCTCCTGTGCCCAGTGGCGTCCAGCCAAGCGGGAAGGGTCGGCCAGCTCGGCTGCCTTCTCCCCAGAGGGGGGAAGTGTTGCAGGGGAGTGTAGCTCCTGTGCCCAGTGGCGTCCAGCCACGCGGGAAGGGTCGGGCAGCTCGGCGGCCTTCTCCCCAGAGGGGGGAAGTGTTGCAGGGGAGTGTAGTTGCTGGGCCCAGTGGCGTGCAGCCACGCGGGAAGGGTCGGCCAGCTCGGCGGCCTTCTCCCCAGAGGGAGAGTCCGGCCTCCAGTCCAGAGACGGTCCTCGCCCAGGAGGTGCGCCTCCTTGATCAAATGTCCGCGGACTCGGATCGTCGGCACACCGAGTTCATGTGGGTTGTGGCACGGTTGCCTGAGGCCATTGAGTCCCTGGCTCATAGTGTGTCCGATTTCGGGACCTCACAGGCCAGGGGTTTCGAACAACTCGCGGCAGCACAGGCCAGGGGTCTCGAACAATTCGGGGCATCACAGGACGCGAGTCGGGCACAATTCGGGGCATCACAGGACGCGAGTCGGGCACAATTCGGGGCATCACAGGACGCGAGTCGGGCTGAATTCAGGGCAGCACAGGCAGCGAGTGGACAGTTGATCAGTGGTGCCGTGCACTCACTGGCTGGCCTGATGCGGGCACAGACCAGGGCAGTACGGGCACTCACTGCTGCCACACTCGCTGTGTCACGCATGCATTGCCAGGGCACCCGCCGCGCTGCTGCAGCACAGCGGTCTGGCCTTCACCAGATTGCTGCGCTTGCTGCAGTGCCAGCCCGGCCAAGTGCCAGTGTCTCTGGCGACCAGCGAGCGCCTGGCATCAGCCAGCTTGCCCCCATTGCTGCAGCCGCCACTGCCACTCCCCCAGCAAAGCTGCGACGAGCTGCTGGAGAGACTGATGCTGCCCAGCCACAGCTGCAGCAGTGAGCAGCCGGCCCCTCGAGGGCCAGAGCTCGTCTAGGCCGACCCCCAAGGGCATCTGCCGTCACGCAATGTGCCCCTCAGGAGCCTTCCCCCAGCCTTGCAACACCCACAGGGCCCAGGTTGAGGCGGAGCAACAGGTCGTCCAGGGGCCGGTAAAGGCTGGACAAGGACTCGCCCTCTCGGCACACAAAGTAGAGTGTGTTGGCAAATGTTTTTTTATATGGGGGTGCTTGTGCTGTCTATGGGGGGGGTTCTTTTGGTAAGGCCGAGGATGAAGGCCATTTGGATGGACAAGTTTTGTTATTCCTCCCCAGGTTGTGGGAGTGAGATATGTTTTTGACTTTTTTGGGGGTGTTGTGTGTTTTTGGGTTTCATGTGGGAAGGGCCCTGAGTTTGTTCAATAAAGCTTTTTCTTTATTCAGCTTGTCCATGTGTGATGTTTCAAGTGGTTGTTGCGTTAACCGGCTGAGGGCTTGCGAAGCGGCTGCATTCATGTGCCTTCATTGCCACAAGCCATTCCCTGACGGGGCCTAGAAGTGTCGTTCTATAAGCCGCCGACGGACGGCCCTTGGACCTTGTGGCTCCCTCCTGGGCTGGTACTCCTCCTCCTCCTCCTCATGGTCCTCCTGCTCGTCCTCCTGAGGTGGTGGTCCAACATGAGGTGGCAGTGCCTGAGTCCTGCGGATAGCCAGGTTGTGCAGCATGCAGCAAACGACGACGAACTGGGAGACTCTATCCGGCGAATACTGCAGAAATCCGCCGGAACGATCCAGGCAGCGGAACCGTTGCTTGAGGACGCCAATCGTTTGCTCTATGATGTTCCTTGTGGCTTGATGGCTTTCGTTGTATGCCTCCTCAGCAGGGGTCCTGGGCGCGCGGAGCGGGGTCATGAGCCATGTACACAAAGGATAGCCTTTGTCCCCGATAAGCCATCCTCTTGGGGGAGGCTGTGCCTGGAACATGTCAGTCACAGTAGTCTGGCGCAGGATAAACGCATCGTGGCTGCTGCCTGGAAAGCGGGCATTGACAGCTAGGATGCGCTGCCTGTGGTCACACACCAGCTGTACATTGAGGGAATGGTAGCCCTTCCGGTTGCGGTAATCCTCGGCATTGTCGGTAGGTGCCCGCAAAGCCACATGTGTGCAGTCAATGGCGCCCTGCACCATGGGGAAGCCCGCTGTTCTCGCAAATCCGACTGCACGCTGCTCCTGCCTCTCTAGGGTCATGGGGAAGGAGATGAATTGGTGTCTCCTTGTGAAAAGGGCATCGGTGACCTGCCGGATGCAGCGATGCACGGCGAACTGGGATATGTTCGCTATGTCCCCAGCAGCGGCTTGGAAGGAGCCGCTTGCATAAAAGTTCAGAGCCACCGTGACCTTCACTTCCACCGACAGAGACATTCTGCTCATCAGCTGTGGACGCAGATCTCTGTGAAGCAGCTAGCAGATCTCTGCAACCACCTCCCTTCTGAAGCGCAGCCTCTTAACACACTGCGCGGCAGTCATGGTGAGATAGGACACCTGCTGGCGGTATTCCCTGAGTGGGTAAGGCCTACGTTGCCGACGCCTGATGGCCCCTCTGCGTCTAGGAATGGCTGCCCCTCTCACACAGCGTCTGCGAGCCCTTCGCACATAATGCTGGAACTGAGGGTTCGAACCCCATGCAGCCCCCATAATATACTTGCAAACAGTGAAATCACAATGAGTCAAATTTCCAAGCTCTGGCCAGAAGCCAAAAGTACCTCTCCTATGTTGGCCCAAATCAGTAAGGTCTCTTCCTTGGTCTCTGTCCAGAAATCCGTTGCACTAAAGTCATTGCAGCAAAATGGCTGGCCTTTATAGTTCAGCCTAAGTGCCCTTTAATTAGCGCTCCCCGAGGCCCGCAGGGCCTCTGCTGCGTTCCACTTCACAGTTCTTAACAGCGCCACGCCCACATTGGGCGGGCGCCACTGAAGTTCCGGTTTGGGGCGCACAAACGGCGTTGCACGACGAAATGACGTCATAAGTTGCGCGCGCAGCTGAGCGCGCGCAAACACTTTGCGCCGGCGCTAAATGTCTACTGAAGTTGGGCGTAGGCGCAGATCGTTCTGCGCCCGGCCGCTAAGTGCCTAGTGCTCGAGATCTACTCCTCTTATGGCGCTAACGGCTGGCGAACGCAACTGAATTTCTAGGCCGCAGACTTTTGCAGCGATCTTACATTTTTGTTAGCTTAGTCTTTTGTTATTTTAATTTCAGATGTACATTAAAGAAACATTATCCAGAGGTTTTGTAGATTTATTGGTCTAAATGTGACATATAATATATTGTGTAAAGTGCTCTTTTGTCTGTCAGTTAGCAAAGTAAATAATGATACTGTACTGTGTAAGACACCCGGGGGAATATTGATGTATGGAGGAAAATGTACCTCCTGATTTTAGCATACTTGAAATGGCTGTGTGAAACTTCAGAACTGAAAACATTCAGAAAACCAAAGTGTAAGGCTATCTGGTTTTACAATCCTTATAAAACCAATTTATATAGTTCTAGCTGCTGCTTGTCCAAGTTAACCACACTTGACTAATTGTTACTAGATGAAGTATTGGCTCTGTTTATATTTCCTACATTTGTGCTATAAATCAATGAGAAAATCCAGGCTAATTACGATAATCCTTATTGTAAATGATCTGCTGCACCTGCAGTACTGGAATATTTGACTTGTTACTGTGTCCATTAACCAGGTCTATACATGTGCCTGCAATGATGGATGTGTGAGCTGTGTCACCTACATTAGGTCGACACATGAGCTGTATTTGCTATGTTAGGTGTGTCAACTGTCTAAATTTTCCCCTGGGATCCATTCATTTGTTCCTCTTTGTTACTAGGTTTTAGGTTCTAGTGTCATTGGTTTGCATTATCTGATTACTTACAGAAAACACAGAATGAACTGGAGGATTAGTAACCAATTAGGGTGAATTTAACTGAGATTTATGAATTTTATTTGTTGCAAATACCGTTAATGATGCATTTGTAGCCACAATGAATTTTGAGCTTCAGGGCTGACTGAAGTGAAAACATTTTCTCTTGACAAATCTATTCTCCTCTTCCTCTGCATTCTGATAAAACTGGCATTCCAAATGACATAGATGGCCTGCGAGTCCTGGATATCTGTAATCCTAGCAATCTATACCATGCAATGTGCAAGATTTGCCCAATTTCTCCTGACCGCACAGGGCTTGGGGATTGACTACCATGCGAAAAGTTGAAAATACTAACCTCCATCAAAAAAGAAAGACTTGCATTTCTGTAGCACCTTTCATGACCATCGGATGTCCCAAAGTGCTTTACAGCCAATCGAGTACTTTTTGAAGAGTAGTCACTGTTGCAATGTAGGAAACGTGGCAGCCAATTTGCACACAGCAAGCTCCCACAAACAGCAATGCGATAATCACCAGATAATCTGTTTTAGTGATGTTGATTGAGGGATAAATATTGGCCAGGACACCGGGAATAACTCCCCTGCTCCTCTTCGTAATAGTACCATGGGATTTTTTACGTCCACCTGAGAGAGTAGATGGGGCCTCAGTTTAACGTCTCATCCAAAGAATGGCACCTCCGACATGCAGCACTGCCTCAGTACTGCGCTGGAATGTCAGTCTAGATTTTTGTGCTCAAGTCTGTGGAGTGCGACTTGAACCCACAACCTTCTGACTCCGAGGCAAGACTGCTACCAACTGAGTCACTGGCTGACAATGGCGCAGTACATTGGATTTCCAAGGTGCCTCGCTGTGTAGTTTCCTCTGCAAAAAATGGTTGTTTCCCCTTCCCACCACAATTTACTCACCTCATCTCCTGAAGGTGATGACTCAATGGGAGCTGACAGACTGACCCAAATGGCTATTCATATGTGAGGCTAGAGAATAAAAGTCAACAGTGGAGTATCTCAGCAGAGGCTGACCCTGTCCCCAGCCAGTGTCCACATATACAATTTTCTGACCGAGCTCACTGTAGTGACCAGGAGTGGGAACCAGTGCTGGTTCATTTCCTTCCTAGCCCAGTGGGTACTTAAAGCCAATTGCAGAAATCCTGCTGGCACTTGAAATTTCCCAATGGTGGTTTTCTAAGGTACATTCAGTGATTATCTTGCATTGTTTTACAGCTAATAGAGTGAAACACAGAGCAGGATGTTTCATTACACAATCATTTCTACATTGGTTTATTTCTTAGAGTCCTACAGAAAACCGAGGAACGTTTGGCATCCATCTCCGCGTTCTGGGAGACTGGACAGGTAAGTCCAAAACTTTACAACTGAATTCACAAACATGGAAATGGTATGTGTTTCCTTAATCTTACCACCAGCCAGACCGCACAAGCTTGGATTCCCTCCTCAAATCTACCCTTGCATCCTTAGCTGTTAAAGTGATGCCAAATCTTTTTCTCTTTCCTCAAATTCATATGCAGGTTACATCTTCAGTTTACTGAATATTTGTTGAGCTGCAGGAAATTCAAAGTATGGCAGGCTGAGGTGAAACTTGTGTGGCATAAAGTTCAGGTATGACTGCTGATAGAGAAGATTTTCTAGTAGAACACACATCCCTTACAGGAAGCCATGCAACAATTTTACATCAGAACCATTTGGGTACAGCTGGATTTCCTGCACCCTGACCCGTTCCTGTGGAGCAGGCTTGGAACCTGCAGGCACCCATCGTGTATTTTATGTCGGAGTGATTCAAAAGCAGGTTTGTTCATTCCTGCTGAATATGCAAAGTCACACCTGTGTATGGTAGATATTAGGCACCAAATATTTTTTTTTAATTCGCTTATGGGATCTAGGCATCGCTGGTAAGGCCAGCATTTGTTGCCCATCCCTAATTGCCCTTGAGAAGGTGGTGGTGAGCCGCCTTCTTGAACCGCTGCAGTCTGTCTGGTGAAGGTACTCACAGTGCTGTTAGGTAGGAAGTTCCAGGATTTTGACCCAGCGACGATAAAGGATCAGCAATATACTTCTAAGTCAGGATGGTGTGTGACTTGAAGGGGAACTTGGAGGTGGTGGTGTTCCCATGGGCCTGCTGCCCTTGTCCTTCTAGGTGGAAGAGGTCACGGGTTTGGGAGGTGCTGTTGAAGAAGCCGTGGTGAGTTGCTGCAGTGCATCTTGTAGATGGTACACACTGCAGCCACTGTACGCCGGTGGTGGAGGGAGTGAATGTTTAAGGTGGTGGATGGGGTGCCAATCAAACGGGCTGCTTTGTCCTGGATGGTGTCGAGCTTCTTGAGTGTTGTTGGCGCTGCACTCATCCAGGCAAGTGGAGAGTATTCCATCACACTCCTTGTGCCTTGTAGATGGTAGAAATTTCCCAAATGTTTTCCCAAATTTCTTTTAAGACATAAGTGGCAGGTTTAAAAAGAAAACTTTCAGATAGATATGCGGATAGGGTTAGATGATGTAGGGTGGGAGGAAGCTCATGCGGAGCATAAACACTGGCATGGACCAGTTGGGCTGCATCGATGTGTCTGTGCTGTAAAATCTATGTAATTCTATGTAAATGGAATGCACTTTTAAAGACAAAATGGTTCCCTGTGGTTAAATATTGGCACATTCAATGCTACATGCTTGTTTGGTTGAGGTTCTTGGCTTGTTTTCCACTTATGTGCTTGCCAGCCTGCAATTCACCACCCCCACCCCCACCCCCTGCCATTTATTTTAATGGACAGGAAAATTATGGGCTGGCGACCACAGAACTGGAAAGCCCCACATGACTGAGCAACAAACGTTTGCAACAAGGATGGATGGCTGCTGGGAGCACATTACCAACGTGCAGTAGATTTTCCTTAGCCTTATGCATACTCCACAATCCCACTTCAGCATGTTTTGGTTAACTCTGTATTTAAACTTCTGCATACAAAAAGTAGAGTTCCAAGTGATGATGCTGCCTAGGTGGAGTTCCACAAGACAAGATTCTATGAAGCTTCACCCCCGCAAATCTGGTGCAAAGATTTTGGATTGACATTCAGCTTTCTTCAAATCTTACCTATTCACTTTCACGTTTCTTGCCTTTGCTATCCTTAACCTCCACAATTCTGCCGAGGTAACCCTATTAATTGTTACATCAGTTGGATTTTGTTACCAGGCAGTAAACCCTGAGGGATCCAAGTGACCTTTTATGCCCTAGTTATACTGCACCAAGGGACAATGGTGAACATTTTTGACAGTAGTATGATTAAGGAACACAGTTGTACTCCCCCTTGCATCATTTATGAATTAATGAAGACAGATTTCAGCACATGCATACGTGCTCACAGCTCTGTTAACAAGCAATGTTCCCACTAATTTTATTTTTCGTGCATGGTCCCTTTAAATTTGCTGTGTGTTATCTTCTAGCGGCAACAGCTGGTGAGCGGCCTGCGCGGGACCTCCCGATTGGTGCACGGCTGCGCTTCTTGAAGGGAGCATTGTTCACAAGTCTAGCAAAAATTTCAAATAATTCTCTCTTTTTAATGTTAGAACTGTAAAGATGTTAGAGCAGGCAGTCAGGATAGACTTTAAATTTGTGAATGGATAGGAAAATTGGGCGGGGTGTAAACGCTGTCGCCCATTTTGCACCTGATGGGAGCTTTTAAATTCAACCCCTTTGTTTAAACTTAAAAAGTTGTCTCCACGTATACTGTGATACAGTAATTAAATTAAAATTCTGAATCTATTATTCCCAAGTAGTCATTCAACTTTACTGTTAGATAATTTTACAGCATCTATAGTTTATGTGCCACACCAATATTTCTTTCCAATATATAGTACCTTTTATTGTCTGTAATGACTTTCATTTGTCACTATTCTTCCCAGTTACCGATTTTTATCCAGTTACTTTTGTACGACGCTAGCTGCACCTTCTCCTGAATCAACTGCACATTTCTAATACCATGTATGAATTTGACCAGTTAGCATTGGGTTTCCAAGTCTAAATCAAAAGCACATAAGAATTAGGAGCAGGAGTAGGCCATATGGCCCCTCAAGCCTGCTCCGCCATTCAATAAGATCATGGTTGATCTTTGACCTCAACTCCACTTTCCCGCCCGATCCCCATATCCCTTGATTCCCCATGAGTCCCAAAATCTATCTATCTCAGCCTTGAATATACCCAATGACTGAGCATCCACAGCCCTTTGGGATAGAGAATTCCAAAGATTCACAACCCTCTTAAGTGAAGAAATTCCTCCTCATCTCAGCCTTAAAAGGCTGACCCCTTACCCTGAGACTATGTCCCATAGTTCTGGATTCTCCTGCCAGGGGAAACAATCTTTCAGCATCTATCCTGTCAATCCCCCTCAGAATCTTGTATGTTTCAATGAGATCCTTCTAAACTCCAGAGAGTATAGGCACAATCTAAATAATCTCTCCTCATAGGGCAACCCTCTCATTCTAGGAATCAATCGAGTGAAACTTTGTTGCACTGCCTCTAAGGCAAGTATATCCTTCCTCAGATAAGGAGAACAAAACTGTGCTCAGTATTCCAGGTGTGGTCTCACCAAAGCCTTGTACAATTGTAGCAAGACTACCTTACTCTTGTAGTCCAACACACTTGTAATAAAGGCCAACATGCAATTTGCCTTCCTAATTGCTTGCTGTGCCTGCATGCACGCTTTGTGTTTCTTGTACTAGGACACCTAAGTCTCTCTGAACACCAACATTTAATACTTTTTCACCATTTAAAACATATTCCGTTTTCCCATTCTTCCTACCAAAGTGAATAACCTCACATTTCCCCACAGCATACTCAATCTGCCACCTTATTGCCCACTCACTTAACCTGTCTATATCCCTTTGCAGTCTCTTTGTATTATCACAGCTTACTTTCCCACCTAGTTTTGTATCATCAGCAAACTTGGATACATTACACTTGGTTCCTCTATTTAAGTCATTAATATAGACCTTAAATAGCTGATCCTTGCCGCACCCAACTAGTTACAGCCTGCCAACCTGAAAAAGACCCGTTTATCCCTACTCTGTTTCCTGTCCGTTAACCAATCCCCAACCCCATGAGCCCTTATCTTGTGTAATAACCTTTTATGTGGCACCTTCTCGAATGCCTTTTGGAAATCCAAATATACTACATCCATTGATTCCCCTTTATCTACCCTGCTAGTTAGATCCTCAAAAAAATTTATCAAACATGATTTTCCTTTCATTAACCATGTTGACTCTGCCTCATTATATTACGATTTTCTAAGTGCCCTGTTACCACTTCCTTAATAATGGATTCTAGCATTTTCCCGATGACTTATGTCAGGCTAACTGGCCTGTAGTTCCTGGTTTTCTCTCTCCCTCCTTTCTTGAATCATTAATGTCGATTAGGAATAGTCCCATCAATAATTCCTGGCACACTCCAATCTTGCCTCAGCATTAATCCACTAGCAAGTATCTGTTGCGTTCTTTGCTTCAGGAGACTTTTTTTTGTAATCCACATCCAGGTTTTATCTTGACTTCCCATTGTTTTCAGTTTCTAAAGCAGCCTTTTGTGAGGAACTTAATCAAAGGTTTTCTAGAAATCTAAGTGTCTATAACTATCTCTATAGTTATTATAAAGAACAATATTTGGTTAGTGTTTAAAGAGTACATTGCTCCTTGTGGGCCAGATGATATTAGAAGACATCTATCCTAGTTTATTAAACCTTTTGAACCTCAGCTTTTACTATCTTCACTTCAACCATCATGTTATTTACTTCACAGTATATATTATGCAAAAAAAGTACATATTTCAAAAGGAGATGCAAGAATGTTCTACAAGCTTCCCCAAGAGCTGGCTAAGAATTAAACAAACCCATTACTTAAAGCCATTATTTAACTAAATCCATTCAGGGAAATGGGATGTCGTGCTGGTCGTTACAGAGACCTATGTACATGGCAGTATGGAGAAAAGGCATCATTGTTGTGCACTCGGTTGCAATAAAGTAGTTCAGTATTGAACAGCATTAATATATCAGATTTAATGAAGCATTTTTGTATGTTTTTTTTAATCTTTATGTTTTGCAGAAAGATTAAGGGAACTGATGCTATCTGAACCAAATTTGGATGCAGAGATCCTGCCCATACTGCAGCAGAGAAATTACCCAAAGTAAGTCTGAGTAAATGTTATTGTTATTTACAACACCGAATGTTATCTCATTTTTAGTCGTTGTTACTTATGCCATTTTCATATTAATAGTAGATCCTCTGTAGTTCAGGTGGAGTCAAGACGAAAGTCAGTAATCATGCAGTCAGGGTTAGAGGGCATGGTACTGTACAATTCGGCCAAGCCAGGAAGGGGAAGGTGACTGGGGGTGGGGGTTGGGGGCGGGGTGGGGGGGGTGGTGAGATGTGGTGGGATAGGGAGAGAGGGAAGAAGGAGGAGAGAGGGAAGAAGGAGAGAGGGAAAATTCAGTCAACAAGGGAGTGTGGCTTGATGCACAGGAAGCCAGCAGTGGGGAAGTGCTGTAGAAGCGGAATTCAGTTTAGCAGGAAAAGGGCATCAGAAATCCAGAAATCAGGAAATATTGAGGAGGGGGACCTGAGATCAGCAGGAAGGGTCGGGGTAGCCAAGGCAAGGAAATGTCAGCCAGCAGGAGCGGAGGGTGCTAAGGAAAGGGAGATAAGGCAATTCATGTCAATGGATGAGAGGGGTGCTGAGGGACAGGAAAGCTAGCCAGTGGAGGAGGGAGATGCTTTGAATGGGAAATCCAGCCAATAAGGGTGGAACTTGGGGTGTGTGCCACAGGAACCATTGATGGATGCCGATCACAGGAGGCAATGTAGAAGTTCGAAGGCACAGAGAGGAAGACAGGTCCAGAAAGGACTAGTGGCTGAGAAGATTGAAGTGCTGGCTTTTCCAGGGGCATGCGGGGAGACTGACCTCAGGAGTGGAAGTTAGGCAAGTCGTGACCATCAGAATGTAGACGGCCCCGACACGCCCTCTAACTTTATTACTAGACAGTTCTTTGCGCTGGTTAACATTTTAACAAGTATCTGGAGGTGGGGGATGCAATATACAAAAATCCATCTAAACGGACAGGTGAATCTGATTTTTAAATGTTGGCAGCTGCTGGACAGCATCATGAGTCACTCCCGACCATTACCAGTTTATAACCCAGCTTACAACAAACTTTCTGTGTAAGTTAGGCAATTTGTGACTGTGTTTTTGGCTCACTCACGCACATCCTAACAACCATGGACCAATGTTCCCCCTAATTATTTTTGGATGCGCTGCTCCTTTAAGGGGCTGCACGGCCCATTCACAGTTTCGCACATGTGCGGAATTTAACATTGGAAAAGCCGGCCCCGGGCTGCATGGGACCGGCAGAGAGCTGTGTGGCCGCACAGCTTACAACAACAACCACCTTTGGTGGCCGTGCCTTCTGTTGCCTAGGCCCTAAGCTTTGGAATTCACTGCCTAAACCTCTCCGCCTCGCTACCTCTCTTTCCTCCTTTAAGACGCTCCTTAAAACCTACCTCTTTGACCAAGCTTTTGGTCACCTGTTCTAATTTATCCTTATGTGGATCAGTGTCAAATTTTTTGTCTTAAAATACTCCTGTGCAGCGCTTTGGAATGTTTTACTATGTTAAAGGCGCTATATAAATACAAGTTGTTGTTGGCCGCACAGCTTAGAGGGAACGTTGCCCTGGGCGCTCATTTTAAATGAAATAAAATACTGTAGATGCTGGAAACCTGAAACAAAACCAGAAAATGATGGAAATACTTGGCAAGAAGGGCTGTCTATTGTATATGGATAGGTGGATCACTGAGTGTCATAAATTCCAGGAAATTGTATGTACGTCTAAATAATGTCTTCAGGGACTAATTTTAATATAATTAACTGCAAACCGACAGGTGTTTCTGACTTCAGTACAAAGCCCAACCGTAAAATTGGATCACATGCTAAATGGGCGAAATTCTGGTATAACTGATCACCTTCCATTTTTTCAATTGGTCATGCCAACTTTCTGCCTGTTAATTTTCTGTAACTGGTTGGAAAATCTACCCAATCATATCCAAATCCACTGTAGTAAACATCTTACTTTGCTTACAGCTTTTAAAGCAAAACTCCAAAATGCACTATTCAGGATGAGCCTTTACAAAATCCCCATCTGGTGAAGTATTGCAGCTTTAATTATTGGTTCTTAAAACTGTCAGCCTGTTTATTAACACTGCACAATGAGTCGTGTCAGAATGCTGTCTTTATTTCCATGCACTGCATTCCTACACTCTCTTTCTACTTGTGGTAACTTGACATGAGCTGACAGCTACCCTCTCGTACTGCATGATGTGTGATCAAGGATACAATGGAAAGTGTTCACAGTTCAATTCTAAGTGGACAAAGGAAAATATGTGGTGGTTTTCCTGTCAGCAGTTTTCCTGTCTCTAGTCTTTTAGCCCTGAAGCATAGCTTCCTGAGCAATTAGCCTGTGCTCATTGATCATTAAATTGAGCTGAGTGAATTTCGACAAAGTGATGTGTAACTGAGAAAAGAGGAACTATCATGGAAATGTGTATTATTAAATCATCAATTTCTTTAAGAACAAGTACAGTTTTCTGACTAGAGAAATGGGTTTTAAAAGAGTCATTGTCATACTGCTGGTGAGGATGGGAAGTGAAAGATTATAGTAACTGCTTAGAGCAGCCTAGTGATAGCACTCTTTAGCCAATTAGTGCAGTTTGGGCCAGTCACAATCGTTTCAATAACTTTTCAGATTGTTTGATATATATGTATATATATGTATATATATATATGTAAGATTGATCTATTTTAATTGCAGAAAAAGTGACTTGCAGCCGACCACCGTACTGCTGACTGTGTAGCTGGTTTATTTAAGGAATTTTTGTGGTTTCCAATCGAGGAATTCTTGATGACTGTGCTTCTTTGATTAAGTTCTTGTGAGGATTTTACTTTTCCAATGTTAAAAATATTGATAGCCAATGAGGAGCACGTTAACAGAATGACCAACATTATTTACTTTACAAGTAAAATTAAGAAACAAAGCCCCAAAGTCTCCCTGCTTCTAACCACCTCTCAAAGCACCAGATTGATGAAACAACGGACCTTTCTTTACACTGTGGTGGAAACCTTCTCCAGTAACTAAGCTGATAATCCTCTGTACATTCACAACCACATATTCCAATGTTGTGGAGAGTCTGGAATATGCTGGCATAGACTTTTAAAAATTAGTTCATGGGTTGTGGGCGTAGCTGGCAAGGCCAGCATTTATTGCCCATCCCTAATTACCCTTGAGAAGGTGGTGCTGAGCGGCCTTCTTGAACCGCTGCAGTCCGTGTGGTGAAGGTACTCCCATAATGCTGTCCCATGCGCTTGTTGCCTTTGTCATTCTAGGTGGTAAAAGTTGTGGGTTTGGGAGGTGCTATTGGAGAAGCCTTGGCAGTTGCTGCAGTGCATCTTGTATTCAATACTAACTGGCCAACATGGTGACATTGGGTGAGCAATGCACTGATGTGATGTTTTGCTGAGATAATAGAAGTTTTTCTTATTAAATCAAACATTTTCTAGTAGGCCAATTCCTTGGTAAAATTCACCTGGTTATCAGCGACCCTTGGCTTCTTTTGTGATATAATGGGGTCAATTTACCTCTTCACCCACTCCCCCACCACCCCCACCCCACTCAACTAAGAAGCAGAAAGCATTATTCATTTCTAACTCACTGCAAAATAAATATTGAACTTGTGGCTGTTCCATTCGAGTGTGTGGGGAGCAGGAGGGTGCACTATTAGTGGACTGGGGGTTGAGAATGTGGAGAGACCTGCCTCACATTTCCCCACTTCTGTTGTCTTCATGCGTGGGTCCCTCTCCTTGTAAGGAAACAAGTACATGTATTGGTGACTTCCCAACCCCAAATGCATGAAGGAATCATGTGCTGACAGTGTGCTTGGTGTTTGCTGCTTGTCACAAGTAATAGGCCACAGGATAGATGCATTGCCATGACAGAAATACTCAGTGCACTGGCAAAATGTGGGCATGCTTTTTCTCTCTATGGTGCTGCCCCAAAGATAAACCATGGCCCAGAAATTCGGGTCGAGGGCTTCCCATGGGTGTAAGCCCCCAACCTGCACTTACCTAGCACGCCGGCCGTTGAGCTGTGGGCCCCTGTGGAATTGTGATCCTGGGCCTGCTCCAACTGCCGGCGTGCAGTGCTTGCGTATCCCAGGGGTGCAGTTAGTTCGATGCGTCCCCTGGGATCACGTGGGCCATGGGGAGCCAATCGGAGCAGGGAATGCTTCATTCATAAGTTTGACAGGAAGGGCTGTCAAACTTATAAATACTATAAGCCCCAAAACATCACTAAATCTTCAAATAATTTTTTTTTTAATCACATTTTTTAAATAAACTATAAATTACATGAAATAACTAATTTAAACAATTTAAATTTTTGAAAAATAATTTTATTTTCCAACGGGGCTAAAAATAAACTTATCTTTCTTTAAAGTATTTAAAAATAATAAACCTGTGGAAAAAAATGTTTTATTTTAATTAATTCAGCACTTACCTTGTAAAAAGCAGGCCTTGCAACTGCTTTTTAAATGTGTAACTTCTGGAGACTTACCCTTCTGGGAAAACCTGCAAAAAAAACGTAAGTTCGATGCGCACGCGCAGCCTCTCCTGCACACGGATTCGACCTTTCAACCCCTTCTTTCAGGGGAACGGAAGTGCCGGTTTCCCGCGCATGCGCAGTGCAAGCAGGAAACCAGCACTTCCATTGGGCTTACGGGTGAGTACCCGAATTTCTGGGCCATTATAAAATTAAGAGAAATCTGAGCAGGACTTGGCTTAGCAGTCTTCCAGAGACCAGCAAAATTCTTCATTACCTGCTCCCATGTTCAGGAAAAAGAAAGTCTTGCATTTATTTAGCGCCTTTCATGACCACCGGACGTCTCAAAGCGCTTTACAGCCAGTATACAGCACAGATAGCACTGATTCTTGTTTGCCACCTCCACCTATGCTGTTCTGGTGACCTCCTTCCTTCGTTAGACCTCCTCCAGCAGCTACATTCAATTGAGCTGTTCTGCACTTGCTGCAGCTATTCCTCCCTTTCTCCAAGACAAGAACAACTGTAAAGTTCAGCAGCAGGACCAAATAACTTGCTTCTTGATGCTAGGGTGCTCCAGCACATCCTGTGTTATACAAAGGTGCTGATCTCTAATTATAATGCCCCTATTTTCAATAACCTTCTGGCAAAAACAGTTATTAAATCTAATGGGCTATTAACTGCTTTAGGCCCGTTTTCGGGCCTGAAATAGTTTGCATGCACAGAGCATGTGCCAGAAGCTTAAGGCCCGAGGCTCGCTCGAAATTGGACCCCAGGCCTCATGTTAATAATTGCGGTGAGCTGCCGACAACAGTTGCTCCCCCAGAGACAGCTAGCTGGTTGCTGTACAACCAATTTGGGCAGGTGCTTTACAGCCCATTTTCTGGAAGGGGTCCTTAAACAGATGTTAGGCCCCTTATTATCATATTCCTAACGCCTGTTTTAGATGGCCACCCGAAATGCCTGAATATTGTCAAAGTCCAATATGTATATTGCATATATATTGCAGCAATTTTAGATCTTTATAGATAGTGTAAGCTTTGAGGATTCATGTGGTGATCCACTCATTGCAGAGTACCCAGCCTCTGCCCTGCTCATGTGACCTCTACATTGAAATGACTGGCCCAGTTAAGCTTCTGGTCAATAGATGTTGATGGTGAGGAACTCAGTAATGATGATGCTGTTGAAGGTCAGAGGGAGCTGGCTTGGCTTGCTCTTGTTCAAGATGGTTATTGCCAGCCACTAATGTGTTGCAAATGTTAAGTGTCACTTGTCAGTCCAAGCCTGGATTTTGTCCAGGTCCTGCTGTGGGCTGGCATGGAATGTTTCAATGTCTGGGTAAAATGTTTTGAATTTCTGCGTGTTGCAATTCTGATGGCATATAAGCAGGGATAATTTAGGGGGCGAAATTGTGTTCTGTAGTGCTCACCTTTTGAGTGCTATGAGGCCTCTTCTGAAGGGAAGTGCGCTGGACGCCATATTTGTAAAGCGGTTTGTGCCTGGACCTGATGACCATCGGCAGCATGCAGAGCAAGCAAATCATGACGTCAACCAGCATGTAATCCTGATTTGATGCCAGCCCTGCAATTTTGAAGCTCCACACTCCAGCCTGTGCCCACTCTTAACCTTGCACAGCTAAACTCGATGTTAAACGGCATGAATGACCCCCCCACCAGCACTATTTAAAGGTATCATCAACTACTTGAAGGTTAGTTGCTTGATTATTTCTTCTGGCTGTTGCTGCAATTCTATGCATTTTGGGTTTCAGTCGTCTACAGGGACTGGTCTGGCTGCTGCTGAAGAATTTTGTTGGTGACTTAAAGGCTTGTGCACAAACCAGTTGCTTCCAGACATGGGTGGTCTAGTAGGGCTTTCTCTTGGCATTGAGCATGACTGGGACAATGAGCAGAGGCCACGCAGAGCAGGACAAGCTGTTAGAAGAGGCAGGAGGAGGAGGAGTGGGAGAAGAGCTCTCGGCAGTGCCCCTTCCCATAATAGCCATAGTGGTGCAGTTGGTAGGATATAGCATTTGAAGATGTACTCCTGACCTTGATGACTCGTGTGAGTTCATTAAACTTTCTTCCTGCACTTCATCCAGGTCCTTGGGGCTACACTCCTGGCATTGACCTCTGCCGCTATCTCTTGCCACTGCCATCTGAGCATGTGTCTGGAGGGCCTTCAGCCCCCTTAATATACAGGATATCTCTACTTGTTTCCACCTCTTCCACCAAGACCTCCAGTGCATTGTCCGAAAGCCTTGGTGCATGCTCTCTCCCATGATCAGCCATTGTTGAGTCTTCCACAGCACAATATTCAGAATGATCTCCGCACCACCAGCAGCCACAATGCACTTTCCCTTTAAGTAGTGCAGGTTAGCTTTAAGTTGTAGTACGCACTCACGATATTTGGCCCCCTACTGATGCGTGAAGCCAAGCAACAGCGCGGGGAGTGCTAGCTGCACGCAGCAATCATGGAAATGAGCAGGCAGCATAAAGTTGGCGTCTTGCCTGCAGTGCAATCAACAGGCATGGGTTAAATGTGCATCACGATCCCTGCACCTGTTTTCAGAGGTTATCCAATTTAACCCCCAGGGTCTTTTACTCTTCCCATCAAAGCCATTTGGCAAAGTGAGCAAGTACTAGATGGGAAGCTATGGTTGGTTGCTGAAAGGTAGTATGTGTTATGTTCATTAATAACTAGACATTCGTATTATGAGCACAGCTAGCTTCTAGCTAGTCATTTATTCAGTACACGTTCTCTAGGTACAGTATCTGTAGAGATGCAGCATGTGTGCTCCTGTGTGCAGGCTGCCATCTTGACTGTTGCCTGTGGGTAGCCTAGTGCCTCATGGGTAATGTAGTCTTAATATATATACAGCTGGGTAGTGTAGTCTTTTACATACAGCTATATACAGCTCTACGCAGCTCTACGGCTCCACCTAGTGTCCACTATAGAATGACATGTTATTGATCACTACATCCCCCTTTCTTTGAGGTTTAACAAAATCAATATCAATCAACTTTCAAGAAAACAATAAAGATAATATCAGTAACACTTTTGTTAGTGCTCTATAAACATAAACATTTTTAAAACAGTCAACACATTTTCAAAGCTTTACATTGTACTCAAAGATTAATTCTATCAGGCTTTTTTACTTCACGTGTGGATCTTCTCAACACGGGTAAGTCTGATGTGTCTTCATGAGATTGTTCTGGCGGTGAATGACAAGATGCAGTTGCGGCATTGTCATCAATCTGCTCTTGTATAGATCGAGGTCTCCTTGCGATCTTTGCTTGGAGAGGGTTTCAGTGTTTCCTTCACTCTTCATGCCATAACTCTCAATGTAGTCAATGCACTCTCGAAAAACTGCTGGCAGCTGGATCCCATCATACAGCATAGTCCTCTCAGCAGCCTCGGCTAATGGAACACCAAAGAATTGGCCTGAGGGAAGAAGGAATATCCACCGGAACTGCTTCCTGCTCTGGTGCAGGCTTCTTCTTTTTCTTTTTCTCTTTCCACTGCTTAACAACATCTGCTGCGGTTATATCTTTGGTCTTTTTCTCCTTGTGTTTTTCCTCTTTGTGCTTTTCTTCCTTTGGCTTCTCTTTGACCTTAAAGTCTTTTTCTTTCTTCTTGGAGAAACTAGGCTTTTTGAAGACATGGATACCCTTTGGCCTTTTCATCCTTGATGGGCTCTCTGCTTCATCACCTGAGTCATCTGGTCTGCTTATGGCACAGTTTATACGGTAGCCTCTCTTGACCAGTTCTAAGTCTTCACAAGCTTTGTCACCTAGTATCGAATCAAGTCTTTCAGCCACAACAGAAAACATGAGATGATGCACTTTGTCTTTGACTGTCACTTTAAGTCTGCATACACCTAAGCTATCTATTTTCTGTCCATTATAGTCCTTCAGTAGTACTGACTTTTTCTGTATTTTGGGCTTTTCTTTCATATTGTTAATGTCACTCATACTGATTAACTTTGCTTTTGCCCAAGTGTCTAGTTTCAAGGTAACTAATGCTCCATTTACCTGCAGTGGGATCATCCATTTGTCCTCTTTTACTGCATTAACTTTATGTTCAGCATTATCCATTTCTGAGGGCTGCACATTTTCTGTATCCTTTTTGATATTGTCACATGACACCATTCCTACAAAAAATGTCTCACTTAAATCAGTGTCCTCAATTACATTAACTCGTTGCCCTTTCTTAGTTTGTACTTTTGAAAAGCATTGTTTGGCAAAGTGATTCTTTCCATTACACTTTGTGCACATTTTTCCAAACGCTGGGCATTGTCTTAACTGGTGTTTGTAACCACAGCGTTTACAATTAAAAATTTCATCCTCCGATTGCTTTTCATTTCTGTTCTGCCCATGTTTCTTCCCCTTATAGGACACAGCACCGACAGCAGCATTATCACTCATTACAATCGTATCATTATTGATTTCACTGAAAGTCTTCGCGTGCTTTCGAGCTAGCTCGCTGGCTTGGCATATTTTCACCGCATTTTCCAAATTTAGTTCGGTTTCTCTCAACAGACGTTCCCTGACTTTTTTATCATGAATACCAAACACAATCTGGTCACGAATCATGGATGCTTTGAGCTCAGAGAAATTACATGTCTGTGCTTTCAGTTTCAGATCAGTTATAAAGCTATCAAAAGTCTCATTTTGTTGCTGTGTCCGAGAACGGAAGATGTATCTTTCATACGTCTCATTCTTTTTGGGAGAACAATGTGCATCAAATTTCTGCAGCACATCGTCTAATTTGTCTCTGTTCTCCGCTGGATTAAATACAAATGTATTAAATACCTCTATCGCCTGTGGGCCTGCAACCATAAGCAGCAACGCTATCTTCCTTGCGTCTGGCTTCGTACCGAATCCGATGGCTGCAATGTAGAGTTCGAATTGCTGTTTAAAAGTCTGCCAATTGTAGTCGATTTTTTCTGTGAGTTTCAAACACTCTGGTGGCTTCAAATTCTCCATGTCGCTTTTCACAATTTTCAGCAGATCTTCACCACCCTGGTACCATGTTATGTTCATTAATAACTAGACATTCTTATTATGAACACAGCTAGCTTCTAGCTAGTCATTTATTCAGTACACGTTCTCTAGGTACAGTATCTGTAGAGATGCAGCATGTGTGCTCCTGTGTGCAGGCTGCCATCTTGACTGTTGCCTTATGGGTAGCCTAGTGCCTCATGGGTAATGTAGTCTTAATATATATACAGCTGGGTAGTGTAGTCTTATACATACAGCTATATACAGCTCTATGCAGCTCTACGGCTCCACCTAGTGTCCACTATAGAATGACATGTTATTGATCACTGCAGTATGGACTTGTTCTAAGCAAGCAGCCAGCAGTTAATATGAATCCCTGTCTTGTTCCATAACTCAAATAGTCATCTTCAATACAACTGTAGTAAGATTTGGTGTGATTTTATGCTGTATAATAAAATGTATTTATTTTGGAATTACACACAACTTGTTTTGGTGGAACTTGTGTAATGCATAATTATACCACACATATTGTGGAAGAGTTTAAAGGCTAAAAATTTGTTTGCATATCACCCATTGTTTGGACGCTATGGGTGCCGAATTGGGTCCAAAATGGCATCTGAGCAGTGCGCACATACTTCCAGTGTGGGCTGCGCTGGATGCCATCTTGGTGAGGGCTGTAAGCTGGCCGTTAGGAGCGTGCGCTGGAAGTATAGTATGTAGGCAGATCATGACATCAATCAGCTGGTTCCCCTTTATCCACAGCACATGTTACTTCCTCAAAGAACTCCAATAAAGTGGTGTGGTAAACCACTGTTGTTGTTGCACACTGTTGTATCTAGGCATGCCTCTGCTGGCTCCGCCCCTGGCTCCACCCACAGGCCCAGGTATAAAGGTGACTGCTCTGCAGCCCCCTGCCTTCTTGGAAACCAGTCAACCACAAGAGGCATGCTCTGTTCTTTGTTAATAAAAGCCTTTTAGTTACTCTCCTAACTCTCTGTCGTTTATGAGTAATTGATAGCGCATCAATTTTATTAACAAAAACAAAATGTCGGCACCAAACGTTGATCAGCAGGAAACAACGGCTCCAAACGCTGAGCAGCAGGCGCTGCAGCAAACGACGGCACCAAACGCTGAGCAGCAGGCGCTGCTGCATGCCCTCAGACCAACATGCCTGGACCTAGACCCTCAAGAGGCGGGTTCGTCTACCAAGTTCGCACAATGGCTGCGTTGCTTCGAAGCTTACCTGGAAGCCTCAGCCATGACACTAGATGGAAACAAACAAAAAATCCTGGCCTCCAAGGTGGGCCACCAAGTCTACACGCTCATCCAGGACGCGACTACCTACACGGCGGCTATCGATCTGCTAAAAGGACAATACACACGCCCGGTAAATACGGTTTATGCCAGACACCTCCTGAGATCCCGCAAACAGCAGTCCGGGGAATCGTTGGAGGCATTCCTACGGGCACTACAGATACTCGGCCGAGCCTGCGATTGTAAAGAGGTATCGGCCACGACACACACGGAGGGACTTATCCGAGACGCTTTCGTTGCGGGCCTCAAATCTGACTACTCCCGGCAGAGACTGCTGGAGAAGGGCGAAATCGACCTGAAGAAGGCAGTGTCCCTCGCGCTCTCGCTAGACGCGGCCCACCGGAATATGGACGCATTCTCCCCTAACCGCTCCGCACCGTGGACGCCGCAACCTTGGGTCATGGGACCCCTGGCACCAACTGCTGCAGCGATGTCCAAGGGCCTGAAATGTTACTTTTGTGGCCAGGCAAAACACCCCAGAGCACGCTGCCCGGCGAAAAACGCTACCTGCTCTGGCTGCGGGAAGAAAGGACACTACGTCAGCGCCTGCAAAGGTAAAACCGCTAACGCCAGCAGCGCCGCGTGTGAACCGTGGGGGCAGCCACCTTGTCCGCCATCTTGGACACCTCCAGCCGCGTGGGATCAGAATAATGGGCGCAACCATTTTGTCCGCCATCTTGGACGCCTCCAACTCCAATCGCGGGTGACCCGGACTCAACCACCGCCTCGTCTGACGACCACAGCGACTCACTCGACCATACGCTGGCCTCCGTGACGCTGGACCAATCTCTCCCTCACCAACTGTCCAGGTCCATGATGGACATTACGGTAAATGGCCGCGCCACTACCTGCCTTTTCGACAGCGGGAGCACGGAGAGCTTTATCCACCCCGACACGGTGCGCGGTTACTCTCTCCCGGTCCTGCCAACGCGCCATCGGATCTCTATGGCTTCCAAATCCCATTCAGCAGATGTCGGTGGCTACTGTGTAGTGACCCTTTCAGTAAGGGGCACAGAATACAAAAATTTTAAACTTCTTGTCCTGCCCCGTCTCTGCGCTGCCGTTCTACTGGGGTTGGATTTTCAGTGCCACCTTAAAAGTGTCACATTAGCGTACGGCGGACCCCTCCCCCCACTCACAGTCTGCAGCCAGCAGCTTTTAAATCACCCGCCGCGCACCATTTGCAGCCTCTCCACGCTTAAAGTCTCCCCCCCCCTTGTTCGCTAACCTCACCCGCGACTGTAAGCCCATCGCTACCAAAAGCAGGCGGTACAGTGCCGGGGATAGGAGTTTCATTAAATCCGAAGTAGCAAGACTCCTGAAGGAAGGGATTATTGAGGGTAGCACTAGCCCATGGCGAGCACAAGTGGTGGTAGTGAAGACTGGCGAAAAACAGCGCCTAGATATTGACTACAGCCAGACGATCAATCGCTACACCCAGTTAGATGCATACCCACTCTCCCGCATATCTGACATGGTCAATCAGATAGCACAATACCGGGTGTTCTCGACGATTGATCTGAAGTCGGCATACCACCAGCTCCCCATCAGGGCTGAGGACCGCCAGTACACAGCTTTTGAAGCTGACGGTCATCTCTACCACTTCCTCCGAGTCCCCTTCGGCGTCACCAACGGGGTTTCGGTCTTCCAAAGGGAGATGGACCGAATGGTTGACCAGAACGCGCTGCAGGCCACCTTCCCCTATCTAGACAACGTCACCATCTGCGGCCACGACCAGCAGGACCATGACGTTAACCTAGAGAAATTCCTCCGTACGGCCCAGCGGCTGAATCTAACATACAACAAGGACAAATGTATGTTTCGCACCACGCGCCTCGCCATTCTTGGCTGCATAGTGGAGAACGGAGTCATCGGCCCCGACCCCGACAGAATGCGCCCCCTTATGGAGCTCCCCCTCCCCCACTGCCAAAAAGCACTGAAGAGATGCCTAGGGTTTTTCTCTTACTATGCTCAGTGGGTGCCCAACTATGCGGACAAAGCCAGACCCCTCATCAAGTCCACCTCCTTCCCCCTGACAGCAGAGGCATGTGCAGCCTTCACTCTCATAAAAAAAGACATTGCGAAGGCCACAATGCACGCAGTGGATGAGTCCATCCCTTTCCAAGTGGAGAGCGACGCATCCAACTTCGCCCTAGCTGCAACCCTTAACCAGGCGGGGAGACCCGTGGCCTTTTTCTCAAGGACCCTCCAGGGCCCCGAGATTCGACACTCCTCTGTCGAAAAGGAGGCCCAGGCCATTGTGGAAGCGGTGCGACATTGGAGGCATTACCTGGCCGGAAAACGATTTACCCTGCTCACTGACCAACGTTCAGTAGCTTTTATGTTTAATAATAAGCAGAGGGGCAAAATCAAGAATGACAAGACCTTGAGGTGGAGAATTGAACTCTCCACCTACAATTACGATATCTTGTACCGGCTCGGGAAACTCAATGAGCCCCCAGATGCCCTATCACGTGGTACATGCGCCAACGCGCAGGTTGATAGACTGCAGACCCTCCACAATGACCTCTGCCACCCGGGGGTCACCAGGTTCTTCCACTTCATCAAATCCCGTAACCTGCCCTGCTCCATCGAGGAGGTCAGGACCATGACCAGGAACTGCCAAATCTGTGCCGAGTGCAAACCGCATTTTTATAGGCCAGACAGAGCAAGCCTGATCAAGGCCACTCGCCCCTTCGAGCACCTGAGCGTCGATTTTAAAGGGCCCCTCCCCTCCTCTGACCACAACGTGTACTTCCTCAACATAATTGATGAGTACTCCCGTTTCCCGTTTGCCATCCCGTGCCCAGACATGACCAGTACCATGGTCATTAAATGTCTGAATGACCTTTTCGCCTTGTTCGGCTTCCCTAGCTATATCCATAGTGACCGGGGCTCATCCTTTATGAGCGACGAACTCCGTCAGTACCTGCTCACGAGAGGTATTGCTACAAGCAGAACCACCAGCTACAACACCCGGGGGAACGGCCAGGTGGAAAGAGAGAACGCGACGGTTTGGAAGGCCGTCTTCTTAAACTTAAAATCTAAGGGCCTTCCGACCTCTTGCTGGCAGGAGGTCCTCCCTGCGGCGCTCCACTCCATTCGGTCACTGCTTTGTATGGCCACCAATGCCACCCCCCATGAAAAAATGTTCACTTTCCCCAGGAAGTCCACATCGGGGACCTCGCTGCCGACATGGCTGACGTCTCCAGGACCTGTCCTACTGCGGAAGCACGTGAGGTCCCATAAAACGGACCCCCTGGTCAAGAGGGTGAGCCTCCTCCATGCCAACCCCCAGTATGCTTACGTGGCGTACCCGGACGGGCGGGAGGACACAGTCTCCACACGAGACCTCGCACCTTCGGGTGCCCCTGAAACACTACCATTGCGGGAGGACACAGTCTCCATACGAGACCTCGCACCATCGGGTGCCCCTGAAACACTACCATTGCCATCCACCACTACCCACAACCCAACCCCGGTAGACGGCATGCCGCAGCCCCAGGACCCGTCATTGACCACCCAACCACTCAATGAGACGCCAGATTCAACGTTGGACGCTGCACCATCACCGCCGCCACCACGACGATCAGGACGGCATACAAGGCCACCTGATAGACTTACTTACACGAACCTTTAGTACACTTCACCCCGCCGGACTCAATTTTAAACAAGGGGTGAATGTGGTAAACCGCTGTTGTTGTTGCACACTGTTGTATCTAGGCATGCCTCAGCATGCCTCTGCTGGCTCCGCCCCTGGCTCCACCCACAGGCCCAGGTATAAAGGTGACTGCTCTGCAGCCCCCTGCCTTCTTGGAAACCAGTCAACCACAAGAGGCATGCTCTGTTCTTTGTTCATAAAAGCCTTTTAGTTACTCTCCTAACTCTCCGTCTTTTATGAGTAATTGATAGCGCATCAAGTGGTTAAACATGATTTCCCTTTCACAAAACAATGTTGACTCTGCCTGATTACCTTGAACTTTTCTAAGTGCCCTGCTATAACGTCTTTAATAATAGCTACTAACATCTTCCCTATGACAGATGTTAAGCTAACTAGCCTGTAGTTTCCTGCTTTCTGTCTCCCTCCCTTTTTGAATAAAGGCATTACATTTGCTATTTCCCAATCTAATGGAACCTTCCCTGAATCTAGGGAATTTTGGAAAATTAAAACCAACGCATCAACTATCTCACTAGCCACTTCTTTTAAGACCCTAGGATGAAGTCCCTCAGGACCCGGGGACTTGTCAGCCCACAGCTCCAACAATTTGCTCAGTACCACTTCCCTGGTGATTGTAATTTTCTTGAGTTCCTCCCTCCCTTCCATTTCCTGATTTATAGGTATTTCTGGGATGTTACTTGTATTCTCTATAGTGAAGACCGATGCAAAATACCTGTTCAATTCAACTGCCACCTCCTTATTTTCCATTAATTCCCCAGACTCACTTTCTATAGGACCAACACTCACTCTGTTAACTCTTTTCTTTTTAAAAACTCTATAGAAACTCTTAGGGCTCGATTTTGCCAGGCCCAAGGAGGCGGGATTGGAGGCGAGTGTGGTGTTAAAATTGCAAAAAATGGCGGGCGGCTCCGAACCCACCTCCAGCCTGCCTCCGAGCAATTTTCCCAGAATCGGGGTTTCAGATCCCATTTCCATCCCGCCTCCAAGAGGTGGGATAGGCCCTTAAGGCTCTTAACAACCAGTTAATTGCCTCTATAATCCCATTTTGAGAGGCCTTTCTGATTTTAACACGTTTCCCCCATCCTGCACATCTCCTCTGGAACATGCCAGTTAATCCTGGTGGCCTCACAAGTGGACTGCTTACTAACAGCTGCAGCTCCACCATTAAAAAGGAGTTTTCACCAATGATCATTTGCAGGTGGCAGAACTTTGTTGTCTCAGGTCTGGGGGAACTTTTAGCAGGGATACACATTGTTGTGGAAGTTTGGAGCCTGACACCCATCTGCAGTGTGACCTCCTGAGAAACCCCTCTCCCCACCTTGACTGAGCGCTTCCTCAACTGAGGCATATACCAGAAGCATGGGAACCATTTATTTCCTTTCCTCCTGGAAATCAGATTCAGACGAAGACCAGCCGTGGCAGCAGCAGAACCATGAACAACAGCAGCAGCAACAACAGGAGCGCCAGCTGCTGCTCACCCACCTGAAGCTGCATAGGCTAGAAGGCGCCAACGCGCGACCACATTGCTGCCCCGGATGCAAGGGATGCACTCATGTTGGCCAGATTTGCTTAGCCTGCACAATCAAACACTTTTGCCTCGCACCTTCTTACCAGAGCATCGACAATGGACAAGAACCTACGGATTCCTATCACTTTAATCACCATACTGACACTTGCAAGTCACTCTAAGCCCTCAATGTGGAAGTGCCATTTGCGAAATGACACAGGCCACAACTTCAACAGTTTGCCATCAGAATTTTTTATCACAACAAGCAACTGATGGCATTTCAAAAATAAATACAACATAAAACCCAAGTGACTACCCTTGTAACTACTTGTGCATTATCTTCCTCTTACGCATGCTCCTACGTGGTGCCCTATGGCTTCAGCAGATGTGGAGGCCCCTTGTTCCCTTTCTTGCTGCTCCTGTCTCGACACCTTTGGCGGCTGTCCTCTGGGGTGGCGAACCTGTGAGGGCTCGGCAACTGTCTGATGCTCCTGCGGCTGTACAGGGGATGAGACGCCCATCTCAGTTGGGTGAGAACTCTGGTGGGGCTCTGACAGGGCTTTGCTGTGGCATGGTCATGTGAGCCCTTGGAGAGGAGCCCCCACTTCCTTGTTGTCTGCCACCAACATCCCTCTCATGGGTCAGCCCCACTTCAGAGCTAGCAAGTGGCTTGACAGCATCTTGCTGCACTTCAGGGGGGCCATGAGGACTCGTTTATGCACTGGAAGTCCTACTCCAGAGGACTTCCGTGAAGGTCTGGTTTCTATGCTCAATAGCTGACCATCGCTCCTCAAGAGATGTCAGTCTATTCTGAACAATGACTATGTTTTCAACACTCTGGCGACTTAGCTCCTCCAGGGTTGTAGCCATCCTCTCCTCTACTGTAGCCATCTTTTCCACGGAGGTTGCCATCCTTTCCATGGTGATGCGTTCATGCGCCAATGCCTCCACAAAGGCTCTGCTCATGTTCGCGATGGACTCCTCCATTCGCTCCACACTCGCAGCGACCCTGGAGACAAAACCAGCCAGAGACTCCTGCACCTGTTCCTGGAGTTCCAGCGCCGCTCTCCTTCTGGGTGGACCCGGAGGCACAGGGTCGACATGCAGCTGAGCCGAGATGGCAGAGTCCCGCGCCCTCCGACAAGGACTCTCCACTGCTGTCCCTGTCTCCACCATCTGCGGATGCTCACTTGTGAGCTGTGATACACCAGGTGACAACTCTACTCTATCTCGCGAAGGTGCTGGTGCTGGGTGCGCTGGATTCTGCTGATGCTGCACCCTGTGAGGTTGCAGCTTCCTCTGAGGAGTCTTGAAGCTCAGGCTGTTCCTCCTGGACAGTGGGGACGGGGGCTGTTGATGGTCCTGTGAGGGAGTAAAGGAAAGAGTTAGAGATGTGAGGTAAAGGTTGCATGCACATTGAATTGTGCGGATGATCATAAGTCAATCTGTTCTAGCATCAGAATCATTATCAGTCACTCATGCTATGTCAATGAGAGTGATGCCAAACTATTCTGTCACCAGCTTGCTGTGATGCGTCCGTCTGTCTGTCCCCCACTTGCGAATCATCCTCGACACTGACAATTTCCAGGGCTGTCTCCTCCGAGGTGGTGAGCTGGGCTACTGAGGGTGGCCCTCCTCCTGTCCTCGCTCTTTCCCTCTTATTGCGGGCTCCCTTTTCCTGCAATGAGGGATACAAGTGGAGTTTGAGTGAGAATGAAGGAGTGAGTGTAGAGAATGCATAGCATGGATGCTTAGAAGTGTGTTGTAAGTTGTTGTCATTGTATCACAGTGATAGGGAGAGTGAGGGCTGCATGGTCGAATAGTTAAGTGAATGTGACCATAGAGAGAGAGGGAATGGGTAAGGGTGCAGGGATGTAAGTGTCAAGTGGGATTTGGAGGAAGAGGTTGGCAAAGCAGAGTGCTGGTGAGGAGAGGTGATGGGGATCAGATTGAGGGTGATGGGAAAGTCATACTCACTTTTCCTGTGTGGAGAAGGTCATGAAACCTCTTCCTGCACTGCAGCCAGGTTCTGCGGCACATAGAGATTGAGTTGACCTCCTGGGCCACTTGCAGCCACACAGCTTTAGTCTGCTGGGGAGGCTTTTCCTTCCCTGAGGAATGGAAGAGCACCTCCTTATTTGATCTTGCTCCCTCCACCAGAGCTTGGAGGGAGGCCTCATCGAACCTTGGAGCACACTTTGGCCTACTGGTCGACATATTTGCTGTATGAAGCGATCACTACAATGGGCATAAAGTTTAAATTCTCCAGAAAAAGCAAGGCTGCTTGCAGGCCTTAAATCCAGCAGCATTGATGATGTCATCGGAGGCGACTTTCTGTATGAAATGGCTCATTGGGCCAGGGGTTTCCACACGCTGGAAATCAAGTACCCAATTAGGGCAAAATTGCACTTATTTCCCACTTCACATCGGAGTCGGGGTCCTGACACAAACCACCTCACACGCCCCAGCCCGCCCCCGATGGCAAAATCAAGCCCATACTATCTGTTTTTATATTTCTAGCTAGCTTTCTCTCGTACTCTAATTATTCTCTCCTTATTAATCTTTCAGTCATTCTTTGCTGTTTTTTATATTCTGTCCCAAGAGAGGTGACAGATGCTCTTTATGCCAGGAGAGAGGACTTCATTGTCTTCTCTCTGACCAGAGAGAAGCAGGCGGAGTGTGCACGTGGCTTTGCCAGGACAGTTGACTTCCCCATGGTGCAGGGCACCATTGACTGCACGCACGTGGCTTTGCGGGCACTGTATCTAAATGCTGAGATGTACCACAACCACAAAGGTTAACATTCTGGATGAATGTGCAGTTGGTGTGCGACCATGCTCAGCACATCAGGATGGTGAAAGCTCAGTATCCTGGCAGCAGTCATGATGCTTTGAGTTTGCGCTAGTCCGCTGTTCACTCAGTCTTTGAGCCACCAAGACAAACCAGAGGCTGGCTACTGAGCGACAAGGTCTATTACTTGACCACCTGACTCATGACACCGCTCTGCAACCCAACCACACGTGGCCAGCAATCGTACAAAGAGCCATGCTGCCACATGAAACATCACAGAGCAAACCACTGGGATGCTGAAGCGATGGTTCCACTGCCTGGACCGCACTGGCGGAGCCGTGCAGTACTCACTGGAGTGTGTCCTGATTCGTGGTGGTCTGCTGAATCCTCCACAACCTGGCCTTCATGAGGGCACAGCCCTTGCCACCAGGGATATGGCTACAAGCTCAGAAGGAGGAAGAGGAGAAGGAGGAAGCATAAGGAAGGAGGCAACCCAGACAGCCCCTTTGTGGCCAAGGATATCCGTGATTGAATTATGCCTGCAGTACCAGTGAACTCAACCCCAGTTCCCGATTCAGCATTAGTCCCACACCTTGCCTTCCTTCTGTTAATGACTATCACAGTGTCCTCTTGGCCACAATACTGAAATAAAAGCCACCACAAAGCAAACATTCCAATCCAACTTTATACTTCTATCCATCCAATATTGCATCAAAAAATCAACTAATCATGCTTGTGCATTCCCTTAGTGACAGTCTTGCGTGTGCTTTTGCATATCCTAGTGCTCCTACACAGTTGTACCCCAGTGGCTGCAGCATGACTGGTGGAAGGCTGCTGACTTTCAGTAGGGGAGACTGCAGATGGCCTTGTAGGATGACTTTGAGGAGCTTTGGGCCTAGTAGGCCCGGCTTTGGGTAGCAACTCCTCGGCATGGGTGGCAGCAGTCTGGGCTGGCTGGCTGAATGTGCCTTGGTGCCGTGGCAGAGTGGCAATAGTGGGAGAGAGGACAGCAGGGTCGGCCTCCACAGATCCATTGCCACTCCCCTGGGGCAGCACCTCAGCAATCCTAGTAATCTAAAGACTGCTGGACTGCTGCAATCCCCTTTCAATACTGGTAAATCCAGCCATGATGGTAGCAGTCTGTGCTTGTGTGGTAGCAAGCTGAGCTTGCATGACTTTAGTCTTAGCTTCCATTGCAGCACTCAGACATTGGATGGCTTCTGCTTGTGCTGAAATGGATGCTGAGACTTTGACCATCAGACACAGCATGGTCATTGGCTTCACAAGTGTATTAATGGATCTGCCCACCCCTTCCACGCTGGAAAGGATGGGCTACAAGCTCTGCCCAAAGTCCTGTGCAAGGCTGGACCTTGACATTGCATTCAGGCTTTTTGGCAGGCCTGCCAATGCACCAAGCATTTCATTGTGCATACCCATCAGCGTTCTTCTGTAGACTGGCCCATCGAAGTCGTCATTTGAGTCCTGTGCAGCAAAACTCATGTGCAACCTCACCCTCCAGGGAACTGGCACCTATGCTACCCTTTCCCCCTGCCCTGGCTGCAGTCCACTCATGCTTGGTGTCTAACCATGTGCAGATCCCATGTCTAACCTATCCTCTAAAGTATGTGGAGTGTCAGCATCTGATCTGGTGGCTGGGAGTGTAAAATTGAGTGACGGTGTTTCTTCCTCTTCACTTTTCTATCCTTCTTGTTGACTGACTGGCTGAGCAGGCTGGATATTTTTGGGTGACTGAAATGCGAAAGGCACAAGAGTAGGGTTGTGGTGAGGTGAGGGGTGAATGCAAGAGATGCATGCTTACAACATGTGCAGCTTCAGAAGATATTGTGGGATGAGGGGAAGTGGAATGTGAGAAGGAGGATAACATATGAGGGTACCGGCATCTTGTATTCTTTCAGCGCCACCGCTGGCCACGAATTCAGCCATGCCCCTCCAAGAATGGCCAGCACTGTGTCCAAGGGGGTGACATGAAGCAGGCGAGCCTGTCCCCCTGCCGGTTAAGGTCTGCTGGAGCCAGTTATGCACCACCTTTTCCTGCAAGAGAAAGGGTAGTGTGTCAATGAGTGTAGTGTAATGTGTTTGGGTGTTGTCATGGTTGAATAGCTGACAGTGTGTTCAGGGTGTGGGATGTGGATGTGAGGCTTGCAGCAGTGGTAAGTGTGTGAGGGTGAGCTGAAGCTATGAACGTGAGGTATGAGAGATTGTTGGCAGGTGAGTGATGGGGGTCTGGTCCATTGAGCATTGTGTGAGGCTAGTGGTGCAGATGGTGGGATATGGCATTTGAAGATGAACTCACTGACCTTGACCACTTGTGTGAGGTCATTAAAATTCTTCCTGCACTGAGTCCAGGTCCTCAGGGCTAAACCGCTAGCATTTACCACAGTGGCTACCTACTCCCACTGCAGTCTGCTCTTTTGTCTGGAGGGACTCCTTGTCCCCTGTGGGAAGAGGGCCTCTCTCCTGGAGTTAACCTCCTGGACCAAGGCCTCCAGTGCTACATCGGAGAATCTAGGTGCACGCTCTCTTCCTCTGTTCTCTGTTTTGCCATCATAACTTTCTTCTCCAATGTCCTCCCAACCACTTCAATCACCTGTTGCCCCTCCCCTTTAAGAGGTGCAGACTGCCTTTAAGTAGTGCAGGCTAGCTTGAATTGGAGCTAGCCTCACATGAACTTGGGCCCTCTGCTGAGCACTCAGCAGTGCATTCAGTGTTGGGCTGAAAGCTACAATCATGCTAATCAGCAGGCAGCACAAAGTTTGCATGTTGCCTGCAGTCCTCTGAATGGACGCGGGTTGATCACACATTGTAATTCCCCGTGCCCGTTTTTGGGCCTTATCCAATTTCTAGGCCGTAATATTTATCACCTAAACTATGGGCTGGATTTTTCCAACCTCAGCGGGTCCGGGGTGGGTGACGTCCGTGACGTGTGGGGACCCTGCATCTGTCTCGATCCCAGCCTCCAACAAGATTTTCCGTTGATGGGGCTTGTTAAGCCCGCCCTGCGAGGTTCCCAGCCAATTAATAGGAAGTGGGTCTGATGACGTCATTTGATGACGCGTCCTCAGCTGGTTTCCTTAAAGGGACCATGTCCACAAATATTTTGACAGTTGTGCTGTCAGTGTTCTGCAGCATTGAGGTGCTACAATCACTGATGAGCACTGCACAAAGGTGCACAGCTGCACCCAGGCTCTCCCATGACTCCCTCCATATGTTATGGAGGGAGTCGCAGCATGCAGGGAGGTTCCCATCCCTTCCAATGGGCGGAAGAGACCTCCCCAGGAGACCAAGGCAGCCTGGTTGCACATTGCGCAGGAGGGCACAAGCAGGGATGTCGTCAGGAGGACCAGGCTGCAGTGCCGCAAACCTTTCAATCATCTCAGTAGATCACGAAACGTTACTGCAAAGCCACACTCAGCCTCATCCTGCTGTGCCACTCACCACATCCCTATCACGCTGCCTTCCCTACCCTACTCCTGCACATCCTTACACTCACCAACTTACCTTGCACCGCCACCCATCCCTCTTTCTCTATCTACATTATCACTTCCCCATCTCACGAGCCACCCCTCACACTCACCCTCATCCTTGTCCAATCATACAAACTAACAACACACAAGGATAGGCAGTTGGGTGTTATTGCCAATGTTCATGTAAAGTTTTTGTTAATGTGTTGTCAAACATTGAAATATTTATTTTCAACACTTTTCCTTCTTCGACAGGTCTGTGTGCATCTTTGGAAGTGGCTTAGTGAGTTGCAATGGATGGTGAGACATAACGGTAACCCCCCCCCACTGGTGATGTGTGTAAAAGGAATAGGTTGGGCAGTGTAGGGATGCTTTATGGTGTTGGTGTGGGGTGGTGCCAACCTGGCGCATCATGTTGCAGCCACATGGGTGTACAGCGTCAAGTGAAGTAAATCTGGCCATGGTGAGGCCATCCCTGGCCTCCCGGGCAGCAATGTGCTCAGGTGCTGATGTCCTGTGCAGCATCAGGTGATTGTGGAGAAAGTTGGTGGTGTTGTTGGTGCTGCTGGTGTGCCTGGTGATACTGGTGTGCCTGGTGCTGCTGGTGTTGGGGCTGATCGTGGTGGGATTCTGAGGACCAAAGACACCAGTGCTGATGGAATAGATGGCAGCTGAAGTTGAGATGTCAGAGCGATCTTTAAGTGGTGAGAGAGGTTGCTCCAAGGAGGGTGACACTAGGTGGAGAGATTGCTCCAAACACTTCAAACCTCCAAAAAGCTGAAAAGTGTATTCTAAATCCTGAAGGCTCCAGCCTCTAAGATTGGAAACGGAACAGCTGTGAAATTATAGCTTTTATTCCACTTTTGCAACTGTCAACTATTCACAGCAATGCAGCCATGGAGAACCTGACACACTTACCTGACGTGATCCCCGAGCACCGGGAACCTCGTAAAAAACATGGAAAAATCATTAGGACCTGGTAAAATGCTGCTTAAATACCTTAAGCAGCTTCTTAAGCATCTCAATTGCCTGACTTAGTGCCAGGTCTGCAAACCGCAGGCCAAGCCCGCACTTGGGAAATTAACAAGGAGGCGGGTTCAGAGTGGACTTCCGCCCCGCTGTCAATCACTGCCATTTCGACAGCGGACCCGCCGTGGAAGCCGTCTTCTGAGTGCCGGCAAAATTCAGCCCTATGTGGTTGACTCTTAATTTCCTCATGGAAACTAGGGATAAGCAATAATACAAGAACAAATAATAACATTAATTTGTTACATAAAAGCACAGTTTGTTTAAAAATTGTGTTTATGTATTTGCTGTAAAAATATATCATGACTAGCAGCAAGATATAATTCTCAACTCATGCAGCTGACTATAACTCTTTTGTGATTTTGTCTATTGTGGATTAACAACAACAACTTGCATTTATAAAGCACCTTGAACATAGTAAAATTTCCCAAAGTGCCTCACAGGAGCGTTATCAAACAAAATTTGAAATCGAGCCACTTGAGAGATTCAGACAGGTGACCAAAAGCTTATGTAAAGAGGTAGGTTTTAAGAAGCTTCTTAAAGGAGGAGAGAGAGAGTTAGAGGTTTAGGGGGAGAATTCCAGAGATTAGGGCCTAAGCAGCTGAAGGCATGGCCACCAATGGTGGAGCGAATGAAATCAGGGATGCACAAGAGTTTGGAAAACTTTAATATGCATAGTGCTTTGGCATCTTACATGTTTGTACCCACTGATTTGTTGGGTCAATGACATTATTTGGGTCTTGATTAAGCAAGTGTCCTACTGTTAGCTGAAACGTTGCAAGCATTCCTGTGGTGAGCAGAAGAGGTGGTACAAAGAAATCTTGAGAAACAACCTTGAGGCATGTAACGTTCCCACTGATAACTGGGAATACATACACCTGGATAGACTGTGGTATCACGCCACCATTCTAGCTGATATGGCATTCAAAAATAACTACCTGTACAAGTTGCCTTTCTGACATTTGGGGCTGGATTTTCCAGGCAATGTTGTGGTGAAGGAGCAGAGAAATTGGGGTGGGGAGAACGACTGCCAGATCACAGCCGCTGCAAATGGTCCTGCACGTTTTCCTGCCCCCAGCAGCGACTGTGGCCACCCACTCCTTCAGTGCCCCACTACATTTAAATGAGGTTGAGAGGGGGCAGAGCTAAGGAATCAAGCCAATTTTCCTGCCTTCTCGTCACAGTACAATTATGTGATAAAGGATAGGTAAAGACCGGCAGTCCATTTTGCCTGTCCCATCTTGGCATCATACCCATCCCTCGCCCCACCCATGCATCCATACAATCTCCTGGGAGAGACACAAAAACAAAGCAAGCATTGAGAGATAAATGGGAGAATTGCTCTCTGACCCCTGAAGGTGCAGGAGGCCATGGTGACTGAGTGACATGACCCCCATTGACCAACCTACCTTCCCTGGATAAATCTGTTAAATACTATCAGGAATTTTTCCAGCTCCCTTTTGAATGTGTGCAGTGAATCCACACTCCTTGCACGTGCTGGAAACTTATTTCAGAGGTTAATGGTTGTCTGCAAAAAAGAAGTATCTCTAGCATTTGATCTAGTTCTATGTTTATGTAACTTTTATGAATGTCCCCTTGGTTTTCCCTAACATATCTAGCTCGAATAATCTATGCAATTGGACTCAAGTCTAATCCCTTCATTATTTTTAAAACCTCAATCAAATCTCCCCAAAGTCCTTTCTTTTCTTAAATAAAAAAGCCCAGGTCTCTGAGCCTATAATTGTAACCGAGGGCCCTTAAACTCTGTGTTTTGTGTTCAGCTCTCCGGCATCTACTCGATGCATGCCCAAGCTCACTAAAATATTTGTTGCCAAGGGGCTATATGGCCAGCAGAGAGAGGAAAGAGAATAAAAGGCACCCTTGTCTGATGCACCTTTGGAGATGGGAATGTCAGCAACTTGAGGCTATTGGTGGAAGTGAGGTTAGAATGTAGGATTTTAGTTGACGTACAGAATGGTTCACCAATGGCCATTTGCCTGAGTACAGCGAGAAGGAATTCCAAATCCACTCGGTGAAATGCCTTTTCTGCATCTCGGGAAAGCATTAGAGCAGGTGTGTTGGTGCTGTTACAACATTGAATCGGAGCCTGACCCTGTCTTCTGAGTGCTGGTCCTGTATGATACATATTTGGTCAATGAGTGCTAGACTAGGGGCTAGGTGTTGAGTAATGATATGGTTCTGTAGGAATAACAAAGGGGGGAATCTTTGCCTTTTCTATGATAGAATTCTTCAATAAGATGGAGAGTGAAGTAGTTGACTCAGAGACTAGGGTCCGGAATTTAAATAAAGGAAACTACAATAGTATGAGGCGCGAGTTGGCTAGGATGGATTGGGGAACGTTACTTAAAGGGTTGACAGTGGATAGGCAATGGCAAACATTTAAAGATTGCATGGATGAACTACAGAATTTGTTCATCCCTGTTTGGCATAAAAATGAAACAAAAAAGGTGACTCAACCGTGGCTAACAAGGGAAATTAGGGATAGCATAAGATCTAAGGAGAGGACATATAAATTGACCAGAAAAAGCAGCAAACCTGAGGATTGGGAGCAGTTTAGGATTCAGCAAAGGAGGACAAAGGGATTAATTAAGAGGGGGAAAATAGAGTATGAGAGTAAGTTTTCAGGGAACATAAAAACTGACTGTAAAAGCTTCTATAGATATGTGAAGAGAAAAAGATTGGTGAAGTCAAGCGTAGGTCCCTTGCAGTCAGAATCAGGGGAATTTATAATGGGGAACAAAGAAATGGCAGGCCAATTAAATACATACTTTGGTTCTGTCTTCACAAAGGAGGACACAAATAACCTCCCAGAGATGTGGGGGAACATAGGGTCTAATGGGAGGGAGGAATTGAATGAAATCAGTATTTGTCGGGAAATGGTGTTAGGGAAATTGATGGGATTGAAGGCTGATAAATCCCCAGGGCCTGATAATCTACATCCTAGGGTACTTAAGGAAGTGGCCCTAGAAATAGTAGATGCATTGCTGGTCATCTTCCAAAATTCTATAGACTCTGGAACAGTTCCCATGGATTGGAGGGTAGCTAATGTAACCCCACTATTTAAAAAAGGTGGTAGAGAAAAAACGGAATTATAGACCGATAAGCCTGACATCGGTAGTGGGGAAAATGCTGGAGTCCATTATAAAAGATGTAATAGCAGAGCACTTGGAAAACAGTGACAAGATCGGACAAAGTCAACATGGATTTACAAAAAGTAAATCGTGCTTGACTAATCTACTGGAATTTTTTGAAGATATAACTGGTTGAATAGATATGGGAGAACCAGTGGATTTGGTATATTTGGACTTTCAGAAGGCTTTCGATAAGGTCCCGCATAAGAGATTAGCGTGCAAAGTTAAAGCACATGAGATTGTGGGTAAGGTACTGACTTGGGAGAGAACTGGTTGGCACACAGGAAGCAAAGAGATGGAATAAACGGGTCTTTTTCCGAGTGGCAGGCAGTGATTGCTGGGGTACCGCAGGGATCGGTGCTAGGACCCCAGCTATTCACAATATATATTAATGATCTAGACGAGGGAACTAGATGTAATATCTCCAAGTTTGCAGACGACACAAAGCTGGGTGGGCGTGTGTGCTGTGAGGAGGATGCAGAGAAACTCCAGTATGATTTGGACAGGTTGGGTGATTGGGCAGAAGCATGGCAGATGCAGTATAATGTGGATAAATGCGAGGTTATCCACTTTGGTGGCAAAAACAGGAAGACAGATTATTATCTGAACGGCAATAGATTGGGAAAAGGGGAAGTGCAATGAGACCTGGGTGTCCTTGTGCACCAGTCGCTGAAGGTAAGCATGCAGGTGCAGCAGGTGGTTAAGAAGGCAAATGGTATGTTGGCCTTCATAGCAAAAGGATTCGAGTACAGGAGCAAATATGTCTTGCTACAGTTGTACAGGGCCTTGGTGAGACCATACCTTGGGCATTGTGTGCAGTTTTGGTCACCTTATCTGAGGAAGGATGTTCTTGCCATGGAGGGAGTGCAGCGAAGATTCACCAGACTGATACCTGGGATGGCAGGAATGACATATAAGGAGAGATTGGGTCGATTGGGCTTGTACTCGCTGGAGTTTAGAAGAATGAGAGGGGATCTCATTGAAACTTATAAAATTCTAACAGGACTAGACAGACTAGATGCAGGAAGGATGTTCCCGATGGCGGGAGAGTCCAGAACCAGGGGTCACAGTCTAAAGATAAGGGGTAAGCCATTTAGGACTGAGATGAGGAGGAATTCCTTCACCCAGAGAGTGGTGAACCTGTGGAATTCTCTACCACAGAAGGCAGTTAAGGCCAATTCATTAAATATATTCACGAAGGAGTTAAATATATTTCTTAAGGCTAAAGGGATCAAGGGATATGGGGAGAAAGCAGGGACAGGGTATTGAATTTGGATGATCAGCCATGATCTCATTAAATGGTGGAACAGACTTGAGGGGCCGAATGGCCTACTCCTGCTCCTATCTTCTATGTTTCTATTATCCAATGTGATTGAGGCTTTCTTGAAAGTATCTGGAAAGGTAATTGTCTCTTGAAGGTAATCACAGAAATCACAGAAATCACAGAAACCCCACAGTGCAGATAGAGGCCATTTCGGCCCATCGAGCCTGCACCGACACATATCCCACCCGATCCCCGTAACCCCACGTATTTAATCCCCCTAACACTAAGGGTCAATTTATCATAGCCAATCAACCTAACCCGCACATCTTTGGACTGTGGGAGGAAACCGGAGCACCCGGAGGAAACCCACGCAAACACGGGGAGAATGTGCAAACTCCACACAGACAGTCGCCCGAGGCCGGATTCGAACCCGGGTCCCTGGCGCTGTGAGGCAACAGTGCTAACCACTATGCCACCGTGCTGCCCGTAATGGAAAACTTTCAATAAAAGTCATCAGCTCCAGGAGCAGGGCCTTGTAGGTTTTAGCTGGCTAGCTATCTGCTGCTCGTCCAGCTGATGATGGAGTGTGCACATAAATTTTCCTGCCATGATCACTGTGCCTTCCACATGAAGGATAAGTGAGAGGGATGCTGAACTGGTGAACCTGAGGGGGTCCTTGATCAGGACACAGATGTTGACCATTGTGATCAGCTTTCCTGCTATTTGATTCTTTATCAGGATTGCGCAACCATCCTGTCGAGGATTGTCGTCTCCAGAGTTAAGGGGAGATGCACATTGATCAGTGCACAACTCCTCCACTCTTGGAGAAGTAGAAGCTGTCATGTTGTGGTCCATCCAATCCCTTGTGAGCTGTGCTCTGTGGGGTGATGTGACTGTCCTGCAGAAATGTTTGCTTGCTCTTTCTCGAATACATTTGGATTTTTTTTTATTTGATTGTGTGACTCAGACTCTACGTTTAGGAAGAAATGTTGTTTTCTTCCGTGATATTGTTTGGGCTACTGTGTTGTATACACATGATCCTGGGTGTTCCTGGAGATGTCGTTTGCTGTGAACTTCTAATCACACATACCGAACAGCTTTTGCTCAAATATGGCAACACTATAGGAAAGATCAATTGCTGAATACTGAATGCTAGGTTATGGCAACACACAAGATGAGGTGGATAGGAGCAATGACAATATGGCACCTACGAAGGAAAAGTGTCCTCACATCTAACAGTGACAATCCCTCTATCTGCCCTGTTTGCATTTTCCCACAGAGTTGCCATATTTGAATAAGTTTAGGTACTCAACATCTCTTAACTTAACCCAAAGCTGTTTGGTGCCTGTAATTAGAGTTCATTAGTTCACTGTTGTCCACTATCTGGTCCATATATTGCACTGGGCTGGTAATGGTGGGTATGGGGTGAGGTTGCTCATTGTCTTTGTGGGGGTCCTGGGTGTTTGTTGTCCTCTTTGGGGGCTGCTGTTTCAATGAGTTTGCAGGGTGGGGAATTGGGGCGTCCCTGGATGGAAAGATTAGCTTTGTTCCATCATGGGAGGAAGCCTCAGGCTGCGTGAAATGGTGTACACTATTCTCCATCAGAACTTGGAGCTTAGAAAGGTAATCCATTCTGTACAAAAGCAAAATACTGCGGATGCTGGAAATCTGAAATAAAAACAGATAATGCTGGAAATACTCAGCCGGTCAGGCAGCATCTGTGGAGAGAGAAACAAAGTTAACGTTTCCGGTCGATGTAACAGGTTTTAAGCAAGTACAGAGGCAGGGAAAGGGGAAGTGGAGAAAAGAACAAAAGGAAAACTCTGTGATAGGTGTGTATGTAACCTGTTCCACCTTAAGAGAACTACCTTAAGAGATGTACTACTTTCTCTTGGCTGCTGTATACTGTAATACCGGTGGTGACCACACCGGTATATAAACGTTGTGTAGTGATTTGCTGGGCAGTTCAGCCCTGACCTCCGAATAGTAAAGACCTGTTAAAGTTATTCTTGTTGTCTGTGTCCAGTGATTTATAATAAACATAACTGGGACACACAGACTCAACAGTGGCGATGAGTCCAATCTTACCCTGCGGCAGTTTTACATCCAAGGCAGCTTCGTCCTCAGAACGGGCGTCGAGAAGAGGCATCCGCCCTCATCATCCTGCTGAGCACCACATCGCATGGGAGGCATCGAGAACCCGGGTTAAAAAAAAAAAAAATTCTGACCACGAAGCCCTCCATCAGCGACAGGCAGTGATCATCCCTTCTACCACAGTGGTGGGTAAGCCGATCAGCGACACAAGCAGAAAGTCGGCCGCGTTGGCTGTGGAGTAGGGGAGGGAAAACGGAGGAAAAAGGGCGGAGAACTCGACCGCGGCCGGTGAAAAGGGCCGGGCTGCAATCGGGGCCGAGAGGCGCAGCGACTGGGGCAGCGTTAAGGCCACAAGAACCGCGGAGAACTCAACCGCAGCTGGTGTAAAGGACCGGCCTGCAAGTGGGGCTGAGAGGCGCAACAGCAGGGGAAGCGTGAATGCCCACGGGAATCGCGTGGGAGCAAAAAGCAGCGTCGGGGAATTGAGAACCGCTGGGGAGGCGAGAACGGCAGCAGCACGGCAATCGCCATTGCAGCCAGCGGGGGAAGAAGACGAGCGCGGGAAAAACCGCCAACTGCGGGAAGCCGCCATTTTAGTAGGTGGGGGAAGAAGACAAGCGCGGGAAGCCGCCATTTTGGGAAAAAGAAAATTTAAAGAAACTTGCAAGGATGCCTAAACATGGTAACATCAATGCTTTTGATAGCGATGTCGAAGATTGGGCCACGTATGTAGAACGCATGGAAGTTTATTGTAAAGCAAATGAGGTACCAGATGATAAGAAAGCACTAACCTTATTAAACTCAATGGGTGCGAGGACGTACGGGCTATTGAAGCACCTTGTATCACCAGATAAACCGGCGGATCAGACTTTCGCGAATATTGTTACTGTCCTGAAAAATCATTTAAACCCCACGCCGCTGCTGATAGCGGAACGATTTAAATTTTACAGAAGAACGCAGCTGAAAGAAGAAAGCAACGCTGAATTCTTAATTGAACTGCGTAAGCTATCAAAGTACTGTCAGTTTGGAACAGGACTAGCAGATGCGCTGAGAGATAAATTTGTGTGTGGATTGTTAAAAGAAGGAACACAAAAGCGACTGCTAGAAGAGAATGATCTTACGCTTGATAAAGCTGTCACTATTGCAGCATCGCACGAAGCCGCTGCGAGAGGCACTGCGGAAATGCAGCTAAGGTCATCGGAACTCAGCACCAATCAAATGGCCTTGGGTGCAGTAAAGTGTTATCGTTGTGGAAAGACAACGCACGATCAGAACCAGTGCTGGTTCAAAAATCAGGAATGCAGAAAATGTGGCAGGCTTGGTCACATAGCTAAAGTATGCCAGTCAGGAAAGAAGACCAGCAACAAAAAGTCACCACAGGAAAAGTGCAGAAAGGTACACAAGGTGACAGAGAACAGTTCAGATGAACAGAAGTCAGATTCAGACTCCAGCAGTAAGGAACTGGGTTGTCTAAGAGTACACAACGTGGGTAATGAAGCAGACCTCCAAACTATCTGGGTCACACTTCAGATAGCAGGAGTCCAAGTGAAGATGGAATTGGACACTGGATCGGCATTGACGGTCATGAATAAGCAAGATTACAAAAGGTTATTCCCACATATTCCCCTACGGGATACGGAGATTGTATTGAAAACATACACGGGGCAAAGAGTATACCCCATCGGAAAGATAAAGGTAAAGGTGGTCCACAAGGGCAAAGAAAGCCGAGGAATGGACTTATATGTGCTACCTGAGGGAGGTCCACCACTACTGGGACGGGAGTGGATCAGGAGAATAAATATGGACTGGCATTCCTTAAAAGCACTAACGGTAGATTCCGGTAAAAAAGAAGATGTCAAACCTAAACGATTGTCCAGAATATTGGACGATGCTAAAGAGGTGTTCCAACAGGGACTGGGAACACTGAGAGGAATTACGGCAACCGTCAAGGTTGAAGAACATGCAAACCCGAAATTTTTCAAAGCCAGACCGGTACCTTATGCGATACGACCTGCTGTGGAAGCTGAGCTGGAAGGGCTAGAACGTTCAGGAGTACTGTCAAAGGTGGACTGGAGTGAGTGGGCCACGCCCATTGTTCCCGTCATGAAGCGTTCATCGAGCAACAAGCCGGGGGAACCGGGGAAGGTTCGCATCTGTGGAGATTTCAAGATCACTGTTAATCCGGTGCTTCACACGGTGCAATATCCGCTTCCGCGGATTGAGGATATCTTCGCTTCGTTGTCTGGCGGGAAACACTTCACCAAGATAGACCTGGCGCAGGCGTACTTACAGATGGAAGTTGAGGAAGAGTCACGCCAGTATCTCACGATCAACACGCATAGAGGCTTGTATCGGTATAATAGACTGGTGTTTGGAGTGGCATCGGCTCCAGCAATTTGGCAGAGGGCCATGGAGCAGGTATTACAGGGAATTCCAGGCACACAATGTTACCTGGACGATATTCTGATTACAGGAGATGATGATGAGGAACATCTTGCAAATTTGGAACTGGTGCTCACCAGATTGAAAGAATATGGACTTCGAGTTAATCGCCAGAAATGTGAGTTCTTTCAGAAGCGGATCTCGTACTGTGGTCATGTCATTGACCGGGAGGGGCTTCATAAGTCTCCTGACAAGATCGAAGCTGTTGTGAAGGCTCCCGCTCCGGATAATGTATCCCAGTTGAGGTCGTTCCTAGGGTTGATTAACTATTACCATAAGTTTCTGCCAAATTTATCCACGGTGCTGCACCCGCTGAACACTCTTTTGCAGAAGGGAGTACCATGGAAGTGGAGCGAGGACTGTAAGAGGGCCTTTCGCAAAAGCAAGGCATTGATCACCTCAGAGGAAGTGTTGGCTCACTTCAACCCAACGCTGCCTATTCGTTTGGCTTGTGATGCTTCTCCATATGGTATTGGGGCAGTACTCTCACACAAGTTGCCAAATGGCTTGGAGAGGCCAGTCGCGTTCGCATCCAGATCATTGACCTCCGCTGAGCGCAACTATGCTCAGATAGATAGGGAGGCTCTCAGCCTTGTGTGGGGAGTAAAGAAGTTTAATCATTACCTGCAGGGCCAAAAGTTTATGCTACTGACAGACCACCAGCCGTTGGTATCCATTTTCAACCCTAAGAAGGGTGTTTCGGTGATGACAGCACAGAGGCTCCAGAGATGGTCCCTTTTCCTAGGGGCACATCAATATCAGATAGAATTCAAAGGTACAAAGCAGCATGGTAATGCTGATGGGCTGTCGCGCCTGCCACTACCTACAGTGGAGGAGGCACCGACGGTTGACCCTGTTGAGTTATTTCACTCGACCATCATCGAATGTTTACCAGTCACCAATGCAAGTATTGAAAGAGAAACCAGGAACGACCTGACACTGTCCCAGGTCTACGAATTGACAGTGAAGGGATGGCCAGCACATGGTGATCCACTGTTACCGGCATTCTCAGCAAGATGAGAACAGCTGTCCGTCTGTCAAGGAACATTGATGTATGGAACAAGGGTGATTATTCCTCCTAAGTTAAGAGAGAGAGTTCTAAAGGAACTGCATGAAGGTCATCTGGGGGGAGTCAAGATGAAAAGCCTTGCTAGGGCTTATGTGTGGTGGCCGGGTATCGACCAACAGATAGAGGATCTGACGAAAAGCTGCTCGGGGTGCCAAAAAGTTCAAAATGCACCTCCGATTGCACCGCTGCATCCATGGGAATGGCCTTCAACCCCATGGCTACGTGTACATATTGACTTTGCTGGTCCATTCATGTTTTTAATTGCGGTGGACGCACATTCTAAATGGCCAGAAGTGATTAAGATGACTACCACTACCTTGGAAAAGACGATCGCGGTGCTAAGAACGATATTTGCAAGAAATGGATTGCCAGAACAAATATGTTCAGACAACGGACCGCAGTTCGTGTCAGAAGAATTCCAGAAATTCATGAAGAAGAATGGGGTGAAACATTATACCTCTGCCCCATATCATCCGGCTACAAACGGGTTGGCCGAGAGATTTGTACAAACGTTCAAAAAAGCAATAAAGGCCATGAGCGAAGATCAGATTCCACTACAACACAAGGTGGACAATTTCCTACTGGCATATCGAAACGCCACTCATGCAGTGACAAACCAAAGTCCTGCCATGATGTTCTATAACAGGAGGTTGCGGTCCAGGTCGGACTTGTTAAAACCAAATGTGCGGAGGGAAGTCGAAAACAAACAGTTCCAGCATATAAATAACAAGACCACTCGGAGTTTCGAAATAGGACAACCAGTGTTAGCCTGGGACTATAAAAGTGAGAAATGGCAATCTGGAACAATTCGGGCCAGACAAGGACCCCTGATGTACACGGTAGATATTGGTGAAAATGTAATACGACGTCATGCTGACCAACTGGTAGAATCGAGAACAAGGGTCGAACCCAGGGTTACGGCAGAGACAACCGTGGAAGAAGTTAGTGAACCTGAAGCATCTACCTCAGAAGTGAATGTACCTGATGATGATGTCCAATCCATAAGAGATCAACTAGATGAGTCACCCCAGCAACGAGAATCAGAGACCCCTGAAAGGCGTTATCCAACTCGGATCAGGAGGCCTCCTCAGAGACTGAATCTTTGAACTGTTTTGCATGAAGTTGTATATATATATATATATATATGTTATTATGTTATGTTAAATGGGGATATACACTGTTAAGCTAAAAAGGGAGGATTGTGGTGTATGTAACCTGTTCCACCTTAAGAGAACTACCTTAAGAGATGTACTACTTTCTCTTGGCTGCTGTATACTGTAATACCGGTGGTGACCACACCGGTATATAAACATTGTGTAGTGATCTGCTGGGCAGTTCAGCCCTGACCTCCGAATAGTAAAGACCTGTTAAAGTTATTCTTGTTGTCTGTGTCCAGTGATTTATAATAAACATAACTGGGACACACAGACTCAACAATAGGGTGGAAGGCAAGAGAGATTAAATGACAAAAGGGATGATGTTGCAAGGCAAAAGGCAAGTAAAGAAACAAAAGATGGGTCTAGAGGAGGTGTAACTGGCAATAGCAGAATCATTACCAACAGCTGCTGTCTGAAAAAATGGGTGTGGTGTTTATGATCTGAAATCATTGAACTTAATGTTGAGCCCAGAAGACTGTAAAGTGCATAATCGAAAGATGAGGTGCTGTTCCTCGAGCTTCTGTTGAGCTTCATTAGATCAGTGTATGAGGCCGAGGTCAGAGTGGGAATGGGGCAGAGAATTAAAATGAAAAGTGATCGGAAGCTCAGGGTCTCACTTGCGGATTGAACGGAGGTGAGTTTGGTTTCCCCAATGTAGAGGAGACCGCATCGTGAGCAGTGAATACTGTATACTAAATTGAAAGAAGTACAAGTAAATCACTGTTTAACCTGGAAGGAGTGTTTGGGGCCCAGGATGGTGGAAAGGGAGGAGGTAAAAGGGAAGGGGAGTGGTTGTTGGGGTGATGGAAGAGTGGCCCAGGGTGTCGCAGAGGGAACAGTCCCTTTGGAATGCTGAAAGGGGAGGGGAGGGGAAGATGTGTTTGATGGTCGCATCATGCTGGAGATGATGAGCCATTGAATGTGGAGGCTGGTGGGGTGGAAGGTGAGGGCAAGGGGAACCCTATTGTAGTTCTGGAGGGAGGGGAAGGGGTGAGAGCAGAAGTGTGGGAAATGGGATGGACGCGGTCGAGGAATATGTCAACCATGGTGGAGGTGAATCCTCGGTTGAGGAAAAAGCAAGACATATCGGAAGCACTGGTATGGAAGGCGCCATCATTACAACAGATGCGACGGAGACGGAGAAACTGGGAGAATGGAATAGAGTCCTTACAGGAAGCGTGGTGGGAGCAAGTGTAGTCCAGGTAGCTGTGGGAGTCGGTGGGCTTATAGTAGAATCATCCTGTACTTGAATACCCGGTTGCAGAGGAATGTTTTAATACTATTGAAGTATTGTGTTTCTGTAGGAACTTACGAACAGGTTTGGAAAGAATGAGATGCATCAGCTTTGGAAGTGTACTACACTCTTGGCCCTTGCCTGGAACATTCATGTTGTTTGTCCCTGGAGCATTGTAGGTCCGTGTGCATGAGGGCTAGAGTTGTATGGGTAAATTCTAACATAAAATTCACCCAGATGTCCAGGATTAGGAAGGATCTAAGAGTCTCCTTGATAAAGGCAGTTGGTCTCTTTCTCTCCAGGTCTTCAGGGTTACTGGAAATCTGGATATTACCGTGGTGTCCTGGTTGTCATAGTCACCTACCTTTGTAGCTATTTCATAATACTGTACTTCTCCAGTAAGTTGGTCGTAGAGACTTACAATATTGCTACCTCCTAGTCTCCTTCAAGGACCCGTGTCTCTAATTGCTTTATCCTGTACTTTGCATTAAGGAGCTCGAGCGGCTTTGTGCACAGTGGACTGAAGGTTTTCGTAGAGTCTTTGCACTTTTGTCCTGAACTTTACACTTTTGTCCTCCTTTGGGTGTGCCATGCTTTGGTCTGGGGTTCTGCACTGCGGCTGGTTTTGTTGATGTTTCCTGGTGCAACATCCTCATCTGTTATAGGGCCCGGTCCGTTCTGGTTAAATGTTGGGATTGTGTTTCTGTGGGTGCTGGTCTGGGAATTGGACAGCCATGTGAGATGATTGGTAATGGGGGGAGTGATATTGGACTCCTGGTCCACTGTATATGGTGCAGCGGAGCAGTGTGTAGGAAGGGGGGTTCCTTTAATCGAGCAAAGCCCTCAGTCCTCCCCTGGGGGCTTTTCTGTGATTGGAAGTACTACTTCTGCTCTTGTCTTTTCTGTATGGAGGGCGGGCATGTTCAGCCCGTCATGTTTAATTATTCTTGGTGGTCTAGTGGGAGAGCAGGTCAGCAGCTCTGGTGGAGAAAGAGGTGCTGGAGCTTCTGGCATGATCCTGAGAAGTGAGTACCTTTCAGCACAAGTGCTGACCTCTGTAGCTGGGAGGACTTCTGCTTTGAGCTAGAGTCATCAATCGTCTCTAACTGGAGTAGCAACTTCTATTAAAAAATGACAAAGTTGTTGCTATGTTGGTCCCAGTATGGTTAAGACGTATGTAATGTGTGGTTTTGAAGATAAGCTACACTAATTGTTTAAATGCTGAGTGTAAATTATTCTGTAGGTCACAAATCATGATGTCATTTACTTAATCCATAAATTGAATGATGACAGTTCTCAGACCTATCCAGTTTCAGTTAATACTATTCCATATTTCATTTTTTTTAATGCTTCAAATGGAAGCCTGCTGCTGTGATTAAGAGCTCTGTTGTCTTGACACCAATGGGCAATGTGCAATGTACATCTGTTTAGAGGTATTGTATATTAATGACATATTCAAATTGGCCCTGTTAACTCCATTGTTAAAAAGAAGTGATTGTTTTCTGAGTCATAAGAAACAGAACCACAAAGAAACCATCTGTGACCTAAATCTAATTAAGTCTCAAGCCTCATTAAATGCAACATACTGCAAATGCTAGAAATATGAAACAAAAACAGGAAAACTTGAAATGCACAGTAAGTCAGTCAGCATTTGTGGAAAGATAGGCATGCCGACATGTTGATTTGGGCCCCTTTTCAGAACTGGAAAAATAAGAGATCATCAAGCCTATTGATAGAACCAGAAAAAAGGGAATGGGTGGGAAAAGACAAATGGGCAAACACAGAAAGGAATTATCACTGGAATGATTATTAGATAATGCAACAGATCATCTCAGTCAAGCAATGGTGAGAAGAATTGAAGAAATTATGAACAGGTAAATAGCTAAAGCAGCGTGTCAAACTAATTTTACAAGGTCTGATCCGACATCTTAGCAGTTGGCGAGGGCTGCATCAGTGAAAAGCTATTTGAACACACTGGGGTCGAAATTGGTATGCATTTTGCCCATTTGATGTATGGCACCCCTGAACTAAAGCAATGTGAAACCTGCCCAAGGAAATGATGAAAAAAGTGGGAGAGATGGAAAACATAAAGGGGAAGGAATTGGACCCCACTGCGCCCCGTTCTTCAGTGCAGAACTTGAGCAAAAAGCACCAATTTCCTGGTGTGTCTCCTGCCCCAAGTGTGTCTGAAATGCATCTGATGCCATATTGGCTCGAGCGATATTCAGATCTCCCTGGCGGCCGCCTAAAACAGACGTTACGTATATTACATATGTTATTGAGGAGCTTAATGCCTGTTTTTGCACCCCCTCCTTGGAAATTTTTCAGTGCTGAGCCACTCATTTTTTTTGGTTCCTTATGCAGCCTAACCAGTGGAGGCCATTATCATAAGAACATAAGAAATAGGAGCAGGAGTAGGCCATACGGCCCCTCGGGCCTGCTCCGCCATTCAGTAGGATCATGACTTTTTTTTTAACGTAACCTAATGCTCCACAGCACTACTGACAGCTTTGTTTATTGTTAACCTGTATAGAAAGATGGGCTAAAAATTTGGTGGCACCCCGTTTGGGGTGCCAGTCTCGCCTGGGCGCCGGAAGTTCCGCCCCGGAAGGAGCCGCGAGCGCCAACCCGATATTCAGTTTCAGCACCCCAAACGGAAGCGGGGCGCTGCTCGAGGCGCCCTGCATCCTTCTTGGGCGCTGCAACTGAATATCACAGCGCTACGTGCCGCAGCGCCACACACTGCGGCACAGCGCGCTGCGGTACTGCAGGCCTTCCTCCCCTTCTTAAAGGGGAGGGGCCTGCTGCAGCGCGAGCGGAGATCACGAGTGCCGGCAAAAGAGCCCAGCACCGAGGAGAAGTGCTGGGCTCTTGGGACACAGCCGGCACTACCCGGGGGAGGGGGGGGCTCAGGAGGCCGGGGACGCCAGCGCGGAGAGGTGCTGGCAGGCGGCCAACAACAAAAATGGCCGCCCCGCACCTCTCCTTTAATTTGCGCCTCTACCGCCGCAGGTAGACCCCCCTGAACTGGTCACAAATTGCGACCGGCACTACAGCGGGGGACGCGACCAAATATCGCGTTCGGGGTGGTAGCGGGGTGCTGTGCACACCGATGACGTCATCGGTGACGGCGCAGCGCTACAGGCTAACGCTGCCATTAGCGCCCCGCTAAATTTCGCAGGAGGCGTGGCCAGTGGCACTAAAACCATTACGTGCCTTCTTTGGGCGCTAACTGGTGGCGCAGCCCACCGAATTTCTAGGCCAAAGAACTTGCATTTATATTACGCCCTTCATACTTTAAGGACATCCCAAAGCGCTTTACAGCCAATGAAGTACTGTTGAACTGTAGTTACTGTAGTTCCTGCAGGAAATGTGGCAGCCAATTTGCACACAGTAAGGTCCCATAAACAGCACTGAAATAAATGAACAGAGATAAATGAGCAATTAAGAGTTTGTTTGTTCTACCTAGCTGCTAAGTGAGGAAAAACAAAGAGTATTAAACTATCACCCACAAGAGAGAGTAAACATTCCTGTTCAACCCACTCCTGTTCTCCTCACCCTACCCAACTCCCCCACCCACCACCCCTCCGCCCCTCCCCCCCGCACCCCCTTCCCAGGACCTACATGTGGGCCAATATCATCCGGGCAGTCAGCTCAAATTGGTGCTGCAGAGTTTGGCGTGCTGAGTCTGAATGCCCACTTGGCATCTGCAGCTCATCACAAATATGCTGATGAGGCCCGAGACACAATTTTGGTCCAGTCTCGCATGCTCCCAGTGCACTGACCATTCTGTGCCTGAAAATGGGCCAAAACCAATTTCTCCACTATAGTCTTCAGATCAGGCTGAAGTTAAAGCAGAAACTGCTGGCAAAGCACAGGAGGTGCACTGAATCTTTTCAGCATAGTGTTTTCTACTAACTCAGATTGATCTAGAGGGAATGGTGGATAGTGGCTATACTATTTCTGGTGCACACTACAATGGTAGTGTCACACTATCTCATAAACTCACAACTTAAGGCCAAGGTTTGGTTCATAGTAACTCAGACTTGTCTATGGAAGCTTTTTTTTATGTTTAGTATGAATAAAATCAATTGGAAAGAACCGTGAATTGTAACAGCAACACTCAAGGGTTTTGAAATTAATACATTTTGAACAAAATAAAATAATGAGAGAAAACTTAGAGTTTGGGCATTCTCATCATGATGCGCTTTATTTGAATTAAAACACCTTTGAGCACCTTGGTATATTTATAGCTATTGACTGTTTATGGAGAAAAATTAATTTAGTTTTGTTTTAACAGGTTATATATTGATGGTCCATTTGGGAGTCCGTCAGAGGAAGTCTTCAACTATGAGGTTAGCCTTTGTGTGGCCGGTGGTATTGGAGTGACCCCTTTTGCTTCAGTACTAAATACACTATTGTACGTGCATTTTCTTTCTGTCTGACAGTTTTGTTCATGGTTAACTTGTATTCATAAGTAAGGAAGAGATTTGTTGGTTCTAACCTAGCTGCCAAGTGAGGAAATGGAAATAGTATTGAACTATCACCCAAATTTGTCTCGAGATAAAACAGTCCTGTTCAACCCACTTAAATGGCTTATTGAATTTACAATCACCCTTCTTCATAGTAGCTATAAGGATATCAAAACCTCTCATAATTTTAAAGATCTCTATTAGGTCACCCCTCAACCTTTTTTCAAGAGAAAAGAGATCCAGCCTGTTCATCCTTTCCTGATATGCATATCCTCGCATTTCGGATATCATCCTTGTAAATCTTTTCTGCACCCTCTCCAGTGCCTCTATATCCTTTTTATAATATGGTGACCAGAACTGTACGTACTACTCTAATTGTGATCTAACCAAGGTTCGATATAGGTTTAGCATAACTTCACTACTTTTCAATTTTATCCCTCTAGAAATAAACCCTAGTGCTTGGTTTGCTTTTTTATGGCCTTGTTAACCTGTGGCGCAACTTTTAGTGATTTTTGTATTTGTACTCCGAGATCACTTTGTTCCTCTACCCCACCTAGACTCGCACCCTCCAAGTGATAAGTGGCCTCCCTATTCTTCCTACTAAAATGTAATACCTCACATTTATCTGTGTTGAACTTCATTTGCCAATTTTTTGCCCATTCTGCAAGTTTATTAATGTCCTCCTCAGTATTGACTATCCCCCCCAATTTGGTATCATCTGCAAATTTAGAAATTGTGTTTATGATTCCAAAGTCTAAATCATTAATGTAAATTGTGAACAGCAGTGGTCCTGGCACTGATCCTTGTGGAACACCACTACCCACCTTCTGTCACTGTGAATAGCTACCCTTTACTCTCAGGTATCCCTTTGGCAAAATAGAATACTCGTCCTTCCAAGTTTCCACTGATAGCAGTGTTGGTAACCAGAGGACACAGATTTGAGATAATTGGCAAAATATCCAGGGGAGGAAATGAGGAGAGATTTTTTTACGTAGCGAGTTGTTATAATCTGGAATGCACAGTCTGCAAAGGTGGTGCAAGCAGATTCAGTAATAATTTTTGAAAGGAAACTGGATACTGTATATGCTTGAAAATAAAAATTTGAAGGGCTATGGGGAAAGAGCAGGGAGTGGGATTAATTGAATAGGTCTTTTAAAGTGCTGGCACAGACAGGATGGGCCGAATTGCCTCCTTCTGTGCTATATGATTCTATACCTATTAATATAATGTGTCCAGAAACCAAGAAAGTAAAAATTGGTTGCTTGAGTGCAGTACAGTGTTGGATCACTAAATAAGCGACAATTAAATGGGGTGCAGGTTTATTATGCCACTCTGTTTAGTCACTATTCTCCCATTTAGATAATATCAAAGGCAGCATCATGAACAGACAGCTTTTGCACACCACCTAGCAACAAGCTGAAGAGCAGTAAAAATGGGGATATAGGGGCAGGTCCTCCATTCTCCCTCTTGTCCCTAGGAGGAATGTGACTGATAGACCAGAGGAGAGAAAAATGAGTGAAACAATTTAGAGGGCAATGCTTTATTTAAAAAACAAATGGCTTCTGTGCACACATCCATCATTAAGTTGAGATGCACTAGTTGCTTTGATAATGATGAACAGTATTACATTTTAGTAATGGACAAGCAAATTGGTTATTAAAAATGTTAATTGGTGAGGGAAATTTAATTATTTGAAAAAATGGCTCTGGAACTTTCACATTTGTTTAATGGTGTGAAAGGAGTATTTTTTCTGTCTGAGACAAACATCTGTTTACATACAAAGAAAACTAGGCTATGTCCTGTGAGAATTGTATATTATAACATGAAGAATAAATGGTGGGCTTACCATGGCTATAATGGATGACTGTTGAGTGTTAGAATATGGGACAGAAAGGTAATTATGCCTCTGAGCTATATCACAAGAGATAGAAAATATAAAAGCCAGGAGGTAAGGATGAGCCTATATAAAACCGTAATAAGAACTCAAGAGTATTGTGTGCAATAACGGGCTCCACAGTATTGATACAATATTGAGGTTTTAGAGAGGACACAATGCAGATTCACGGGGATGCTGCCTGGTATAAGGAAATATAACTATAAAAGAAGATTTGAAAACTTGGCTTTTTTAATTAGAACAGTGCAGATTATGGGCAAAATAGAAGTGTTTAAAATTATGATGAGACAGGGTAGATAGAAGCAGACTGTTTCCAGTGTTTGAGGGGTCTACATTAAGGGGCCATGGATACAAGATTTAGAATAGAGGGCAAGAGAAACTTCTTAACATGTGAGGTCATGAAGTTCACTTCCAAAGTTAGTGGTTGAGGCAAAACCTATATAAGCATTCAAGATTAAATTGGATAAATGTATGAAGAAAAATGACATGTAAGGATATGGAAATGCGGCGGGTAAACTTGATTAGAACAATTTCCTTGCATATAGGTTAAACGTCGACATGAACCAGTTGGGCCGAATGGCCTGTTTCCAGGTTGTAACTGCTTTGTATTCCTATATAAGATAGTAGCTGTTCATTCCAAATCCCTTACTTCAGGGTAAACCCTTACTGTAGCCAATATTAGGTAGGTGGGTACACATCCCCTTTTTAAACAATATCAACTTACTCAGTGCCCCTTAGAAAATTCAAACTGTTACAAATGGAACTGAATTAACGTTTTTGGACATTAACTTTCAATATTTCAGCTTCAATTGTTCAAGCCAATTTAACACCCACATGCTGTTGGACTCTTAAATCCTCCAGTAAAAGGATTTTGTTCATGTGATTAGTTCTTACTGTTTAAACAAAAACCTTTAATAATTTAATGGGGCTGATTTTTAGTTAATTAACTATTGATTACCATGCAATAAACTTGCAGTGATTGGTCACAATTATTAATCCTTCAATAAAGATGTCATCACTCACCAGCACAATTAAACAATCTGTTATGTGCCATGTAGCATTTGCCAGCAAAAAAAAAGATTAAAACCGGAATCTACACCATATATATGTTATGAAATAATGAATGCATTGAAGTGATTTTAACTGTAATTTTGTCTCTGAGTTAGATACTGTTATAATCAGTTGAGCTTTGCTCTAATGGTTTGTGATTTAATTTGGACTCTTCCAAAATGATTGCATTGCACCCAGTCTTCGATAGTTTAGTATTGAAATATACATTATAACCTAGCAATTACTGCTGGTGATATTAGCAGATGAGCACTTTAACACAGGCATTAACCTGTCTATTTTAAATGGGTTAAAGCCTCCGCCAAAATAATAAAGGAATGTCGCACCAATTGCATTGAAGTATTCACCTACTAATAAAGCAGTAATTTTTAGGCTTGAATCTGAAAGAGCTTTTTGTTTATAAAAATGTTTAACTTGTAAGTATAATCTTTGCAAAATTGTATTTAGTACCAGCATTTTGCACATTCGAATTATGACTTGTAGCAACAAGTTACTTTGCCAAGGATTGTTTAAGGAACCCTTTTAAACATTTGCAGCTGAATGGTGCAGAATATTAGCACAATGGCATGCTGCACTATAAGGCAAGGGTGTCCCCTTCAAATCCCCAATTAGTAAGGTAATGAATGTTGGCAATTTACATGGGGAAGTGGCACTTCCCCACAGGAGAGAAAAATTGGAACAAATCAGTCTGCATTACTTTTGTATACTTCCTAGTACAGTATCTGGTTACAAAGTGTCTCTGACAGAAAGCCAGGGACAGATTGCTTGCATACCTCTTAAACAGAGAATAATGGATGGTGTGGGAAAAATAAATGAGGAAAAGTTAAAAAAAAATAGCTAAAAGCTCTTTACAGCCCCTTGAGTTTGATGAGAAAAAAGGTTAACCAAACTGTTAAATCCAGAGGAAAGAATTTCACATAGAACTCTGAAACCATTGATTAGGGATTGAGCTGCAATACTGCAGAGAAAAGCAGCTGGAAAAAAAGTCCTGCTGTCATAAGCTCCAGCAGTTGTCACATACACTGACCTAGGAAGTCATGACTATGCGTAAAAGTAGATTCTAACTGCAGCAAGCCAAGAGGAAAATAAATTATTTTTTGATGCTGTAAACTGAGCATTATTTAGTGGGATTGTGTTTTGGTTGTTGAATGAATAAACTAGTTGCAACTTTGTTTCTTGTAGCCAGTTCTTTATCCACAATGGGAGTAACCACACTTATTGTCTGTATGTGCCGCATCAGTGCGTACTGTGTATGGAGCCTCTGGGCATTTATACAAGTTTCAGTTAATGCTCCCATTAATTTACATATATTTCAAGCGGTTTATACTAAATGACCTTGATGTTCAGATTTGGGATTCATCCACCAAAGAGCCAAGAACACTAAGAACAGTCCTTTCTAAACCTCTGGGCCCATAAAATTCAAACAGCGTGGACTAGTGAATAACAAATGTAATTTTACGGTAACTGGCAAAAGAATCAGGAGGGAGTTGAGGTACATTTTTTTTTAATGCAGTGAGTTATTATGGTTTGGAATGCACTGCCTGAAAGCGTGGTGGGGGCAAATTCTATAGTAACTCTCAAAAGGGAATTGGATAAATACTTACAAAGGAAATATATGTCGGGTTCTGGGGAAAGAGCAGGGGAGTGTGAGTCTAATTGGATAGCTCTATCAAAGAGCCAGCACAGGCACAATGGGCTGAATGGTCTCCTGTGTTTTAAGATTCTATGAAATATAAGGACAAGTAGGACTGATTTGCTCGGGCTTTGAGGGTCGGATTGCCAGGGCTCGAGGGTTGAATGGGCTGCAGTTTGGACTCCCCTGATCTACAGGCTGTTTGAAACTATTTGAAATAGTGAAGCTGGTTCAGATTTTAGCAATTTTGTTCCTTTTTTTTTCCAGAGATGATTGGAAACAATATAAGCTCAGACGACTTTACTTCATTTGGGTGTGCAGGGAAATTCAGTCCTTCCTCTGGTTTGCAGATCTGCTGTGTATTTTACATGACAAGGTAAGACCAGTTGGGAAAGTCAAGCAGCAGATACCCTTACTTATGCTATGTAGGGGTGACTAGCCCTGCTCTCAGGAGGCAGGTAGGTCAGTAAAATCTTTTAAGGAGGCTACGTACCTGCATTTTACCTAAATTTTAATTTTTAACCTATGTAGGCCAGGTTTCCCAGAGTTTGGGAATCCAGGTAAAAGGAAGCCAGAAGGGCCAGATCCGTGAGGTAAGTGCGCTTACAGCACGGCTTGTGGGCCACGAGGAGCAGGAGTGCTTCCCCCGGCCTCCCAAGCTAACCTCCTTACACGCCACTCGAGCACACCCCACCTGATCACCAACTGCCCCCCCACCGATCTCCGACTGGCCCCCCGATCTCCGACTGGCCCCCTGATCTCCGACTGCACCCCCCCGATCTCCGACTGCACCCCCCCCCCAATCTCCGACTGCCCCCCCCCGATCTCTGACTGCCCCCCCCCGATCTCCGACTGCCCCCCCCCCCCCACAGCGATTTCCGACTGCTCGCCCTCCCCCTGTATTCTCCGACTTACAGGCCATCAGCTCCCCACCTGATTTTCGGCCCAACAGGCAGCCAGCCTGTCGATAAAGCTGGCTGCTAGGCGGGAAAACTTTTGAAAAATTTTAAAACAGGGCCTACCATTAAATTCAGTAGGACCTGCGGGAAACCATACTTCTGGGTTTCTCATCTGTAAAACCGCCCCTCCCTGCCTGCTCTCCCGTCCCTCCCTGCCTGCTCTCCCGTCCCTCCCTGCCTGCTCTCCCGTCCCTCCCTGCCTGCTCTCCCGTCCCTCCCTGCCTGCTCTCCTGCCCCTCCCTGCCTGCTCTCCTGCCCCTCCCTTCCCGCTCTCCCGCCCCTCCCTTCCTGCTCTCCCGCCCCTCCCTTCCCGCTCTCCCGCCCCTCCCTGCCCGCTCTCCCGTCCCTCCCTGCCCCCTCACCCGCCCCTCCCTGCTCGCTCTCCCGCCCCTCCCTGCCCCCTCACCCGCCCCTCCCTGCTCGCTCTCCTGCCCCTCCCTGCCCCCTCTCCCACCCCTCCCTGCTCGCTCTCCCACCACACTCTTCTTGGCTCCAAATATCGGGGCCTAAGACTCCAACTTTTGGAAATGACTTAAAAGTTCTTTCGTAAGAAGTCAAGATGGTGAGCAGAATCTAATTTACCATGATATTGATATGGTAAACATGCTTGGATGGGGTTTGGGGGGGGAATAACCCAGTTTCTAGTCAGCATGTGTCCACAGCATAAAAATGTCTCCACTTGGGACTAAATGGCAGGCTTACTCGGAGGCCCAGATGGCTGGTATGGGAAACAGAAAACACATTTTTGGGATAAAGTTAAGAGAGCTGTGCTTTGTATCTAAATTTGTTACACTTAATCCGAGGGGTGTTTGGATTTTTTTAAATTGAGAAATCAAGATGAAGTGTCAAGGGCCAGAGTGTGGTACACCAAGGTTGAAAAGACTAAAAGAGAAGAGATAAATCAGGAAGTAATGATAAGGTTATGCTACATTTGGCTTTTAAAAGTCTGGAGATTGTAAGCGAGAGAGAAGAATAAAGAAATGAGTAACAGAGTTGCAGCCTGGGAAAGAATCAGCTCAAGTATGAGACTGTAAAATGGATCTTTATTTCAGCACATAAGAACATAAGATGTACGAGCAGGAGTAGGTCATTTGGCCCCTCGAGCCTGCTCCGCCATTCAATAAGATCATGGCTAATCTGATCTTGGCCTCAACTCCACTTCCCTGTCTGCTCCCCGTAACCCTTGACTCCATTACCTTTCAAAAATCTGTTTATCTCCACCTTAAATATATTCAATGACCCAGCCTGCACAGCTCTCTGGGGAAGAGAATTCTAAAGATACACGACCCTCTGAGAGAAGAAATTCCTCCTCATTTCCAATTTAAATGGGTGCCCCTTATTCTGAAATTATGCCCCCTAGTTTTAGATTCCCCCAACGAGAGGAAACATCCTCTCTGCATCTACCCTGTCAAGCCCCTTCAGAATCTTATATGTTTCAATAAGATCCCCTCTCATTCTTCTAAACTCCAATGATGATAGGTCCAAACTGCTCAACCTTTCTTCATAAGACAGCCCCTTCATCTCTGGAATCAACCTCGTGAACTTTCTCTGAACTGCCTCCAATGCAAGTATATCCTTCTTTAAATAAGGAAACCAAAACTGTATGCAGTACTCCAGGTGTGGTCTCACCAACGTCCTGTACAGTTGTAACAGGACTTCCCTACTTTTATACTCCATTCCCTTTGCAATAAAGGCCAACACTCCATTTGCCTTCCTAATTACTTGCTGTACCTGCATGCTAACTTTTTGTGATTCATGTACAAGGGCCCCCCAGATCCCTCTGAACCTCAGCATTTTGTAATCTCTTCCCATTTAAATAATAATTTGCATATTTTTCCTACCAAATAGGCTAACTTTGCATTTTCCCACATTAAACTCCATCTGCCTGATTTTTGCTCACTCACTTAGCCTATCTATATCCCTTTGGAGATTCTTTGCGTCCTCCACACAATTTGCTTTCCCACCTATCTTTGTATCATCAGCAAATTTGGCTATATTACATTCGGTCCCTTCATCCAAGTCATTAATATAGATTGTAAATAGTTGAGGCCACAGCACTGATCCCTGCGGCACCCCACTAGTTACAGTTTGCCAACCTGAAAATGACCCATTTATCCCGACTTTCTGTTTTCTGTTAGTTAGCCAATCCTCTATCCATGCTAATATATTACCCCAACCCCGTGAGCTCTTATCTTGTGTAATAACCTTTTATGTGGCACCTTATTGAATGCCTTCTGGAAATCCAAATACACTACATCTACTGGTTCCCCTTTATCCACCCTGCTCGTTACATCCTCAAAGAACTCCAGCAAATTTGTCAAACATGATTTCCCTTTCATAAAACCATGCTGACTCTGCTTGACTATATTATGATTTTCTAAATGTCCTGCAACCACTTCCTTAATGAAGGACTCCAGCATTTTCACACTGACAGATGTTAGGCTAACTGGCCTATAGTCTCCTGCTTTCTATCTCCCTCCTTTCTTAAATAGTAGTGTTACATTTGCAGTTTTCCAGTCCACTGGGACCTCTCCAGAATCCAGGGAATTTTGATAAATTACAACCAATGCATCCACTATCTCTGCAGCCACCTCGTTTTAGACTGATAGCAAAATACTGCAGATGTTGGAAATCCGAAATAACAACAGACTCTAGGGCCTAGAAATTCAGTGGCCTGCGCCACCCGTTAGCGCTCTAAGAGGGCACTTAGTGGGTTTTGCGCCACTGGCCACGCCTCCCGCTAAATTTAGTGGGACGCTAATGGCGGCGCTAGCCGTTAGCGCTGCGCCGCTACCGATGATGTCATCGGTGTGCGCAGCGCCCAGCTACCGCCCCGATCGTGAAATTTAGTAGCGCCCCCTGCTTTAACGCGACCGGTTCAGGGGGGCCTACCTGCGGCCGCCTGCCAGCACCTCTCCACGCCGCTGGCCTCCTGAACCCCCCCCCCCCGCCGCCGAGTCCATTATTAAGGAAACAGTAACAGGGCATTTGGATAAACATAATTTAATAGGACAGAGTCAGCATAGTTTTGTGAAGGGGAAGTCATGTTTGACAAATTTGCTCGAATTTTTTGAGGATGTAACATACAGGGTGGATAAGGGGGAACCAGTGGATGTGGTGTATTTGGACTTCCAAAAGGCATTTGACAAGGTGCCACACAAAAGATTACTGATCAAGATAAAAAATCACGGGATTGGGGGTAATATACTGGCATGGGTGGAAGATTGGCTATCTAACAGAAAACAAAGAGTTGGGATAAATGGTTCGTTCTTGGGCTGGCAATCAGTAACTAGTGGTGTTCCACAGGGGTCAGTGCTGGGACCCCAACTCTTTACAATCCATATTAATGATTTGGAGGAAGGGACCGAGTGCAACGTTTCCAAGTTTGCCGATGATACAAAGATAGGAGAGAAAGCAGTGAGTGAGGAGGACATAAAAAACCTGCAAAAGGACATAGACAGGCTGGGTGAGTGGGCAAACATTTGGCAGATGGAATATAATATTGGAAAGTGTGAGGTTATGCACTTTGGCAGAAAAAATCAAAGAGCAAGTTATTATCTAAATGGAGAGAAACTGCAAAGTGCTACAGTACAAAGGGATCTGGGGGTCCTGGTGCATGAAACACAAAAAGTTAGTATGCAGGTGCAGCAGGTGATCAGGAAGGCCAATGGAATCTTGGCTTTTATTGCAAGGGGGATGGAGTATAAAAACAGGGAAGTCTTGCTGCAGTTATACAGGGTATTGGTGAGGCCACACCTGAAATACTGTGTGCAGTTTTGGTTTCCATATTTAAGAAAAGATATACTTGCTCTCGAGGCAGTTCAGAGAAGGTTCACTCGGTTGATTCTGGAGATGAGGGGGTTGACGTATGAGGAAAGGTTAAGTAGGTTGGGCCTCTACTCATTAGAGTTCAGAAGAATGAGAGGCGATCTTATCGAAACATATAAGATTGTGAGGGGGCTTGATCGGGTAGATTCGGTGAGGATGTTTCCACTGATGGGTGAGACTAGAACTAGGGGGCATAATCTTAGAATAAGGGGTTGTCGTTTCAAAACTGAGATGAGGAGAAACTTCTTCACTCAGAGGGTAGTAAATCTATGGAATTTGCTACCCCAGAGAGCTGCAACATTAAATACATTTAAAACGGAGATAGACAGTTACCTAGCTGATAAGGGAATTAGGGGTTACGGGGAGAGGGCAGGGAAGTGGACGTGAGTCTCGGTTCGGATCAGCCATGATCCTATTGAATGGCAGAGCAGGCCCGAGGGGCTGTATGGCCTACTCCTGCTCCTACTTCTTATGTTCTTATGAGTGCCGGCTGTGTCCCAAGAGCACGGCACTTCTCCTCGGTGCCGGGCTCTTTTGCCGGCACTCGCGCTCTTCGAGCGCACTGCAGCAGGCCCCTCCCCTTTAAGAAGGGGAGGAAATCCTGCAGTACTGCAGCACGCCGTGCCATAGCGTGTGGCGCTGCGGCATGTTACGCTGCGATTTTCAGTTGCAGCGCCCCAAGAGGGATGCGGGGCGCCTCGAGTAGCGCCGCGCTTCCGTCTGGGGCGCTGAAACTGAATTTGCGGCGGGCGGCCGCGACTCCTTCCGGGACGGTACTTCCGACGCCCTGGCGAGGCTGGCGCCCCAAACGGGGCGCCAATGAATTTCTAGGCCTAGGATGCAGGCCATCAGGTCAAGGGGACTTGTCCACCTTTAGTCCCATTAGTTTGCCTAGTACTTTCTCTCTAGTGATGTTTTTAGTGTCTTCTACCGTGAAGACCGATACAAAATATTTGTTCAAAGTCTCCGCCATTTCCCTGTTTCCTACAATTAATTCCCCAGACTCATCCTCTAGGGGACCAACGTTTACTTTAGCTACTCTCTTCCTTTTCATATATCTGTAGAAGCTCTTACTGTCTGTTTTTATATTTCTTGCTAGCTTACTCTAATAAGCTATCTTCTCTCTCTATCATTTTTTTAGTCATCTTTTGCTGGTTTTTAAAATTTTGCCAATCCTCTGGCCTTCCACTATTCTTCGCAACATTGTATGCTTTTGTTTTCAATTTGATACCATCCTTTACTTCCTTAGTTAGCCACGGATGGTTCATCCTTCTCTTAGCGTCTTTCTTTCTCACTGGAATATATCTTTGCTGAGAGTTATGAAGTATCTCCTTAAATGTTTGCCACTGCTTTTCTACAGTCTTACCCTGTAATATATTTTCCCAGTCCACTTCAACCAAGTCTGCCTTCATACCTTTGTAATTACCTTTGTTTAAGTTCAGGACACTAGTTTGAGACCTAGCTTTCTCACCCTCAAACTGAATTTGAAATTCTACCATACTGTGATCACTGTTCCAAAGAGGATCCTTCACTTCAAGACAATTAATTAATGCAGCCTCGTTATACATTACCAGATCTAAAATAGTCTGCTCCCTGGTTGGTTCCACAATGTATTGTTCCAAGAAACCATCCCATATACACTCTCTAAGAACTCTTCCTCAAGTCTACCTTTGCCAATTTGCTTTGTCCAATCAATATGAAGATTAAAATCTCACATGATTAAGGATGTAGGGAGGAGGTAAAGACATGTAGGATGGGATATTTGCAACTTAGAAGAAACAAGGGAGAAAGGTTCAGAGGCACATTGACCATGGTAGTATTGATCATATCTAAACAAGAAAGGTTATGACAGAGAGAAAAAAAGAGTTTGGAGAATTTGACACTGACACTGGATGCCTGAAATGGGAAAGTGTTCCATTTCCCAGCACTGATAACCCTCAACTTGATGAATACAATAATTCACCAAAGGATACTGGACACATTCTTTCCACCTGAATTTATTCATTGACATTATGCATTTCCTTGGAATAGCACAAATATTAAGAGTAGTTCAATGTTCCCTTTATTGAAATGGTCATTCTCCGTAATGCTGTAAGTGGATTTGTATCCTATTATCTTCGCAATCACTCCGTGTCTTTAAGTAGTATTACCTGTGTTCAAAGTAAGTCAGCTAAACCTGCCCAAGCTGATGGGAAATTTGCTGGGCCTTTCAGTTATGCTGTCTTAATTGATTCTGACTCTGCCATTTTTCTATTTCCAGCTTTGGCAGGAGAACCGGCCAGACTACTTGAACATCCAGCTGTATCTCAGTCGAACAGATGGGATACAGGTAATTTAAAGTTGTTTGCATCTCAGATAGCTTCCCTCCTGTTACGCTTATATCATTCCAACCACTCCCAATGCATCAATTCTCAACTTTTTCCTTTCTCAAGGAAATCAATTAAAATTCACCTCCCTTCATTTGATTGCAATTTATTCAAATTTGTTCAGCATAAACCTGCTCTAATCACAAATACAATTATGTCATTTTTGTTACATGCACTCTCTTTAATTAGAATTGATTGCTATCATTACTGGATGGCAAAAAACAATGTTAAATCCCAACCTCTTGCTTAAGAGGAAAATACAATTAGACAGTAATTAATTTGGAATTTTTTTTCAATCTGATAACACTGAAAATGCTAAAATAGTGGCCAAGGAGGTGATGAACTTTTCTGTTCTCAAGGTGAGAAGACCTTTGACTATTTTTCAAGTTAGGAGAGAAGAAAACGCCCAAAAACCATTCTGCCTGTAATTATCACCGTGTGCAGGTTGAAGACTCTTTTGCTAGATTAGGCAACAATAATGTACAGTAAATTTGATGAATGCTAGTTGCAACTCAACGTTTGGGATTTTATTAAGTCTCTTTTCAATCTGGAAAAAAATGAAGAACAGTGTAATGGTATGGAGCTACAGTTGTTAGCTTCCCTGTGATTTTGAATGAAAATTCCTAACCTGAGGCAATTCCCAATGGAAATGTTATCTATTCATGTAAATCTCTAAGAATGGCATAGCAAGAACAGCTTGCTGTATGGTCTTTTGTATGTCAGCTGCCCTTGTAACTCAAAAGTATTTTTTTTAGTCTGAAGAATTACAATAATAAGAACTAAAATTCTTTTTGAACTTGGAAGCAATGAGTACCAGTTTCAAAGCTTGATACGTATGGTGAATTTGAGAGTTAGTTCACTTAGCTGGAATGTTATATTTTAACTGTAATGCTGCAATTTCAAATTGCTCCATTTTACTGGAAACAACAGCAGTTCTGGTGTTTCCCCCAGTTTCCTTCTCTCCTTTCTTAAAGTATTGACACCTGCTGGGCTATATTTCCATGGATGCTAAAAGCTCAAGCTGAGCCCAATCCTATACTCAAAATTAAAACCTCCCACCCCATGCCTCCAACACATACAGGGGTCACTGGATAATGATTAGGTAAACCCTAATTGATTATTTCCCTCTGCCTTCTAGCTCAGAGAGACTTCCCAAGTACAGACTGGAATTGAACCCAGGATCTTTCTGGCTTGTATGGCTTAAATCATATAAAACATTGACAGGAGTTGTTGTCTAATTTTATTTATCAAAAATGTGATCTGAGAGGGATGTGGTGGGGCATTGGGTTAGCATTCCGTGCTATTGCCTCTGGAATTGGGCTTGAATTCAGACTTGCCTGATGAAAGTCTCCCCTCTCTGGTGACTGCAAAGGTCCCTCATGGAATATGCCTGGACAGTTACAACCCAATTCCCAGGAGATGAGGGCCTACAGCATCAAACTCCCCACAGTCTGGCAATAAGTTGGCAGTCTCACTCAGTGAGACTGTAAGAAGAGACGATGTGGGAATCATAAAGTGTCACACTAGTACATATAAATTGCTTTTCTGAGATTAAAAGTAAATCCGTGAATACTAGAAATCTGAAATAAGCAAGAGGAAATTATAAAACACACAGCAAGTCTGTAAGCATCAGAAGGAGAAAGACAGGTTAACCTTTGGGGTGATAATCCTTTTTTGACACTCTGGTGGATGTGGGCTGTATTTAATTGCTCATCTCTAGCTGCCCTGAGAAGGTGATGACAGATGAACATTTTGGGTCCAACTCTTCAGCAGAATTGATGAACAGTCGGACCAGAATAATTAACCTGCCTTTTCTCTTTCTGATACTGACTCAACTATTGTGCATTTCCAGCATTTCCAGTTTTTAGGAGTGTTATTTTATTATTTACTAGCTGAAGTGCCCGGCGGTGCCGAGGGTCTTTTGAGGGCATGTTGTTGTTGGAAGAGAGAGAAGAGAGCGACTGGGGGGAAGAGAGAGAGAGAGAGCGGCTGGGGGGAAGAGAGAGAGCAACTGGGGGAAGAGAGAGAGCGACTGGGGGGAAGAGAGAGAGCAACTGGGGGGAGAGAGAGAGCACGACTGGGGGGGGAAGAGAGAGAGCGACTGGGGGGGAAGAGAGAGAGAGCGACTGGGGGGAAGAGAGAGAGCCAACTGGGGGGAAGAGAGAGAGCGACTGGGGGGAAGAGAGAGAGCGACGGGGGGAAGAGAGAGAGCACGACTGGGGGGGGGGAAGAGAGAGAGCGACTGGGGAAGAGAGAGCGCGACTGGGGGGGGAAGAGAGAGAGCGACTGGGGGGGGGAAGAGAGAGAGCGACTGGGGGGAAGAGAGAGAGCGACTGGGGGAAGAGAGAGAGCGACTGGGGAAGAGAGAGCGACTGGGGGGAAGAGAGAGAGCGACTGGGGGAAGGAGGGTGGGGAGGGGAGGGAGGGGGAAAGGGGAGGGGAGGGGGGGAAGGGAGGGGAGGGGAGGAGGGAGGGGAAGGGAGGGGGAAGGGAGGGGAGTGGAGGGGGGAAGGGAGGGGAGGAGGGGGGGAAAG